>NC_068371.1:29619777-30293430 GCF_023724105.1 Carassius gibelio
CCTTTATCAAGAGGTAGTATTTTGATTGACTAGTAAATTTGCTGCTCTGGATTTGGATTGTCAGTTCATTCTGGATTTGGATTGGAGGAGGATAAAGGAAATTGGATTTGTTCTCTACTCCTCTTACTTCTCAGAATGCCTTCTAGAACACACTGGTGGACTCTCATGTGTGGTACAGTGGACTGTGTCTCTGCCTGTCACGTGGTAGACCAGGGTTCGATTCCCAAGCAGATCACCCCACCCATCTCAGAAGACCAACTAAATCCTGTTAGCTACACTAATCCATGCAATGTCTGTTAGCTGATTCACTCTGTTCCTGCCTGGAATCACTTAGCTAATTTGCTAACCTCCAGATCTTCCTCTGAACTTATACTTCCTTTGCTTATTCCACTGTAGCCACCTTCTGGCCTGGATAGGACCTGTCAGCATCCTGAGAACATTGATATTAAAGAAACTGAAAATAAACTTTCAAAGACTCATTCACTTGTGTCTGTCTGTAATTTTGGGTCCAGTAGTAATTCCCTCACAGCAAAAGGAGCCCCTACCAAATATTGAGTACATGTACAGTAAATCAACATACTCCCTAAATGTTGTTTATTATTGGTTTTAAGAAGTATTCTAATTTGTTGCGATAGTGAATTGTTGAGTTTTTGTTAAATGTGAGCCAAAATCAACACAATTAAAAGAGCCAAAGACTTCAACTACTTCAGTCTGTGTGCCCTGAATTTATTTAATACATGAGTTTCACAATTTGAGTTGAATTACTGAAATAAAATAATTAAAAATAAATACAACTTTACCTCAACATTCTAATTTGAGATGCATGCAGCTGTATGCTTTTTAATCACTAATCATCCAAACTTTAAGCAGTTAGCAGCATTACCAGCTCTACAGCCATCACAGCAGTGACCATCTGAACTGTGTTTCCCATGTGATGAAGTCAAGTTGTGAAAGTTAATTAAATTAGATATTAAAGGAATAATTCATCCAAAATAAAATTCAGTTTAACTTATTTTAATTTAACTTCTTTACTTTTTATGTTGGTATTGAATACACACACACACACACACACACACACACACACACACACACACAAATGATGTCCTTACTACTTAAAAAAAAAAAAAAAAAAAAAAAATTATGGCAACAATATTACACATAATATTTTTGAGTGGTTTTTAAGGATTGCTTTCTTTGTAATGTTTTCTGTCTGAATAAATCATGCAAATTATACTAAATTATATAATCTATAACTAAATTAATTTAATATTATTATTGCTAATTTATCTTATTTTATTTAAATTTGCTCTTTTATTTTAAATTGATTATCAAAGGTCTGTGATTTTGAGCAAGGTCTGTTTGTATTTGAATTTTGTATCACCTTAAAAAAAAATTATGAAAATTTAAATTAAAAAAGTGCACAAGAGCAGCAGGACTCTCACAGACTGTGATAAATAAAGACTACACTCAGAGAAAAGAAAGTCTGAAATACAAAATAATGCAAAGAAAAGAAGTCTGAATTCCAACATAAACCTACAGCCACAAGGAAAAAAGTTAAGTTGTGAGATGTTAAAACAAATGGGCAAGATATAAACTCAAAATCGTAAGAATTCAAATCAGAATTGAGATGAAAAGTTGGCAAAACTCTTCTATATTTAATCAGTGGCAGAAACCGAGTTATCACTTGTAAGCTGAGTGTACTCTCAAAACTTTCTATATAATATATTATTATATAATATTATATTGATACTAGTGTAATACTACTACTACTACTACTACTACTAATAATAATAATAATTATTATTATATATTATTATTATACTTATAATATCTATATAGTATATTTATTGAACATAATATATTTTTTTCACATACAGGAAATAATTTTTATGTTGTTTTATTTATATTTTGGTCTGATTTACATGACTTAACGTCCTTATATCTACTGTAACCATGAAATCAAAATTAGATTTTGGAGTATAATTTTTTTATGGAGTATTGGATTGGAAAAACACAATTTCATATTATAAATAATTTATTTGTGCACCCAATTTTTTTTTGTATTGTTTATTTATTTATTTTTATTTTTTTACAACCTGTTACTCATAAGATCACAGCAATAGCAAAGAGAGAACATGACAGTAACAGCACTTAAGATATGCAGGTCAGAGAGTTCATTCACTTGGCTCATTTACTGAAAACCATTATTACATAATTGAAGACTACACTGTTGTAGGATGGATCAAATTAAAATAGCAAGCTTTATAATGTGTCGGACATTGAGTTGACACAAATTAATTTATGAAGTGAATAAATGAACAGGAAAAAAAGTAAAAAAGTTGTTCTTTTACATGGTTAATCAGCTGAGACCTTTCTCTAAATATATCACTGCATAATAATGTATGATTAAACAGAGAAAACTAACATCTAAAACATGTTTTGACTAACATTTAAAACTTGTTTTGTCCCTTGCAAAAGTAGCATTTTGTTCTTCATACCCATTCACAGAGGTGCACATCTGCCTACAGTACCTGCAGAGTTCAGGGGCATGTTCAAGTTCAAAACGGTGCTCAACGTTTTGCTTCGGTTTCCGTGTTGAACGTCATGTTTCCTGGAAACGGTGTGCAACGGGGTTTGAGATGCGTTTTCTCTTGTTTGGTGGGTGTGTCAGAACTGCAGTCCAATCAGCAGCAACATGTATATAAAGCATGCGGTATTAAAGTGAACTCGCACAACGGCTTCAAGGAAAATAATGTACAAATGTGTTCGTTGCAGTTCGTTGTATACGCAACAACTGAGGAAATTAGAAGACATGTTTGTCGTAAGTTTTATTGTAAAAATATAGGATATCAACATAATGATGTAGTTGTTTATATTTTTAGCTTCATTGCAAGTGTATGACATTTGGTATAGAAATAAACAATGGTAATTAAGTGCTTTTCCTAAAAATGAGAAAGAAAATACAGGGTATTAAAACCGTATGAACTACAAATAAAGTCAGTATGTGAGGCTAAATAGATGGCTCTGAAAATTCTTCACAAAGAATAGCCTTCTCAGCTGCCATAGTTTGCGTCATCAGAACAGTGTGTTCAACACATCACCGTTTCTGTTTAAAAAATGTTGTGCAACGTTTTGTCGGAACGCAGCCCAGTTCTGACCCTGATCAAACAATATCAGATGTTTCTGATGATATTAATGAGCTGCTTCAGTTGTGTTTGATCAGAGTTGGAGCTGAACTATGCAGGAAGGTAGATCTCCAGGAACAGGACTCTGTAACCCTGCGCTATCATTTAATAGATTGAGAGGGTGGGGACCACTTTGAAATGGTGATATAAATTTGTTTCCTTACAGGTGAATGAGAATTCATTATATCCAATGGACAAAGAGCCAATAGTCTTTTGCTGCCCGTCTTGATTGGTGGACTAGTGTATAGGGATGTTACAGTTATGGAGGCCCTGTGTTCAAGATTGAGTCCCAAGGCCACTGCTTCCCAATCCTGGTCCTGAATTATCCCCAACTCTGCACATTTTGTATGTCTCCTTTATAAAACACACCTGATTCAACTCATCTCATTAGTAGGGACCTGAAATAGTTGTGTCAGATGAGAGCAATATCCAAAATGTTTACTGTTGAGGGTTCTCCAGGACCAGGTTTGGGCCACTGGCCTGAAGCAATTATCTACTCTGCCTAAAGGTCAGGCTGACACAAAAAATGTCATCAAACTTCTAATCCTTAGTTAAAAAGAGACTATGTTAATGTTGAAATCATATGTCATTTAAATTCAAATTTTGTAGCAAGCTAAAATAAACTAAAGGGATAAACTTCATTTTAAAAGCCTCTAAACTTTGATTTAAAGGTTTTAATAAGGCTTAATGAATAGATGACTTCAGAAGCAAGTTAATAATTATTTTACTTGTTTTCTTAATAGATCCTCATTCTGCTGACCCGTGCTACAACTACACTGTGCTGGACAATCCATGGAGAGCCTCTAACAGACAATCTTATGACCGCATGTGTGACACTATCACGAGCGGCTGGTATCGGCTCTTCCTTCGTGGCTTGAGTGTTAAAATCTCAGACACCTGTGTTGCATATAGTCGCTGTGGCACTAATATCCCACTGTGGATTCGTGGTGGACACCCAACAATTGAGGATGGAGTCGTCACTCGAGATGTCTGTGGTAACGCTGGCAGTTACTGCTGCTATTATGGCTCTTACCCCATTAAAGTCAAAGCTTGTCCAGGAAATTATTACGTCTATGAGCTGGTTAGTCCAACTGTCTGCAATGCAGCATACTGTGCAGGTGATTATACTTACATGAGCCATTTGTACACATTCATCGGTTTTGTGTTTATGCTTAATCACTATTCATCTAAACTTTCAGATGTTAGCAGCATTAACACCAGCTCTTCAGCAGTCATACCAGCGTCTCTCTTAACTGGTAATGTAACACACTGAGTCTCTGTTGAATTATTTTCTGGCCTGATGAATGTGATGTATGCTTGTGTCAGTAAGTTAAAAGTAGTTGTGAGTTGTTTTAACAGATTGGAAGTTTAAGAAACTATCAAAACAACCCAAAATGTGATTTTTATTATTTAAAAACAATCTTGACTTCAGCTGTTTCTCTTCTGTGAGCGCATGTGAGCATCAGCTGCCGGTGACATGAACAGTCGAGTCCATCTGATTCCATTAGCTGGAAATACTTATGTATTTACTCTCTTCAGTGCCCAAAACATACAAAATTGATTTCATATATTATATTCCCTTTACTGCATAAATACAATCATAAATATATTTGGAACAAGTAAAGCTATGAGATTATAAAATTAAATCTTTCTTACCACACGAAGGTATAATTATTTTTAGAAACAATATTATTTACAGCCACGTGTTCTTTATTCATTTTAAAATGTTTTCATAACAGATTATTATTCTGCTGACCCCTGTTACAACTACACTGTGCTGGACGATCAGTGGAGAGCCATCAATAATACATATTCCTCCTCCTACTGTGACACCAGAGTCACCTGGAGCGGCTGGTATCGTCTCTTCATTAACAGTGTGAGCGCTCACATCCCAGACACATGTGTTGCTCAGTATCGCTGTGGTACTAATATCCCACTGTGGATTCGTGGTGGACACCCAACAGTTGAGGATGGAGTCGTCACTCGAGATGTCTGTGGTAACGCTGGCAGTTACTGCTGTTATTTCGGGTTTTACCCCATTAAAGTCAAAGCTTGTCCAGGAAATTATTACGTCTATGAGCTGGTTAGACCAACTAGATGTAATGCAGCGTACTGTGCAGGTGATTATATTTCCATGAGCTCTTTCTACATGTTCATGATATTTGTGTCACTGTTTAATCACTATCCATCTAAACTTTCAGATGTTAGCAGCATTAACACCAGCTCTACAGCCGTCACAGCAGTGACCATCTCCACTGGTAATGTAACACACTGTGTCTCTTTTGACTTACTTTCTGACCAGTAACAGTTCAGCAGCAGTTTATGCTGATATCAGGAACAGACATACAGTATGAATAATGCCATCATAACTATATAAATACAACCATTAATTACTTTTAACTGATGTAGAATTGTAAATTAATGAAGCTATAGATTGTTAAATGAAATATTTCAGAATCTAAATGTTTAGAGTAGTAGCTTAGCATACCGTGCTAACTATTTGTGAAACAATAAACTTAACTGAGGAACTTAAAGTTCAGCCGTTGTATAGTATAGCAGGCAACAGTGGTGTTAATACGCATTGCAGGGTCTTGAGGCAGCCTCGTTTTAGAAATAATAAATGCCAAATTATGAAAAACATTACACCACACAAAATGGTCAGTTTTATATGCAGGGTTCGTACAAGGTGCTTAAAGTGCCTGAAGTACTTGAATTTGACTTAAGTCCTGGAAAACCCTTGAAAACAGACATATTTTTGAGGAGGTACTCGAAAAGCAATTTTTAAAGGGCAGTATATATGAAATTAGTGTTGTTATTTCTTCTAGTTAAAACAATCTTTTATGCAAAATTAACAATGCAAAGCATTTGATATTAATACAGAGCCGTTTCTCCTGGCTTTTAGCAGAGCACGAGATCTTGCAATATTACTCCTTGAGGTAAAAAGCAGTCTTGCAATGTTAGTATAAATTTGAGTTTGGGGTAAAACCTTTAAGAGGGCTTGCATTATATTGTTCGTTCTTTTATTGCATGTGCTGTTCGTTTGGGTTTAATTTGGGAATGCATAAAAAGTCTGGCATCTTTTGTATTGTGCTGTTAACATTTATCACAGCAACCTGGTCAACAAACTCTTCCTCTGCGTATGCTGTTAGTTTGTGTTGCTTAACATTTATCTGGGAAAACAGTGCATGTTATCTCAGTAGATTTATAATGTAAATCATTTATAAACCTATGCCAACACAGGAGAATACGTCAAAATATTCCTAAGTATGTGATTTGTTGTACATTGCTCTGAGTTTGCAGAACTCCATTTTATGGCCAAATATTAAAATTATATTGATTTAAACATCCTTAATCACGCTTTAAAGTGAAGCATTGTCAGGCCGTTGGCACTCTCTGCAGATAATATACTTTATTTAGTTATGTTCATATTTTATGTAGGTGCATTACATCTAGGCCTATTTTATCAGTGTTCAATAATAGTTTTGATACTTTATTTGATACACTATTTGTCTAAGAAATATCAATTTACTCCATTTTCAATAATCTGTAGATTACTTGATTACCAAAATAATCATTAGCCCTAGATTAAACTATTTCAAAATACAACTGCATTGCTTTGATTTGTGTTTAAAAGACAAATATTTTGTCATTTTTCTTTTTAAATCTTAAAAATAGCATTAGAATAATGTCTTGTTCTAGTGAACCAAATATCTGTATTTTGTCTTCTCTCATGAGCTAAGTGTATTCTCACAAACCATAGTTGTCACGGTTTTACGCTGCCTGAAGGAATACGGAGTCGAGGATAAACGGAATAAGGCTTTTAATATAACATAGGGGATATCCAACATGGAGCACAGAGGTAGACACACGTAAGTAGCAAGTGAAGACCCGACAAACCAGAACAGAAAGGACAAGGCTTAAGTACAAAGGATAATGGGGAAACACAGGTGGATGGAATAACTAAATTAACAGGGACATGGAACACATGAGGAATAGAATAGACACACCTGGGAACTAATTAACTAAACACGGAAGACAGAAACTGGGTCACTGGGGCAAAAACACTAAATGAGTCCAGGTGTGTGACAGTACTCCCCCCTCCCGGTAGGTGCGTCCTCGCACCGTAGAAACAACAGGGGGAGGCGTGGGTGGGAACTTGGGAGGAGGTTCCGGTGGAGGACGGACTCCCAGGAGGGGGCCAGCAGACAGGGACCACAGAAGGAGGAGCCAGGGAGGAGACAGGAGCAGGAGGAGCCAGATGGTCCAGAGGCCAGCCAGGACGGAGATCCAAGGTGGAGTCGACGGCGGGAGGAGCCATGGTGAAGGAAGGGTCGATGACACCAGGGGGCCGACAGGCGGAGACTGCACCGGTGGGTGAGGAGCCCAAGATGGAGCAGCACAGCCGCAGAGCCAGGGTGACGACGAGGATCCGGAGGGCCTAGGTGGAGCTGAAGGCTCAGGCGACCAAGGTGGAGGCGGGGTCCTGGCAGACCGCTGTGGAGCCGGAGTGACCGAGGATGGAGGTGGAACCGGAGGGAAGGAGGAGCCTGACAGAGCCGGAGGGATGGAGTGACGAGGTGGAACCAGAGGAGTGGAGTCCCGAGGCGGCGGATGGTCGACGACTGACCAAGGTGGAGCCGGAGGGACGAGGGAGCCCGGTGGAGCAGGTGGGATGACAGGCCACGGTGGAGACGAGGGAGCTAAGAGCCAAGGCGGAGCCGCTGGGTCGAAGGACCGAGGAGGAGTCCAGGGCTCGGAGGCTGGAGGCGGAGACAGGGCCTTAACCCGCCAAGGCGGAGCTGGAGACTGGCAGTCCAGCGGCGAACCACCGCGCCCCGATGGCGCGGACTGAGGGTGAGCTGCGGGACTGACTGGCACCAGCAGGGATGGCGAGGAACTGGCTGGTCTAGGAGGAGGAGAGAGGAGAAGGATGGGAGGAAGGACAGGAGGATCAGGACTGGATGGAACCAGCGAAGGAGTAGAGGGACCAGCAGGTTTGGGAGGAGGCGGGAGAGGGAGGCTGGGAGGGAATACAGGAGACACAGAAGATTCAGGGCTGGGTGGAACCAGTGGTGAAACAGAAAAATCATGGCTGGGCGGAACCAGTGGAGACACAGAAAATTCAGAGCTGGGCGGAACCAGCGGAGACACAGAAGATTTAGAGCTGGGCGGAACCAGCGGAGACACAGAAGATTCAGAGCTGGGCGGAACCAGCGGAGACACAGAAGATTCAGAGCTGGGCGGAACCAGCGGAGACACAGGAAACTCAGGGCTGGACGGAACCAGCGGAGAAACAGAAAACTCAGGCCTGGGCGGAACCAGCGGAGCAACAGGAAACTCAGGGCTGGGCGGAACCAGCGGAGACACAGGAAACTCAGGGCTGGGCGGAACCAGCGGAGAAACAGAAAACTCAGGGCTGGGCGGAACCAGCGGAGAAACAGAAAACTCAGGGCTGGGCGGAACCAGCGGAAATGGAGCAGAGGAAATGACTGGAGGAGGTAGGAGTGGGAGACTGAGAGGGTATACAGGGGAATCAGGGCTGGACGGAACCAGCGGGGAAACAGGAAAATTAGGGATTACCTCCATAGACCAGTCCATCAGATCCAGAACTTGCTCCATATGGCTTTCAGAGACTGCAAACAGCTCACCCTCAGTCGCAGGAGTGTGGGCAAGGCTTTCCTCCACGCCCTCGATCTCCACGAGGACTCCCACGATGCACGGTGTTGCCGGCTCACACACCTGGACGTCAACCATCTTCGGACGACAACGCTCTGCATTTGGAGTTCAGGCTGGTGTTGTAGAAGGTGCAGAGCACGTCGTCCGGGTAGCTGGTGGCATTAGCTAATAGAAGAAACTGTCTGGTATGGTCCTCGAGAGAACGTCCTTCCTGCTTCAGCAGAAGGATGAGGAATTCGGGACGATAGAGGGGATCCATAGAAACACTACAAAACAAAAAGACTGAGAAAAAACGAAAGCAAAACGGAGGGAAAGACGCAGTTTTCTACTTTCTCTTTTGAGGGTCGGGTCTTCTGTCACGGTTTTACGCTGCCTGAAGGAATACGGAGTCGAGGATAAACGGAATAAGGCTTTTAATATATCCAACATAGGGGATATCCAACATGGAGCACAGAGGTAGACACACGTAAGTAGCAAGTGAAGACCCGACAAACCAGAACAGAAAGGACAAGGCTTAAGTACAAAGGATAATGGGGAAACACAGGTGGATGGAATAACTAAATTAACAGGGACATGGAACACATGAGGAATAGAATAGACACACCTGGGAACTAATTAACTAAACACGGAAGACAGAAACTGGGTCACTGGGGCAAAAACACTAAATGAGTCCAGGTGTGTGACAATAGTGTTGATAAGCTGTGATATAGCTCCTAATTTCCCAAGTGTATTATACAGCTTTCATTCTCCAGGTCAATCATATATTCATTTTTTTTTAAATCTGTTTGAATAAGTGATAATTTTGCCCTAATATTCTTTCAAATGTTAAAGTTGTCACAGTCAGTGCACGCTTTTTGCTGCACTTTATTTGTATCATTTTGTTTTATTAGTTGATTATAATTTAAAAGATAATAATAATATTGTTTGATAATTGAGATCTCTGATATTAGTCCTTGAAAACCAAAAAAGTCCTAGAATTTTATTTAGCAATTTCTGTAAGAACTCTGATTATTATTGTCAAAAGAGACATGCTCCATATGTGTAACAGCCTTTAAATGAGACATGTAGCCTTTTTTTTTTTTTCTTTTTTTTTTTTTTGAGCAGACTATTAAAAGCTAGAGAGCAGGATATTTCAGAGACATTAAGGTGCACACCAGTAAGAAACCACATAGAAATTAACCCATAATGACAGTTTTATGAACTCCTTAATGAATTCCTCTTTCATTGTCTATTGCACAGACTCAGCTAGTGTTTTTTTTTTTTTTTTTTTATATCTGCTTAAAGGAGTCAGAAGTGCAAGATTGATGCCATAAGGGGATAACTATATTTTGCAAACACTGTAAATCAGGCATTTAAAGGGGTCATGACATGAGAAACCATTTTCCTTTATCTTCTGGCATATAAGAGGTCTTCATATCATTAAATCTTCTTGCAAGTTTTAAAAGTTAAGATATTTTCCCCATAATAAACAAGCATTTATTTAATCATGCTCCAAATACGGCTTGTTATGGATCCTATGGGGTCACATAGCACCAGTCACTTGCATATTACTGCCTCCAGCACGAGACCTACTTTGTTGCTGCATGTCAGTTTGCTAAGTGGGTGTTCTCGGTCAGGGTATATTCTGGCCAAACTGTTTACCAATCAAGCTTCACAATCGGCAAAGCAAACTGTGGTACACTCCACTACCAACACACGATGGGTAACTAGCAAAGCACAATGTTTCTCTGTGTTTTCCAGCACTATATCATGGAAAGAACGAGGTCTGAGAAGTAGAAGGCAGGGCAACAGTTAAAACATTTCGAAGTTAAAGTTCAGTTAAAGGGGGTATTTTCTTGACGTCATCAAACCAAGGTCACAGTAAGAGCATGGAGTGGTGTATCATTACTGAACCCTGATATGAATCAGTCTTTGAAAGACCCATTATTATAGACAATTCAGTGACCAATTATTAAAGACAGACACTTGAATTTATTCCTGAATGAATCAGCATGTTGAACAAATAGATTGAATAAAAGACTTCTTTATTGACATTTTACTTTCATAAGTTTCATAAAGTAGGCCTATCATTTCATTTTGTCATTACATATTTCTTTGTTAAAAATGTTGTATTAAACATTAATCTCATTTCATTATACAGTTGTGATTGCTGTGTAAAGGCATGTACAGCCGTCTGATCAGCATTAAACTGTAAATACATCTAAAGCAGCTTCAGACGCAGCTTCTATCTCTGAAGGATTTATTAATACTGATTTAATTGGTAACAGCCTATTGTCATATTATATGTATTATAATTTAACAATAAGGATGACAAACATATTTAGGCCTAATATGACATTCGGTTTATTTCTAGTAAGTTAAGTGAGTGCAGGTGCAGGTTGAAGTAAAATTCATGAGACAAATGAATATGAAATTTTTCCGATTTCAATGTTAAATTAAAAAACGATTGGGATGAAACCCTTATTTTATGCTGATTCATTACAAAGACAACAGTCTTCTTCAGGCTATTCATTTATTTTATATGAGAATTAAGAATAAAATAAATCTGCTGGCAGAATTTTGAAGAATATAACTCCTATATTGTACAAAAATCTGAAATTATCTTAAAGTAATTAGTTATTTTACTATCAATAGATAGCTGCTCAAAAAGATTTTTCACTTGCTGCCTTTCAAACCTAAAGCCATGGATTTACAGTAGGCTTACTGAGCGTATATTAACTTTAACCCTGATACTACATCAGTAATTGATAACTGAAGAACATCACAAATCAGTAGATTTGGATTAAATTAATTTATTTGTACAGATTGCAATGTAAATGAGAAAATAATGTAAATATCTAACTTAGTTCTTTGCACTAGAACTGTTTGTAAGCGTGTTTTGCTACTAGAAAGTAAAGGTTTGCAATAAAGGTGTTCTATTCTATATATTCACTGTCACTAAAGTGTGTAAAATATTTAACTGATAAATTAATTGTCAGTTAATATAATTACAAACAGGTCCCCTTGGAATTATAAGGTTCTATCTGACATTTTTGTCAAAATTGAGTTATTCACACTTTCTTATTCTGTGTCAACGTATTTACATTATGTGATAGATTTTTTAATGTTGTGTACATTATGGGACTTTTAATTTAAAAAACAATAAGGTGTTATCTACAGTCAAATGGAATACTAAAATTTGAAGCTCAATACCTATTAACTACTCGTAATGCAGATAGAACCTTATAATTCCAAGGGGATGAACATTATTACAGTATGTCAACCACTGCCTTTTTAATTACATTGTTACCTTGCATTGGTGTGTGTGTGTGTGCAAGGTAACAATATGATTAAAATTAAATATAATTAAAAAGGCAGTGGTTGATATATATGTATGTATATGTTTAATTTTTGAATGGAATTACTGAAATCAATTTTCGACGATATTACATTATATATGTCAGAGGTCGCACGCTTCTGGATGATGTAACTAGGGGTTAAGTGTCTTGCTCAGGGATGTGGATTCAAACCTGGGTCTCTCACACCAAAGGCATGTGTCTTATCCAATGCGCCACCACATCACCACCTCTAATTACACGACCAGCACCTGTAGTGCTGGGAAAACATAAAGGAACATTGTGCTTTGAGAGGGCGAGCGTGATTTCACCAAGTACAACATGTTCCTGGATCAACATCCTTGTTGATCCTGGAACAACATTCCAATCAACCAATCAGAATAGAGGTATAACCTTTCAGAAAATATCTGTTTTAGGCTTAAAATCAGAGTTAAGTGCTTCTACACCCTTGTTAATCAGCTATCATTTTCCACTGATTTTAGAAATAAATTATGGGTTTGGTTTAGGGATAGGGATTGGGTTTGCTTTATATTTTTGGACAATAATGTTGATTCAGGATCATCAAAAGATGTTTATCCAAGAACATGTCTTACTTGGCAAAACCAAGGAGACCGCTTTGAGAGTTACCTATCATTTGTTTGGAAGTAGCGTGTACCACAGATTGCTTTACCTATTGGGAAACATGATCGATGCTACGCAGATGTGCCATTCCTGCATGTTTGAATATAAGGTTCCAGACGTCAAGGAAAATTCAGTTTATTTTATGCAAAAGTCCCAGTGAAAAACACATAAATGCCACTGAATTACATAATAATTATTTTTAGAAACAGTATTTTAAAAGCAGGATGTTCTTTATTATTATTATATATTTTTTTCTTAATAGATTATTATTCTGCTGACCCCTGTTACAACTACACTGTGCTGGACGATCAGTGGAGAGCCATCAATAATACATATAACTCCTACTACTGTGACCAGTCAGTCAGCTGGAGCGGCTGGTATCGTCTCTTCATTAACGGTGTGAGCGCTCACATCCCAGACACCTGTGTTGCATATAGTCGGTGTGGTACTTATATCACACTGTGGATTCGTGGTGGACACCCAACAGTTGAGGATGGTGTCGTCACTCGAGATGTCTGTGGTAACGATGGCAGTTACTGCTGTTATTACGGGTCTTACCCCATTAAAATCAAAGCCTGTCCAGGAAATTATTACGTCTATGAGCTGGTTAGACCAACTAGATGTAATGCAGCGTACTGTGCAGGTGATTATATTTCCATGAGCTCTTTCTACATGTTCAAGATATTTGTGTCACTGTTTAATCACTATCCATCTAAACTTTCAGATGTTAGCATCATTAACACCAGCTCTAGAGCCGTCACAGCAGTGACCGTCTCCACTGGTAATGTAACACACTGTGTCTCTATTGACTTACTTTCTGACCTGTAACAGTTCAGAAGCAGTTTATGCTGATATCAGGAACAGACATATGTTCACCTGATTCGATTACCCCAAAAAAGGCTGAATGAGCTTCAGATGCATTACGTCATTAAGTGACGAAGACGGTTTTGTTTTCTCAAGTATTAATACTTTTACTTTGATACATTTGATCCATTAATGAAGACCCTTTCATTATTTGTGACTGCAGACTGCAAAAATAGCATGAAATGTACAGTAAGCTGAATGATAGTGTTATCTGATTCACAAACAAATCATGATTTCAGTATTTCGATTAGCTCTGAATACATTTGATAAATCACAATCTAAATCATGCATGAAATAAATATTATCGTTTCACATGATCATATCTGTGTGCATGTCTATAAGTTGGTTAGATATAACTCACTGTTATGCTTTCAGCTAATTATAATTTCATGTGTCATTTGTATTTTCATTAATATTGATCTTCTTTCAGCTGTTACTAACATCATCAGCACTGCTACAACAGTCCCAGAGACGACCTCATCTGGTAATGTAGTCTGATGTTTCCTCTGAATCTGTTTTGAATGTTTGTAGATCTGTAGAAATTGAACAGGTGTGTGAGAGTTTGTGTCTCTAGATAAAGACGAGGGGTAAAATAGTGCAAAATATTCAGTTGTAGATGATTGCAGGCAATTCATTTATGTATTTATTTATTTTTTATTTGTGACTGTCTGTGTATAAGCTATATTAAGATAAATATGCTTATTAATCAATATTCAATATCCAAACTTTAAAGGCGGGCATACACGGTGCGAATGCGGACGGTCGGAAGATCGTATGTCCACACACGTCAAGAGTGAGTTTATCTGAAAATCGTACGGACGAGATGATATACGACACGATTTAACGACCTGCTAATTCCGAAACAATCGCATGAAGTTGATACGCGCTCGACTTGAAGCAGCGCTGCACAGAACGATCACTGGATGACATTAAAGTACCGTGAGAGCGATAAAAGAGCTCACACTGATCCAATTCATTGGAATCGCTCTCGCGGTACTTTGATGTCATACAGGTGATCATTCGGTGCTTTAAGTCGAATGTGTCTAATATAACTGCTCTCCCTCTCTCATAACTGCATATAAAATATTGATACAAGCCGTGACTGTTTCCTACACGTACAGGTTCTTTTTCAGAAACAGGTAACCGGGACGTCTGGTCACCCTAGTTTGTGTGTGTGTGTGTTTTCTTTTTATATGGTTTATAAATATCTGACATCCCAGCCAGCATTTCAACGTTGATTCAATGTTGAAACAACGTCAGGTACCAGGGTTGAATCAACGTTGAATTACCTTTCGATTTTGGAAATTGGATCAATGTTTAAATCACGACGCTGTTTTACCTTCATCAAGGGTGAATTACGGTCGTTCTGGAGACCTTGGATTAAGGTTAGATCCTAGTTTGCATTTAGATCAACACTATACACGATAAAGGCTAAAAAAATCTACTGACTGGCAGCAATGGCTTTACAATCAACTTCAATAAATGACCACATGCTCAAAATTGTAAAACAGCTGTTTTATTTTGGAAACACACTATACAAAACAGATTAAAATAATCCCAAACTTTATTTTGCAGAGTATGCATGGATGTATTGTTAAAACATGTAGAATGACAATTCAAATTCAATAATATTTAAAGGTTTTTGTCAAATAATTTGGATTATTTTTGCATAAAAATTCATATTTTTTGCAGCACAAGAGAAACCCTTGTACCTTTATGACTGAAACCAGCTGATCTTTTATTTTGGTAATGTGTCTCATGACAAGAGATGTATACATTGGTGCAGTGAATATTTGCTGAACAGTTTGAGAAGGGAACCCTCAACCAGGGACGCTGTAACAGGAGGGAAGATTAGGCCAATTTCAAGAGCACAACGTTAGAGGGGCCACCCCGAGGGGGGGATTTCTTACGGGAATCCCCCCAAGACTGTGTCTTTTTAAACTGTGTGGAATGCAGAATGTGATTTCTACCGACATGGACTCATGTCATGTCAGACCCAACAGCCTCGTGCATATTGTGTGGTTGTGATTCGGGTGATCCTTGAAAGAGTCCCAGCTCCAGGTCCTTTCTGACACCATCCCCTCCACTCTCTTCCACTTGGGCGCTTTTTGAAACAAAAACACCAAAAATAAATCCTTATAAAATATCAACTTTGATATAGTTAAATACAATTAACTGAAACCGGAATACAAAATAAATCACACAATATTTTCACTTTTCAGTTAAGCAACAGTGAGGTTGGAAACAAAGTGCACAACATTATTAATTAAACACTTATTTCATGTATTCAGATGAAAGTTTACAATATTAACAAATTATTTAAAAGCAGTGTTTCAGAGCCCCCACTGATTTTACTAGTTTTACTACACTGTATTGCTAGGGTTCTGATTAAAACAAATTAAGTACATTTTTATTAAACCAAGTAAAATCAAAACCTATCACAAAAGGTCAAAGCATCTCTAGCAGAAGGGACAGTGCAATGAAGCAGATGAACAATTTCTTACCAATGTTTCAAGAACAAGCTGGATCCTTAATGGCTCTATAAGGGGAAATAAGAAATGGTTTACTGAAAAGTTCTTAAAAAGCAGGATTTCATATTATAGCATTTCTTTAAACCAGTGGTTCTCAAACTTTTTATACCAACCACTTTAGAAACTATTTGTCTCTATGTGTGCCACCATAATGACCAACATTACATTTCAGCATTGTAGTAGGCCAAACTATTCAGCTACAGCTGTACAGTTAAAAAAGGAGTCAATTTTACTCCTAATAAGAATATTTATTGTTGTCAGCCACTTCATTGTAAATACACAGTTTGAACATTAAAACTACACTGTGCTTACATACAGGTAAATGAAAGACTTAGTTTAAATTAAAATGTTTTATAAACAAAGTAACATAACTGTACTGTACTTAAAAAAAAAAAGAAAGAAAAAAGAAAAAAGAAAACCTTACTTAAAGATTAATTAAAATGTATTAACATTAATATTTAATTTAGTGATTGCCCGGTGTAACCACTAGACCGGGCCTGACACTGAGAACCACTGCTTTAAACAATACTAATTCGTTTTTAAATTCATTTTCATTCATTCATTCAAATTGTACCGAAATTTGCAATTATATTTTTCAGAAAACATCTTGATGCTGTTATAAGAATAAAAACATATAACACACCTAATGCATGGGATTCATATCAGGAAAATGTGGGAAAATATCTAAATGTATGCATTTAGCAGATGCATTCAGGCTATCAGTTTTTACCTATCATGTGCTCCCAGGGAATCAAATACCCAAACTTGCGCTTGAAAACGCAGTGCTCTACCAATTGAGCTACAGGAACACTAAATGACAGACAGTAACATAACCAGCAACACATCAACAGATGAGAATCTAACTTGAGCATGTGTGATAAAGCAATACAAAAATACACACAGGTTTTTATTTATCTTCTGCAGGTTCCAGGTCCTTTAAGTTACCCATTTGTAAACTCTGGTAACGTTATACTTTATTATCTTTTGAAAATAGTAAAGATAGCGATTTTCTTACCTCATTTTGCCAGTATGTTTGCAGGACCTTGCAGAACACATCTGACCTTTCTTGTGTTCACATTACAGTTTGTGTTCTCCATTGACATGTCACGACTCATATTCGCTCAAAAAAAACAAAAAAAAAACAGGCAAATATAAAATAATTCGGGACCGACCGAACAGTTACAATGAGCAGCAGCTCACAGTCAGCCGCCTCACTCACAGAAAGACGATATTAACGCTCATATTTTCAAATTCAAAAGATTCATGGGCCAGTTTCCTGAATTACAGCCAGATTAACCAATCATGATCAATAATAAAATAAAACTTCCAATAGGAATTGTTTCAGCGTGATAAAGCAGCGAAATGTATTTAGTTTTATTTTTGCTAATGATGATAACATATACCTTTAGATTTTGGGATAGGTATCATGATTAAAATATTGTAAAATGCTATTAAAATAATAACAATAATCTTAAATAATTTTATAAAAATATTTGAAAAGTTTATTAACCTTTTCAACAATTTAGCATGTTGTTTGAAAGTTAAAACAGCTGACCTTATTTCAACGTTGAAGGTTGGTCATGTGCCGGAAGTTTTTCAACGTTCAGCTTTAAACGTTGACTCAACGCTGTTTCAACGTTTAAACCACAACTGACCTAATTTCAACCATATTTCAAAGTTGAAGGTCGGTCATGCCGGCTGAGATAGGTATTACAATGTAAACATGGTTTATGAGGACAATTCCTGTGCCCTTGCAAACCAAATGGCTTAAAAAAGTACTGACATTTTAAACATACAATTTTCCGTGATGATAGAGATGTATGGGGATAGAATATATACAGAAAATATACAGTATAGAAAACCGTTATGTCTATGGAGAGTCCCCGTAAACTACATATGCGTGAGAGAGAGAGCGAGAGAGAGAGAAATTAAAAAGCATGGTACACATTGCTAGAAACATCCTGCCAGAGTTCAGCAAGTTTATCATCCTGCTCAATAGTCCACATTCGCCGTAGCGCTGCCGTCTTCGTATTTCTTCTTCTGTGGTTTTCCTAGTTCGTGATTGGTCAACTTCAGATAAATTTTAACAAATCGGCTCGTTCAACCACACATGTCACAATTCCAAACCGATAGCTCATAAAATTTTTAGACATGTTTAAAAATTATCGGGAGGTCGGGAAATGCTCGTAAGCCACTCTGCTTGGCTCGTAATTCCTCGCACATGATACGAGCCGTGACCATACGAGCATACACTATTTCCACACGATTAAAATAAATCGCATGCGAACTCGTACGACAGCAAAAATCGCACCGTGTATGCCCAACACCAGCTCTACAGCAGTCAAAGCAGCGACCATCTCCACTGGTAATGTAACACACTGTCTCCTAAAGACCATGTAATGAGGTTAAGTTACGAAAGTTGAGGTAGATTTTTCAGAACAAAAAATAAAATAAAAAAAATGTTCTGTTCACTCTAGTTTGTGTTGGTAGTGAATGCACTGTAAAAAAAAAAAAAAAGTGACCTTACAATTTAGAAAGAAATTATGGAAACAATATTACACAATATTTTTTATTAGTTTTTAAGGATTTTTAAAAAAATATATTATACCTTAATAAATCATGTATCATCAATAAATGATTTAATATATGACACAATTAATTTAATATTATTAGTGAAATGACCATAAATTTAACAGTATGATCATAGTCATAGACTATGTCTTGAAATGAGCTTAAATGTATTTCATGAAGATTTTTCTCATTCTAGTTCTGAGTAACGCACTGCTGAAAGATTGTAAGGTAAGATGAGATGAGTTTCTGAACATAACTTGAAACAACAACACAATAATGCAGAGTACACTGTTTAGTGTTTTTGTCGATGTTGTTGTTTTGAATATATAACTATGTTGAAATGATTTATTTGACTTTGAGAACACCAGCAACTAATCTTTATTTAAAATAAATAAAATTTTCTTTTTTGTGACTTCAGACCACAGGAAACTGTGCAGAAAATATTCTTGGCCTGATCGAGAACCTGACGGTTCAAGTACTTCCTTTGAATGTAAGAGAAAAAGGACAAAAATCATTTGTCACATATATAGACGATACTGTAGCAATACTTTCATTCTTTTGTTCCAATTCTGCAAATAAACCTATTTTTATGATCACTAAAAATAGGATGTGACAAGAATTTTGGATGTGGTCCTCAACACTTCAGAGAAAGTTTTAACCTCGTCATCATCTGACCCAAGTAAGCTGGTGTCAGATGGAAACCGTGTGTTGCAAATCGGCGAGAAACTCGTGTCCATGCTGGTTAAACCGACAAACACAAGTGACAATGTCAGTTTGACTCTAGACACTGTGGGTAAGTGAGAAACTGCTGTGTCTGTAATGTTGAGTACAGCCTACATGATGTTACTAACTGTAATGAGTATGAACTGTTGAACTAACATTCTTTGTGTATTTGCCGGGTTGGATGTAAAATACTTTTAAGCTGAATAATTTAAACAGTGTTTGTGGATTGTTTCTCTTTTAAATCAGAGGGACAAATCTTCTCGGTTGGGCCACAGTTCAACTTAGAAAAAATCCCCCAGCTGGATACAAAAAAAGCTTCTGTGGACATCGATCTCATTGGGATCGCCAGGAACAACAATAATAAATGTACGCGAAAAGTTCTTCTGTGACTTATTAAAGTACATTTGAGATGCATTGCCAAAAATGTATCTAAATCTAAATGGCCTTGTCATATTCAGTGCATGAGAAAACCTTCTGTTTCTGTCTCACATGATCAGCTGCTGTGGCTTTCATGAGCTACAACATGATGGAGAATCTACTGAAGCCAGACTTCTTCAACACACCAAAGGACACGATTAAAACCATGATGTCCACTGTGATCTCAGCTACTCTTCCCAAAACCACCAACACTAAACTAACTAAACCAGTCAACTTCACCCTCAAACACATCAGAGTGAGAGACTGAAATGTGCTTTTGTTTTATCAGAGCATTGATGAAAACCGTACAACATCTAATTATGTGCACGGATATTTCTTGTATCTTCATTCTTGTTTTTACAGGAGTTTGATCCCAACAATTCTCTATCCTGTGTGTACTGGAATATCAGCGAGTGGATTGTAGATGGTTGTTCTGTTTTAAAGTCCAACAGCAGCCACACTGTGTGTTCCTGTGATCATCTGTCCACATTCGCTCTCATTATGCAAACCAGCCGCCCACCAGAGGTATGGGAGCATTTCTCGTGAACAGTGAAGAACAGCACAGATTTGGATCTCATGTTCTCTCACATGTTTTCTCAGAGCGACTCTCCGCTGGATCTGTTGAATTTGGTGTGTGTGTCCGTGGGGCTGGTGTTCTTCAGTTTGGCCCTGTTGACCTTTGCCCTTTGTCAGTGGAGTCCTGGAGTGAATAATGTGGCTCGAATCAACATCTGCATCAGTCTTCTGTTGGCTCACCTTCTGTTTCTGCTCACACAGCAGTTCCTGAGCCTCATACGTCCTCAGCAGGTGAGAATGATGAAGGAGCCCTACAGCTCAGCACAGACTCACTGAGAATCATCATAACCGTCTCTCATGGTCTCCAGGTGTTGTGTGCCGTGATCTCAGGACTTCTGCACTTCCTCTTTCTCTCCGGCTTTGTGTGGATGTTCATTGAAGCTGTGCTGCTCTTTATCTGTGTGAAGAACCTATCACAGATCAGCTCCAAAAAGAGGGAGGTGCTTAGCAGTGGATTCCTGTGTGTGATTGGATATCTGGTTGCTCTGGTTGTGGTTTGTGTTTCTATGGGTCTGGTTCCTGAAGGCTACGGCAGTGAAGAGTGAGTTGTTGTTGTTTTAAAAAAAAGTATTTGATTAGATGATATAAAGAAAGTAGGTATGTTTTAACTTCTGCTGCGGTTTGATATAACTGATCAGCGAAACTTGCCACTTGTAGTCTGAGGAACTGTAAACAGAGACATGAATTCTGACCCTTTCCGTTTTCTGTATTGATGCTCATGTGGTGTTTGCGTTCTTTGTCATAGATGAAGTAGATTAGATGCAATGTTTGTTAAATACTCAGATATTTTAGACATTTTTATGTAGCAAAACAAATGCTTTTCATTCAGTACTGTATTAATGCACATCTCAAGTCATAACATTTCTAACTGGCATGCATGAATGGCTTCATGTCAGATACAGATCGATCTGTGCAGTGCCACATGAAGTCAAACACACATTTTAGTTTATGACGGACAGCTTGGGAATTTCAGAAAAAGCTCTCAGCTCTCAGTTTCAAAATCACCCAGAAGATAATACATTTGCAGTTTATTATACTTTTTTTTCCCAGTAGTAACCACCACCAGTCAGCACCTGGAATGGTATTTTGGATCATTTCATTCAGTTATTATATTGTGTTTTCTTCTGAACAGTTGCTGGATTAAAATGGATAAAGGTTTTATCTGGAGTTTTCTGGGACCTGTTTGTGTCATACTAGCCGTAAGTTCTAGTTTAAGACATTTTTCACTTTGGCTGTTGAAACCAAAAATACTAAAGTGAACATAGATTTAAGTTTCTTCTTTTTCTGCAGTTAAACCTAGTTATCTTCATAAGGATTGTCATCACTCTGTACTCAACTCTCAAAAATCTCAACGCTGAAGTTTCACAGATGAAACAAACCAAGTAATATGCATTGTTTGTAGTTCTACTACTCTTAACAAAACAATATAGTTAAAGACACATTAACTCATTCTTTCTCTGTTTCTCTGCAGGATCATGGCGTTTAAAACACTGGCTCAGTTTGTGGTTCTTGGTTGCTCCTGGATTCTGGGTTTCTTCACTAATGACAGTGAGGTGCTGGAGATCCTCTTCCTGATCTTGAACTCCCAGCAGGGAACCTTCATCTTCTTGATCTACTGTGTCCTCAATAATGAGGTCAGACATTTACTAACTTTATATCAGAGGTGGGTAATCCAGGGGTCAGAAAGGAAAAGTCCTGCCATATTTTTGTTCCACCCATGAACTCAGCAGCTGATTTCAGAGGAACCAAGTTATTCCTTCCAAGTCACAAACTAGTCTTGAGTCAAACCCAAGTCCTAAAATAGTTAATGAGATAATTAGGTAGGATGATTTATTGGTTAAAATGATGCCACCATCATGGAGATCAGTGTTTGCTTCAGTTGGGCTCTTGATCTTTGGCTTCTTGTGTTAGATATTTCTCTGTAAATGTACATGTAAAGCAGTGCGATCAGTGCTGTGCAGAAAGCTGCTATTAGTTGGTTTTACACGATGAAGTCAATATCAGGCATGAGCCTGTTTATTTCAAAAACTATTTTGTTTCATTTAACCTTGATTTAATGTTGGTTTAATAGCTATAATGAATTAATTTGAAATCTAATGAATGTACATTTTTGTAACCTTGCCCTAATAAGACTAGGGATGGGTATCGCTAAGGTTTTAATGGTATTACTACTCTTACCGATACTGCTTAACGGGTCGGTACTTTAACGGTATTCTTATCGGTACTTTTTTGTTGTGTTACTTTGTGTTGTCAGGCAGTCGAAAACTTTGCATTTCTCTGTCTGCACATAATGCACTTTTGAAAGATGCTTTGACAGATTGCTTGTGTTTCCGCCCTTACATGCGAAAATGTTGTTGCACTTATGACAACCAGCATTATCTGCATCAACTGTAGTGAAGTATAACCACACTTTGGAACGTTTTGCGGCCTCCGCCATCGTCACTCTTTGTATAAAAAATTTCAGCAATGGATAAATGGATTTGCAGCACTAAAAACTGCTTGCAGTAGCACTGCTACTAAATTAATAAAAAAATCCACATACAGCTATTATCAGCTGTTCCTTCAACTTGGCTGAGCTTTCAATGTTGTTACTGAAAAAGGTGAGGAAGTTACATGACCTGCGGTGCGCTGGCGGCATTCTGAAAAGTTAAGATGTTTTTAACTCGATGTGTTGTGGATGCGCCTGGAAAAAACAAGCTCGTCGCACAGCGTGCCTACATTTGAAATAACGAACTTGAGCGCGCGTCATATGTGAACGACCCCTTATGCGTGTGCGTGCACCGCGCTCGTTTTTGTTGTGTGTGTGTGACTGACAGACAGCCTCCGCGGCGCGCATGATAGATCTCGCAGATCTCACAGACAAACGTCTTAATATGATCGCACATTAGAAATGTGTGGTAAGATAAAATGTGCACAATAACATTATTAAGCAAAAATACATAGTACACTATTTTTTTCCCCTCCAGTACCAAAAGCAAAACCAATACCATCAGATCATACTTATACTACAGTCTTTTACAATTTAGCCCCGGGGCCAGTTTAGTACCTAAATAAGACGCACAGGCATGATGACCCAGCATATGAAACTCAACAATGGTGACAATCAACAAAATGCTTCAATCTGAAGTGCATGCTGTGAAGTGAAGTGAAACCAGGCAGTCCCGCGATAGGCAAACGCAAAACCAAGCGCCACTTTCAGCACGTATTAACCAGGGTAAGACACACAATTTAAACCAAAAACTTTCCTAGCAATGATGATCACACACTAGTCTGGTGAAAAAACAAGACAAAACACTCACAAGCTGCTGTCCTTCTACTTACCAGTTCAGTCATTTCCTTCACGAATGATAAGATTCTCGATCTCATTCAGACTCATGAAACTCGTACAGAGAAGGGCGTATTCGTTCACTACAATCAACAAATCACATGCTCTGTCACATCTCATACACAAAGGCTATTGGCTCGAGGAACTACAAAAGAAGTCTTATTAAACAAATACTACTGTAATGCTATATGTTCAGGCTTTTAGACATGAGCACTGATCATATGATCCTCAACAGTGGTGACAATAACTATTTATCTATTATAGGGCAGCAGTGGCTCAGTGGTTCATGTAGTTTGTCTACAAACTGGAAGGTTGGTGGTTCAATCCCCGGCTCCACCTGACCAAGCGTTGAGGTGTCCTTGAGCAAGACACCTAACCCCAGCTGAACGAGCTGGATAGCGCCTTGCATGGCTGGCATCGCCGTCGGTGTATGAATGAGTGAGTGGGTGAATGTGAGGCAACTTGTAAAGCGCTTTGGATGGCCATGGGGTCTGTTGAAAGCGCTATATACAGTATTGTTCAAAATAATAGCAGTACAATGTGACTAACCAGAATAATCAAGGTTTTTCGTATATTTTTTATTGCTACGTGCCAAACAAGTTACCAGTAGGTTCAGTAGATTCTCAGAAAACAAATGAGACCCAGCATTCATGATATGCACGCTCTTAAGGCTGTGCAATTGGGCAATTAGTTGAATTAGTTGAAAGGGATGTGTTCAAAAAAATAGCAGTGTGGCATTCAATCACTGAGGTCATCAATTTTGTGAAGAAACAGGTGTGAATCAGGTGGCCCCTATTTAAGGATGAAGCCAACACTTGTTGAACATGCATTTGAAAGCTGAGGAAAATGGGTCGTTCAAGACATTGTTCAGAAGAACAGCGTACTTTGATTAAAAAGTTGATTAGAGAGGGGAAAACCTATAAAGAGGTGCAAAAAATGATAGGCTGTTCAGCTAAAATGATCTCCAATGCCTTAAAATGGAGAGCAAAACCAGAGAGACGTGGAAGAAAACGGAAGACAACCATCAAAATGGATAGAAGAATAACCAGAATGGCAAAGGCTCAGCCAATGATCACCTCCAGGATGATCAAAGACAGTCTGGAGTTACCTGTAAGTACTGTGACAGTTAGAAGACGTCTGTGTGAAGCTAATCTATTTTCAAGAATCCCCCGCAAAGTCCCTCTGTTAAAAAAAAGGCATGTGCAGAAGAGGTTACAATTTGCCAAAGAACACATCAACTGGCCTAAAGAGAAATGGAGGAACATTTTGTGGACTGATGAGAGTAAAATTGTTCTTTTTGGGTCCAAGGGCCACAGGCAGTTTGTGAGACGACCCCCAAACTCTGAATTCAAGCCACAGTACACAGTGAAGACAGTGAAGCATGGAGGTGCAAGCATCATGATATGGGCATGTTTCTCCTACTATGGTGTTGGGCCTATTTATCGCATACCAGGGATCATGGATCAGTTTGCATATGTTAAAATACTTGAAGAGGTCATGTTGCCCTATGCTGAAGAGGACATGCCCTTGAAATGGTTGTTTCAACAAGACAATGACCCAAAACACACTAGTAAACGGGCAAAGTCTTGGTTCCAAACCAACAAAATTAATGTTATGGAGTGGCCAGCCCAATCTCCAGACCTTAATCCAATTGAGAACTTGTGGGGTGATATCAAAAATGCTGTTTCTGAAGCAAAACCAAGAAATGTGAATGAATTGTGGAATGTTGTTAAAGAATCATGGAGTGGAATAACAGCTGAGAGGTGCCACAAGTTGGTTGACTCCATGCCACACAGATGTCAAGCAGTTTTAAAAAACTGTGGTCATACAACTAAATATTAGTTTAGTGATTCACAGGATTGCTAAATCCCAGAAAAAAAAAAATGTTTGTACAAAATAGTTTTGAGTTTGTACAGTCAAAGGTAGACACTGCTATTTTTTTGAACACACCCCTTTCAACTAATTGCCCAATTGCACAGCCTTAAGAGCGTGCATATCATGAATGCTGGGTCTTGTTTGTTTTCTGACAATCTACTGAACCTACTGGTAACTTGTTTGCCACGTAGCAATAAAAAATATACTAAAAACCTTGATTATTCTGGTTAGTCACATTGTACTGCTATTATTTTGAACAATACTGTAAATGCAGTCCATTTACCATTAAATGCTGTCCATTATTCATGCTGCAGTGCATGATGGGAGTTTTTACTATGACTGTTGTAACTTATTTGAGATTGAGATTCATACATTCTTAGTACAACGTTTAATTCATTGTTCAATTATAAGAACATTGACCACATATATAGTAATTAATTGGGCTGTTTCACTTTAAGAACGAATTGCCCATAATGCTTTTCAGATTAAAAGCTCTCTAAGAATATGTATGCTGCTTAAGTGCACTCATTCACTGTAAAACAGTCTGAAACTACAGTAAATACGTTCTTTCAAGATTGTTGACTTAAAAACTGAACTTATGATTAAAATAAAATTGTTTTAGATATAAACTGGCTGGTGCATAATACGTAATGCACCATGTAAAAGCAGCCAAAAGCTGTTCTATGCACAACACTGATCTCACTGCTTTATAACAGCGCAATCAGCTTTACAGAGATAAATCTGACACAAGAAGTCAAGGGTCAAGAGCCCAACGGAAGCAAACACTGATCTCCATGATGGTGGCATCATTTTAACCAATAAAACATCAGCATCTGATCCTCTGTTATCATTAGAGCTGAAACAACGAATCGATTTAATCGATTAAAATCGATTATTAAAATAGTTGTCAACTAATTTAGTAATCGATTCGTCGCTAAATAAATTTTATTTGCCATAAGCGGCTCATTTCGTGCATATTTCAAATCTGCGGTGACCAAAGTGTGGCAGTAATGAGCCACCGGAGGTTTTACTCAGCCAGTACAGCAGGTGAAGTAGCGAATAGCCAATAGCTGGCCTCGTTTTATGTCACGTGCTTCCCGAACAGCGTCTCTGCAGCATTCAGCGGGAAGTGGGAGTACTTTACTTTGAGCCTTCAAAATGAAGAGTAACCTGTAAATTCTGCACTACTGAACTGTTTAAGGGGCCGTTCACATATCGTGTCTTTTGCGTGCTCAAGTTCGTTATTTCCTATGTAGGCGCGCAGTATGCACTCTCATAATGGAAGCGACGCGGTCGCGACACGCACGCGGTGCGATGCGCCCGTTTTTCCAGGCGCGTCCACACCGCATCCATTTATCCTTTGCTGAAATTTCCGGGTCTTCATGGAGAGGGCACGTCATGGATGCTTAGCAAAGGCAGACGCTTCAGGGGCGCTTCTGCCCGAGCGCTTTGGAAAGAAGGAGAAAGCGGCGCGACTAGCGTTTTCCACGCGTTTTTAGGAGCGATATGTGAACGGCCCCTAAGAATTTTATTTGTGCAGATTCTCCAGTACAAGGTTGTTTGCAAATGTTTAGTCGTAAAAGCTGATAACATTGCTTTTTAACAGTTAACATTTAAAGCTTTACAAACATGTTATGTGATCAGTTTGTCGTTTACCAGTTCATAATTCAGACTTGCAGCCTAATTATGACTGAATGAGAGAGGTAAATGTTTGAGTATATTTAAAATGCACTTCTTTTCTAAGTATTCACTGCTCTTTTTCACACAGCAGGTTTTTTGTGTGTGTCCCAATTTTTTTTTTCTGGACAACCTTCTGATGGATTTTACTTTAAATTGTGAGTTCCATTCAGGTTTCATGCCATTGGCACTTTTTTTCGAAGGATTGTTTACAATTTCACAGCATAAGCTATAAAGCTTTTTCCCAGTAAATAATAAAATACAATGCACTGCAATTTTATTCTGTTTTATCCTTATACTTCGTGAAAATATGTTCTCAAAGATTCCTTAAGCTTTGTTTGGGATGTTAAACTACTTTAGGAGCTCTAAGGACTGCCATGGTGAAAACATTATTTGAAATCTCCTTGTGAATTTTGCTAGAGTATGGGTCAGTGTTTTGATTGCAGAAGAGTTCGACAAAGGATTACTAACATAATAAAACAACTCCAGGTATATTTTTGATGAGGATATGACAATGCAAAATGGTTAAAATCTCTTAAAAATCTATGCTGAATGATAAAGACCCTTTATTAATAATTTACTTGGGGGAAAAAATGGAAAAAACTTAAATATAAGTACATAAACCGATTAATCGATTAATCGTAAAAATAATCGACAGATTAATCGATTATCAAAATAATCGTTAGTTGCAGCCCTAGTTATCATCACTAGTGCACAATCATAATTTAATTAGTCACATAATTATCTCATTAACTTTAACCCTTTGAGGATGTGGAATATGACTTGAGACTAGTTTAATATTTCTCATAACGTGATCTGTACTTTAGTTTAAAGATTAATTGTTGTGCACCTATAGCACTCCTCGCTGGCATTAAAACATAGCATATCACAGGAAAAGTCACTGAGCTTCTCTCGTCTCATTCTTGTTCAGGTCAGGCATGGTTTTATAAAGCTGAAAACTTTTGCGCATGAGCAAAATCTAGTTTTTGTGCCTACATAAAATTTTAGGATGAAATATACGGCGAGTTTTATAAATGAGACACCTGGTCTCTAAAGCCTCTTTTCTCACCTGTTCATTATAAACAAAGTGATTCTGGTTCATGAGTTCAGAGGATAAAATGATCTCATGAAGTCACTCAGCTCCTCTCGTCTTTTCTTGTTCAGGTCAGGCAGCAGTACAGGGAGTTCTTCAGATGTCTTTGCAGTGGACACAAAAAACACTGAGGACTACAGCATCAGATTCAGGAAATAAGCAAAGTACCATTGTAATACAGTAAATTACCACTACAACAGAATCAATGCCTTTACATGTTACATGACATTCTCTGCTTTTATTTGTAAACTAGCAATTTTACAAGTCTTATTTTATAGCCAATATTAATTTTGATGTAAATATGAACTTTCTTTACCTGTTGGTTTCTTTTTTCTTGTTCAATATTTTAACCCATGTGTGATTTATTGTACTTCAGACCCCTGAAGTGATATTTTAATTGCTTCTATTATTGTGCAAGAATATTTAGTGTGAAGATGTTGAATGATTTGTCATTGTGTTATTGATATTATTCAGTAAATCATCTGTGAATGTTTCCTTATTATTCAGGTTTAGTTTTATTATATATGAATTAGGTTAGACTTTATTCAAACAAATTAGAGGACTTCTTATATGCACCATTAATCAGTGCAATCAATCAATCAATCAATCAATCAATCAATCAATCAATCAATCAATCAATCATTTATTCATTTATAAATCAGACATCATTGTTTGACACGATCCCAAGGTCCACTGCGACTTTCAACTCAGTAAGTAGAAAGGTTAATTAATAGAGATGAGAACAATCCCTAAATTTATTGTTAAATCATGGCCAGAAGTTGTTTTCAAATTTTAAAAGTGCAAGGCAGCAATTTTGTGATGCATTAAATGACTGCAGACATTATAAAAATGCAACTTGCTGCTCTGAGAAAACACTAAACACAGAGAGAGGTGCTTAACAGTGGATGTGTGTGATTAGATGTCTGGTTGCTCTGATTGTGGTGTGTGTGTGTCTGTTTTTTGTGTCAAATAAAGAAAACACTGAGGACTACCGCATCATGCACCAGCAAAATGAGTAAAGTGCCAATCCTGTAAAACTGATTCTATTATCATGTAGACATTATACTAGTCTCTGCTATACATTTCACTACTTTTTTTTTTAAGTTATTTACTTGAATGTATATGTATAGAATTATCCATATTTAATGTTTTGGTGAAGTGGGTGAAGAGCCCTGTGTACTTGAAATAAGAAATGTTTTTGTTTTGTTTTTCCAGATTAAAATGTTTTATTGAAACAGTGCAATTCTAAATGTAACATTCATTCTCATGTTCTGTTAAGCAATCGGTTTAAAACCCTTTGTTTGGCACCTTAACAGTATCACACAAACCCAAGTTCAGCTACTGCCCTTATGCAAAAGATTTAGAGAGAAGTGCAGTATCATAAAAAAAAAAAAAAAAACCTAGAAGTGTCCCATGTACAGTTTAATATTAATAATGTGAAGCAACACAAGTTCTATTTCACAGAGACAGGTCAAAACAGTTCATAGCTAATAAAACAGAAAAATATTCCCATGTCATTTTATCCAAGTAATTAACCAACATCAATACATTTACCTCTTCTATTAAAATAAAATAAAATGCTGTCTAGGCAACTTATTGCAAGTGCTGATTCACACAGATGAGAAACGATCCAAGCAGCGATCACTTTGGGCCACCACTACGTTGTGAATGACTTTTCCCGACATGAATTAACGTCTCTATCAGACCGTATTATCAGAAAACCTACAGGATGCTCTCACAGAAAGACTTTCCTGAGGTATCCAAAGTCAGTCAGACTGCTGAGAAGAAACCATATCACTGTAACTTCACACATCACAGCCTCCTCTACTGTCCAGCTTTGGAACAAGTCAACACTGTAAACATAGGTGTGTGTAGTGCACAACCAAACACTGGCGCAGAGGCCACAGCTGGAGACTTTCTGCTGGACTAGACCCAAAGGAAACATGGGTTCATGACTCGAACAAATAAACCAGTCCAGTCCAGCTACGTTTTGGTTCAGAAAGTCTCTCAATGGCAGCACTTTACAGAAGAACAGTTTTGTTTTTAGCATCAAATGGGCACCCTAATTGGGCTGACCTCAAATATTCCACCTTTAACCAGAAATTATATGAAGCAAAAATTCCCAAAATGGCAGCAGCTCCAGCATTGTTATATACACAGCTCAAGAAGCTGGCAAAACATTTGCAATAGTCTCTCTGACACTCTGACTCAACTTTTCGGGAAACTTGACTTCGTATTCAACAACCAAGTCCCCGCGACGATCTGGGGATTTTGGAAGAGGAAGACCCTCCCCATTGACACGCCGTTTCATCCCGGGAGAAATAATTTCTGGAGATGTTAACTTGATTGTGCGACCATCGATTGTTGGGACAGTGATCGTGCAACCACAAAGTGCCTGAGAAAGCAGAGAAAAAAGGGATTAGAAAGGTACGAAATGACTATAAAAGAGCTAGTGAACAAGCCATGAGAATTAAGCCCTGCTTTACCTCTCGGAGTGTAATTTTTGCAGGATAAATAATGTCCGATCCGTCTCTTTTGTACACGGGATGTGGTTTATCTTTCACCACAAACACCACATCTGCGGGGATGTTTGCTGGCGTCTCATCACCTTCCCTGGGGAAAGTAATCTTGGTCCCTTCCTTCCAGCCTTTTTTCACCTCCACGGTAAGAATCTTTTCCTCAGTGCGTGTTGTTTTTCCGTCGGGGTTCAGGCGTTTGCGTGAGATCTTCATCTTCTTGGTGCAGCCAGTGAACACTTCATCTAGACTGACCCTCAGGTCGTGGGTCACCGGAGGGTCCTGTTTTTTCTCCAGTCTCCCACCATGACTGCGTGTGTTAAAGGAGCGGGGGAAGCCTCCCATTCCACCCATGCCAAAACTGGCAAATGGGTCATCAGTTTCCATATCCTCCTCCATGCCACCATTGCGTCCGAAGAACTGGTCAAAAGGGTTCCGTCCTCCGAAAAACTCTGAAAACATTGCATGAGGATCGCCTTGGAAAGTGTAGGTGAAATTACTGCCACCACCTCCACCGCCGGGGATGCCTCCCTTCAGTCCTGCATATGGCAAACAAAGACGACACGTATTACAGAATTGAAAGATGCTGTATAAAGATCACAGACAACTCATAAATACTGCACCAAGGGTCCAAAATATAGTTGTTTGCCAATATTGCAAATGGCAGATGAATTGAGAAGCTTTACTATCCTTTGAAACAGCTCATTACATTGATGACTCAACTACTGCACTTCCCAGAACAGCTAGGGATTTGAATTCTTGCCAACTGGAATTCGCAACAAGTTCCTATTTATGGAAAATTGTATCTTTAATAGTCATTATCGTTAAGAAAATACTTAATTTTTACACTTTTATTTAAAAAAAATAAATAAAAAATAAAAAAATAAATAAAAAACAAGTTTAGAGTTGTTTCAAAATTTCTGGAATGGTTCAACCCTAGGGCTAACTGGCACTAAACTGACAGCATTCAAACGCTCCGCCTCTTTCTACCACGTGACCATCAGAATCTTCCAGCAAGGGTACTGCGTTCCAAAACGCTCCACTCCAGTAGCCAATCAGAATGTAGCATCACAAATTGGGTCTATTTAACGTAATCAAAATAAACTAAATAACACTACAGTAGTTTCAACAGATTCTCGATCTACAATATACTACAGTGATCTACATACTGCGTTGCCAGTATCGCGCACTTAATGCAGGATCACATACAGATTAAACAACAGATCCAGTCAGTGCACACTATATAATTTAATGCTAATTACTTTATCATATGAATTACTATTAGTAACATCTGTATCTGCGACATCAGGCATTGCAACAGTTAAGAGTTAAAAGCGCAACTGAAACACAAGCTTGCATCATTTTACTCACCTTCTTCGCCAAATTTGTCATAGATGTCTTTCTTCTTCGGGTCGCTCAGCACGTCGTACGCCTCCGCGATCTCCTTGAACTTGTCCTCGGCGCCGGGAGACTTGTTTTTGTCCGGATGGTACTTGAGCGCTTGTTTGCGGTACGCTTTCTTGATCTCGTCATCAGATGCGCCTTTCTGGATCCCCAGCACACTGTAATAATCCTTCCCCATCTTCACCATCGAGAGTGTCTTTTGAAGTCGATGCTCTCCAAACGTCAAACAGCGGGTTCAAGCAAGTCCTGCTTGCGTTCAGGTGTCTGTCGCTAAAGATTCAGTTCACAGCAACCCTCGGTAAATAGTTTTGAGGGTAATTTCACAATGAGAAGTGCTGTCCCGTCCACCTGTGGGGTGTATTGCCTCCGCCTCGCCCTGCTGTCTCTCTATTTGAAACCGCGAGGAAAGTTCGAGAAATGTCTTGAAGTCTCTGGTTGTTTCCACCCGAACCACGTGGTGTGCTACTCCACCCATAGACCTGGACACAGATGAAAGCGAAACTACATACTGGTTTCTGACAAGAAACGACGAAACACACAGTATAAACATATATGCGTGACGTCATAACGGACGATTTTACAGTTCTGAACGACTGACCTACTCCATCAGATGGGTTGATTAGGTTAGAGCGTACTTTTCTGACCATGGAAGTTATTTATTTTAAAGATATGTTAAAATTTACGATGCCAAGTAAACATAACATTTTAAGTTTATGAGTTATATATAAAATGCATTTATTGGAATGCCTCTATTTGGGCTCTGTGTTACAAAAACTGGCCAGATAATAATTTTATTTAATAATTTATTTCTGTGTGTATTTAGTATTTGTTACTATATGACTATATTACAGTAAATTATTAAAAGTAAATCTAAATGTTTTTTTTTTCCAAATCTTCATTTTAAATCTACATGTTAAATCCAAATCATAAATGTTAATCTAAAAGTGTATATATAATTATATATATTTAAATGTTACACACATTTATAAAGAGAGAGAACATGAAAAATATACATTTAGATATAAGAGTAACATGATTACATATGATTTGGCCTTAACATTTACATGAAGATTTAACATTTAGATTTAAAATGGAGATTTAGATTTAGATAAAACATTTAGATTCACCTTTAATACTTTATTGTAATATACTCATGTATAGTAAAAAAAAAAAAAAAATATATATATATATATATATATATATATATATATATATATATATATATATATTATAAACAAATATTTTTAAGTAATAAAAATATTGCATAAAGCTTATTTTTAGTAAATCTTGCACAAATGTATTTGTTTTGTAGTTAAATCTGACCAGTTTTCTTACACATTTTATTTTACAAACGGCGGCCCATACTTGCCATCATCATAACCACACAGAATCATTTTATTAACAACAGTTGAGTTTTTCAGCCGCATGTTTTCTCCTCACATCACCACTAGGCGGCGCTCATAATGTTAGTTGCACACTTCTTGTGTCTAGTCGGACTCTGATTGGTTACTGGGTGATGGATTTCACCCAATGACAGGATCGAGCGCAGGTCTCATCTCTCTGCTCATTGGATGTGCCGCATCTTCCGTTCTTCCTGATTGGACTCCGTGCTTGTCTCTCACCTCGCTAGGAAAAGCCATTCAAACTGCAACAATGAAGCATTACGAGGTAAGATTATCATTACTGACTTTCACATCTCATAAAATTGTATTCGCGTTTAGAGAGGCTTTTTCCTGATGCTTCTGAGATCGAGAAATGATCTTGTCGTACGGAAACGGATGAACTTTACGCGTTATAATACTGACAGCAGAGAGACTGGATTAGAGAACAGGCTGCAGTGACAGTCACTTCGGCCTCATCGCCAGATTAGTGGATCAGACCAGAACACGCGCGCGTCCTGTTAGATGAGACTCTGGAGCTGAGCAGTGGTCTGTCTCCTCATGGCGCACACAACTCCTGTCCCACATTACACAACACTGTGTGCAGTAGGGACATGCTTTACAAGATTAGAGGTGACTGCTGCTCTTAAACATGTCTTCAGGAACGAGATGTATATAGAGTGGGAACCTCGCACTTGACTGACTAGTATATTCAGTCATTAACAAGCACAGTGAAGTTATGTTTTCTGCTGTAATATGACAGTGCATAGTGAGTAAATCAAGGTTCATGGGGGACTTTGGTTGTAGAGAATTAAACCACAGCTTTGCTCTTCATAAACCCGGATGTAAGTGGTTGTTTCTGTTCATTTACAATCAGTGCACATCAAATCTGTCCAGTCAATATACGTCGTTTTTAATGACACTTTACATGCTGATGTAACTCTTACTTACTGAACATGTGGGACAGGTTTGGCCGAAGTCGTTGAAAAAACTGACAATGTTTATGAGGTAGAGGGCGCCAAGAAGTTATAAAGCTCTCTCAGGGATTTTTTTTATTCATATATTAATATTTATTTATTTTAACAATTGCTAGATGCAGGCCACTTTTTAGAATGTACACATGCAATATGGATGATATTAGATGACAAATAGACGTTAAGAAGATATTTAAGATGTTTATGATTTACAATGTATGTAAAACTGACATCTCAAAGAGGTCTATCAGAGGTTTGTGCACATCTTTATCTTTATCTGGGAAGTAATAGCCTACATTAGGAAATAAACTAAGAAGGACACAAAACTGGCATAATTACACATAGTATCAAATAAATACACATTCATGTTAGTTATGCCCATTAAGCGCGGGAAAGGCACTCACGTGCGCTTCTTCAGACGGAGTTGATAGTCCTGACGTCACTCGTGTGTAGCGCGCCTCAAAGTAAACTTTAAAATAACGTTTGTTGTACTCCACGCAGTTCTTTCGGTTGGAGTCTCTCTCAGTGGCAGTGGGTATTTCCTCCAGTGTCATCTGCTCATGCCTTTCTAAGTTATTAATAATCTCTCACTCTCTCTCCCTTCCCCCTAAAACGCGCGGCTCCGAACAGCACGCGCGCTACCGACAAGACGACCGAAATCTGATGACGATTTAATAAACTGTAATTCAAAATAATGTGAAATTTGGTTAGTTTACATAACAATAATGCATAAAAAAAATCAAGCATTATTTATTAATATTATTATTATTATTATTATTCATTTTTTTATCTATAAATTCTGTTTATTTTCATTTTGGGGGTGGAAATATGACCTGGGTATATATTTTTTTAAGAATAATCTTTACCTTATGACTACTATAAGAGGTACCCAGCACAAGGGTACACACCTAAAAGAGTCTGTAAAGTGACTCTGTATGTTTCTTCTTCTTCTTCTGTAAGTATTGGTTCTAGGTGACTGGGCTCTCTTACTGTATGTCCCTGTGTGTGCATCCATAAGGCAAAGTTATAATTAGCACATATTGGGATGACTGGGGAGGGGTCACGTTTCCTCTTGAGGTTCAGAAGAAAAGAGAATAAAGTATTTATGAGTGAGATAATGAGATAAGTCTTGTTGGTTTGTTCATGCATGTGCTTTTAGGGGGTTTGGGGGCCAAATGTAAAGATGAACAAGAGGGTGACAACACACAGAAGTGGGAGGGTCGAGTTAAAGAGAGAGAGAGGGGTGGGGGCACAGACAGAGAGATTTATCTCCACAGCTGACAGAAAAGCTCCCGTCCCGCACTCGAGTTTGGAGGTGAGAGAGGGACTAAGAGAGGAGAGAAGTTAAAAACTCAGAGAAAGCAGATAAATAAAACAGACAATATGGACACCTTGGCTTTAGAGGCCACGCAGCCCAAAAAAGCTCAGAACGGAGCCCCAGTGCTCGGGCCCCCCACCCCTGCCAAACGCAAACCTGCTAAAAAGACTAAGAAAGCTGTGGTGTTTTTCGAGGTGGAGATTCTGGACGCCAAGACGAAGGACAAGCTCTGCTTCCTGGACAAGGTAGGAAACATTTTTACCTTCGGTTGCATTACTCAAACAGCTTAAACTGTTTTACACAGCACTTTCTCATGGATATTTATGCACATGCAAACGAGGAAATATGCATGGGGTGTTTCTGCTTTGACAATTTTATTTGTGATGCCACAACAGTGTTATTTTTGTATCATTCATATACTATTTAAATTAGTTTTTCTGTTTTGTTTTAAGTAGTTAAGATGTGTTTTTTAATGCATATAGTTTTTATTAATTTAGTTTTTTAGTCGTTTGACTTAAACCGAATTAAAATGAGAAATGTAGTCATGGCATCCAAGTGAAATAATATATATATTTTTTTTTTATAAAATGCAATGTCAGTTCATGTTTATTTTGAGAAACTATGGTTTTAGTTACAGTTTTATTTAATAATGTGCTGCAGAGCAAAAAGCTATTTTTTTGCACTATTATGAAATAATTTTTAAATTACAATTAAAAATGTATGAATTACTACTAATAATAATATGACTATAATAGTAATGTGATCGTAAAGAATTAAGAACCTATTCAGAATTTTAACCTAAAATTAATGTTAATTATGAACTACTTCTTTAAACATTCTGTCAGTTTCAGTCAGTTGGCTCTTTAATTATTTAATTTTAACATGAATGCACACGCTCTTGTCACTGTGGAATCTCATCCCTGGAGTGGTGTTATATATAGAGACTGTCCTGTCCGTGCGCTCCGGCTCAGGGTTGTGTGGACTCTACACGGAGGCTCGAGGTGCTTCTGTAGCCGTCTCTGTGAGGAGGTCTCTAGAATGTCACACGCTGTGGGATTAACCAGGATTGCACGCGGATGTCCTCGGATTAACTGCCGCTTCCCCGTGATGTCACTGTCTACTGGTGTCGTGATGTCACAGAGCACTGGAAGCCTGTGATGATGACATCATGAGCAGAAGGACAGATTCCCACAGATCCACTGAAGAGTCGAAGGTTTTTGGAGGGAAAGACATGATTGGCACATCAGATGCTTTAATATATGCCAACAATGCCATCGTGTTAATCAAGGTGTATTGTATTCAAAAGTGGTCATTTTATGGTATGCTGTAAGAAATTATTCTTCGAAGTAGTGAATAAAACAGTGATTATTGGAGTACTTTAACAAGAAAATAGGATTTCAGTTCTTCTGGGTCATAAGTCAATATTTATTGCTGTTTCTCTGTAGTTGTGAAATTTACTAGCTGTTTTGTGATTATTATTTTTTTTTAAAGTCATTTTTCTTTTTTATAAATGCATATTTGGGCATATCCATTACATCAGAGTGGAGGTCTGCTTTGTTCATTTATTAGGTTTCTGAATGAGTGAACATGTTTGTCAGACTCCCAGCCGGAGCTGTAGGATCTGCTCAGTTAACTGTGTTTGTGGGTTTGTTTGTTTGGTGTTGAGTGTCTCTCAGAACAGCTGCTGCACTGAAGCCACATCGCCGGGGGATTGGGGCTATATTTACCCCTCACACACACACACACACACACACATAACTGGTGTCTGTTTGATTGGCAGGTTGAGCCCAATGCCACCATCGGGGAAATCAAGTCCATGTTCCACAAGAGTCGTGAGTATACCTGAGTCTCTGATCTTCACTCCGCTAATGAAGCTGTGCTGTTTGATATGTTGAAGCTTTTTAAGAATATGTTGTATTTTTAGTATAGTGATAGTGTAAGTTTAAAATAAGCTCATGTGTATTTACAGTACTCTAATTGTTTTCTTGTATTTCTTGTGTTTGTTTCAGACCCTCAGTGGTATCCGGCCCGACAGTCCATTCGTTTAGATCCCAGTACGTATGAGTTATTATCTGAACATTATCTTTGAAGCATGACAAGTTTCAGCTGTTTCTTCACCTGATTCTGAGAGGTGTTTGTGCTGTAGGACTCTGCTTTCTAAGATTGGCAGCAATCCCAAACATTATGGTTCTTGTGGTCAAGTTTTTATAAATCTAGTGGAAGAGGTTTACTGTGATGAGATTTCTAAGGCACAACAGTGCACTGTAGATGAGGTTTCTGTTAGTTGGTATTTGCTGATGCATTCTGGGCTTGTTGTGCAGAGGGGAAATCACTGAAGGACGAGGACGTGCTGCAGCATCTGCCTGTGGGAACCACAGCCACCTTCTACTTCAGAGACCTGGGGGCCCAGATCAGCTGGGTCACAGTGAGGGACCACACACACAGACACACTCACACACGCACTGACACACACACACACACACTCACACTCACACTCATACACGCACTCATACACACACACACACACACGCACTCATACACACTCACACACACACTCACACTCATAAACGCACTCATACACACTCACACACACACTCACGCACTCATACACGCACTCATACACACTCTCACACTCACGCACACACACACACACACACACACTTTCTCTCTCTCTCTCTCACACACACATACACGCACTCTCTCACACACACTCACACACACATACACGCACTCACTCACACACACACACTGATACACACACACAAACGCACTCACACTCATAAACGCACTCATACACACTCACACACACACTCACGCACTCACACTCATACACGCACTCATACACACTCTCACACACACTCACACTCACGCACACACACACACACACACACACTTTCTCTCTCTCTCTCTCTCACACACACATACACGCACTCTCTCACACTCACTCACACACGCACTCACTCACTCACTCACACACACACACACACACTCACACTCACTCACACACACGCACTGATACACACACACACAAACACACTCACACTCATACACGCACTCATACACACAGACACACGCACACACGCACTCATACACACACACACACACACACACTCATACACACTCACACACACACTCACGCACTCACACTCATACACGCACTCATACACACTCTCACACACACTCACACTCATACACACACACACACACACACACTTTCTCTCTCTCTCTCTCTCTCTCTCTCTCTCACACACACACACACATACACACACACACACACACACACTCATACACACTCACACACACACTCACGCACTCACACTCATACACGCACTCATACACACTCTCACACACACTCACACTCATACACACACACACTTTCTCTCTCTCTCTCTCTCTCTCTCTCTCTCACACACACACACACATACACACACACACACACACACACTTTCTCTCTCTCTCTCTCACACACATACACACACACACAAACACACACTTTCTCTCTCTCTCTCTCTCACACACACACACACACACACACACACACTTTCTCTCTCTCTCACACACACACTCACACTCACACACACAAACACAAACACACACACACACACACACACTCTGTCTCTGGTGAACGACAAGTGACAGACCAGAAGTCATCTGTTTCCAGTGGAGTTTAGTGTGAAATCTGCTGGGAGTTCATTTTCTGCATATATTATATCGTAGGTTATACATATATATTATTATATATTATACGTAGGTTTATGCAAAACTTTTGGATCTGAAATTCATCATTTAAGTATAAATCAAACATGAATTTCAGTATTCGTTAGAAACTAAATGTCTCTCTCTTTCTGGATGAATGTGTGCTTCCCACATATTTGGCACGTTTGACATTGTTTAAGTTTAAGTCACATGATAAAACACTATTAATGTTCTGGAAAATACAGAATGTGGAATAAGTGCTGTGTTTGTGTCCTGCTCTGCTTCACTTCAGTCATAGTTTGATGTGTTAATCTGTCTCTCTTAACCAGTTTGTTTGGTGTCTGTCACATTATCTCTAAGAGAGCATGAGATATTTATAACCTGGAAACATGAACGCTCTCCCTGCAGCAGAGGAACTGAGCGTGTTATAACGCTTCTGTCTCTCTCTCAGGTGTTTCTGACCGAGTACGCCGGCCCGCTGCTCATCTATCTCATGTTTTACTTCAGAGTCCCCTTTATTTATGCTCCTAAATATGACTTTACCTCCAGCAAGCACTGGGTTGTGCAGTAAGTACAGAAACACTGTATTTCACATTTGAGGTTTTATAGTAGTGTCAACATCTTTGATTTCTTTAGTGCTAATCATAAAATAAGTTGGTGTCCTATGTCACGACAGTTTGATCAGTGAAACGGACTGATGGCGTCAGATGGCTGATGGGTAATTGAGTGCGTTTTTATCTGTATAGTTTGGCGTGCATGTGTCACTCCTTCCACTACGTGAAGAGACTCCTGGAAACACTGTTCGTCCATCGCTTCTCACACGGGACCATGCCTCTGCGCAACATCTTCAAGGTGAGGGAAACAGCTCCTTGTGATGGATGAAAACACATGAAAATACAAATCGAGACAGACTGCCGGATTACTGAGACATAATATTTTTCTCTAAAGTTTCTTAAGATGTTTTATAGACTGCATAAAACATTGGACAATGCGTTTATATTTGACATTGTTAATGACCAGTGAAATTGAAACGTGTGCTAAAATTGTTTTGAATTTGTTCCAGACAATAATAGACCCGTGCTAAGCATATTATTAATAATAATAATAAGAAGAAGAAGAAGAATGGATGTTTCTAAGAATCAGCCGCTGTAGAAAGTGCTGGCGCTGGAAAAACTCTTTCTGAAACAGGCAATTATTCATGAGCACGAAGAAGTGACATCACAGCAGAGCATGTCGAGTCATGACTTTTCTTATAGAGGGAAAAATATATTTTCGAATGGAGCAGAAATCTAGAAATGTTCTCTTTCACATTGAACCGCTCCGTGGTTACTAAGATGTGTTTTACGCTGTTTGTTAATCGTAATTTGACTGACTTCGGCACAGTCTTCCCGTTCAGAGTAATATTCTTCGATCTTATGGCAGTAATATTAAAAGATTTAACTGTGTGTTTTGCAGAACTGCACATACTACTGGGGATTTGCAGCGTGGATGGCTTACTACATCAACCACCCTCTGTACACCCCACCCAGTGAGTCCACACACATCCAGCTTCACATCGCCCGGATAGGGCACTTTCTGAGATTTATTTTTTTCAATCTTACCAATCCTCATGGTGTATGTGTATGTTAAGGTTTACTGTAGTGCTTCCTGATTCATAAAACAACAGTTAAGCCACACTCTCTCACACTCCTGTTTGTGTTGCAGTCTATGGAGAGCAGCAGATCAGACTGGCCCTCATCGTGTTCTTGGTAGGATCTGTTATTATGTCTCAGTCATTACCTAATCCATGATAAAACTGACCTCATGATCTCTTTATGGTCACAGTTCTGTCAGATCGGAAACTTCTCCATCCACATTGCCCTGAGAAATCTTCGACCTCCAGGTAAGATCCCACACTCGTCTTTGCTTTTTTCATCTGTTTCTTGACTCATTATTTTATTAGACCACCGAAAGTAATGTTTTCTTTTTTCTTTCTGCAGGATCTAAGACTAGGAAGATCCCATATCCGACTAAAAACCCCTTTACGTGGATCTTCCTGCTGGTGTCCTGTCCCAACTACACGTATGAGGTCAGCCTTTACTCCTCTATAAGAAACACATCAGGAAATTCAGAATACACACCTCAAAATCTAAAGGAAAAAAAAACTGCATGAATATAATCTACCATTATGAGGATTTTTATGAGGATAATTGTTAAAAAACACATTAATTATTTTATGTTATAATTATTCTCATTACTGTTGGTAACACTTCACAATAACCTTCATTAGTTAATGTGTTATCTAGCATCAACTAGCAATGAGAAACCCATTTATCACTGTATTTTATTTTTTTATTTTTCAATGTTACTATATATATATATATATATATATATATATATATATATATATATATATGACACACAATTTGGCAATTTTACAAGTTTGACTCTGATGATATTTGTGATCCTGGAGCACAGAACCAGTTTTAACTCTTTGGGGTGCATTTGTAGCAATAGTCAAAAATGCATTGTATGGGTCAAAATAATAGATTTTTCTTTTATGCCAAAATTCATTAGGATATTAAGTAAAGATCATGTTCCATGAAGATATTTTGTAACATTTCCTACTGTAAATATATCAACTTAATATTTGAACAGTAATATGCATTGCTAATAATTTCATTTCCAGTGATTTTCTCAATATTTTGCACCCTCAGATGCCAGATTTTCAAATAGTTGTTTAAACAAATCTATCCTTATGGCTGGTTTTGTGGTCCAGGGTCACAGTTGTAATGTGTATCGTGCCTGAAGTGTGTGTTTTCATCACATGATCTGAATCTGCTCTGGTGTGTGTGTGTGTGTGTGTGTGTGTGGACGCAGCTGGGCTCGTGGCTGGGCTTCACTCTGATGACCCAGTGTCTGCCCGTGGCCTTCTTCACACTGGTGGGCTTCATTCAGATGACCGTGTGGGCCAAAGGAAAGCACCGCAGCTACCTGAAGGAGTTTCGTGACTACCCCGCGCTCCGCTCGCCCATCCTGCCCTTCATCCTGTAGGACAGAGTCACGCAGTGTTCCCCTCGTCTTTTTAACCTCATTTTCCCGTCTCGTCCTCCCCTAATCATCTCTTTTATACTGTGTCATGTCTCTTTCCTGCATCTGCTCATCTCTGGGATCAGACTGATTCTGAATAATAAAGTCAGCTCAGATCCAGCTTTGCTCTAACGGCTCCATATCGCCCTCTGTGGGCTGGATCATGTCTATCATCTGAGGAAACCTCATGAAAATGATCATTTTGTATTTTGAGTGCATTAGGTGCTAATGAAAGAGTTTTTGAGATCTCTGATGTGCACTGATAGTTTGATGGCTGTGACTTTAGTAAAGATGTTTAGTTCTGCGTGCCACTAACAGGAGGACCTGAAGTAAGCGGTTGAAGACCAGCGACTGTATTCAGCACTCTAGAGACAAGTGTGATTGTTAGACTACACCTGAAGCTAAAGGTAACTTAGCGCAGACTGCAGATGTCAGACCTGTTTTGTTGACCTAACAATTTATATTAAATAATAATAAAAAAAAACACTGTCATTGGCTGGCTCTTTGTATACTGTATTCAGAAAACATGCTGTGTAATTCATGAAAAGTGTAGCATTTTACTAGATTCGGTTCAGTTTCTGGATAAACGTCTTTGTTAAGAAAATGCTCCATTCATGTTCTGAGAGCTCAAAAGACAATCTTTATTATTGAGAGAGCCATTTATATACACAGAAACAGCAGATGGAGAAATGAAGACGAGGGTGGGATATTTATGCTGCATTTTCCTCGATCCTCTTTTTCCTCAAGTTCAGTCTTCTCTCTCTCTCATACTCTTTCATCCTCATCACATAGCTGCAAAGAAGAAGACAAACTCAATAAGACAAACATATTATACCAAAAAAATCTGAGTAAGCAAAAAATTAATTTTCAATTACCTGGTTATCATCACAGAATGAAACATTTGTTTTTATATAACAGTTGTGGGCCTACTTCACATTACACTTTCACTTTAGTAATAAAATAAGTCTTTAAAAATGTATTTTGATTCAATAATATAAATTATTTTAACATTTAAGGTTTGTATTATTATTATTATTATTATTGAAAAACTACTGATCTTTGTAAAGTAAAAAAAAAAATATATATATATATATATATGTAAGAAAGAATCACGTTTATCATGGGACATGTTAAAAACGTCTAGCAGGATTTACAATTTTGTTCAAGCCAAATTAAACTAAATATTCTTTCAAAGTCATGTTTTTGAATCCTGAGGATCCAGCAGTGATGTGCTGAGATGAAATCAGTGAAAACCATCTCGACGGAGGAAGCAGTGCCTGTGCAGTTAAATGAGTGACTGTGTTGTGTTTCTTACTCCTGATGTTCACAGTAGTCCCAGTCGTGTCTCTCGTGTTTGCAGGCGAGGAAGTTGGGGAAATTGTCTCTCTTGCACTTGAGGAGTTTGAGCAGGTAGTGTGCGCAGTAATCCCGCTGCTCCACCGGCAGCATGGCCAGGTTCATCTGCTCACGCGTCGCCACCATCTCTGATAACACCAAGAAGAGGAGATGAGCTCCACAACAAACATACGATACATCACACTCATCTTTCTGTTACACTACAGAGTGGACTTCCTGTGACAGCTCAACTCAAGCACTTGAGTCAAAGGGTGAAGATGTCAAAACCTTTAAACACATACACACAAAAATTATATATACACACTAAATGATTTAAATTGCAAATATAGATTCCATCCATTTATACACAGTGTTGACAAATAAATATACTTATGTAAACATGAGTCAGTCATTCATGAATGAAACGGGTAATATTTCTATAACTGTACTATATATATATTTATCATCAATAAATCGGATATTTCATATCTCCCCCCATGTATTGTTTTTCCAACAAGTAGCCACATTTTAACCATGTTCACATTTTTAAAATTAATAAATGTTATTGTTTTCACAATAAACAGATTTGTGCTTTTTAACCAATTTTAATGTACTTTGAAGCTAAATGTGTATACACACAAACATTTTAAATTTTATTAGTTGCGAATTTAGAAATATTACCCTTTTCTTGTCTGTTGCATTTATGACTGACAAATATGCATCAGTTTAGAACTTTATGTTAAAACTGCAATCCAAATGCAAGTAAATGTTATGTTTTTAAGAGGAAGATTTATGCAATTTAAATCAATCTTAGATTTGGTCCTTTTTCCCTCCACATAAAATACTTAGATGAGCCTTTAAAAGTTAGACATCAAGTATGTTTTCTTCAAGACTTGTAAGAACATTTGTAAAGTCAGTAACAAAAAGGTAGATTGGTCCTATGTAAATCAGTTAAGTAAGACTAATTACCGTACTGTTGTTTAGAAATGACCGTGCAAACATGTTGTTCGTGTTTATGCAACTGGCCCCTGGAAATTTAGTCAACTTTACATGACTCGAGTTATATTGACAGCAAATCTACAAGAGTAAGGTTACAGGTGACAAATTTCAACTAAACTGACGCATTTAAGAGCATGTTTTTCTAGACGCCTCTTGTTTGTATCTGAAGTTCAAAGTCAATCCGAGGACCTGAAGACTCGCGGTTCATGTTTACAGACGAACACAAGTCTGAAAGTGACGGATAGTGTGTGTGAAACGCGCTGATGAAGGTGTAGTGAAGCGGTGTTGGCTCACCTCTCTCCTTCCGCTCCGGGAAGCCCAGCTGCGGGTCATATTCGGACGGTTTCCTCGGGTCTGGCGTCACATCTCTCTCCGTGATGTAACTGCGCACGAGGTGTGACCCCATTCTGAACGCGGTATCCCACCACTGACAGCTTAATGTCCAACCACTGACAATAATCTATTATAATGCAGAAATCAAATCGATTCTGCACACTACCACTCGGTCACCTCCAGAAACCCTCCTTTACTTCCGGTCTGCGCCGGAAGTAAACACGCGCAACCAGTAACACGCTCCTGAACGCCCTCCACACACTAATTAATCTGTTCCGCCTCGAGTCTGCTTAAAATATGTCAAAAGTTTTAACTTAAAAATCATTAAAATAATTCGCTTATATTGCTGCTTTCGTAACAAACGTTTCAAGATAAATTACAACAATTAGTTTTAGATTTTAATGTATATGTCAATATATAACATATTTCCCGCGTCTCTCGTTAATAAAATACAATAAAATCGCCGTGAGGTGCATTTATGTTTGATTTCCTAGTCAGAGACTAGACGTCGCATTAACATTAAACTGTACGTATACGGCTTCCATTATATAAAATTAGTGAAGCGAATCAAATTTGAGCATAGACAGTAAAATACATTTTGAGCAAATGACATCTTCTAAAGCTCTATTTCCGCTGTAGTTAATGAAAGCCCGCCAAACAGTGTCGCCACAGAGTTAATTTCAGTTATTTGATGTATTAATGCGCGTAGTTATGTTTCTTAAATTATTAATGACATGTCAGGCCTAGTTAAACAGAACTGGAGTGAAAGTACTGTGGAACCGGAATGGATTTTTACTAAAGTGGATTCGTATGTCTGCGAATTTGTTTTGTGGTAAGTTATGAAGCTAATGTTTACAAAAAAAAAAATAATTAGGTTAAATGAACGTTTGGTTTAAGTTTGAAAATGAACTTTTTGGCCTAATGTATGGTATGGCTGGGTACATGGGCCAAACTTTTACCATGTGACTTATCACAGTTTCACTAAAAACTGCTTATTAAAACCAAGGTTGACAGTCAGTGTATTGTATTCTGTTTGCACTTATATCTTTATTTGTGCATCTTTGAAGTTCGTGATTGTTATTAATGAGGATGTTGTGTTCATCTAGGACGCACTTCAACAACATATTTATAATGTGTATCTTCGTCCTGATTTTTAATCTTTATTGATAATCATTAAATGTATATTGATAAGAAGTGTCTGTGTGTGTGTGTAAAAGAAGTGTATATGCTAATTTAATTGATGTTACACATTGCTGTAATCTTTTGTATTTTCTTCATTTCATTGTAGGAAACCACACACACACACTTTTACATTTACATTAGATTTAGTAATTTAGTAGGTGATTCTATCCAAAGCGACTTACAAATGAGGAGAAATAAAAATCAACAAGACAGCAATTATATGCAAGTGCTATAACAAGTTTCAATTATCTTAACACCGTTTTCATTTTATATTTTAGGCCTTTTTTGACTTTTGTTAATTGTATAATAAATAAAAAGAAAAAATAGATAGAAAACAATATGATTAAAGAAGCTAGTATAGATTTAGAATAGAGCGTGTTAGATTTAGAGGGTCATATGAAGATGGAAGAGATGTGTTTTTAGCCGATTATTGAATAAGGTTGTGTTTTCAAACAGCATCTCAAGCTAGTAACACACATGATATCAGTCACAGCATATCCTACATGACCTATAAAAATCACAAACAAATTTTATATAATTTTATTTCAAATAAAAGGAAAACAAAGTGATTTGAATCCAAGCAGCTCTAAAAGGTTTTAGAATAGCTCTCTGCATCCTTCTGAAGGCACTCTGCTTGTGTTTGTGGTATTGATCACCGTGACCATTTTAACACTATTAATCAAACAAATAAAATATTTAGCATACTGTCTGTGGAAAAATATCATCAGTGATTAGCCTATGTTTATTTAATTGTAGACTTTATTACTAAGCGATGTAAAACTTGCTGAAATATCCACGACAGATGCACATCAAAGTTGCGTTCTTACTATTGCAACAGTAGGCTCACCACGCATCGTTTTAAAAATCAAACAATCATTGTAGAAAAACAAAAAACAACTCTTGTTTTGTTGAGATCACGAGACTATTAATTCGTGATCACGAGAAAACAAGAAAGAAAAATAATCACATCCCTCTTAAAACTTCTGTACTTCTTTAGCAAAGAGGGACATGACATCTTCTTTAGTACAGTCAGGCACGCATTTCACATCAACACATATTTAACAACATCATCTTATAATTTAATATATGAATAATAGGCATTCAATTGAATTTCTCTGGCAGTGCTATAAGAGATTAATATTGATTATTCTTCATTATTAATAATCATAATGTGCCGAATCCAGTTGAAAGTGAATTTAATTTCTTCTCTCACTGTCGCACACACCAGGTGTCGGGCCGGTAGAAGACACTTGACTCTGATTACTGATAGAGATCATCGTCTCCCTCATCTCTGAAATTACCCCCCGAGCCTTGGCCTGACCCCTGACCTCCACCTGACTGAGGTGCTGTAGGAAACCTGCCGATGAGAAACAGTTTACTGAACAAAATGAGGTATGGAGTGCTATGAGGTACTGGTGATTTGTGTGTTTATGTGTTTGAGTACCTGAAGTTCCCGAACCCACGGCTTTGCTGAAGCGTCTGAGCAAACATCTCATACTTGCGTATGTCATTATCACTGACAGAGCGACGGGCAAATCTCATGGCTTCCTCAAAATGATCCTTCCTGATCTCAGGCACCGGGTCATAATCATCATCCTGGAAACAGTGTGAAGTCACCAAGATACATGTGCCTTTATTTTTTTAATTTTTTTTTAATAACTGAAAGTTCAAGATCCAAATTAAAGGGGGGGTGAAATGCTATTTCATGCATACTGAGTTTTTTACACTGTTAAAGAGTTGGATTCCCATGCTAAACATGGACATAGTTTCAAAAATTAAGTTGTACGTTTGAAGGAGTATTTTTGTTCCAAAAAAACCTCTTCCGGTTTGTCACAAGTTTCGGAAAGTTTTTTTCGAGTATGACTCTGGGTGACGTTAGATGGAGCGGAATTTCCTTATATGGGTCCTAAGGGCACTTCTCCTGGAAGAGCGCGCGCTCCCGTATAGCAGAGCACTGAGAGGCTGAGCACAGCCTGATCAGAGCGAGAGCGTCGCGAAAAGTCACAAAAGAAGTGTGTTTTTGGTTGCCAGGGCAAGACAACCCTGCACAGATTACCAAAAGAGAAACAGCATTAAGGGACCAGTGGATGGAGTTTATTTTTACAGAGCATCAACGGAGTTGTGCAAGTGTTTTTGTTTGTTCCCTGCATTTCGGATTGCACATCGATTATTTCTTAAGGATAATGCAGTCCCAACGAAAAAGGGTCACGATCGTGTGTTGGAACCGCATGCGGTGAGTAAAACTGCTTCAAATATCTCTGTGTTGTTAACTTAGCTATCGGCGCGTAAGCACATCAAGTAAACAACATGCGATGTTGTAATCAAACTGCACTTTCCACATGTACAGCTTAAAAAAAAAAAAAAAAAGACGACATAAATTGGAACTTAGTCATTTTCCAAAACCGCTAAGCAAATATATACAGTTTCAGTTCATACCACATAGAGACGCCTTTGCTTATGCTGCTCTTGTTCAATTTCAGCCTCTGGATCTGTGTCACAGCTTCCACATGCTCTCAACACAAAAGCCTACTGGCGTTCGTGATTCTTTAGCTCCGCCCACACGTCACGCCTCTAGGCGCTCGTGTTTTTCCGGGAAAAATCGGTACAGACTATATTTCTCTCATAAATATAATAAAAATAAAGACTTTTTGGAGTTATGAAGGATGCAGTACTACTCTATAGGTACTCAAGATTAACAGGATATTGAGTGAAAACGAGCATTTCACCCCCCCTTTAAAGCAAACACTGACCACTATGATGGTGACACACAAATTGTGATTTTCTCGTTTGGTGATTCTGCTTGTTAACATCAGGTGTCTTCAATAATGGTCAATCATAACTCAATTAACTTCTTAATTATCTCATTAACTTCAACTCTGCTTCAGTGTTACTTTTAACACTGCTTCAGTGTTTATATGAGTCCACACTCAAGAGTGTTAAATTAACACTGGGGATTTTGCTGTGTACAAGCAGACCTGCATGTATTAAAGTATTTAGCAAAGAGACGATCACTGTGTCGAAGAGAGCACAGTCATTACTTTTTAATTACATCAACCTGACCCCAAAAACTAGAAATCTGCTGTAAATCATTTGTGAATATTCATGTACATGCATTCATATTTATATGGGAACATGTATGTGTGCTATTTCTGTCTTCATTTCTAAGAATTTGCATATGTATCATTATATTGCCACACATGTCCAATGCATATATTGCAGAATTGTAAAAAATATAAGTACTAGTTTTCTATACTATAGTTATAATGAATGTATTATTAATTATATAATTCTATTAATTAATTATTAATATATATCCATGTATTTTTGACATGCACACTAACCATAGCAGTCTCTTTCTTGGCTTGGCGCTGTCTCTCAGCACGGATCTCTGCTTCTATGGATTCTCTTATAGCAAGCTTACAGGCCCTCTGACAGATCTCCGTCAGGTCTGCTCCTGAGAATCCCTCTGTTATACGGGACAGATACGCCAGGTCTACGTCCTGAAAAACACACACAGTTAGAAGGTGGTTTTATGTGGAGATGCATGTATGTCTGTCTCTGGTTTTGTGTGAATGACCTTAGCGATAGGGGACTTGCGGAGGTTGGCGCGCAGGATGGCAGAGCGGGAGGCCGTGTCAGGTAGAGGGATGTAAATCAATTGATCCAAACGTCCAGGCCTCAGGATTGCAGGATCAATGATATCAGGCCTAAGAGCGACAGACAGGAATCTGAGAACATCCTCTCCTCACTTTGTCCACTGCCAACAAATGCAAGCACAAATGAGTTTTCGTCACCTGTTGGTGGCCCCAATGATAAAGACGTTCTTCTTATTGGTCATTCCATCCATTTCTGTCAAGATCTGGTTGATGACCCGGTCAGCCGCACCTCCTGCATCTCCAGCCCCGCCACCGCGTGCTTTAGCAATAGAGTCCAGCTCATCAAAGAACAGGATACATGGAGCCGCCTGCCGCGCCTGAGACCACAACAACAAAAGCATGCTGTGAGATATATATATATACAGTACAGACCAAAAGTTTGGAAACATTACTATTTTTAATGTTTTTGAAAGAAGTTTCTTCTGCTCATCAAGCCTGCATTTATTTGATCAAAAATACAGAAGAAAATGTAATATTGTGATGTATTATTACAATTTAAAATAATTGTTTTTAAATTTATTATACTTTAAATTATCATTTATTTATGTGATGCAAAAATGGCAGCTGAGGTAATTGTAATGTTACAAGAGATTCTTATTTTGAATTAAGTTCAAAGAAAAACACTTTATATACTTCATTAAACAATACAATCATTTTCAACTGTAAAACACATTACATTAAAAACACTTTGAGTAAGCGGATGAAAATTCAGCTTTGCCATCACAGGAATATGTCTATATATAGGATGTTAAAACCAGGTGTAAAACGTGTGATAGTCATTGACAGTAGTTTGTTCACCTTGTCGAACACATCTCTGACATTTGCCTCTGATTCACCGAACCACATGGTGAGCAGCTCGGGGCCTGAAATCAGCACAAAATATGGAATATATTACACACACAAGTGCTCTCATGCTCCTCCTGCCCTTTTTAAACTTCAGTTTCTCTCTCACACATGGTCGACCGAGCGAGAATGTTGTTCCAGGATCAACAAGGATGTTGATCCAGGAACATGTTGTACTTGGTGAAATCATGCTCACCCTCACACACATACCTTTAATCGACACAAAGTTAGCCTGGCACTCGTTGGCAATGGCTTTGGCTAGAAGGGTTTTCCCGCAACCAGGTGGACCATAGAACAAAACCCCTCGAGATGGAGTCATCCCAAACTTCAGAAATTTATCAGGATACTCAACAGGATACTTAACAGAGAGAGAGAAAGTGAATGACTATCTTGTGTGTGTGTGTGTGTGTGTGTGTGTGTGTGTGTGGTTTTACCTGGACGAGCTCCTGTAACTCTCGCTTCACCTCTTCAAGTCCTCCAATGTCCTCCCAGTTTACCTGAGGAACCTCCACCAACGTCTCCCTCAGAGCAGATGGGTTACTCTGACTTAGAGCCCACTGGAAGTGCAGAAAACAATAGATATAACTCCCAAAGGAGAGCTAAATCACAAAAGAGATCTCTTTAATATTTCAGTGGTTTCTCCCAGACAGGAATACGATTTTTTCTGTAGAGTAATGTTTCTTAGATTGCAGAAGGGATTTCAATCAGTGTTTCATGCACCGCTATAAATGAGAGACAGAAGGGTTTTGTGTAGTTGTGCTACATCTTTCACTTTCATCTCTCAGTCATGTACATGTAATACATCACAATGCATAATCTAATATTTGAAGAATTTGACAAAGCAATTTTGTCATTTTTTACATTTGGGAGCAACATCTGATCACTAGATTTGCCCTCTGGAATGGAAAAGGTTTAAAAATGAAAGCATCTGTGTATGTGAAATGCTGAAGCTGACTTTGAAGTCATCCATGGTGACGGCCAGTGAGTTGAGAAGGTCTGCGTCGATGCTGTCATCCTCCAGATCAATTAGGATCATCTTTTTGCGGATGGCCTGCAGTGCTGCCTCTGAACACAGAGCAGCCAGATCCGCTCCCACGTGTCCGTGTGTTTCAGCGGCGATCTACCATAAACAGAAACGTCCAGTTATTAAACATCCGACATGACTTAGCCCCTCCGTCACTCTCATCGTTCCCACCTTTTCCAGGTCCACATCGTCCGACAGTTTCATGTTCTTGGTGTGAATTTGTAAGATTTCCAGCCTGCCGGTGGAATCAGGGATGCCAATGTCAATCTCTCGATCAAAACGACCTACAACACATGTACAACTGACCTTTCTGTACAAAGTATATTTTGACGGATTCATTTGTTGATGCAAATTACTCTCAGCATGAACAATATGAATGTGCACATGTTCGCACCAAACCGCCGAAGAGCAGGATCCACACTGTTGGGTCTGTTAGTGGCCGCCATGACTACAACATGAACCCGTTGTTTCAGGCCGTCCATCAGTGTGAGCAGCTGAGAGACGATCCTCCGCTCAACCTCGCCATGAGTCTACAGACACGACATGACCGTCAAACCAACGACAAACACCAGACTGTATATGATTACATAACATACCTGCTTCTCTTTCTCTGCTCCTTACCTTCTCTCGTTTCGGAGCGATTGCATCCAGCTCATCGATGAAGATGATAGCAGGGGCGTTTTTCTCGGCCTCCTCGAAAGCTTTTCTCAGGTTGCTCTCAGACTCCCCTGCCAGTTTACTCATGATTTCAGGACCTGGGATACAAAAGCAATGGCATTAAGCACAGGAAATGCAATATTGAAATACAGCAGTTACTGATATTATGATCTGCCAGATCTTCATTTGTTTGGCTTTTCAAGGTAAATACATGAAGTGAATTGGATGTCAGTGTAATAAATATCAATAAGCAGCCTTCATTTCCATTCTGTAGTAGAGTTTTGGTGTTTACAGGCATCCGTTATTGCAGGGCAACCAACAGTCACAACAGTTTCAGACTGTGGCTTTCAAGTGTGCGTATGCACCATTGATGAGAAAGAAGAAAGCTCCTGTCTCATTAGCAACAGCTCGAGCCACCAGCGTCTTGCCCGTCCCGGGTGGACCGTACAGCAGAATTCCTCTCGGAGGCTGAGGAACACAAGTGTGAGTGATTTTCTAAAAAGTCTAGTTCAGTAAGGAAACAGAGAGATACTGTAAACTGTTCGATGTGTGTGGTGATTCTCGCCTTCACGCCGATGGCTTTGAACAGGCCGGGGTGCCTGAGAGGCAGCTCCACCATCTCTTTAATCTGAGCCAGCTGTTTACGACACCCTCCAATGTCATCATACCCGATGTCATTCAGACTCTCCTCCTCATCCTGACATCATCAACATATGACATCATGACGTGGTGCAGAGGCTGACATGGAGAAAGTGTACAGGTATGATGAAATCACACATACCTCTCGTTTGATTGGCTCTCCTTCGCAGTGGACGATGGTATCCGGGGCAACGATGCAGTGTGGGGAGGGGTCTGTTTCTACGACTTTAAACTCCACTGCTCTCATGCCTCCTCTCACCAGGAAAATATCACCTGCAGAAAGCATAACAGTAAACAAACTCTGGTGAATTTTGGTGCAGTGTAAAATATGATGCATAGACTAATGTGTGTGTGTGTACTGGACTACTGTTGTCCATTGCATTATTGCTAATCAAAACTAAATCTATTGAAAATATTATCTGTATTATATCTTTTAATTGTGATAAAGCGATCATAAAATGAAACAGATATTAGATAAAAATCTATACTTGCAAAAGTGACTAAAAGTAAAACAAGATAATAAAGAGAATAAAAAACATCAAATGAAAGCTAATAATATTAATAAATACTAGAATAGTATATAAATAATAGTAAAATAACACTGATGTGTTGCAGTGCTATAGCGTCTTCCATTGGTAGATCATTATAATTGGCGCTGACGAAAATTTGCCTGCTTGCCTGATTAACAAAGCCCTTTTAAATGGATCAAGCTTTTTTAGGTAAGTAGTGCACAATAATCACGTCGCAAAAATAGTATTGTTCTGTTTTACTAAATTAACAAAAACATTAAACCCTGACTTCTCTTCAGACCCCATCTGTCCAAATGTACAATCCAATCTAGACCTGAATAACAAAATCACACTTAACACTAAACCTAACCCAAATGCAAAACCAAACTCTTATATTAACGTATTTATCACACTTAATAAACGTGTGTACCTTTGTGAACAGGTCGGTAGGCCTCCAGGAAATACGGCTTTAGAAAAACCTCAAACAGGTTGCCTGTTAGCCCCTCGATAGTGTCATCAATGGGCAGAACATGGATGCGCTTCCCATATTTCACATCTGGACAAGCGTTGATGCTATACACACACACATATGCATGATCATATCACATGTTTCAGAGATGATTTTGCTTTACCTCTAGCAGCAGATAAGTTTTTTGGTTGATCTCGCAGTGAAAGCAGCAGCACACACCTAATGACGTCCCCGAGGCGCACACGCAGGTTGTTGCGGGTCACTCTGTTCATGCGCACGCGCTCATTGCCACATGTGTCGTCCGTGAGAATGATGCAGACCGTCTGTCTCCGCTTACGACCGCGTAACACCACCGTGTCTCCACGAAACAGCTGCAGTTCCTCCATTTTAACCTGTAACACCCATGCAGGGATTTAGATGCACGTTTTTGGGAAAGCTGTTTGGAACAATTATTTTTGCAATTTAATTTGGTGCAGATAGTGATATAAAGTACACTGCAGTTTATCAGTCAACACTCAACCACACACACACACACACATTTACTTAGCTGTCTAAATGGGGACATTACATAGACTTCCATTTTTTTATATTTACAGATAGTTATAGACTTTTTAATCTAAACCCACCTCAAGCCCTACCACTCAGAAAACTATCTGCATTTTTACAGTCTCAAAAAAACTTTATTTTTAGACCAGTTTTACGAATAAGGGCATCAACAATTTTTTTTTTTTTTTTTTTTTTTTTTTTTTGCAATTTTATATGATATGAAAATATAAAATATGGGTAAGTTGGTACACACACACACACACATACACACACACAAATAGACCGGTTACCTGTGACAGGCAGACAATACTGTTGTCTTCATTGTTGGCTTCATCCACGATGAGTCGATTCGGCCGAATCTTCTGCTTCAGAATAGCAGTGGAGTAATCCTCCGACTTTGGACTGTTCAACACACACACACACACACACACACACACACACACACACACACACACACACACATGCGTATTATTTAAAGCACAATCCAATTTTCCACATCATTAATTGAAGTACATGCATTGTTCTTTATAAATGCCAAGTCAGCACATGAGTAAAAGCTTACTGTTGTTGTTTTGCTGCATCCTTTTTCAGAATTGATTAATAAACACACCAGAGATATTTAAAAACACTTCATATAAATACTATAATAGTGTAGGAATATTAAACTAAACCACACAGAATAATATCTAATAATCTAATTTATAGAAATCATATTTATTTTTAGCTGACAATTAGCTTCTCTTGTACTGTTCGACAAACTGACAGAAATAAAAATAGAACAACATGCAAGGCTTTTTAAATTAGAAAGGAAACATACATTACATAAAGACTAACAGATCAATAGTTTATGTACATTCAAATATGAAAATAAAAGTAATTGAGAAAATTATAGTATACTGGGTCATATCAAGGTTTAAACCCCATTTTTTAGTCATAACTGTGTGTAAACAAGGAGAATGAAAGGTGAAAGCAGTTCTTGGTCGCTTGGTGAATACAAACCCACACTCATGCCCTGCTGTCTGGTCTCCTGTTTCTTCATGTGACACTGGTCTGTTTTTAGAGCAAAGTTATGTCTACTGCTAAGATCAAACTACTCAGACGAACACAAACACATTACTTATTGAGTTATTAAACATATTATGAGTCCTATAAAAAGAGACCAACACTGTAACATTCTGCCAATGCAATGTTTAACAATTAAAAACTTTTTTTTTTTTTTTTGACGAATCTTACACATTCAGTCCAACCAAACAAACACACACATGAACCCGAGGCTTAGCAGTTATACTCACTCTGAGGGTCCAGTGGCTGGCATTGCAGGGCAGATGTTTATCTGAAGAGAAGAGCCAGTGTGGGACGAAGACGATCAGAAATCAGTCTATCCTTATTCTAGAGGTCAGAAGTCTGGAGTCCTCCGTTCACTGCTGTGTGTGTGTGTGTGTGTGTGTGTGTGTGACGCTCTTGCTGCACAGGATCCATGCCTAGACACTGGATTACTGAAACCCATCCCCTCACATATAAATAAGTTTCTGTCGCAATAACCCAAGTTGCATGCATATGTACACAAACAGTGAGCAATTCTGAATCTTTTTCAGAGTTTTCCTTTGTTTTTGAAAGTGCTTGCCCTCTTTCCCACTCAGCTCATTCCAGACATTCCTGTCTTCTTCTAACACACATTCACAAACAGTGAAAAGTTCATCGATGCACTCATCTGGAAAGTACTTTTTAATGCAAGTAATCAAAAAGCTTTCCGTCTTTCTCATTACAAAACAACAGAAATGGTGGAAGAAACAACCAAGACAGAAGTTCCTCAAAATGAACACACTTGGACATTCAATAACTTACACAATTATTGGACAATGCTTTTTTTCTTTTCTTTTGGAGTCACTCCCAGCATCTACATTCATCGAGGTGGATGCTGGTCTAAAGTCGTATCTTATGGCTGTAGGTAAACATATACCCTGATGACATTTACAGTTGTATCCCAGACCAAACATTTGGGTCTCCGTGTCACCCTCTGCTGGCAAACCCTCCAACGTTTCAATCTCTAACAACACTTATAGCTTTTTGTCTTAAAATAGCTTTGTGCTGCTTGTTTTCTTGCAATCTAAAGATGTATTTATTACAAAGACTCACTGAGAACACAGAAAACAAACTTTTAACAGTTTTTTTGTTGACATTCGACTTCATTAATAGGTTCAGAGTAGAAAAGAGGTTCATCATGAAAGGCATGGACAGCATTATCAACATCGCAGTGAGCTCCAGCTTTCTGTTGCCAGTGGTCTTTAAACTGTAAATCAACCAAAGGACATTCTCGTATTTTAGACATTAAGTTGTTAACATTATAAAAATGACCATACAGTTTTATAAACAAACATACAAAGGAATAAATAAATCAAGAGAGTTTGAGGAATTCAAGGTGCTACAATTGTCAGGCCAAACGAAGGTTACTCTAATCTGAAATCAGACTGACTTTTCGAGCAATTTAAACTCAGTCAGGGTCTCTTCACGATGGAAATGAACCCGTGTTTGGTGGCAGAATCAGTAACAGTCCTATTTACAAGAGTGATGGATCCATCTGTATGTGTGATCAGTCCAGCGATGCTAAATACACTGGAGCGAAAGCACAGGTTAGCAAGCGTGTTAGCATTTCAATGTGTCCTACTTCCACAAGTCAGTTCTTGTCATTTGTTAAATGGACCCATCCTTTATTTCTCAGTTCTGACAATATTCATCTGATGGGCTGATACAGATATATTCCACAAACTGTGAAGCTGAAGAGCTGCATGGCTTCGGGGCTTTCTGTGCGTTTGAGGACATTCAGACACATTCTTCAACTGCTGGTGAAGGAATATGCTTAAACATGTATTGATATTTACAAAAATTATGCTCAGTTATTAATGGTGATATTCCACAAATCCAAGATTAAAGGAGTCAAAGTCACTTTAAAGGGAGATTTTCTGTGAGATGCGCCCAAGAGGTCTGCACAAACGTACCAAGGTTTTTTCGGACACTGGAAGGAACATTAGAAGCTCATTCCAGAATGTTAGGAAGAAATATTCAATCCATCACTGAAGGAAGACAAGGGTTTCAGTGTCATTGCAAACGAGTTAACATGTTAAGAGCAAATATCCAGTCAGAATTGACTTCTTTCAAACTGTAACCAGGATTTTTTAACAGAACATCTTGTGCGCAGTGGAAACCATCCAGCCTTTGTCTGGTTTCAGTGACAAACTTGAAACCAGTGAGGTCACAAAGAAAAAAATGATGTTCTCTGTCTGTTCCCTCTACTGGACTGAATAAGTACTGCAGGACAAATCCCCGCTTGATGACATGCATTCAGGGTCAAAGGTCACAATCCAAACAGTAGTATCCATCAGAGCAGCATTAACTGCACAAAGAAAAGGAACTGTCTTCAGTCTTCTTTCTCCTAAACTCACAACATACTTCTGCTTAGTTCTGTTCATTTTACTCTTTTTTTTCCAATAGCTGTTGGATTACCGATTGAAAAAAAAACAAAAACAAAAAAACAAGAACTGTTTCTGTCCAGAAAGTCCTGAACAGTCCCACTGAATGTTCAGAAATATGTGTGTTCTGGGATGAGTAAATATTGTAGATATATGTGCAGGTGTACTTTGTCATACACAACAGCTAATATATATAAGTGTGTATGTGTGTGTGTGTGTGTGTGTGTGTGTGTGTATCAGCAGAAAGCTTCATCATCCTGGAAATGGGTCCTCTGCAGAACCTTCACGTGTCTTTCATAGATCTTTAGGGCGGGACCAAGTCTGATTGACAGGCCCGTCAGCACATCATTCCTTTGCATCAGAAGGAGGGACTTCCCGTCGATCTCCTGTCAGGAACAAAGATTCAGTTACACCTTCTCTCTACAGCACAGTCCAGTGACGCAGGGTCTGAACTCATCAAGGGTCATGCGGTTCAGTTCAGCGCACCTGTGTCCTGAAGGCGAGCGCCTGCTCTGGAAATCCAGCCGCGGTGAAGTAGCTGGCCACGTCTGCTACAGTCCAGTCCACCGGGCTCATGCCACCCGTCTCCAGCTTCACAAAGCCAGCTCTGAGAACACACCCAACACATCAATATTTATTCAAATATATATGTAGATTTAAAAATAAAATCGAAGGTATGCTGGAGACAGAAAGAAAATGTAATATCATGACTTGAAGACAACCCTCAATCTTCAGTTTTCATTTCTTTCATTATGACTGACTTCTGGCGATTCCTGTTAGAAGGTCAATGGGTGTTTTACTCAGACTTTAATAATATTTTTTCCCCAAACAAAGCCTTTTCTCTCTGCTCTACCCTCTCTCCCTCTCTCTCTCTCAGTCTGCTAGTACTCACATTCCTTCATTCATCCCTCGTTCTTCAGCTGCTCCTGGTGAGGCCGAGGGGGTCAGCAGACAAGACGACACTCCCACTTCCAGCTTACAGCCTGAACCTGACAGACAACACACACAGCTATATAAAATAAACACTCACACACACACAAAAACACAACTACAATACAATAACACAAAATGACACAACTATATAAAACACTATAAACTATGAATCTGAATCACAATAGTATGAAAATAGAATGCTACAACAACACAACACTAACAACTATATGTGTGTGTGTGTGTGTGTGTGTGTGTGTATAAACTGATACTTTTTTTGGTTTATTGGGACTTAAAAAAAAACACTGAAAAAATCTTATTATGTTAAATAAAATTACAATTGAAAGTAATTTTTGGGATTTCAAAATTCTTTAAACTGTAATTTATTCCTGTGATGCGCAGCTGTATTTTCAGCATCATTACTGCAGTCTTCAGTGTCACGTGATCTTCAGAAATCATTATAATATGCTGATTTACTGCTCAAGAAACATTTCTGATTATTATCAGTGTTGGAAACAGCCGTGTTGCTTAATATTTTTGTGATAACAAACTGACAGTTCTAAAGAATAAATATAAAAACAGATACAAAATAATAACATGTAAGACAGAATAACAACAAAACAGCACACACACACAGCAATATAAATTATCACACAAACGTGCAGAACAGCACACTGTTAAAGCATTAACTGGCATAGATACATACTGAACATTAACACATACACAAGAGACAGGACAGCACATACTAAGAACTTACAGTCTCTCATAGGTAATGACGAGGGAGCCTTCTCTGTCTCTGACATCACAATCACCTGATCCTAGAGGAGGACGAGGAAGAAGAAGATGCTCTCAGTAAGACTAGGGTGAGTGAAATGACTGACAGCAGAACGAAAGATTTTAAATGTCAAGCATATTATCTAATTGCTGCATATATATATAAAACTGTTTCTAAAACAGATTTTCTGAAACACCCCTTTGTTTCCCATACAGTAAGCAGTTTTGGCCCAGAACCGGCCCACATCTGGCCCGTGTGAAATCCATGCCGGCCAAATGTGGGCCAGATCTGGGCCGAAACTGCTTCACTAACAGATAGAGTCTGCACACTTCAGGAAGTCAACCTATGAATGGCCTACATGTCTCTGCACATTCGACTGGGATAAGAGAAGGACCTCCGATATTAAAACATTAAAGGTTTTAATTCAACTCTGCACTGGCTGTCATTACCTCAGAGCTGGGATGTAGCTGATCGGGCGCTTCTGTGTTTTTCTCAGCACCAGTATCATCGGGCTCGACTGACGTTGTCTGCTCTGAAAGTGTGTGTGTGTGTGTGTGTGTGAGAGAGAGAGAGAGAGAGAGACATTTTAATGCTATAATTTCTTGTTATGACACAAGATTTCAAGCATAGACAGTTGTCACACATCTGCAGGGAGCCCATGTCTGTATTCATTTGCAAAATGACAGGGTGGACCTAAATAACGGGAGCGAAAAACAAATCTGATTCATGTGCAATATGAACAAACCCTCACATCCATGCACCATCTGGACAAAGTCCTCATAATGATTCTTTCATCCTCCATAGCTTTAAAGTATCTCATTACCTGCCAGTCCATGAGCAAAAACATTCATAAAAAATATTATCTTTGATAGGTGCTGTATTAGGTCAACACTTTATTCTGAGCAGGGCTGTGAGTTAATAAATTCCACTTCCTGTGACTCAGATTTAACTTCCTGTGAGGTGTGGCCAATTTGATTCAAACTTGAACCCGAGAATTGAAAAGGAGCCAATCCTTAAACACTGAATGAGTGGCTTTTAGCGGAAGTGTACAGAGCTTATGAAAGCATAGATTTGTATGAGACAATAAAAATTGTGGTGGTGAATTAAATGATAAATGATGAGTTTTAATCGAGTAAAATAAAAGAGAATGGCGAGATTTCAGAATTTTACTTTGATTTTATTCTTGTATTGCCAATTTTTCAATTTAAAAAATCTAACCATAAAACAATCCTCAAAACAGTAATGTATATTAAGATATTTGTTCTAAGAGAAACTTTTACAAAGTTAATGCTTAAAACAAGAAACCGACTAATTGTCCAAGTGACAAATAAATAAATAATGTAATATCTGTTCTCCATCTTTTTCTGAACAGTTTCTCTTAAGCATTTTTGGATGTTTTGCTGGAAAATCAGATTTAAATACTAAAAAATGTTTCTTTGAAGAAACAGAAACAGTACCTTCACGTCCGCCCACGTCTACTTCCTGCCGTGAGGAGCTCTGGTGTGCCGTCTCCAGCGATGAAGATGACTGGGACTTCCCCTCCGAGGTCAGTGGGGAGCTGGGGCTGTGATCGACCTGGACCTCTGTGTCCGGTGAGACTGGGTCAGTGCAAGCCTGGGTCTGGGGAGAGTCCTCCGCCGGGCCATGCTCCTCACCCTCCACCTCCATCCTTTCCTCCTCCTTCACCTCCTCCTGACCAGCAGGAATAGACACCCGTTTAAAAAAAAAGCTCTAATGGACTTTTAACCAACTGTAGTTACACTTAACACGTTTAGAGGGTGACTGTACCTTACATCACAGTAGCTGCAAATGTACATGAGAGAGAGAACTACTCTCGACGCCCCCTCTACGGGAAAAGGCCAAATAGCGGTTAGGACGCCCGTAGCCTGTTTTGTACGAGTCCTCCGTCGTCTGCGGGATTTCACGGATTGCCCCAAACATCCAAGCGCTACGGATTCTCACGCCAGTGGTTTTGATTAGATAACACCGATCTGAGCACGTACTGAGTAACGCAGTGGGGCTCGTGATCAGTTTGTTGTGTGAGTGAGCGGGACAGTGCTTGAGAAACCTGATCAAACGCAGAGAGGATAGAAGAAGAGAGAAGGAAACATCGCTCGCACGCACAGAACGAAACTAAGAGGCTTATGTGCGCTCGGCTCGCCATGCAGCGGTCTTCCGCCATCGCAACTGCTTTCACCTCGTTTCACCGAAGTATTGCACTGAGCGACGGCTCGCCCGAGAAAACAGACCCGAGCCTCTGGTCCCCCCTCCCTCCTTCTGTTTTTCATTTTCCGTGCGAGTTTAACTTAACAGACACCGCCTAGTGAAAAATATCCAGCACAACTTATAACGCAAAAATAATCATCGGCCCTGCCTGTGAAATCCCACTAACGCTGTCGCGCAGACATCAGTCATTCATCAGCGCCCCGTGCAGCGCGCTTGTGTGTGATGAGTGTCTATTAGAGCGACGGAACAAGAGCAGCGACGGTGTCTCGCACGCGCGCACGCTCGAGAGCAGGCGGGCGGCGCACCTTTGTGCTGAGACGCCGAAGTGAAACAGGGCACGCAGACAGTTGCGTGTCTAACAGAAAACACGGTTCTCCCACCGTTTGCACACAACACGACCTCACCAAGCACAAAAAGCGCGTCTGCCTCAGACACGCACAGTTTGGTTGCTCTGGCGCACAGTTGCGCATGAGAAAAGAGCGGAAATCAGACGGTGCGCGGCTGCGCTCTTGTCTGTCTTTCGCTTCTCTCTCGAAGCACGATCATTTATTTATGCCACGACTGCGCAGGACGTGTTGGAAATATTAAGTCACCTTTTTCTCGAGATGTCTGTCTTGCGGTGCGCTCCTCGGGAGCCGCGCGGACGGCTTGGCCGCCCCCATCCCCCGCGCGGGGAGAGTGATGTGGCCCAGGCGGGTCCTGCGGAGACGACCCCTCTCGATCTCGCGCTCCAGCACCACTTTAACGCGGTTGCGGGTCAGCTTCTCCTCGGGCATCCCTCGCTGCGTGCTGAGGAAGTCGAGGATCTCTTTGAGTCCCGGCGGTGCGTGGCCCCGCGTTGCGGCGGAGCCCCGGTGTCTCTCGGTCAGACTTCGGACCGCGGCAACGAGTCTATCGCCCAAATCAGCGCTGTTCCCGTCCGGAGACTCCGAGCCGCGCGCCCCGGCGCCCTTTGCCCCCACCTTGAGTTTAGGTTTGGGGGACGCGGGGATCTTGTTTCTCGGAGGCGGACTGCTGACGCTCGAGCAAGTTTTCTCTTCTTTCTCTTCCTCCTCATCCTGATCTCTGCCCTCGTGTCCAGCGGCGAGCGGCGTGTCTCCCTCGGCCCGTCCGCTCGCGCCTGAAGCATCGCGGTGAGAGGAGCCGCTCGCCCCCGCCTCGGAGACTAATCTCTTGTCTCTCGATGCACTTGCTTTCACGCTCCCGGCGGAGTGGCCCGATGCGCCACAACTAACAAAACTGTTTCCGCTAGACTGTGGTAAAATCTGCTCTTCCTTTACAAGAGCGGAGGGCGAGGTTTGAGGCAGGGGGTCAGGACACGGGCTCGCGCCGGGTTCCTCGGGCTCCTTGTCCTCGCACTCCTCTTGGTCCGTGAGGCTGAGCGCGCTGTCGTTGTTAATGAAACCGGCGTGTTTGTCGTGTTCACCGAGCGGCTCGCCGCTGTCGGGGGTTTGCTCCGTTCTCTTTCTGCATTTCCTTTGCACTTTAGCAGCGTTCCTGTAGGAGATGGACCCCTTGTAGCTAACTTTCAGCACAGTTTGCTCTTGGATCAGTTTTTCTAGTTCAGCCCTGGTTTTGTCCGGGTCTGAGCCGTGTCTTCTTCGGACCATTCGGCAGATTCTTTCCAGGTCCGGTCGGGCTTTTCTCGAGCGCAGGGAGTCGATGGTTTCTAGGATCCATTCTCGGTATTTCGGCTCCGACATGTTGCAGCACTGGTTCCGTTGGCTTGGGCCGAGCGCCTCTCTCTTGTCCCCGAAGTGATCCGCTCCGAGCCCGGCTGGGAATGAAGCGGAAGCCTCGCTCTACGCCTGCGTTTACCCTCTATGTGCGCTTAAGGTGGACTACATTCCGAAGAGAATCCTCCGCTGCGCTCTGCGTCTATGCGAGGCGCTCATTTAAGGTGGTATTGCGGAGTTACACGTTTTGCGCTTTTGTTCACGCTCGCGCCACAGTCTATCATCACATCTAATAACGCAACAGATTTTCCATAGGCAAGCTCGATATTCATTTAAATAACATTGTGAAACGCATCTGTGTTTAATGGTTACATGACAGATGGTCGACAAGTCTAGTTCTATTTTATAAGTCCTCACGTCACTGCTAGCTGTTAACAGATTGGAACATATATATATATATATTCATGCACTTTTCATAAAACTGGCCTAAAATTTGCAGTGCATTAATTATAAGCACAAAAAAACTACAAAAAATAAAATAAAAATAATAATAAATAAATATAGATATATAAATAAATAAATGGAACATAGTGACATGATTAAAACAATTATTTGCCGTTGCATTTCCAAAATACATCCAGGTATACAGTTGAAGAAAGCCAAATAAGACCTCAGCTCAATGTTAGGAGTTTCCACTATTGCACATGAAGGGACGGAAACCTGTTTGGTATTTATAGTAATACTTTATTGGAATGATTCTTGTGGTGCAAAATATCACAATTAACTTGAACCATGTCCTCAGGAGTTAGCACTGGTATCCACTGAGTTCACCTCCAGCTTAGGAGATATTTGTAGCCTAGAGAGGTGCGTGTAAGAAATTCTCACCCAGAAAGGAGCCAGATGCACTGCACCCATTCAGAGAGAAGACTTTGCCTATTTAAAAATGCAGAAATGGAAGAATAAAGAGGGAAGAAATGGTGAAAACGGCGAGAGCGATGCGGAGAGCGTCGACCGCAAGGCTTCGCCGTGTCAATCACGCACAGAAACGTGTGCGGTTTCGTCAGGTTTTATAAATGTAGAACCCAATGAGAACTGTAACAGTTATAGTATTAACAAATTAAACAAAAACACTCCTCCCCTCCTCTACACGAAGGCTGTGGGCCCGTCATCGCAGCCTTTAGGACCCCTGCTATCTGTCAGCTATAATCAACTGAAACAACTGACACCTGTAGGATTTCATGGCACATTTCAGAGGTGAAAGTTCAAAGTTCATCCGTGAATATTTTACAGAGCGCAGTGGACCTACAGCTGAAAGAGAAAAAAAAAAAGAGGTGCTCATTTGATAAAATCATGGCTTCTTTTCAATGCCACTTTCACTTTGTCATCCCTTCAGTGCATTTTTAAGAATAAAGAAACACATGACAGGACCGAAATATTTCGGTTATTACACAGGAATACATATTTTTTTTCTTTTTCTATGTTTCTGTATGGTAGTTCTGGAGACCTTGTGGAGAGCAGTAACTGCTCAAGATGAAAGATGATCTCTGAATAGATGAAAACTTAACCCCGTCTGTCTTTGTGCGGCAAAAACAATCCCAGTCCACAGACCTACATTTACACCCAATCAAATCCATCATGATTAATATCACGCCAACAGAGAGTTAAACAAAAAAATAGAAAATTACAAACATGGTTGAAACAGAGGAGATGATAAAGGCCCTGGAGGTCTTCTCTGCTCTCTTCCGCTGGTTTCTCTGCTGTTTAACAGAAGGAAGGATCGGTTTTAGGATTCATGCACTTTTTATCGTTCTCTCTCTCCATCTATATTCCTCTCTCTCTCTCTCTCTCTTTCTGATTTCTATCACTTATTCCCCTAGAACTCGGCGAATTCTTTCGCACACTTCTCCGTGAACGACACACGGATCTCTTCTTCCTCGTAGTCGTCGAAGTTGCTGGTGTCCCCGGGCCCTCTGCATTTAGGCACAAACGGGGCCTCCACCTGCAAAAACACACCAAAGAAATGAGATAATATTAGTGTGTTATATAGTTCATAGTGTTGTGTTTTGCTGCTTCATAGTTTACATTTGAGTATGAAATATGGATGAAATGCTACTTTTTTCGTTTTAAGCACTCTGCAATATCAATATTTCATTCCTTTGTTCTTTGTATTTTTTAATAACGATAATAATCCTATCAAGCCCCTTGTACGTGACGCAGATATGCATTATCACAATGAATCTGACATTATCAAAAGCGACTTATACAGTGCATTCAGGCTATCAATTTTTACCTATCATGATTTACCCTTAATTTGATCAGAAAAATATTTTCCTAATACAGAGAAAGGTACAAAAACATCTTTAAGATATATAAATGTTAAGCAGATCACAAAATTTGATATTTGCTCTTAAAATTTAGGACGAAAGTCCTAATGTTACTAATTAGCTATTAATACTAAATCAGAAATATATGAGACTGAAAGTCCATAATATACATTTCACAAATATCGATGTTATGATGAATTTGAAATATTTCTGTTCATCTAACTTAACATTTGTTGTAATTTACCCTTAACATGAATCATAAAATAATTGGCGAATTGCTCTGATTATTAAAGAAAAAGGAGCAAGAAAAAAAAGTATTGTTTCAGAATATATTAATGTAATGCAGGTCACAGATGTTGATATTTGCTTTAAACCATACTCTTATACTCCAATTTTTAACTATGACAAATGATATGGTTTAATAATACTAGTGATCAGTGCTGGGGAAAGTTACTTAAGTAATGAATTACAATATTGCGTTATTTCATAAATAAGTTACGAAAAGCGTTATGGAAAGTAATGCATCGTGTCACTTTCTGACTCCTGAGCTGGGACGCTTCTTTTACATTTAAGATCAATTAAGTGTTCCTGTAGCTCAATTGGTAGAGCATTGCAATATCAAGCGTAATGTTGAGGGTTTGAATCCTAGGGAACACACAATAGGTAAAAATTGATAGCCTGAATCATGAGTCGCTTTGGAAAAAAGTGTCTGCTAAATGCATAAATGTAATTTTTAATTTAAAGTACAAAAAACTCAAAAGTGATATTTCTGGCAGGTTCTTTCACACCAAATATCTGAGGCTGAAGGAAGTGCCTCCAATTTCTCTAAACACGGAGACAGGAGAGTGTCGTGGATGAATGAGGAAACAAAGTAACTGGTGTTACTTAAGTGAAAAATTAAGTCCGATTTTGTCTTGTAAGTGTAAAAGTAACACATTACATTAGTAGTTCCTTGAAAAAGTAATCTGATGACAGAACTAGTGTACCCCCAGCACTGCTTGTGATGATCCTAAACCACATCCAGTATAACATGAGCTACGAGGCTTGGGAAGCACTGAATGCATCAGATCGCTCACCCTCCGCTGGTAAATGGCGATCCAGTCAGTAGTTGAGAACCACTTGTGTCCTTTGATGTCGTTTACTCCGTTTTTAAGGTTTCCGTAGCGTTTGGTGAGGTCCACCTGCAGCAGGTTCCTCAGCAGGTCCTTCAGGTCGGAGCTGAAGTGCGACGGGAATCGTACCTGTGACAAGAGCGTGGTTCAGACGGGGGAAGAGCCTAACTGAACCAGACACCAGTAAACCGGCCTGGGATCAAGACAAGACTCTCAGATAATGCGGAGATATTTGAGCCATTTTCAATCTGAACGCTAGTGTTTCATTACCTTTCCTGAGACAATCTTTTCATAGATCTGAATGGGTTGATCGGCAAAAAACGGAGGATAACCGGCAGCCATCTCATACATCAGCACACCCAGAGCCCACCAGTCCACAGCCTTATTATACCCCTACGAGAGACAGATATTAAACACTCACAAACTGTGCATGTTTCACAGACGGAGCGAATGTTAGTGGAGCTACCACTGCACATATTCATGTCGAGGAACAGAAGATTTCATGATCAGGAACCTCAAAGGTTTAGTGTGATGCAAGTTAACAGATCAAGTCTCCTCTGCTCACCGGCTTTGATCACAAATACAGTAAAAACAGTAATACTTCTACAAATTAAAACAGCTGGTTTCTAGAAGAATACATGTAATTTATTCCTGTGCTCAAAGCTGTATTTGTCTTCAGCGTCTCATAATTCTTCAGAAATTATTCTAATATACTGCTCAAGAAACATTTCTGAGTATTATCAGTGTTCAAAACAGTTGTGCTGCTTCATTTTTTTATGGAAACCGTGGAAGACCACCATTCAAAAGTCTGGTGTAGTGAGGTTTGGAAAAAGAAAAGAGAAATGAACACTTTTATTCACCAAGGATGCATTAAATTGATCAAAGTGACAGTATAGATGTATATCACATCAAAGATTTCTATTAGAAATAAATGCTGTTCTTTTAACATCCTATTTCATCAAAGAATCCTATGTATCACAGTTTCCACAACAATTTGAAGCAGCACGACTGATAATAATTAAGAAATGCAGTAAATCAGTATATTTTCATGATTTGTGAAGATCATGTGATGCTGGAGACTGGAGGAATGATGCTGAACATTCTGCTGAGCATCACAATAAATGACATTTTATAATACATTCACATAAAACAGACATTTTAAATTAACAAAAAATGACAAATAAATGCATCCTTTAACAAATAAATGCATCCTTCATGAGCAGAAGAGACTTCTTTAAAAAAAATCATAATATTAATTTCCCAAACTTTCGCCCATTACTCAATATTTGAATATTAAATTGTGTCGTTTCAGTCAGATAAAGTGCTCAGAGTAGCTGTACAGCACAGAAGGCATCTGTCAGCTGAAAGTGAGCTCTTACGGTGCTGGCGCTTTATTAATGAGACTGGGACTGCTGTCGTGTCCCGTCTCCTCAGAGAAACAGCACGCCTCACCTTGCTGAGGATGATCTCTGGGGCCAGATACTCCGGGGTGCCGCACAGGGTCCACGTGCGACCCTTGACCCGCTTGGCGAAACCGAAGTCTGTCACCTGAAACAGAAGATTGTGAAACATTGTGTTAACAGCACAAGGTTGTGGGTTCGAATCCCAGGGAACACATGTTAGGTACAAAATGTTAACCTGATTCGGATAAACGCATCTGCTAAATGCATGAATTTATTTAATTTAATTTATGCATGCATCCTGCTGGAAACATGTCATGATGTCATCATCACATCAGCCATGAGGCGGCAGTAATGGTGAGATTATGAGTCACATGTGATTGACAGCACATCACAGACACACTTGTAGCAACATTTACACTGCAAATGAATGGGGCCCAAATCTGTTTTGTTTTTGTATTTTTTTTGCATGTGGCACAAATGTATTATTTTTACAGTAAAATCACACTGAATTTGTTTTGTTTCTGTTCATCTAACACAACATTTGTCACTATTTACCCTCGACATGATTGTCAAATATTCTCCAAATCGACTATATTAAGAAAAATATTCATTTAAAATGTATATTCATGTAAAGCACATCACAAACACTGAGATTTGCTTAAACCCCCCCCCCCCCCTCAAAAAAAACTGAAGTTCAAAAGTTACTATCACGTTACTTAATTAGCTATCAATGCAAATTTAAGACTGGATGCTAATTAATAATAGTTTAAGACTGTAATTCTTCATACTGTTTTCACATAATAACTAAATAATATAATTAGTGCTGTCAAACAATTAATCGCGAATATTGTGTATATTTATTAAGTATATATAAGTGCACACAGATACAGTATATATTTTGAAAAAATTCACATGTATTTAAATGTATATATATCTATATAATAGATATATAAAAATATATTTAATATGAATTTTTTTAATATATATATATATATAAGGACACATACATATATTAAGTAAACAAAAACTTTTATTTTGGATGCGATTAATCGTGATTAATCGTTTGACAGCACTAATTATAACATTTTAAATTATATTATGAAGTCACAACACAACATTTGTCATCATTTGTGCTTGATTTAACCTCAAACTGCATTATAAGTATTACAGAGAAAGATGCAAAAATACCTGTTTAAAATACATATTGATTTTATTAATGTAAAGTAGCTTCTTTTCACACTGTGTATTTGTGTTGATTACCTGTATATAGCCCTGCTGATCGATGAGGAGGTTCTCCGGTTTGAGGTCTCTGTAGATCAGGTCGAGGGCATGCAGATATTCAAACGTCAAAACTATTTGTGAAGCATAAAACCGTGCATGGGGTTCACTACATAAGAGAAAGACAGCAAGAGAGGAAGAAAGAGAAAACACAGTTACAACAACAGCACTTGGGCTGAAATAATAAAAGAGATTCATGCAAATTCAGCACAAACACACTTTTCACCATTTATCAAAAAGGATCTTGTAATGGTTAAAAAAAAAACAGATGAAGAAAAGTGAAGTTGAAAAACTCCAGCAGATTTGATATTTTTATTGTTATCCAGTGAGCTGTACATGATGCTGCTGCTAAGTGCTTTATTTTAGTACAGCAACAAATGAACATTAAGCATCGAGCGTCCTCACACAAGCGAGATGAAACCACAGTCTCGTGTTATGGACATTAGCACACATCTCTCAGGACAGCACTGCTGCTCTTTCACTCCTCTAACCCACTGCTTGTTTTAATCCTGTATATTTAGCTCCACCAAAATGAGCCAAAGAATACAAGCACAAATATGCAGACTGTTATTATTGCGTCTCATTCCTATATCGATTTCTTCTCTGGAATTAAATAAAAAAATAATAATAATCCATATCAGCTAAATTACATATATATATATATATATATATATATATATATTTTTTTTTTTTTTTTTTTTTTTTTTTTGCCATTTACACATGCAATAAGATTCAATCTGTTCAATTCAATTCAATTCAATCTAACATAACTTTACATTCAGTCTTTTGTAATTCCAAGCCAGACGTTCACACACATTTTACTGACTTTATGTTTATGGATATTAAAATTGATTTAAAAGCTTCTGCCTGAAATAATGGTGATATTTTATGAATGAATAGACAGCCAAGGCTATCAGCTTGTTTATCATACATGTGAACGCTTTTATTATATACGTATATATATGTATAATATAGCATAGTTAGAATTTACATTATAGTTTTCATTTAATTAATATTTTTCATGACAACATCACTACTATATTTCCTATGTTTCTATTCTCTCATCAACACTTGGTAACAGTGCATCCATCAAAAAAAAGCCCAAATTAGTTTACTTTTTTAAATAAATTCTAGAAAAAAAAATCCCTTATTTTAATTTTTCAAAGGAAAGGTCATTTAATTACAGTAACTAACTAGTAGTGTAAAGCAAATGGAGCAAATCATTACCGTTTATTTCAACTGAACATTTTTATGACTTAATCATTCTTAATCTTTTCATTAAACTCTTGAACCCCCTTCATGTTATTAATAACAACGAATTGAATATATGTTCTCACTCTTTGCATTTCTAAATCAATTAACTTCATTTTTTGTCATACATTTTAGAATCAGTAATGGACTACAATTTCTACCGGCTCTATATATAAAGCACATCTGGGGTGTAAATATATTCACCTGAATCTGCCGATTCTACGCAGGTGTGAAAACATCTCTCCTCCCTGAACGTACTGCATCACCATGTAGAGATTAGTGTTGTCCTAAAACAAACACACGTTACCAAACACCGCCTTTACATGCGGCACATCATCATCCAGCGATTGATATTTCAGACAGTCTTCACCTTGAAGGAGTATTCCAGCCGCACTAAGAAGGGGAAGCTGACGGCCTGCAGTATCCGCTTCTCGTTCAGAGTGTGTTCGATCTGCTTCAGCTTCACAACCTGCAGAGAAACCATGGAAGGACGTCATGACATCAGCGTGTCTCGCTGTGATGTCACGGCTCAGGCATTAGCCCCGCCCACCTTCTGTTTGTTGAGGATCTTCATGGCGTAGTGCTGCCCGGTCTCTCGGTGTCTGACCAGCATCACGCGACCGAACGAGCCCGTGCCCAGAGTCTTCAACCGCTCGAAGTCCTCCAGACTCGCCGTGTTCTGCGGGACAGACCCACTGTTAAACACATCTGTCTTTACATCTGTGCTTGCTGTCCAGTTTCCACTGGCGATGGGTGCTTTCAACCAGTATTACTTTGTATCTTTGAGAAACTATTACAGTTCATATTTTGAATTATTTGTAATTTTTAGTTTCTGCTTGCATTTCAATTTCTGAAAAATTTTACTATTTTAAACTGAACTATTTTAGTACATCAAGTCAAACTAAATGAGAAATGTTGCAATGGATATTAGCTGAATTAAAATATATATTTTTATTGTTATTAAAGTTATTGCAGTCGACAGTATTTTATGGTTTAAGTTTAAGTTAACTATAATAACGTTGTTTTCGAAAAAAAAAAAGTCACATGATTTCATTAAAAGAGGATTTCATGAATTTAGCAACTGAAATATTTTATAAAATGTTTATTTTTTACTAAATAATATTTTAAACTCAAAAGTAATTTTTTTTTTATTTTTAATTGTTATGGTTGTAAATGTATTAATAATGAAAATCAAATGTTACAAATTCCTCCCCAATCTCATTTTGTCACATTTTGCCAGATTGCCACATCTTATGGTATACTGTTTGCCTGTTGTGTGACATAAATGGCTATTCATCATTTTTTCACAAAGTGCAACAACTGCAGAGAAATCTGGACCTGATAAAACTGTCAGATGAAGATGACAATGACTTCAAACCTGAACAAACTGTTGTAGTGGTTCAGTGCTCATTCATTAATTTACACACAACACCTCAACAAATATTGTAAAATATAAACTGATTAGTCGTCTATTTCAGTAATATTTATTAATTAAAGCTGCAAGCAGCGATGAACGGGCCCTCGCACCCGGGCTCACCGCCATCGTGTGGCTTTAGTAAAAAGGTGAACGTTGAGAAATATGCATTTAATGTCCTAAATATAAGTGGAATATATCAAAGTATATCCCATATATGTGCCAATCTTACCGTTGCCAGCAGGTGGCGCTATCATTATAATGGAATATTGGCCTTCAGATGTGTTCAGGCCAGGACTCTTATCAAACAAGTGAAGTTTGGGGAAGATTGAACATTTTATGCTTGAGTTACAACAACTTCTCTTGCTGTGGCAAGACATCAAATTTTGTCATGGCGCCATGGAAACGCCCTTAACAAAAACTCAAGATCTTCAAAAGTTAACATTGCACAGGCCTTTAGATTAGACTGACCACAAAATATATGTTAATCTCAAAAAAATTATAGGAGTAGTTTGTCGCAGCGTAAAACATGTCACTTCCTGTTGCCAATAGGTGGCGCTATGACTATAACTGAATATTGGCATGTAGATCTGTTCAGGTCAAGAGTCTTATCCAACATGTGAAGTTTGGGGCAGATTGGACATTGTATGTCTGAGTTACAGCAACTTCCTTTTTCATGGCGAAACATCGAAATTTGTCAGGCCGCCATGGACCCGCTCTTTAACGAAACCTCAAGTCCTTCGCAATTTATTATCGCAAAGGGCTTTAGATTACACTGACCAAGTTTGGTGTTGATCTGAATAAATCTCTAGGAGGAGTTCGTTAAAGTACAACCCCTGAAAATGGCAAAAACAACACCAATTTTGAAGGGAAAATTCAAAATAACCGACTTCCTGTTGGGATCCGGATTTCGTACCAAGAGACTTTTTTGTAGGTATTGGTGCGTTACATGTGTGTACCAATTTTTGTACATGTACGTGAAACATAGCTCGAGGCGCACTCCGTTGAAAGTGTATAGGTGGCGCTATAGAGCCATTCTGCCACACCCGGTGGAATATTGGCCTGCAGATCTGTTCAGGTCAGGACTCTTATCACATATGTGAAGTTTGGGGAAGATCGGACATTTTATGCCTGAGTTATAACATCTTTTATTCCCATGGCGAGACATCGAACTTCGTCGCGGCGCCATGAACAAGCCTTTTAACGAAAACTCAAAATCTTCACAACTGAACATCGCACAGGCCTTTAGATTAGACTGACCACAAAAAAGACACTGATGTCATAAAATTTCTAGGAGTAGTTCGTCGCAGCGTAAAATATGTCACTTCCTGTTGCCAATAGGTGGCGCTATGACTATAACTGAATATGGGCATGTCAATCTGTTCAGGTTCGGAATCTCATCAAACATGTGAAGTTTGGGGCAGATTGGACATTGTATGTGTGAGTTATAGCAACTTCATTTTTCATGGCGAATCATCGAAATTCGCCAGGCCGCCACGGACACGCCCTTCAACGAAAACTCAAGATCTTCGCAATTTAACATCGCAAAGGCCTTTAGATTAGGCATACCAAATTTGGTGTTGATTTGAAGAAATCTCTAGGAGGAGTTCGTTAAAATACAACACATGGAAATGACCAAAATTACACAAAATATGCTCATAATATTAAAAATAACCGACTTCCTGTTGGGTTTAGAATTTCGCTCCAAGAGTCTTTTTTGTAGGTATTGGTGTGTTACATATGTGTGCCAATTTTCGTGCATGTACGTGAAACATAGCTGGAAGGCTGTTGATTTTCTTGGTATAGGTGGCGCTGTCGAGCCATTTTGCCACACCCTCTTCTGAATCCTATATCAGACGAAAATTTTCACCAGGTTTGACGCGTGTGCAAAGTTTCATGACTTTTTGAGCATGTTAAAGCCCTCAAAAATGCGATTCATTCGGGAGAAGAAGAAGAAGAAGAATAATAATAATAAATATAGCTGCAAGCAGCGATGGCGGGCTCAAGCCACCAATGCCATCACCACCCCGGTGGCATCAGGTAAACTGTGCCCAGCGGGCACATGCATTCACAATATCCCTCTGGCAGTGAGGTTTTAAAGGATAGAGGGGAGCGTAGAGGGGAGCGTGCATTTGCAGTGACTCTGGAATACCCTGCCTTTAGAGATCAGACTGGCCCCTTCCTTGTCTATTTTTAAATCTTTGCTAAAAACTTTTTTATTTTCCTTAGTGTACTGACTACTGTGTTATGCTACATTTTGAAATGGGTGGTTTTAAATTTTTTGTCTGGTCTATTTTTATGTATGTGTAATATTCTTGCTCTTATGTTAAAGCACTTTGGTCAGCCAGGAGGCTGTTGTAAATGCGCTATACAAATAAATTGAACTTGAACTTGAACTTGATATGGCAGTTAAAGGGTTAATCCGAATCATCTAGACTTTAAAATCACATTCACAGAACAATATATATATATATATATATATATATATATATATATAACTTTAGTAACACTTTACAATAAGATTTCATTTATAAACATTATGTTAACATGAACAATATTTATATAGCATTCATTCATGTCAGTTAATATTCCAAACTTAAACATTAAAACATTGTTTTATTGTGATTTTTTTCCAAGCACATTTTACCAATTCCAAACCATATCAATCTTAATAACTACCATTATTTTTTATTTAATCATTTATGAGTGCTATACAATAGTCCAGGAAAGCTGGAAGAGAAAAACAGGTCAAGAAGAACTGACAAAAGAATTGCAAAAGAATTAGGAATTAATGTGAAGATTAATTTTTAGTCAATTCTGCAAGACAGACTTTCAGGAAAGGAGGTGGAATAAAAATGAGCTCCTAAATCTTAATCCCAGATTCTGGAAGATATATTCCTCAAACCATCAAACAAGAGGAGGTGGTGCTGGTCCTTCACGAGTCAGTCTAATCTGTTCATTAAGCCTATATAAAAGGCTTAATATATAGTATTTCACAATACTTCATGGTATTCTAATTAAATATTTTTTTGGAATCTTAGATCTCTCAGAACCTGACACATTGTAATTCTGAGACTCCAGGAAAGTGGCAGTTCTGTAAAATGTTGGCGCTGGAGACTAAATGCTCACTGATAGTTTCACACCTAATTCACTTAAAACACACACAAACACACACACACAGTGACAGAGGGACAGAGTGACATCAGATGTATGTTTTTTAATTTTCTGTCATCCATATAATGTTGTATAGTCATGAAACTATGCATATTTCCTCAGAATGACTTGTCTTCTATGTGTACATTTTTTTGAAGTGTTTAGAAGCTGCACTTTTTTTTACTGGTTCCTTTTTTACTATTATTTCAAAAAATCACCACGACAAAACCATTCAAGCTATCCAAAATTCATTCACACCTGTTCTGTAAGATTAATTCTTTAAACAGTGGTAAAAGAGGATGTGGTGCTGAACCTTCAAGAGTCACTTAAAACGTATCTGTCCATAAAGCCTATTAAGAATTATTCTTAATATACAGTTCACAATACTTCAGCTTGTTATTCTAATTAAGTGAGGGTCATTTTATCAGTAAAATTCCTAAAATACATATTATTTTATTTGAAAGATTTCTATAAATGATTTAAATTATACTCGTTTCTCCAATAATTATTTAAAAGTAATCCTATAGCTCCCTCTGGTGGCCATTATAGGTACTAAGAATTGCAAGCTTGATTTATAAGTTATGATAGTTTTAATTTTATGCTGGCTCTTGAAAATGATAAAGCTATGAAACTTACTGTGCTTCCTTCAAATGAGGACTTCTACTTACATAAAAAATTATGAAGAGTTAGAATGAAAAATTTTAAAGATATAGTAAAATAACTGTTGTATTTTTTATGTTACTTTAATAAATCTCTATGGCAACACCATTTAAGCTATCCTAAACCCATTCACAATTTAACATCTCAGTATATTGGCATCATGTTGAAAAAGGAGTATGGAGTAGTATGAGGAGGAGTATGAATTCATTTACAGGCTGATTTTATCATAAATCCACAATAAAATTTCTGAGTTCTGTATCAATCTGTGTTGTTGTTGTTTGTTTATTTTTATCTTTTATTTTTCATAGGAAGATAACTGACCCTTTACTCTCCTTTTTAATAAATGTGCTTATAAACCAAGGACAAGCTATTTATAGCTGTATTTATAAACTGCTTACTACTGACTATTAATATTGGGACAAGGCTTTATAAAGCATGAACTGTCTATTTAATAATGAGTGCAGTTATTATAAAGTGTTATCAATGAATTTGCTAATGTTAACAAATTAGACATTATTTTACAGTGTTATCAAATCCTTAAATGACTCATAAGCATTTGTGAAAGTTCTGCTTGTATTACAGCTTAGTATTGATCTGTGAGCTGAACAGATTTACTGTTACATCCATGAGATTATGTAAATTAAAATAAATATAATGTCACAGGATGTCATAGGTCAGTATCAAATGAGTTTGAAATTATTATTTGCAGCACAAATAAGGTTTTTTTAGGATTTTTAAAAATCCCTAAAACTGTCAGAAAAAGGTTAAGGCCTAAGCTATTTCTATGTGAGTGGCTAATTTTATTTTTGTTTTTATAATTGTAATACACAAACTATGAAATTATACAAAATGTATAAAAAGATAAATAAATAAATACGCACACATTAAAAAAGCAGCCAAGTCGAATGAGTTTCCTTTTTTATATAGATTAAAATTGAAGACAGAAGCAAGTGGTAAATGTGGTCACTTTAATATTCAAATCCAGTAGATCCAGTTTATGTTCACGTGGCTGTTTTCGTTTATAGTCGCCAAGCTATTATGTGTTTTGAAATAATCTTGTCCGTGATGTGTTCGTTCGTACGACGAAAGGCAGAATCCTGCAGCTCGAGAGATATATGTTATTCTGCCAGTCGCGCTTTCAAATAGTCTTGCACACTTAAACAGGTCACAAACACCTGCATTTAGCTCTTGTTGTGTTACAATGGGTTTATTGTGTGCATTTGTGGTAATATTTTATTTAAAAAAGCTCTTAAACAAGAATAAATTAGTTTGTTTTGAGCTGGACACTGTACGCGCTGATCGGAGGCGTGATTTCAGATAGGCAGCTGCAAATATTTCATTTTCACACAAACAGTTCAAAAACATCTTAATTTAGCTCTTGGTGTGTTCTAATTGGTTGATTGTGTGATATCGCTGTAATAATTTATTTTTAAAAGCTTTAAAACAGGAATAAATTCGTTTTCTCTGAGCCCTTTACTCCAGACGCTCGTGATCACAGCGGTGATTCATCTCTCCTATTTCTCACGTATCTCTGGCCAGAAATAATTTATCCATGAGCCCTGAACCGGTAATAATCAGATATGTTGGTTTAGCTTGTCAGTGTGAATTAAATCTAAGTATTTGTTTGTATTTTTAACCGATTTAAAAGTGAAAGTAAAAGTCCGGGAATTGAACCTGTAGGGGCGCTATTTCTCTCATACAATGGAAGTCTGAAGCACATATACTCAAACAGAGGGACAGAGTGAGATGAGATGTCTGACAGTTTTTTTAATTTTCTGTTATCCATACAGTGTTGTAAAGTCGTGAAACTATGCATATTTCCTCAGAATGACTTTTTCATCTGTATGAAAAAATTCTTTGACGTGTTTGGAAGCTGCAATTTAAAAATACAATAATGATTCCCTTTGTAAGGTCATTTAAAAAAATCACCACGGCAAAACCATTCAAGCTATCCAAAATCCATTCACAATTTAAGTTCCTATCAGAAATACTGATGTGTGTTCAGAGTTTTGTGAAATTCTAAGTATGTTATTTGCCTCAAAATCACCTGAGAAGTATTCCAGTTTGACATGTTGCCACGCCAACAATTTTTTAGATATCAATATCCCCCTTGCAGATTTATATCGGCTGTGTTTTAACATTATTCTGATGAAGTTTGAAGCAAATCGAGTAATAATAAGATGCTGAATTCAAATCATTTTGAAAATGACACACTTCCTTCTGCCAGTTGGTGGCGCTATAACTTTGACTCCTAATAGTCACATATATGCGATCGACATCATACAACGAATAATCTGATGAAGTTTGATTAAAATCAGGAAATGTATGTGGACGGTATTAGACACTTCCTGTTTCTCATTTCTCGCCATAATTTCAACGCCTCGCCACGAGCAAACCGTTCGAGATATCAAAAATCCCCTGGCAATTTTTCATCCCCAGTGTCTTGAGATCATGTTGACCGAGTTTGGCGACAATCGAGAAAAAAACCTATGACAAGTATTTCAAATTCCAGAGCATGCGCTTTTTACATAACTCTAAATAGCTGACTTCCTGTTGGGTGGAGCCTATGACATGCAATACGAAAGTTGTTCGGCACGATGAGATCTATATGTGTACTGAGTTTCATATGAATATGTGCAAGTATGTGTGAGCTATACATCAACATTTCTGACTGTGTTCCAGGGGGCGCCGTAGAGCCCCTGTGCCACGCCCGGGTCCCAGCCTCTGCAGGCTCCTAAAGGCCACAGATTCCAAAGTGTGCGCAAATTTTCAAGAGTTTTTGAGTATGTTAAGGACCCCAAAAGCCCCCACAACTTTGACGAAAAATTTGAATACTAAACCCTAAATAGCCAACTTCCTGTTGGGCGGAGCCTATGATATGCAATACAAAAGTTGTTTGGATTGATGAGATTTATATGTGTACCGAGTTTCATACGTCTACGAGCAAGAATGTATGATATATGGCCCTCCATATTCCAGGGGGCGCTGTAGAGCCCCTGTGCCACGCCCGTGTATCAGTCTCTGCCCGGCCCTAATGGCCGCAGGTTCCAATCTGTGTGCCAATTTTCAAGACTTTTTAAGCACGTTAAGGGCCCCAAAAGCCCCCGAGACGTTGGAAAAAAAAAATAATAATAATAATAATAATAATAATAAAAAATAATCCTAAGGAAAACAATAGGCCTCTCGCCCTTTGGGCTTGAGCCCTAATTAAAGCTGCAAGCAGCGATGAACGGGCCCTCGCACCCGGGCTCACCGTTGTGTGGCTTAAGTAAAAAGGTGAACGTTGAGAAATATGCATTTAATGTCCTAAATATAAGTTGAATATATCAAAGTATATCCCATATATGTGCCAATCTTACCGTTGCCAGCAGGTGGCACTATCATTATAATGGAATATTGGCCTTCAGATGTGTTCAGGCCAGGACTCTTATCAAACATGTGAAGTTTGGGGAAGATTGAACATTTTATGCTTCAGTTACAACAACTTCTCTTGCTGTGGCAAGACATCAAATTTTGTCATGGCGCCATGGAAACACCCTTAAACAAAAACTCAAGATCTCCAAAAGTTAACATTGCACAGGCCTTTAGATTAGACTGACCACAAAATATATGTTAATTTCAAAAAAATAATAGGAGTAGTTTGTCGCAGCGTAAAACATGTCACTTCCTGTTGCCAATAGGTGGCGCTATGACTATAACTGAATGTGGGCATGTAGATCTGTTAAGGGCAGAAGTTTTATCTAACATGTGAAGTTTGGGGCAGATTGGACATTGTATGTCTGAGTTACAGCAACTTCCTTTTTCATGGCGAAACATCGAAATTTGTCAGGCCGCCATGGCACGCCCTTTAAAGAAATCTAAAGATCTTCGCAAATTAACATCACAAAGGGCTTAAGATTACACTGACCAGGTTTGGTGTTGATCTGAATAAATCTCTAGGCGGAGTTCGTTAAAGTACAACCCCTGAAAATGGCAAAAACAACGCCAATTTTGCAGAGAAAATTCTAAATAACCGACTTCCTGTTGGGATTCGGATTTCGTACCAAGAGACTTTTTTGTAGGTATTGGTGTGTTACATGTGTATACCGATTTTTGTACATGTACGTGAAACATAGCTCGAGGCGCACTCTGTTGAAAGTGTATAGGTGGCGCTATCGAGACATTTTGCCACACCTGATGGAATTTTGGCCTTCAGATGTGTTCAGGCCAGGACTCTTATCACACATGTGCAGTTTGGGGAAGATCGGACATTTTATGCCTGAGTTATAACATCTTTTATTCCCATGGTGAGACATCGAACTTCGTGACGGCGCCATGGACACGCCTTTTAACGAAAACTCAAGATCTTCACAACTTAACATCGCACAGGCCTTTAGATTAGACTGACCACAAAAAATACATTGATGTCATAAAATTTCTAGGAGTAGTTAATCGCAGTGTAAAATATGTCACTTCCTGTTGCCAATAGGTGGCGCTATGACTATAACTGAATATGGGCATGTCAATCTGTTCAGGTCAGGAGTCTCATCAAACATGTGAAGTTTGGGGCAGATTGGCCATTGTATGTCTGAGTTATAGCAACTTCGTGTTTCATGGCGAATCATCAAAATTCGCCAGGCCGCCACAGACACGCCCTTTAACGAAACCTCAATTCCTTCGCAATTTAACATGGCAAAGGGCTTTAGATTACACTGACCAAGTTTGGTGTTGATCTGAATAAATCTCTAGGAGGAGTTCGTTAAAATACAACCCCTGAAAATGCCAAAAACAACACCAATTTTGCAGGGAAAATTAAAAATAACCGACTTCCTGTTGGGATTCGGGTTTCGTACCAAGAGACTTTTTTGTAGCTATTGGTGTGTTACATATGTTTACCGATTTTCCTACATGTATATGACATGTAGCTCGAGGCGCACTCCATTGAAAATGTATAGGTGGCGCTATCGAGCCATTTTGCCACACCCAATGGAATATTAGCCTCCAGATGTGTTCAGGTCAGTACTCTTATCAAACATTTGAAGTTTGGGCAAGATCTGATATTTTATGACTGAGTTACAACAACTTCTACTCCCATGGCGAGACATCGAACTTTGACATGGCGCCATGGACACGCCCTTTAACGAAAACTCAAGATCTTCTCAATTTAACATCGTACAGGCCTTTAGATTAGACTGACGACAAAAAAGACATTGATGTCAAAAATTTCTAGGAGTAGTTTGTCGCAGCGTAAAATATGTCACTTCCTTTTGCCAATAGGTGGCGCTATGACTATAACTGAATATAGTCATGTCAAACTGTTCAGGACAGGAGTTTCATCAAACATGTGAAGTTTGGGGCAGATTGGTCATTGTATGTCTGAGTTATAGCAACTTCCTGTTTCATGGCGAATCATCGAAATTCGCCAGGCCGCCACACACAGGCCCTTTAACGAAAACTCAAAACCTTCGCAATTTAACATCGCAAAGGCCTTTAGATTAGGCATACCAAATTTGGTGTTGATCTGAATTAATCTCTAGGAGGAGTTCGTTAAAATACAACGCATGGAAATGACAAAAATGACACAAAATTTGCTCATAATATTAGAAATAACCGACTTCCTGTTGGGTTTCGGATTTTGCTCCAAGAGACTTTTTTGTAGGTATTGGAGAGTTACATGTGTATACCGATTTTCATACATGTACATGAAACGTAGCTCGAGGCGCACACCGTTGAATGTGTATAGGTGGCGCTGTTGAGCCATTTTGCCACACCCACTTCTGAAACCCATATCAGACGTAAATTTTCGCCAGTTCTGAGGTGTGTGCAAAGTTTCATGACTTTTCGAGCATGTTTAGGCCCTCAAAAATGCGATTCATCTTAGAGAAGAAGAATAATAATAATAAATATAGCTGCAAGCAGCGATGGCGGGCTCAAGCCACCAATGCCATCACCACCCCGGTGGCATCAGGTAAACTGTGCCCAGCGGGCACATGCATTCACAATATCCCTCTGGCAGTGAGGTTTTAAAGGATAGAGGGGAGCGTAGAGGGGAGCGTGCATTTGCAGTGGCTGGGCCACGACTCTGGAATACCCTGCCTTTAGAGATCAGACTGGCCCCTTCCTTGTCTATTTTTAAATCTTTGCTAAAAACTTTTTTATTTTCCTTAGTGTACTGACTACTGTGTTATGCTACATTTTGAAATGGGTGGTTTTAAATTTTTTGTCTGGTATATTTTTATGTATGTGTAATATTCTTGCTCTTATGTTAAAGCACTTTGGTCAGCCAGGAGGCTGTTGTAAATGCGCTATACAAATAAATTGAACTTGAACTAGAACTTGAACTTGATATGGCAGTTAAAGGGTTAATCCGAATCATCTAGACTTTAAAATCACATTCACAGAACAATATATATATATATATATATATATATATATATATATATATATATATATATATATATATATATATATATAAAACTTTAGTAACACTTTACAATAAGATTTCATTTATAAACATTATGTTAACATGAACAATATTTATATAGCATTCATTCATGTCAGTTAATATTCCAAACTTAAACATTAAAACATTGTTTTATTGTGATTTTTTTCCAAGCACATTTTACCAATTCCAAACCATATCAATCTTAATAACTACCATTATTTTTTATTTAATCATTTATGAGTGCTATACAATAGTCCAGGAAAGCTGGAAGAGAAAAACAGGTCAAGAAGAACTGACAAAAGAATTGCAAAAGAATTAGGAATTAATGTGAAGATTAATTTTTAGTCAATTCTGCAAGACAGACTTTCAGGAAAGGAGGTGGAATAAAAATGAGCTCCTAAATCTTAATCCCAGATTCTGGAAGATATATTCCTCAAACCATCGGACAAGAGAAGGTGGTGCTGGTCCTTCACGAGTCACTCTAATCTGTTCATTAAGCCTATATATAAAGTCTTAATATATAGTATTTCACAATACTTCATGGTATTCTAATTAAATAATTTTTTGGAATCTTAGATCTCTCAGAACCTGACACATTGTAATTCTGAGACTCCAGGAAAGTGGCAGTTCTGTAAAATGTTGGCGCTGGAGACTAAATGCTCACTGATAGTTTCACACCTAATTCACTTAAAACACACACAAACACACACACACAGTGACAGAGGGACAGAGTGACATCAGATGTATGTTTTTTAATTTTCTGTCATCCATATAATGTTGTATAGTCATGAAACTATGCATATTTCCTCAGAATGACTTGTCTTCTATGTGTACATTTTTTTGAAGTGTTTAGAAGCTGCACTTTTTTTTACTGGTTCCTTTTTTACTATTATTTCAAAAAATCACCACGACAAAACCATTCAAGCTATCCAAAATTCATTCACACCTGTTCTGTAAGATTAATTCTTTAAACAGTGGTAAAAGAGGATGTGGTGCTGAACCTTCAAGAGTCACTTAAAACGTATCTGTCCATAAAGCCTATTAAGAATTATTCTTAATATACAGTTCACAATACTTCAGCTTGTTATTCTAATTAAGTGAGGGTCATTTTATCAGTAAAATTCCTAAAATACATATTATTTTATTTGAAAGATTTCTATAAATTATTTAAATCATACTCGTTTCTCCAATAATTATTTAAAAGTAATCCTATAGCTCCCTCTGGTGGCCATTATAGGTACTAAGAATTGCAAGCTTGATTTATAAGTTATGATAGTTTTAATTTTATGCTGGCTCTTGAAAATGATAAAGCTATGAAACTTACTGTGCTTCCTTCAAATGAGGACTTCTACTTATATAAAAAATTATGAAGAGTTAGAATGAAAAATTTTAAAGATATAGTAAAATAACTATTGTATTTTTTATGTTACTTTAATAAATATCTATGGCAACACCATTTAAGCTATCCTAAACCCATTCACAATTTAACATCTCAGTATATTGGCATCATGTTGAAAAAGGAGTATGGAGTAGTATGAGGAGGAGTATGAATTCATTTACAGGCTGATTTTATCATAAATCCACAATAAAATTTCTGAGTTCTGTATCAATCTGTGTTGTTGTTTGTTTATTTTTATCTTTTATTTTTCATAGGAAGATAACTGACCCTTTACTCTCCTTTTTAATAAATGTGCTTATAAACCAAGGACAAGCTATTTATAGCTGTATTTATAAACTGCTTACTACTGACTATTAATATTGGGACAAGGCTTTATAAAGCATGAACTGACTATTTACTAATGAGTGCAGTTATTATAAAGTGTTATCAATGCATTTGCTAATGTTAACAAATTAGATATTTTAGATATATTTTACAGTGTTATAAAACCCCTTAAATGATTTGTAAGTGTTTTGTAATGATTTTATTGACCTACAAGCATTTGTGAAAGTTCTGCTTGCATTACAGCTTAGTATTGATCTGTGAGCTGAACAGATTTACTGTTACATCCATGAGATTATGTAAATTAAAATAAATATAATGTCACAGGATGTCATAGGTCAGTATCAAATGAGTTTGAAATTATTATTTGCAGCACAAATAAGGTTTTTTTAGGATTTTTAAAAATCCCTAAAACTGTCAGAAAAAGGTTAAGGCCTAAGCTATTTCTATGTGAGTGGCTAATTTTATTTTTGTTTTTATAATTGTAATACACAAACTATGAAATTATACAAAATGTATAAAAAGATAAATAAATAAATACGCACACATTAAAAAAGCAGCCAAGTCGAATGAGTTTCCTTTTTTATATAGATTAAAATTGAAGACAGAAGCAAGTGGTAAATGTGGTCACTTTAATATTCAAATCCAGTAGATCCAGTTTATGTTCACGTGGCTGTTTTCGTTTATATTCGCCAAGCTATTATGTGTTTTGAAATAATCTTGTCCGTGATGTGTTCGTTCGTACGACGAAAGCCAGAATCCTGCAGCTCGAGAGATATGTTATTCTGCCAGTCGCGCTTTCAAATAGTCTTGCACACTTAAACAGGTCACAAACACCTGCATTTAGCTCTTGTTGTGTTACAATGGGTTTATTGTGTGCATTTGTGGTAATATTTTATTTAAAAAAGCTCTTAAACAAGAATAAATTCGTTTGTTTTGAGCTCGACACTGTAAGCGCTGATCGGAGGCGTGATTTCAGATAGTCAGCTGCAAATATTTCATTTTCACACAAACAGTTCAAAAACATCTTAATTTAGCTCTTGGTGTGTTCTAATTGGTTGATTGTGTGATATCGCTGTAATAATTTATTTTTAAAAGCTTTAAAACAGGAATAAATTCGTTTTCTCTGAGCTCTTTACTCCAGACGCTCCTGATCACAGCGGTGATTCATCTCTCCTATTTCTCACGTATCTCTGGCCAGAAATAATTTATCCATGAGCCCTGAACCGGTAATAATCAGATATGTTGGTTTAGCTTGTCAGTGTGAATTAAATCTAAGTATTTGTTTGTATTTTTAACCGATTTAAAAGTGAAAGTAAAAGTCCGGGAATTGAACCTGTAGGGGCGCTATTTCTCTCAGACAATGGAAGTCTAAGCACATATACTCAAACAGAGGGACAGAGTGATATGAGATGTCTGATTAATTTTCTGTTATCCATACAGTGTTGTAAAGTCGTGAAACTATGCATATTTCCTCAGAATGACTTTTTCATCTGTATGAAAAAATTCTTTGACGTGTTTGGAAGCTGCAATTTAAAAATACAATAATGATTCCCTTTGTAAGGTCATTTAAAAAAATCACCACGGCAAAACCATTCAAGCTATCCAAAATCCATTCACAATTTAAGTTCCTATCAGAAATACTGATGTGTGTTCAGAGTTTTGTGAAATTCTAAGTATGTTATTTGCCTCAAAATCACCTGAGAAGTATTCCAGTTTGACATGTTGCCACGCCAACAATTTTTTAGATATCAATATCCCCCTTGCAGATTTATATCGGCTGTGTTTTAACATTATTCTGATGAAGTTTGAAGCAAATCGAGTAATAATAAGATGCTGAATTCAAATCATTTTGAAAATGACACACTTCCTTCTGCCAGTTGGTGGCGCTATAACTTTGACTCCTAATAGTCACATATATGCGATCGACATCATACAACGAATAATCTGATGAAGTTTGATTAAAATCAGGAAATGTATGTGGACGGTATTAGACACTTCCTGTTTCTCATTTCTCGACATAATTTCAACGCCTCGCCACGAGCAAACCGTTCGAGATATCAAAAATCCCCTGGCAATTTTTCATCCCCAGTGTCTTGAGATCATGTTGACCAAGTTTGGCGGCAATCGAGAAAAAAACCTATGACAAGTATTTCAAATTCCAGAGCATGCGCTTTTTACATAACTCTAAATAGCTGACTTCCTGATGGGCGGAGCCTATGACATGCAATACGAAAGTTGTTCGGCACGATGAGATCTATATGTGTACTGAGTTTCATATGAAAATGTGCAAGTATGTGTGAGCTATACATCAACATTTCTGACTGTGTTCCAGGGGGCGCCGTAGAGCCCCTGTGCCACGCCCGGGTCCCAGCCTCTGCAGGCTCCTAAAGGCCACAGATTCCAAAGTGTGCGCAAATTTTCAAGAGTTTTTGAGTATGTTAAGGACCCCAAAAGCCCCCACAACTTTGACGAAAAATTTGAATACTAAACCCTAAATAGCCAACTTCCTGTTGGGCGGAGCCTATGATATGCAATACAAAAGTTGTTTGGATTGATGAGATTTATATGTGTACCGAGTTTCATACGTCTACGAGCAAGAATGTATGATATATGGCCCTCCATATTCCAGGGGGCGCTGTAGAGCCCCTGTGCCACGCCCGTGTATCAGTCTCTGCCCGGCCCTAATGGCCGCAGGTTCCAATCTGTGTGCCAATTTTCAAGACTTTTTAAGCACGTTAAGGGCCCCAAAAGCCCCCGAGACGTTGGAAAAAAATAATAATAATAATAATAATAATAATAATAATAATAATAATAATAATAAAAAATAATCCTAAGGAAAACAATAGGCCTCTCGCCCTTTGGGCTTGAGCCCTAATAATAATAATAATTAAAGCTGCAAGCAGCGATGAACGGGCCCTCGCACCCGGGCTCACCGGCAGCGAGTGGCTTTAGTTAATAGGTCAACGGTGAGAAATATGCGTTTAAACTCATAAATATAAGTAAAATATATCAATGTTTATTCCATATATGTGCCAATCTTCCTGTTGCCAGCAGGTGGCGCTATCATTATAATGGAATATTGGCCTTCAGGTGTGTTCAGGGCAGGACCCTTATCACACAAGTGAAGTTTGGGCAAGATCGGACATTTTATGCCTGAGTTATAACAACATCCTATTTCATGGCGAAACATCGAAATTTGTCAGGCTGCCATGGACACGCCCTTTAACGAAACCTCAAGATCTTCGCAATTTAACATCGCAAAAGCCTTTAGATTACACTGACCAAGTTTGGTGTTGATCTGAATAAATCTCTAGGAGGAGTTTGTTAAAGTATGACCCCTGAAAATGGCAAAAACAACGCCAATTTTGCAGAGAAAATTCTAAATAACCGACTTCCTGTTGGGATTCGGATTTCGTACCAAGAGACTTTTTTGTAGGTATTGGTGTGTTACATATGTATACCGATTTTTGTACATGTACGTGAAACATAGCTCGAGACGCACTCTGTTGAAAGTGTATAGGTGGCGCTATCGAGCCATTTTGCCACACCTGATGGAATTTTGGCCTTCAGATGTGTTCAGGCCAGGACTCTTATCACACATGTGCAGTTTGGGGAAGATCGGACATTTTATGCCTGAGTTATAACATATTTTATTCCCATGGCGAGACATCGAACTTCGTGACGGCGCCATGGACACGCCTTTTAACGAAAACTCAAGATCTTCACAACTTAACATCGCACAGGCCTTTAGATTAGACTGACCACAAAAAATACATTGATATCATAAAATTTCTAGGAGTAGTTCATCGCAGTGTAAAATATGTCACTTCCTGTTGCCAATAGGTGGCGCTATGACTATAACTGAATATGGGCATGTCAATCTGTTCAGGTCAGGAGTCTCATCAAACATGTGAAGTTTGGGGCAGATTGGTCATTGTATGTCTGAGTTATAGCAACTTCCTGTTTCATGGCGAGTCATCGAAATTCGCCAGGCCGCCACGGACACGCCCATTAACGAAAACTCAAAAGCTTCGCAATTTAACATCGCAAAGGCCTTCAGATTAGGCATACCAAATTTGGTGTTGATCTGAATGAATCTCTAGGAGGAGTTCGTTAAAATACAACGCATGGAAATGACAAAAATGACACAAAATTTGCTCATAATATTAGTAATAACCGACTTCCTGTTGGGTTTCGGATTTTGCTCCAAGAGACTTTTTTGTAGGTATTGGAGAGTTACATGAGTATACCGATTTTCATACATGTACATGAAACGTAGCTCGAGGCGCACACCGTTGAACGTGTATAGGTGGCGCTGTTGAGCCATTTTGCCACACCCACTTCTGAAACCCATATCAGACGTAAATTTTCGCCAGTTCTGAGGTGTGTGCAAAGTTTCATGACTTTTCGAGCATGTTTAGGCCCTCAAAAATGCAATTCATTTTGGAGAAGAAGAATAATAATAATAATAATAATAATAATAAATATAGCTGCAAGCAGCGATGGCGGGCTCAAGCCACCAATGCCATCGCCACCCCGGTGGCATCAGGTAAACTGTGCCCAGCGGGCACATGCATTCACAATATCCCTCTGGCAGTGAGGTTTTAAAGGATATGGCAGTTAAAGGGTTAATCCGAATCATCTAGACTTTAAAATCACATTCACAGAACAATATATATATATATATATATATATATATATATATATATATATATATATATTTAGTAACACTTTACAATAAGATTTCATTTATAAACATTATGTTAACATGAACAATATTTATATAGCATTCATTCATGTCAGTTAATATTCCAAACTTAAACATTAAAACATTGTTTTGTGATTTTTTTCCAAGCACATTTTACCAATTCCAAACCATATCAATCTTAATAACTACCATTATTTTTTATTTAATAATTTATGAGTGTTATACAATAGTCCAGGAAAGCTGGAAGAGAAAAACTCCTTATATTCATGTGCAGAATTATTAGGCATGTTTTCTTTTACAGATGAAATGCACTAAAAAAGAGTTTTAACTCAAACTATTTTAACTCAAAGTCGAAAATTATGAAATACCCATGAGAAATATCAAACACAAATGCAATACAGAAATGGATAAGTTAAGACTTGACCATTGTACAAAAATGCTGACTGGGTCATGAGGTCAGAAAAGAAAAAGAAAAAAAAAACATGTCAAGAAGAACTGACAAAAAGAATTGCAAAATAATTAGGAATTAATGTGAAGATTAATTTTTAGTCAATTCTGCAAGACAGACTTTTCAGGAAAGGAGGTGGAATAAAAATGAGCTCCTAAATCTTAATCCCGGATTCTGGAAGATATATTCCTCAAACCATCGGACAAGAGGAGGTGGTGCTGGTCCTTCACGAGTCACTCTAATCGGTTCAGAAAGCCTATATATAGTCTTATATATATATATATAAGTCTTAATATATAGTATTTCACAATACTTCATGGTATTCTAATTAAATAATTTTTTGGAATCTTAGATCTCTCAGAACCTGACACATTGTAATTCTGAGACTCCAGGAAAGTGGCAGTTCTGTAAAATGTTGGCGCTGGAGACTAAATGCTCCCTGATAGTTTCACACCTAATTCAATTAACACACACACACACACACACACACATTACCCACAATGACAGAGGGACAGAGTGACATCAGATGTATGATAGTTTTTTAATTTTCTATCATCCATATAGTGTTGTATAGTCATGAAACTATGCATATTTCCTTCTTCTATGTGTACCTTTTTTTGAAGTGTTTAGAAGCTGCACTTTAAAAGAATTTACTGTTATTTCAAAAAATCATCATGACAAAACCATTCAAGCTATCCAAATTCATTTGCAACTGTTCTGTAAGATAAATTCTTTAAACAGTGGTAAAAGAGGATGTGGTGCTGAACCTTCAAGAGTCACTCAAAACTTATCTGTCCATAAAGCCTATAAATAATTATTCTTAATACACAGTATTCCACAATACTTCAGCTTGTTATTCTAATTAAGTGAGGGTCATTTTATCAGTAAAATACATAAAATACATATTTTTCTTTGAAAGATTTCTATAAATGATATAAATCATTCTCGTTTCTACAATAATTATTTAAAAGTAATCCTATATCTCCATCTGGTGGCCATTATTGGTACTAAGAATTGCAAGCTTGATTTATAAGTTATGATAGTTTTAATTTTATGCTGGCTCCTGAACATAATAAAGCTATGAAACTTACTGTGCTTCCTTCAAATGATGTCTTCTACGTATATAAAAAATTATGAAGAGTTGGAATGAAAAATGTTAAAGATATAGTAAAATAACTATTGTATTTTTTTATGTTACTTTAATAAATCGCAATGGCCACAACATTTAAGGTATCCTAAACCCATTCACAATTTAACATCTTCAGTATATTGGCATCATGCTGAAAAAGTTTGGTGTGAACTACTTGTGTCTTCTTGGAGGAGTATGAATTCATTTACAGGGTGATTTTATCATAAATCTACAATAACATTTCTGAGTTCTGTATCAATCAGTGTTGTTGTCTGTTATTTGTATTTTTTTATTTTTCATAGGAAGATAACTGACCCTTTACTCTCCTTTTTAATAAATGTGCTTATAAACCAAGAACAAGCTATTTATAGCTGTATTTATAAGCTCCTTACTAATGACTATTAATGTTGGGACAAGACTTTATAAAGCATGAACTGACTATTTACTAATGAGTGCAGTTATTATAAAGTGTTACCAATGCATTTACTAATGTTAACAAATTAGACATTATTTTACATTGTTATTAAATCCATTAATGACTTATAAGCATTTGTGAAAGTTCTGCTTGCATTACAGCTTAGTCTTGATCCGTGAGCTGAACAGTTTTACTGTTACATCCATGAGATTTTTAAAATGTAGATACATGTCATGTCATAGGATGGAATAGGTCAGTATCAAATGAGTTGAAATTATTATTTGCAGCACAAATAAGTATTTTTAAAATTTTGTTTTTAATTCCTGAAACTGTCAGAAAAGGATAAGGCCTAAGATATTTCTTAAGTTTTAATGAAAACAGCAATGTTAGCAACAGCAACAAAAAATAACAATTTAAAATACTTTTTTTTTTCTGGTGATTAAAGAGATGATTAAGTCTCTCTCTCTCTCTCTCTCTCTCTCTCTCTCTCTCTTTCTCTCTCTCATTGTGTCTGCCACTCAGCTCATGCCCATCCCCCACTCACACACACACTCAGCACACATACATTCCTCAAACAGAGGGACAGAGTGAGTTGAGATGTCTGACAGTTTTTTAATTTTCTTTTAATCATACAGTGTTGTAAAGTCATGAAACTATGCATATGTCCTCAGAATGATTTGATCTCTGTTTGAATTTTTTTTTAAGTGTTTGGAAGCTGCAATTTAAAAATACAAGACAATTAATGATTCCCTTTTTACTGTCATTTCAAAAAATTACCACGACCAAACCGTTCAAGCTAATCAAAATCCGTTCGCAATTTAAGTTGCTCAATGTTTTTTCAACATGTAGACAAAGTTTGGTGAGTATAGTGAACATTTCCTCTGAGGAGTATGCATTAAATCAGAGCTCAATTTAAATATTTCAATCAAAATAGCCGACTTCCTGTTGGTCGTAGCTGATGACTGTGAATTAGAAAGTTGTCCGTCTTGATAAGAACAATTTATGTACCAAGTTTGGTGTCTGTAGCTAAAACTAACCCCCCCCACTTTTGACAAAAGGTGGCGCTATAGCGTGCCTCCTTCACGCCCTTTTAAAAGCTTTTCCCATTGTCTAGCTATCACTAATACTGATATGTGTTTTGAGTTTCATGTAAATCTGAGCTTGTTGTCTGCCTCAAACTCACCATAACAGAACATTCAAGTTTGACACGTTGCCATGGCAACACCATATTAGATATCAATATCCCCACAACAGATTTACATCGGCCGTGTTTTGTCATTATTCTGATGAAGTTTGAAGCAAATCGAGTAAAAATAAGATGCTGAATTAAAAGCATTTTGAAATTGACTCACTTCCTGCTGCCAGTTGGTGGCGCTATAATGTTGACTCTTAATAGTCACATATATACGATCGGTATCATACAACGAACAAACCAATGAAGTTTGATCAAATTCAGGAAATGTATGTGGATGTTATTAGACATTTCCTGTTTCTCATTTCTCGCCATAATTTCCACGCCTCGCCACGGGCAAACCGTTTGAGATATCAAAAATCCCCTCGCAATTTTCCATCCCCAATGTCTTGAGATCATGTTGACCGAGTTTGGTGGCAATCAAGTAAAAGACCTATGACAAGTATATCAAATTCCAGAGCATGCTTTTTTTAAACAGCCCTGAATAGCTGACTTCCTGTTGGGCGGAGCCTATGACATAAAGTGTGAAAGTTGTTCGGCTCAATGAGATCTATAAGTGTACTGAGTTTCATATAAATATATGCAAGTGTGTGTGAGCTATGGTTCAAGATTTCTGACGGTGTTCCAGGGGGCGCTGTAGAGTCCCTGTGCCACGCCCGGGTCCCAGCCTCTGCAGCGTCCTGATGGCCGCAGATTCCAATGTGTGTGCCAATTTTCAAGAGTTTTTGAGCATGTTAAGGCCCCTAAAAACCCCCGGAAGGTTTAATAAAAAATAAAAAAAATAATAAGAATAATCCTTAGAAGAACAATAGGGCTCTTCGCCCCTTCGGGCTTGAGCCCTAATAATAATAATAATAATAATAATAAACGGAGCAATTCCAAGAGGGTCCTCACACCATCGGTGCTCGGGCCCTAATAAACGGAGCAATTCCAAGAGGGTCCTCACACCATCGGTGCTCGGGCCCTAATAATAATAATAATAATAATAATAAACAAAGCAGATACAAGAGGGTCCTCACACCATCGGTGCTCGGGCCCTAAATATAAATTGTTTGTGTGCCTGCCGTTGTGCGTTTAACATGAATCACTCCAAACAGACGTCTGTTAAAAACCATTGATTTGTTAGCGATGCACTATTTTCAATGTGCTTATTGATAGGGTTAGCCTGGCAAAAATAGACGTAGCGTAGCAAGTATTTGCCTTGACATCATCACATGAAACGGTCATTTTGTAAAAACTTGGTTTAAAGTTTAGAAGAGCTTATTTATGGAGCATTATATAGCCTGCTATTTATAAATACTAGAACATTGTGGTGGATTTTTACTGGCACAAGAGTGATCTTCAGGGTTTGTTCAAAGTGCCACAGAAAACACACCTGGCCATGCAATAATTCTGCTGTCGTTTCCAAAGGTGCCTGAGAGCACCTGCTTTTAATGAATTCTTTACTCAAGTTCAATGCGCTTCCCTCCTCTGTTCCTCTCACCTGTGCAGGATTCTCCCATTTCCTGAGGAAATCTTCTCGGGCGAAGGCCAGAAACTCTTTGACTGTGGGAAGAGAGAGAAACTACATGAACTTAAGTAGTAAATCATATGTGATTTCTAATGATCAACACGAACAAAACGTTGCTAAAAACCTGTGGTACACAATCTATTCCCTGTCTTTCTGTCGTCTGAGTGATGGTCTCTTTTTGCTGTGAAATCTTTACGTATTTGTATAATACTGCAGCAGCTCAAGTTTACTTGGTTATCTTTTTTTTATTATTAGAAAAGTCATGTTAAAATGTGAGTCTCAAATATGATTGCAATACATGCTTTAATCATAAAACTACTCATTTAAATACCATCTTACTAGGGCATTATTGGAGATACAGAGTGAAAACTGATATTTAAATCATTTTATGTAAGTAGTCTGCTATACTGTTATAAAGATCTCACTGATTTAGATTGGGCATCACTTGCCGATTTAAGTGGAGAATCTGGGCATCAGACAGTAAATGACTGAGGATCACACACAAGTCACTTTAAACTCACGAAATGAGTGGCTTGTTGCTAGGAGACGCATGACGAATCAAAACAACATGCATTCTAAAATCAGATCCAAATATCAAACGTGTTTGATCTCTGACGACTGGATGAAATCAAAGCCTGAAGCTAAAAATCTGAGTCTGTGAGTTGGAGTCTGTTTCTGGATTATAAACTGTGTATATATATATATATATATATATATATATATATATATATATATATATATATATATATATATATATATATATATATATATATATATATATATATATATATATATATAGTCTTAAGGTTCACTTAACTCTTCCATTTAAAAAAATATTTAATATGTCAGGCATTACAGGGGTAAATGTAATAAAATGCCACACAGGAGTGCAAAAAAAGTTCATTTCAAGTTCAGTTTCATTAAGTGCTGTCAAACGATTACTCACGATTAATCGCATCCAAAATAAAAGTCTTTGTTTACCTAATATATATGTGTGTACTGTGTATATTTATTATGCATATAAAAATACACACACACATACAATATATATTTTTAAAATCTTTACATATATTTACATGTATATATTATAAATTATATAAATATTTTCTATATAAACATAACATATGTTTCTTAAAGATATGCATGCATGCATTTATTTGCATGTATTTATATTTGCATTAGAAATATACACAGAACACACATATATATTACTAAAAAAAAAAAAAAATATATATATATATATATATATATATATATATATATATATATATATATATATATATATATATATATATATATTGGATGCGATTAATCGCGATTAATTATCTGACAGCACTCATTTCATTATGTCTTCAGCTTCCAATAAGAGTGCAGCATCTCAGCTCCATTCAACACATTTCAGCATTTTCAAATCCATTCTGCAATTTCCCACAAATTCAGTGAAGAAAATATAAAGCAAGCTAAAAGAAAGACAATTTTCAAGGGAGGCGGGAGGAGATTTTCTCACTGTACTCAACGTCAGACTTGTTTTTGCAGCACTTTGCACAATTCTAATTGTTTTAATGCAGCTTTACAGAACATTGTGGCGTTCATTGTTATAGTATCTTAATAACTTATGAGTTAATAAAGTCACATTTGACAGCTGGGCAATAATATACTTCACATTTTGCATTGCAATCAAACAAGATTTGCAATATATTACTTTACATGAGAGCACTGTATGCAGATAAAGTTGGACTCACTTGTATATCCAAATTTATATTAGGAGCTGGGTGATAATATAGATTGGTTTTGTTTTGATAATGTAACTTGCGTAATGTAATGTATATTATGTAACTTGCATGCAAATTAAGGCCACTTTTAACCCTGAGTTAATGTTTCCGTGCATTTTTAAATTTTTAAAGGGGGTTAACACCGATTTTTCACTGGTATACGTAACTTTGAGCTGTTTCGCAACAGACAAACCGATCGTAATCTAAACATTTCTTGAAACATTAAATATGCATACTTTTTGTATCACACAGAAACTTTCAAGAACCAGCATTTGAGGGAAACGGTTCAAGACCGTGAGCAGTTTTTGTTCCTGTTTTTGACACATTTCATACTTAAACAGGAAGGTCGGGTGGGATATATCGAAGGACTTTTCTAATATGAGTTAAGCAATGACTATAGCATTCACTGCAGCAATTTTAACTTAAATGTTTTCAAAATAGCTTGCAACTCTTTCACACTAATGGACCACTGTAAATATGAAAAATAATCCTGAGATTTACACGTGTAAAGCATGAAATCACAACACTCGACAATCAAATGATTAAACCAGGGTTAGTATGTTAGCGACTTAAGCCTGGGTTAAACAACCCAAGCCTCAAGACACCAGCGAGGCCCTAACCATCACAGACACTTGGAAGGACACACAGTGGTCAAATAATAAGGTTGTTTTCAATGACAGATTGTTCAATTGCTATATTTATAGATCTCAGTAAGTAGGTTTTGGTTCTTGTTGTTTTCTTCATACCTTCTCCAGACCCATCAGACACACACAAATATACTATTTTTTTAAAATCTAGGCTAATAAGCATCTTCGGCTTGTTTTATACAGAGTGCAACCCTCAGACGAAGCGCATCTCGCTCTTAATAAAGCATCAACACATTGTATGAGCCTGTGATCGCCATGACAGCATCAGCATCATCTCTGCCGAAGCCTCGCACATGCACGACATCATTCCCGAAGAGCATCTGAGGATCGCCACGATCGAAGATGAAGATGATGACTAAACAGAATGACTGGGACGCGTTAAAGACACCCACCGCTCTCCATCTCGTTGCCCCGTTTGGCGGCCGGCGTGTTGCCCATGACTCTGGGCCCGTCAGGCGCTGGAGAGCCGCAGGTGGAGAGGGATGCGCTTCGACTCTCACGCTCCGTTTGAGCGGCTGGCGTCTATCGATCGGCTGGAGATGTGAAAACAGGGGACGATGGGTTCTCGAATAAACAGCGATCTCTTATGAATGCAGCAGCAGCAGCAGCAGCATCCGTGTTTAAAGGGCGGACGGGCCGCCAGCATCAAACCGGACTCGGGCGTCCTTTCCTGGCCTGGCTCTTCGCCGCACCTCCGCGGCCCCGCAGTCCTCTCTCTCTCTCGCCTCCCCGCGGGGATGTTCCGTGAGCGGCGCTCGCAGGGGAGGGGATCGCGGCTGAAAAACACGGATGCAGGTTCGGTGAGATCGTTCATGCAGCTGCGCTTCCCGTGGCCATCGACACAGACTCCGCCCCCCGGACTGAGCCCGCCCACCGCGCCTCCCCATTGGCCAGACGGAAGAAGACGGACAGATGTGCGGAGTGATTGACGCTAATGAAGCCGTGATGAGTTTTGATTTCTCGATATCGAAACAAAACATCGTTCCCTTACGTTCCAAACGGACGGAGCTTTATGAATGATGTTAATGAGTGGACTAAACTTGTATTGAGTTAATAAAGTAAATATAAATCGTATGCATATTGAATATTTCCACAACTGTTGTCTACCAGGAAAAATACTGGGCACGGAACACATGTTGGCCAATAGAAGGTCATTTTGACACTCATTTTGTGGGGTCAGTTATCATATTTTTAGATATTTTAGGACTTTCCTGCAAAATGTAAACAGTCTTTTTTTTTTTTTACTTTCAAAACAAATGTCAAGCACACAACACATGAAATAAATACTATGCAAAATACTATTTTTATGTTATCAAAATTAGTCTTAACACCCATCACCTGACTCGACTTCAACAGCACTGGTCTCCGGTTGGTTTGGTGTATCCTTCGCCCCCCGTGACCCACAGTGTGCATATTTTCACAGCCCCGGATCAGAGGACAGAGAATAGAGGGAGGCAACATGAAACTATGGGACGAGAGCAGAGGGAGAGATGGAGGGATGAAAAGAAGAGCAGCTGTCTGATGTGATGTGTGGATCAAAGGTGGAGCAGCCTAAAGTGCCATCTCTGATAGCTGCTGCTTAGCAACATCATAAACACACACACACACACACACACACACACACACAGGGCATGTGTCCATATAAAAGAGTCAGAAGATGGAGAGAAACCAAAGGCAGTTTTATAATGACAAAAGTTAATATTTATTCAATCAAAGACTTTTCATAAACAAATAGCATGTGGAAAAACAAGGCAACAAAAGAACCAACCAAATACTTTTCTAAATACTCTCACATCCCAACAAAGCAGAAACAGAGCTGGAATTGTGACGAGTTCTGTATATCGATCATATCCAAGCTAAATACTCCCAGAAAAAGTTGCTCAGATCCTGATCATAAAGTACCACAGGATGAATCTCACAAAACATGTCAGGGTCACAATTTTTTTTTTTTTTTTAAGAAAATCTTATTATTCTCAATGGTGATTATGACCTCAACCATGAAGTATGAATGCTTTACAGTTTAAATCAAACGTTATTATATCATCATTATTACAAACAACTCTGCATTACAGAAATCATTGTTTGTTTGTTTTTTATTATAGTAATGAGAATTTGAGGAAAAAAATTAATAAAAAAAAACAATTAAGGTTCTAAAATGCTTCTTTGTCTTTCTGCAAAATAGAATTGTTATTTTCCTCAATGTTATGGAAAATGTGAGCCAGACATATTTTCATGAGATTCACCTCACTAGTGATGTGCACCACAAAGAAACCGAAGAAAACAGTCCACGTCTGCTGGTAGTGCCGGTCCGGCCCCTCTGTGTTCAGCTCCTGCAAAGTCCCATGACTACCTGAGCACATCAGGTGTGTGTGATTTGAGCAATAAGTGCCAGAGGATTGAGATGAGTGTGTGTGTGTGTGTGTCCAATCACAACTGTAAGAACTGCAGGCATGTAAATCAAAAATAACACATTTATTACTTCATGTATGAGGTGGCTGTTGAGTTCAAGCTCTATAAGCAGTCCATAGAGTTGTCAGGCATGAGTCCAAGGGGCGGGGCTTTGCAAGGCATGGAGGTGGGCGGGAGCATGACATTGGGGGCGGGGTCTACATTCTCTGAATCTTCCATCTTTTCCATAGTAGCCTCCCAGTTAATGTGGAAACGGGTCACTCGAGGGTTCGACGCCAAGATGTTCCTTTGCAGCTGCGAATCGGCAATAAAAAATTGTTTTAAAAAAAGATGAAAAATCAAAAAGAACAAGGATTGGAAATGTTTGGATTTGAATCTGCCAGCGTTACACTGTAAAGACTCAAAGCTAACAAGCCAGAAATAATTCAGGCCTAGGTGTATAAGTCTTTCTTCTTTCAGGCAAATTCAGTTTGAAGTTATGATCACTTCAGGGTAAATTATTTATGGCTTCATTTTCATTTATGGCTGGACTAACCCTTTAATAAAATACAATCATTGATGTTAATAATGCATTAGCACATTATGAAATTAACATTAAGATTAATAAGTGCCTATTTTTCATAACTAATATTAGCAAAAGACATCTTACTGTAAAACTTTACCAATATCTTACTATAATAATTATTATTAAAATATATCTAACTTCTATGCTTTAAACAAACAGTTTATTAACAGGACTGAGTTAATATTCATCAATCGGTTTAAGAATCTCGATTCCCAACAGAATGAACGCATGGAAATATGGGATTCTGTAACAATACACACAATAGCAGCGACCCTGAATACGTTTAGCAGAATTAATGAATTACAAACGATATTAGACTGAACACGACAGACACCTGCCTCTTTGATGTGACCGACATTACCACATTTGATTACACAAATAACATACATAACGTCTATTGAGTGTTAATGAGCTTTCCAGTCTTAATTCTGTCTCCCTTTCAAATGTCTATTTCAATTCACCAGTAACTGACAACATATTTAGTAATATAAGTATATAATATTAATATTAAGATGGCATCCAGCTCTTTCTTAATCCGTTAATATAACTGTGCCGTAACATTAGTGAATATTGCATAATAATGTCTCACCTGTGTGTAGTTGGGTTTGACAGGTGGGTTTTCCCGCAGCTCAGGGTCTGTGTACTCATTGTTTACATAGTAACCGATGCGAATGAATTCCTGTCCGCGATAGGTGCATGTGATCAGCACGACGGTCACGCCCACCGCATCGCTCTCGGGGATCAGCCCTGTGTTTGGAGCGTCCGCCTGTCAATCGAGTCAAGAGAGACAAAACTGAGAAACCTAAATGCTTTTTCCAAACCATCTTTGTAGCTTGTAGATGGTGAATATTCTGGTACCTACAAATGACCCTTTGAATTTCATGAGTAATCCAAGGCAAACAATTCATGATGCTTTGATCTGTATCAAATCACATGTGCTTTTTCTGGAATGGAGATTCAAAAATTCATGCACTTGATTGCGCATTTACAGATGTACTTTCTCATTACATCTCTAGGTGGCAGTGCACTGCAACTTATTCTCTAAAATGGTGTTATTTATTTGGCTTAGAAGTGAGATTTGGATGCAGGAAGCTGATCATACTGCACAGAACCAGGAACAAGTATTTCCCAGGTCGTAACGACGAACCCACCTGAAACACAAACATATGTCTGCCTGCAGGAACTGGGCCGACCAGAACCGAGTCCAGGACCTGGTCGTACTCGTCACTCTCCGCAGAGCCCACGTATATGATCTTCCACTCCAGATCTGAGAGGCAGAATCCCAGACATAAGCAATTCTGGTTTCTAACAGTAAATACATAGACTTACAATATCACACAATGAGCATTTAGTGTAAAACTATAACAAGGATGTGAGTTTACATGCTTGGAAAATTGAACATCCTCTGAAGTCCTTATATTATGTATTTCAGGTTTCATATTCGATTATGATATGCAGAGTATAATTTAAGCTTAGAGCAAACGTGACAATTCCATAACACATTTAATCAAAAAAACAGTTTCATTTATAAATCAAACAGTGCTATTTTTAAAAGTTGGAAAATACACAGTAACTAAGCAACTCTTGTAATAATTTGAATGGGTCATCAAGTGCTATTTTACTAATCATTGATAAAATGGAGGCTGTAACGTTAAGTGAAAACAATCAGATACAATTTTTTCAGTTTGATTAGTGAAAAAACTGTGGAAACGTGCCTAAATAAAGTTTTATTTATTTTAAGACTATCATAAAAATTATTGTAGTAAAATATGATCAATTAAGCAAACAAAATACAGAGCATAACTATACATTTAAGGTGTTTTAGGACACCAAGGCGCAAGTTCTGCTCTCAATTAATATATTTTGTTTTACAATAAATTTGAACAATTAAGTACACATACACAAGAAATACAACAGCATAAAATGTAAAAAAAAATAAAAATAAAAAGTTCTGCCCCAATATCGTCACACCGCCTCCCGACACCTGACGTCAAGCATAATCCAACCAATCGAAGGCGTCACAGATACATTCTTCACGCCCCTCGCGCTGTCAGCGAACTCCCCGCCGGCGCCAAAATATTGAGCGCGTGAACATTAACAGCTGTGACAATAAAAGTTTTCGATTTCCTCGCTTAAATCACCATAAATATTCTTATGGTGCTTGATGTTTTTAGACGTTATGACACTGTAAAAAAACAGTCAGTAGTTGCAAAGTAACTGCAGAAATATGTACAAACTGAATTTGTGAAGTCTCTCACCTTCAGGTAGGTCCTCCATACACTCAAACGTGATTTCGAATTGAAACGGGTTTCCAAAAGGACTGGGGTTATCCAGAACAGACACGTTTAGCACCTGCACTTTGGCCATGATGGCTCACAAGACCCGATCAACAGAAATCGGCCTTGTGTTTATGAAAGATGCCCCTTAAAAACCGTCCAGATCACTGTAAATCTGAAGTGAAGCTGAAATGTAACGTAAACCGGAGTCGGAATGACAAAACGATCCTTTGTTGGAGAGGCTAAGGTTGAAGCTGCATGGTTTTCTCTTGATAGGGTTATTTTGTACTTTTTTTAACTAATCAGACGGTCGCCATACATCCATTTTACTTATTGTTTGAACAACTTAAAGAACATATAATTTAGTGACGGTTTTGCGTGTACATGGTTTTAAAAACCAAATAAAAGAATCAAATCCGTCCTTTCCACGGGATCCTGAAGGAAAAACGTCCCTAAATGCCCCAAAGAAAGACACTGAATGACAGCAGCAAGTGCTCTGGATCTGATGTTCCTCTTCCTCTCTGAAGACTTCAGTCTGAACCCGCTCTGTACTGCGTCCTGCTGGACTGGAGTCAAATACAGGGAACCAGATGCACAAGAATATGAAATAAAAACAAAAAATGCCGTGATAAAACAAGTCAGTCAACAATTTTATTAAGAAAGAAAGCACTGCATATCAAAAGCAGATCCCCAGACACTTAATAGCAGCCCTTACTGGGATGATTAGTTGCAATCTCAATACTTCAGACCAAAAAATGAGATTTGAAATAAGGACTTATTAACATGTTGCTATAATGGAGCAAGACATTAAACACATCAGAGCTTTGGTTTGCCACGGTACCCTTCATATGGAAGCAGTAAATATGATGAAATAAACTGACAGAAACTTCAATCAGATATTTTACATTCTCATATCACAATAAGATAAAAGTATGACAAGTCTAGATGAACCTATTTCTCACAAATCCCTTTTCTTGTGTTTTTGTCTTTTTTGTCTCTATGTTTTTTCAGGATTCATTTTCAATACAAGTCCTCCTCTCCACCATAGCTATTTGGCTCACCCTTGAACCAAAACCTGAAAAAAATGATTCAGTTGTTCAGGACCACAAATGCTCAATCATACAGTATCAGCCGCAAATTTTTTACTCATTCAGCAACTAGAAAATGAGGAGCATCACAAGAATTTCATGAATCAACAATGCTAACAGCACCGCAAAGTTTAAAAGTTTACAAAAACTTGAGCAGAAGTAAAAAACTTTTGAACATGGATATTTTTCTTGCAAAAAAAGCATCGATTCACTACAGGAGGCTTTTTGTTCCATCACTCAACCCCAATGTATTTAGAAGCTTGTACAGTTAAAGATAAAACTTAAAAAAAAAAAGTAGTTTTTTCATTTTTTTCCCCAAAATATTTAATGCATTATTTAATTGTTATAACATTAATAATTAACTTATACAATTTTTAGTTAACTAGCTAAGTATTTAATAATTTACCCTTACAGGCTGCTGGTGTCTGGACATAATTATGTATTTTTAATGACTTGAGATTTTGTGTCTTCCTGCACTAGCTATTCTTTATATGTCAGTACAGTAAAAGTACTAAAATGTGTTACAATTAGTGGTGGGCATAGATTATTTTTTTTTAAATCTAGATTAATCTCACTGTGATCTTGAAATTAATCTAGATTAATCTAGATTAAAATGGCTCATTCGAATTCTGCCGATGGCATTCAGAATATGTGTTACCCAAATAAAATTGACAAACAGTAAGTCTTTGAGAAGGGGTTTATCAAGCTAGGGGGTGCATTAGAAAAGGGACTCATCTCCTGTTTCCAAAATGCATCACAAAGTGGTTGAAAAAGCTGTAAACTAATTCAACATTGCACAAGGTGCAAACAATCTTATGCCTGTTTCACACCAATGTTTAAGTTTTTTTTCAAGTTTGTATGCGTCAAGGTACAGAAACCAAAAAATTAAATGTAAAATAGCACTGGATAGTCTTCAATGTAAAAATTAAATATACAATCAAACCTACATTTATTCAGACACATTTCTCACATTATTACAGTTTTGCTATATATATCAAAAATTATATCTGGTGCCTGAATAATTTTTGGTTTGACTGTTAAAACTACAAAGTAATGCAGTCAAGAGCAGTGAGTGATTTTCATTTTCTTGGATTAACATTACAGCAGCCAGTAGCTAAATTAGGCGCGGTCACTTTAAGAGACAAGGAACACATCCAATATAATACACATCCCATTTTTTTCCTCAACTGTTTACTTTCACTTAAGAAATAACTGACAGTTTTTTCGAGCATAATTTCCAAGGTGGATATTTTGACATATTTTGTATGTATTTGTCGGCACAAGAGCAAAAATAAGCAAATTCGATGTTCAAGTGTTTTGAGACGCCTTTCTCTGCGTGAGCCCTGAACACCAGAACACCGCAGTGCTGAATTGGGTTCTTTCACATCTTTTTGTTTGTTCAAACTGCGATTTGTATTTGTTCGTTCAGGTGCAGTAGGGACTTCGAGGAGAACTTCGCAGAAGAGAGCTCGGTTCAGTGTCGCTGTCCGTGATACGCGGCTCTCTCTCTCTCCGCACCGAACACAGCGCGCGAGTAACCTGCTGCTCTGTTCAGCTTTTCTGCGTCTAGTTTTTGGATGCTTTAATGTTTAAATCGACAAGCGGTACGGCTTAACAACACGTGAGAAAGATAAGCTTTCGTGACGATGCGCAGCAGTGGCCCGTCAACTGTCCTGAGCATCTTTTTAGGCTGGCCTCAGCCAGTCGGTTATATCAAATATCAAGATGAAAGTCATCATAGCTTGCTTAGTATAGACCCATACGACAACATACGACATACGACAGTTCATATTTAATGGGATTTTATTATTTTAATTGCATTTAATATATTATACTTTTAATAAAGCACTTGCATTGGTTTTTGGAAGAGCGGTCTTTTGCATGTTTTTGACATGAGTTTGTTACATTTATAAAGTTTTGACCAGCAGGCGTTCCAGCATGTATTTACTAGCGTTTCATTTTGCGTGAATCAAATTGTGAAGCAGTTGATTCGAAGCTTCAAAGGGTCTTTTCTCCCATCACCAGCTGGAATCAATTTAAGTTCTAAATCTATGGATCACTTCGGAAGATTGAAACACACAAATATCTATATTTTAGCGTAAAAACACTTGAGCATCACTTTGAGCACTTTGAGGAAATCTCACCAATCAGAAATTACGAAAATAATACTTAAATATAAAAATGCAGTTGCAAATTTATTCAGAGAAAAGCAATTAAAGACACTCAATATCAGAATAAGAAAGTGAATAAGAGTAATCTGGACACTTTAGACTTCTGTAGTTTACTGTGATTGTCTCCTCAACACTTCAGATCAACAAATGAGATCATGATAACAGCTGAAATAAGATCATATTAATATAGAGCTGCTTGTGATGGAGAAAAACATGAACACATCAGAGGTTTTGTGTCCCAGATCACCTGAAATCGCACCATGAGAAATAAAGATTATTACAGCAATAAGAAAATTACACATTGTCCTTCTAACAAATGTAAAATGAGCTGATTGTTCTGATTCCATTATAAAAAAGAAAAAAGAAAAACCATAATAGAGGGTTGAACTCTATTTCTCACAAATCCCCTTTTTCTTCTCAGAGCATGGCAGATCATTCCAGCTGTTCAGTGGTGACCATCCCGGCTTCCCTCTATTAAAATTCATTTCAATACAGTCCTCATTGTTAGCGTTGTTTGGCTCACCTTTGAGCCAAAACCTGAACAAAATGTATCAAATGTTCAGATTTTCAGAAGAACAAATTTATGAATCAACAATACTCAGTATAATGTAAACTAAAGTAGTACAGATGGAGCAGAAGTGACAAGTAAAAGAGAATAAGAGTTTTCTTTATAGTATTTACAGTAAAATGTCTTTAATTGTGATTGTGTTGTTTGTGGAAGAGTTTTCTCTTCTGCTTTCTTCTCAAGGTTGTGATTTTATAATGGGAATCAAAGACTAAAATAAACACACAGTGATGTTTAGCTCTTACCCTTGTTTCAGTGTTGAATTATCCACCCATTTCATGACGCCCTCGGTCTCTCTGTCAGACAAACCAATCCACACTTTCTCACTGACTAATGAAGATATGAACTTCTGTGTGAAGAACAACAGGAATAAGTGTGATTGCTCTCATTCATTAACAGACTCTCACACAAACTCACCTGCTTCTCTTCAGTGTTGATAATGACCAGATCAGCTCCACGATCCCTGCAGTACTGTCTGCTGTCAGACCAGCTCTTCAACTCAGTGGACATGAAGAAACAAACTGGACCCTTCTGATTCAAAGAGTCAAAATCTCTCTGTAACTGGCTTTTCTCAGCAGTGAGATCATTGACTCGGGTCTCCAGCACCAGGTTCTTCTTATTCAAAGAGTCAAAATCTCTCTGTAACTGGTTTTTCTCAGCAGTGAGATCTTTAACTTTGGTCTCCAGCTCCAGGTTCTTCTGTGTTAGATCAGTGTGATTGTGCTGTAAGCTGTTGATGGTTTGATTGAACTCTTCAACGGTGTTCTTGTAACTCTTTATCATGTCTCTCTCTGCTGTGATGGTGATGTTGAGCAGTATGATGAAGACCAGCAGAAGAACACAAATGAGCCCGAGACCCACTGAGATCAACACCAAACATCTACTTCCTCCTGACAAACACGAACAAAAAAAGATATAAATTATTAACTATTCATTTTTATTAGAAATTACTACATATCTAAATAGAAATGCCTTTTTATGTTTTATGAGTAGTTACATGCTGTCATGATTCTGCCCTCGTGTCCTTGATTTTCCCTAGTCTTGAGGCAGGATCATGACAGACCCGTGTTTTGTGTACAAGCACATGGCCTTGTCTTTGGGCCATGTGCTTGTGTTGTCTCGTTCCCTTGCCCCGCCCCCCTTGTTATCCTTGTCTTGTTGTGATTGCCTTATCTGTGCCACCTGTTGTCTCTTAATTGTTCCCCTATTTAGCTTTCCTAGTGTGCTCTGTCTTGCGTCGGTTCATTGTGTGTGTGTTCCTCACCTGTGATTGAGATATTGTATCCTGTATAACCGTGAGTGTTATTTGTAGTTAGTGTTCTCCTGTTTTGAGTCTTTGTTTATCTTGATTAATCAGTCCTGTTTAGTTATTGTTGTATCTGCCCTAGTCCTGTTTTCCCCCTCGTGGGTTTTGTTTTTCCCTTTTTGTATAATAAATCCTGTGTTGAGTTACTTCCTGTCTGCACCTGAGTTCCTCCCTTGCAAACCCTGACAGAATGAACCGACCAAAAGGGAACTCAGCAGACAGGAGGCAATGCTGGATGTCATCAGCCAGCAAGCGGGATAGTTTTGAGGGCTCTCGCCTAGTGGTGTTCCGGGGGACCAGGGGAGGTCGTTCCGGAGCAAGCGGTCGGGAGGAGGAGCCACAGAGGTCCCCTCCACCTACCCAGCTGCCCACGGTCCCAGAGGGTCGTGTCCTGGCCGTGGCAACCCTGGGGGATCAGGCAAGTCCCCCCCAGAGCCCTGAGGTGCCTTCCACAGCCAGCAGTCTCCCCATGAAGCGAGGGAGACGATTGTCGTGGGAGTCAGCCTCAGAGTCTTCGGCGTCCGAGTCTGCCCTGCCCGAGACCAAACTCCCCCAACCCGCCTCTGACCCAGCTGTGGCCCCTGCACCGCGCCCGAGGAGGAAGAGGAAGAAAAAGGGGCCTGCCGGTCCTGTGACCCTGTCTCCTCCCGTGCCAGCAGCGGTGAGCGTGCCCGAGCCAGCAGCGGTGAGCGTGCCCGAGCCAGCAGCGGTGAGCGCTGGCGTGCCCGAGCCGGCAAAGAAGAGAGCTGTATGCAAGTCTGCAGTCGTGAGAGCGGAGGAGAGAGCCGCGGCCGACTCTGCAGCAAAAACTCTAGTACAGTCTGTCTCGTCTCATAAGGAGATGCCAATTATCCTAGCTGCTAAAGCCTTTTCTGATTATTTGTCCCGTCTTGTTCAAATTTTAGAAGTCCCTGTCAGTCCTGTCTTGTCCCCTGACCCTGTCCCCAGAAGTCCCGAGTGTCCAGCCGTTGTCTCCCCGTGTCCCGTTGTCTCCCCGAGCCCCGTAGATGTTGTCTCCCCGAGCCCAGTAGATGTTGTCTCCCCGAGCCCAGTAGATGTTGTCTCCCCGAGTCCTGTGGTCCCCCCGTGTCCAGCTGATGTTGTCATGTGTCCTGTGGTCGCCCCTCGTCCAGTCAATGTAGCCCCTCTTCCTGTAGAGGTTGCCCCGTGTCCTGTGACCCCTCCTGTCATGTCTTCTGTCAGGGTTTGCAAGGGAGGAACTCAGGTGCAGACAGGAAGTAACTCAACACAGGATTTATTATACAAGAAGGGAAAAACAAAACCCACGAGGGGGAAAACAGGACTAGGGCAGATACAACAATAACTAAACAGGACTGATTAATCAAGATAAACAAAGACTCAAAACAGGAGAACACTAACTACAAATAACACTCACGGTTATACAGGATACAATATCTCAATCACAGGTGAGGAACACACACACAATGAACCGACGCAAGACAGAGCACACTAGGAAAGCTAAATAGGGGAACAATTAAGAGACAACAGGTGGCACAGATAAGACAATCACAACAAGACAAGGATAACAAGGGGGGCGGGGCAAGGGAACGAGACAACACAAGCACATGGCCCAAAGACAAGGCCATGTGCTTGTACACAAAACACGGGTCTGTCATGATCCTGCCTCAAGACTAGGGAAAATCAAGGACACGAGGGCAGAATCATGACACATGCCTCCCCTGTCTAGGGTCAGGGATGGCCAAAACAAGAAAATGTATCAACAAAGCCAGAAAAAAAAAAACATTTTCTACCAGCCACCTGGAGATCTTATCTCCTGCCCCAGCACTCTACAGATATCAAACAAGATATAAAAGATAAGATAGAAAACTGATTTAACAAGTTCAAAAAAAGAAAATGAAAAAGTACTAAGCACAGAGCAAAATAAGGCTTCAGGAGGGGACCAGGCCAAAACAACAAACATAACAGGACTAACTTACAAAAGGGGTACTTTCTAACCTCTCAAAACTATTCATCTTACTTGACTCTCTTACTAACCAAAAACAGGAGAAAACATGGAGCTTAAAAGAAACGGCATCCTCCTTCTAAAATAATTAAAAGTTTCAACTTAAGTCTCATATTTTGAGGTTACTTGTATAAAACAAAAAGTTAATTTTCTCCACAAATCTCTACAAACTTTCAAAGTTATACACTAACAGCTTGCACACATGCTATTGTCTGGGGCAAGCGAAAATCTCCAGAGGCAGCAAAGGTCAAAAAGGGCATGCATCTTCTTTTTCTTGTAAATTTTAATGACGGTTGGCATACAACTTCAAGCTGCCTCTGCCTCAACCACCTGCTGGTTAGGAGTGTGAGCCAAGTTCACAAAACCCCTTTCCTAATAGCCCCTACAATTTTATACTTTTATCTAGACCAGTCATTTTCAAATAAATCATAAAAAAATGAATACATTCCTCATATGATAGGGCATGCTTCAGATGGAGTTTCTAGTTTTATTCACATGCTGTCCCTCTAGCACAAATAACACCAAAAAAATAAATAATAATAATAGTTACAACTTGGGACGACAGTTTGTTTTTATAAGTCATCTGAAATTGCTTTTATAAATTATCCAGACAAGAACATTTTAAAAAAGTAAATAGAAAGATAAGTCCATGATAATACACTTCATTTACAAACAGAAACACGTATAAATATTTGAAATATTTGAAATATTTGAAATGATATGTGACGGTTCCTATTTCCTCATACTGACACTATTAACAACACCATCTGTGACACCATTTCTACTTCCAAGTATTTTTCTTCTTACTGTGCTTGAGATCTTTTGCTTCATCCCGGCCGTGACTCTGAGTTTGAGCTCCAGTTGTGTTCTTAATATCTCTGCGTCCAGCATTTTCATAAATATCCTCTGAATCCATTATCCACTGTGTTGGTCAGTACGTCTTTACAGATGAGCCGTTTCCTTTGAAACATTTATTTTCATCTTCAAAAGTGTTCAGGTTACACAGGAAGTGATTTCATTTCGCACTGGTCTATGACAAGAATAAAGTCTTTCAGTCACACCTAAAACCTCTCGGCAGAGCCATATTACTTAATTTGTGTTTTGTACATTCAACCTCATGTTATCATCTTAAAAAGCCATTAAAACCCATACCTAACCTAATCTAATCAAAAAGAGTCTTTAAACACTCAAATGTACTCAAACAACCTTAAACAGGAAACGCAGCAGCAAGTGACTCCTCACTACTCAAACTGATGCTTCCTCGTTTCTTCACTTTTCTGTCCTCCAGCCTTTGACCCATTAAACAGATCAGATAAAGGCACCTTGAAGGACAGTTCAGTTCTCTAATTGACCCATGAGGAAGTGAGGAATAAGTAGTCACCCATACCTGCCAACCTTGAAGTAATTTTATGAGTACTACAACCATTGATCTAGTAAAATACTACACGCCAACAAACCGCCTGCCTCCAAAAGACCTCATTTCATTGGCTGGATCATACAGACGCTCATCGATGGTTGGCCAGTTTACATGTCAGTCAGAAGCACTAGACTCAGTGGGCGGTTTTCGTCGGGTGTGAATGACAAAGCGTACATTGACAGACACTGTAGACGTGAGAGTCGAGAGATATTTATTTATTTAATTAAATAAATTACTTTATATTTTATACTTTATTTTTTATTCATTGATGGCATGGTGGTAATAAAAACATCTGTGACTGCGAGGTATATGGTAAAATCTTACTGTGTGACATGGATAGGCTAGTCTTTATTCCGGACATGGCCGTAGAACATCGTTTGGTCTGGATTTGTAAAATATCCTGGGCTAACAAACATGAAACAGGGACTTTGAAACGGAAGCGCTTGATATTTTCCATTTTTCGGTCAAAACTCACGGAAAGGAAGCAGGGCACATAGGCTACAGTAAAGTCGACGCAAGCATATTGACCAATGCTTTTGAAACGAGACCATTGTATTTGAATGTAGCCTAATTTCCAAAAACAATACTGACAGCAACAGCCTTATTAAATGTATAGTTGGGTTTGACAGGTGGGTTTTCCCGCAGCTCAGGGTCTGTGTACTCATTGTTTACATAGTAACCGATGCGAATGAATTCCTGTCCGCGATAGGTGCATGTGATCAGCACGACGGTCACGCCCACCGCATCGCTCTCGGGGATCAGCCCTGTGTTTGGAGCGTCCGCCTGTCAATCGAGTCAAGAGAGACAAAACGTCTCCGGTTACTATCGTAACCTCGGTTCCCTGAGAGGCGGGAACGAGACATTACGTCAGCTAAGACGTATATGGGAACTTCTCCCTTCTCCACTTTTGCTGAAATCTTATTGGCTCACGCCAGCTGGGGACAGCTGGCCAATTGACGCGAAGCATGCAAATACTGACAGGTTCGCGGGCAGTATAAATTGCATGGGCGCGAAAATTACGTCAGAATCACGACTGAACTCTAGCACAGCTGATCAAACAGCGATCACGGCGGCTAACGTAATGTCTCGTTCCCGCCTCTCAGGGAACCGAGGTTACGATAGTAACCGGAGACGTTCCCTCTCGAGGCGGTAACTCAACATTACGTCAGCTAAGACGTATATGGGAACTGTATAAAATCCCGCCGTGAGAGAAGTGAAGATAAGCCCTGAACGGAGTCAATCACCTCCACACATAAGCAGTACAGCTCCAGCCAATGGCCGTGTCGCTAAGAGTGCTCGCACATTATAGGCGGAACTAGACCAATGAGACATCTGCTCCGACCCTAACGAAATTTGCATATCTTATGCAATTTAAACGTGAAGCCTGCACTAAACAGGGCAGACATAGCACATAAGCACTCAAGCATTAGAGTTAAATACAGAGTCGACAGCTTTGCGGTGACAACTGCATAAACCGTAAAACCATAACACAGAGTTAGCAACCATGGTAACTACTGTATAGCTGGTTACAATAATAAATAAACTTAACTCACCGAAAGTACATGTGACGCTACAGAGGGTACATCCAGCTTGTAAAACCTGGCGAATGTGTTCTGGGAAGACCAGCCAGCAGCAAGACATAAATCCTGGATAGACATACCTCTAGCCCAGGCCCAGGAGGAAGATATAGCCCTCACAGAATGAGCTTTGATGTTGAGGGGACAATCCTTCCCTTGGCATTTGTAAGCCAATGCGATAGCGTCCACTATCCAGTGAGAAAGTCTCTGTTTTGAAACAGCACGTCCCTTATTACATCCACCAAAGCACACGAACAGCTGGTCCGACTGACGAAAGGCGGCCGAGCGGTCCATATACATCCGCAGAGCCCTAACAGGGCAAACAGGGCTCTGAGCAACAGCATCGTGCGAGGCTGACGGCTCAGCAGATAAGGCGGGCAGTGAAACAACCTGTGCTCTAAAAGGTGTATTGAGAGACTTCGGAACGTAACCTGGTCTCGGCCGGAGAGTGACATTACAGTCGCCAGGTCCGAAACAGATGCAATCGTCGTTCACCGAAAATGCATGTAGGTCTCCAATGCATTTCCAAATCCACTTCCGCCCTGCCGAATCGATCCCAAATCATTCGAACTGATCCTGGGTGAAGCCTCCACTCTCCTTGAGGAATCCCGTTCCTCGAAAGCATGTCTGCTCCGCGGTTCAGGATACCGGGGATGTGCGCCGCTCTTATGGAGAGAAAGTGTAGGTCCACCCACAACAAGAGACTCGCTGCTCGATTGAATAGAGCTCTGGACCGCACGCCACCCTGGCGATTTATGTACGAGACCACAGACGTGTTGTCGGTTCGAATCAGTACATGTCGCCGCTCCAGCTTCGACCGAAAAGCTTGCAGGGCGAGGAAAACCGCTTCCAATTCTAAGCGGTTTATGTGCCACGTCCTCTGTGACTCCGACCACAGGCCTGAGGCAGGTACGCCCAGGCACACTGCTCCCCAGCCTGAAGTTGACGCGTCCGTCGAGACCACGGTGCGCTGAGTCACTAAACCCAAAGGAACTCCTGCGCTGAACATATCTGTGCTGTTCCACGGTCTCAGAGTGCTGACGCAACTGTGAGTGACCGTAATTCGTTTGTGGCTCGAAGACCACGCCCTCGGCGGAACTCGAGCTTTTAGCCAAAGCTGTAGTGGTCGCATATGTAACAGACCCAGATGGCACACTGAAGAAGCCGCCGCCATCAGACCCAGAAGCCTCTGAAAATCCCTCAGTGAAACCGACCTGCCCGGTCTGAAACGGCGCAGAGTCGATGAAATTGTCTCCATGCGCTCCCGAGAAAGATGGGCTCGCATCGCCATCGAGTCCAAACATACTCCCAGATACGTTATAGTCCGACTCGGTAAAAGCACGCTCTTCTGCATATTTACACGCAGTCCCAGCGTATCCAAATGGCGGAGCAGCGTTTCCACGTGACTGATTAGCACATCTCTTGAGTGGGCCAAAATCAGCCAGTCGTCCAGATAATTCAAGATGCGCATTCCGCTCGATCTGAGGGGAGAAAGCGCTGCGTCCACACACTTTGAAAACGTGCGGGGAGCCAGGGCCAGGCCAAACGGAAGCACCGAATACTGATAAGCCGTGCCTTCGAAAGCAAACCTGAGGAAGCGTCTGTGGTGCGTCGCTATTTGAATATGAAAGTACGCATCTTTTAGATCCACTGAGGCGAACCAGTCCCCGGGTCGTACCTGCATCAAGATCTGTTTTAGTGTTGTCATCCTGAATGCGCGTTTGTGAAGTGCTCGGTTGATGGGTCTCAGATCCAGAATAGGACGGAGTCCTCCACCCTTCTTTGGCACCACGAAGTAGCGGCTGTAAAAACCGCTTTTCTGCTCGCTTGGAGGGACACGCTCTATCGCTCCTTTCTCGAGCAGACTGAAAACTTCCTGTCTCAGAATTGAAAGGTTGTGGGGCAAAGTCAGTGACGGGACCACGCCGTTGAATCGGGGAGGTCTGCGTTTGAACTGAAGAGAATATCCTTGCTGAATAATTCCCAGTACCCACGGTGAAATGCCTGGGATAGCCTTCCACGCGTCCAGAAAATGACACAGCGGACGCGTTAGCTCTAAGGCTACTGTAGCCACTGAAGGCTTGTTTTGACCGGGGCCCCGCCCCCGCGAGGTTAGAAGCACCGGCTGGGGGGCGGCCCGTGGCGGGCATTGTGTGCTGTTGGCACTCTCGCGCCCTCGAGAGGCCATTATAATCATTGCTTGTGACTCTGCACTGTCCTGAGACAGGGCGAGCGACGCAGTGTTGGGTGCACTTTGACCTGGGCCCCGCCCCCGCGAGGTTAGAAGCACTGGCTGGGGGGCGGCCCGTGGCGGGCATTGTGTGCTGTTGGCACTCTCGAGCCCTCGAGAGGCCATTATAATCATTGCTTGTGACTCTGCACTGTCCTGAGACAGGGCGAGTGACACAGTGTTGGGTGCGCGAGGAAGAGAAAGCTCTCTTTGTGAAGAGATACATGTTTTTATTGTGGAACTCACACAAACAGCATTTAAACACACATTTAGCTTGTCGCCCAAAGGAACCCGGGGGACACGAAGCTCTTGAACACGGCGCTTGGGGGTGGGGCCACCAGCGCGCTCTCTCTTCCTCTTGAGCGGCACGTCAGGAGGATGGCTTTGCAGCCGAGGATGATGCGCTGGCTCTCTTGAGCGGAGCGCTTGGTAGCCATCAGCACGAGATCGGTTGCCGCGCGCAGATCCCTTATGACGTCAGTATCAACCGCGCCGTCATCGATGGACTGAAGAAGCTTCGCCTGGAACACCTGGAGTATAGCCATGGCGTGAAGGGCAGAAGCTGCCTCCCCTGCAGCAGCATAGGCTTTGTCCGCCTGGTGAGCTGTAAACCTGCACGGCTTGGAGGGCAGGCTGCGGTCGGAACCCAACGCTGAGGAAGACGGGCACAGGTGCGCGGCAACAGTCTCCTCGACGGGGGGCATGCGCACATACCCGTGGGCCTCCGCCCCGTCTACGTGTGCGAACATGGCTTGCGTGGCAGAGTGGGTGCGCGCCGATTGGGGTGCAGCCCACGACTTCACCACGTGCTCATGTACGTCTGGGAAGAACGGGGTGCTTCTCTTCGATGCGGCCTGGCGGCGGCTCGATGCCTCGCTAGCTCCGAAGGAGACGAAGTCTGCGACGGCCCGGGGGGGGCGGAAGCTATCATCTGGGAAACTAACAGCGCCGATCTCGTCTTGGGGCGGGGGAGAGCCCACCAGCGGCTCGCTGGCGGCAGTGGGTCTCATCCCTGCTGTTGCCCGAGCCACTTCCCTCCTGGCTCTGAGGGCGCGCACTGGCAGCTCGGCACAGTGGGCGCACGTGTCATCCGAGAAAGCTGCCTCTGCGTGGGCGAGGCCCAGGCAGGAGACGCAGAACAGATGAGGGTCCTGCGGGTCGAGGGGACCCGCACAAATCTGGCAAGTAGCTGCCATCGGATGCGGAGAGGAATGGTAGTTATCCTCTGATGCAACTTCCACGATGGTAGATAAAAGACTTCAAGCGTGAAGATAACTTCATAGAGTGAAGAAAGAGATTCTGACGTAATTTTCGCGCCCATGCAATTTATACTGCCCGCGAACCTGTCAGTATTTGCATGCTTCGCGTCAATTGGCCAGCTGTCCCCAGCTGGCGTGAGCCAATAAGATTTCAGCAAAAGTGGAGAAGGGAGAAGTTCCCATATACGTCTTAGCTGACGTAATGTTGAGTTACCGCCTCGAGAGGGAACTGAGAAAGCTGAATGCTTTTTCCAAACCATCTTTGTAGCTTGTAGATGGTAAATATTCTGGTACCTACAAATGACCCTTTGAATTTCATGAGTAATCCAAGGTCAACAATTCATGATGCTTTGATCTGTATCAAATCACATGTGCTTTTTCTGGAATGGAGATTCCAAAATTCATGCACTTGATTGCACATTTACAGATGTACTTTCTCATTTCATCTCTAGGTGGCAGTGCACTGCAACTTATTCTCTAAAATGGTATTATTTATTTGGCTTAGAAGTGAGATTTGGATGCAGGAAGCGGATCATACGAGTAACCCCAGAGTGCAGTCTGGACGATGGGGCGGGGCGACACTTCGAGGCGGAGCGACACGTGTCGCCCCGCCCATATTTGTTTTCCCCGCCTTTGACATTTTCCTCCGAGCCAGCAGGGGGCAGTTTGCGTTGAAACAAACAGAACGGTGGCAACTACAGCAGCAGAGTAATAACGCTATTCCGTTGATTGCTTCAGGTGAGTAAAAGTGGTTGTGTAAATATCTTATAATATGAAATGCGATGTTCGATCATTTATTTATCCATGGTACGTTCAATTTGAATAATTATTGTTAATAATTGTTATAAATTGCAAATTTTATTGTTCTTTGTGGATTGTAACAGTACACTCTGTACATGGCTTTAGTTCATAGGTTCGATTTTACAGAGGTATGGCATTACATTTGTCAAGTTATTTGAACAGACATGCATGATTTTAGTGTGTATATTATTATTATTATTTTTCAGGATGACATGATCAGGAGGTGGTGGTGTTCTGTTCTCCTGGACAGCTTTACTCCGCAAATGTATGTAGCTGTTTGAATGTTGCTACATGAAACATTACTCTGTACTATATCTAGCAATATACCTACCTCTTGACATTTGTTCTTTTAGAGCTCAACCACTGAGGGGAGGAACTTCACCATTCACCATGTCTTCAGGCAGAGTCCAGCAAAGCAGGTTATTTGTGCACATACATTCATTAACAACTAATAATTACATATGTGTGTACATGCAGAGGTATTTTAGTTATTACAGCTACATAGTTGTTCAGATGTGGTATTGTGGTACAAGTACTATATTGGTCAATACTGTGGATTATTTAATATATAGCTATCAGTTAACATCAGCATCAAAGACATTTAAAAACATTTCAGCTTAATTCATTTTCAGACAGCAGCGAGTGTTTTAAATAACTTCTGTTTGCAATCTAATGTGGATTTTGTTCACCATATAAGACAGAAATATTCATATTCAATGTAAAAGATCTTCATGTGGATCATGCATACAAATATATACAAATATCTCACTGGATTATTACAATTAATTGCAAAATGAATGTGTGGAAATGTAAACTAATATATCCTACTGACACACAATAGCAAAATATATAAATAATTGGCTTAAAACAGTTTTTTTTCAATGTGAAAATACTAACATGCCTAATACTTCTGCACAATACTGTATATATTAACATTTTATTAGTGTTATTATAAAAGAATGAGTATGCAGTTGTGACAACAATCTATAGAGTTTTTAATGAGAGTTTTAAAGCACGGTTGTCTGTAGTCAGTGTTTATATAATGTTTAATACCTTTTATTTACATGTATAAATAAACCTATGTATGTTTTTGATTCAAAAGCTTCCCCTGGAAATCCTCAGGGAAGTTATTTTGTCGGCGGGTGACTCTGCATATTTGACACTTTCTCTGGTTTGCAGATGGTTTAGGGATGTGCTCCGAAGTTTTTCGGAAAGCGGCACAGTTTGTCTGGCTAGACAGTAAGATTTCCCCGTTTAATGCTCATTCTCCAATTGAATTTTGTAGTAGAAGGCTGTTAAACTTTTTTTGTATTATTATTATAATTATCTTTCATGTATTTTGTCTTTACACTATAAGTTGTGGCCAACTGGAAGAATTGTCCTCGTGTCTCCTGACCGGAACGAGTTCAGATGGATGTACAGCATCAGGGAATGCTTGCAGTGCAGAGCCCTTTTCAAGTTTAACCCACCAGGGTACAGGGAAGAGACTGGCGTGGTGATCTTCTGGGCTTTTGTTTACACAGGATTTTGTTCCAAGGACTGTTTTTTATTTTTTATTTTTATTTTTTGCGGCATGAAACACATTTGTGTGTTAAATTCATTGAAGGGAAATAGAGAATGGACTGAGATCAACTGGTTTTGATGTATTAATTGATGTCATTTAAAGTTAAACTTTGCAGTGTATAATGTTTTAATAAAAAAGCTATGGAAAACACGTGCATGACAACAGGTTTCAGTCATTTACATCAGTCTATCATTCTTTAAGGTTTCTCATATTTGATGGTAACATCATTTGCTATGCATTGCTCATAATGGATTCTTAGTTTAGTTGTGACAGGATTGTGAGGATTAATGAGGTTTTCAGTAGTGCAGTTCAGAAAACAAATAACAGAAAGTAACAAGTGTTTTTGGGCAAGTTCTTTAGAACCTGTATAGTTCCTTCCTTGCAAAAAGTAACCATGGATTTATTGTAGTAAAATATTTGTTGGCATATTAATTACTGTGAGCTGTAATTATAAAAACACCATAATTTTACTATAGTTACTGTAGCAGAACCATGGTAAATTTTCGTAGGGGCCAAGGGAATGTTCAGAATATTATTGGTGAAATTCAGAGACTGGTGACAATTTGTTACACACACGACGCACACACACACACACACACACACACACACACACACACATATATATATATATATATATATATTAGGGGTGTAACGGTTCACAAAATTCACGGTTCGGTTCGATACGATACACTGATGTCACGGTTCGGTTCGGTTCGATACGTTTTAGATACAGCAAAATGTAAAAACATCTCAACTTTTCAGAATGCCGCAAGCGCACCGCGGGTCATGTGACAAGAACCAACCAATCAGCTTCATCCTTTCCCGTAACAACGTTGAGAGCTCAGCCAAGATGAAGGAACAGCTGATCATAGTTGTATATGGATTGCAATTTTGAAATAAATTCAGTAGCAGAGCTACTGCAAGCGATTTTTAGAGCTGCAAATCCATTTATCCTTCGCTGAAATTTCCGCGTCTCATGGAGAGAGCACGTCATTGTTGCTTAGCAAAGACAGACGCCTCATGAGCGCTTCTGCCCGAGCGCTTTGGAAAGGAGGAGAAAGACGCGCTTAGCGTTTTCCATGCGTTTTTAGGCACGATATGTGAACGGCCCCTAAGGCGCTCGCTCACTCAGCACGCGCTGAAGGCTCGTTGCAAAATGTCTAATGCATTTAACAGACCAGAAATATAAGATCCTAAAATAACCAACAGGTCTGGTGTTTGGGTTGGATTCCCTGTAAGCTATAGTGTCTAAATGCTGCAGGGATAGTTTGCTGCGTGCATGTTTCTCCTTTTTTTCGTCTTTTCCCAGAGAGTACTGACGCATATATCCCAGATATTCCCGCTGTTTTTTTTTTTTTTTTTTTTTTGTAATCCCGCTGGTGTACCCTGTCATGTTGCAGATGCGACATACCGTTGTTTTTTTATCCACCACTCTCTTGCCATCACCATTATAGCTTAAAGGGAATCCAAAGTGCACCCAAACACCAGACCTGTTGGTTATTGGAGGATCTTCTCATTTCTAGTCTGTTAAACGCATTGGCTATTTTGCAACGAGCCTTCAGCGCGTACTGAGTGAGCGAGCGCCTGCTGAGTAGCCTAACATAAACATATAAGATGGTGTTTTTTTCTTCTTCGGGAGTGTCAGGGGCGTTGCCTGTTACGTTGTTTGGGTTATTGGGCTACCTTGTTGAACGCATATCATTATATTTCTTTCTCTCTCTTTTTTTTTTTTTTTCTCAAATATAATTAATTACTCCAACGAACCGTTCGGTATACATAATGCGTACCGCGTACCGAACCGAAAGCGTCGTACCGAACGGTTCAATACGAATACGCGTATCGTTACACCCCTAATATATATATATATAATTTGAATATATAAATCAAGGTACTCCATGACTATCTACATAACCATACTTCACATTATATTGCCGTGTCATTTTCAAACCAGAGAGTAATGCCAAGGTAGTGTCTACAGCCTTTGAGGGAGTAGACCATTTATTTCTATTCTGTTCGTCGTAATCCAAAACTCTTTGTATTTATACGGGATGTTGTGGAAATGCAACAATAAATGCAAAAACACAACATTTATATTCACTTTTTAATTTATATTAAAAGTTTATTCATCTGAGTGTCTACTTCCGCATTCCAATCCTGCTCAGAGCGTCATAATTCTCTATGCCAATAAGCTGTAAAATCGTCACTCATCTGTACACCAATAAGCTCATCTTAATCATAAACCAATAACCGCTGAGGTGGGCGGGGCGACACGTGTCACTCCGCCCCAACGTGTCACCCCGCCCCATCGTCCAGACTGCACTCTGGGATACTTGCTTGATTGCACATTTACAGATGTACTTTCTCATTTGATCTCTAGGTGGCAGTGCACTGCAACTTAATTCTCTAAAATGGTATTATTTATTTGGCTTAGAAGTGAGATTTGGATGCAGGAAGCGGATCATACTGCACAGAACCAGGAACAAGTATTTCCCAGGTCGTAACGACGAACCCACCTGAAACACAAACATATGCCTGCCTGCAGGAACTGGGCCGACCAGAACCGAGTCCAGGACCTGGTCGTACTCCTCACTCTCCGCAGAGCCCACGTATATGATCTTCCACTCCAGATCTGAGAGGCAGAAACCCAGACATAAGCAATTCTGGTTTCTAACAGTAAATACATAGACTTACAATACCACACAATGACCATTTAGTGGAAAATTATAACAAGGATGTGAGTTTACATGCTTGGAAAATTGAACATCCTCTGAAGTCCTTATATTATGTATTTCAGGTTTCATATTTGATTATGATTTGCGGAGTTTCATTTGAGGTTTTACAGAGCAAACGTGACAATTCCATAACACATTTAATCAAAAAACAATTTTATTTATAAATGAAACAGTGCCATTTTTAAAAGTTGGATAATACATAGTAACTCAGTAACTCTTTTCTTATAATTTGAATGGGTCATCAAGTGTTATTTTACTAATCATTGATAAAATGGAGGCTGTGATGTTAAGTGAAAAGAAGCAGATACAATTTGTTTAGTGAAAAAACTGTGGAAAACTGCCTAAATAAAGTTTTATTTATTTTAATACTGTCATAAAAATTATTGTAGTAAAATATGATCAATTTAGCAAACAAAATACAGAGCATAACTATACATCTAAGGTGTTTTAGGACACCACGGCGCAAGTTCTGCTCGCAATTAATATATTTTGTTTTACAATAAATTTGAAAAATTAAGTACACATACACAAGAAATACAACATAATAAAAAATAAATAAAAGTTCTGCCCCAAAATCGTCACACAGCCTCCCGACACGTGACGTCACGCATAATCCAACCAATCGAAGGCGTCACAGATACATTCTTCACGCCCCTCGCGCTGTAAGCGAACTCCCCGCCGGCGCCAAAATATTGAGCGCGTGAACATTAACAGCTGTGACAATAAAAGTTTTCGATTTCCTCGCTTAAATCACCATAAATATTCTTATGGTTCTTGATGTTTTTAGACGTAATGACACTGTAAAACAGTCCAAGTCTTCAGTAGTTGCAAAGTAATTGCAGAAATACGTACAAACTGAATTTGTGAAGTCTCACCTTCAGGTAGGTCCTCCATACATTCAAACGTGATTTCGAATTGAAACGGGTTTCCAAAAGGACTGGGGTTATCCAGAACAGACACGTTTAGCACCTGCACTTTGGCCATGATGGCAGCAGGGGTTCAGATAAAAAATCGGCAGCTGGCAGCAGGAAGTGGCTGCCATTGCCAGCCGGAAGGCAGTAACTGACAGCCGGAAGGCAGTAACTGTCAGCCGGATGGTAGGCGGGACCTGCCATTCGGTGGGAGCCAATCAGTATCAACCAACGTGGGCGCAACCAATCAGATATAACTGCACCCAAACGCTTCAGTAATGGTTGCGATTGATCAAACGGTAAGTTCAGAAATTGGTCATCGGAGTAATTAATGTTTTTTTGCGTTGTAAGTTTGATTTTAATTGGTATCTTGGTGAACGACTTGGTAGACTTGGTGTCTACTTTGGTTTAATTGTTCAATGAAATCTAATTAGTGGTAGCAACGTTGTTTGTGTACCTTGTTAGGGGCCTACCATTAACTTCAAATTACGTTTGACGTACCATTAAATATTAACGTTTGTTAGCGTGTTAACAGTCTATTGAATAATATAAAAGAATGTTGTTTGACTGGAATGATAGAAGATACATTTGCAACACTAACCATATATTTTTGCATGTTAAGTCTTTCAGGAGATTGTGTGATATACATTAACTTAAGAGTTCTTAAAATAAGTTTTTTTTTTTTTTTTTTGCACTATTGAGGTGTGTTTTCTCTAATACTATGCATGTGCAGAACTGTTCTGTGTACCAGTTGAAGTTGTAAGCATGTGAATGCAAAACTATTATTATTTTTTATTTTTTTTATTGTTATCTATACAAAATATAATGGACCGGTTCATAATTCCTTATAACTTTTAGGTCTAGTTTCACAGACAGGGCTTGGATTAAGCCAGGATTAGGCTGTAGTTAAATTTAGAACATTGAAGTAGCTTTTGTAAACATGCATTTAGAAAGAGAAAAAAAAACACATTACTGATGTGCATCTTGAGACAAAACCATGGCACTGACACCTTTTTTTTATTTTTTTTGTAATACCCAATAGTTGCCAGATGCTGTCCTGTTGAAAATTCTTCTTTACGTGATCCTGGAGGAGGGGTGATGCTACATTACTAAGTCCGTCTTTGGTTTGTTCCAAATTCAGAAGTCTGCTGTACTGTATACAGACTCCTTTCGAAAGAGGGCACAATCCAGCTGGCTTGACTGAGTATCTTCTTTTACAGATTTGATTAGAGGTTTAAAAAGGTGCCATAACATTACATTTCTCAGTTGCCATGTCTGAATGTTTATCTTTGTAATAATGCTGTTTTCATGCTCCTCATCTCAATATACAGGTGGAACAAAATGGAGAACAAGTCTAAGCCATGTCAGGAATTCAACAAAATGTACACCCTGCAGACACTGCGACGAGGTTTACAACAACTGCTTACCAGGTGTGCAAATTATGCATGAAAATGTAATCACTGCTCTGTACATGATGACAAGATGCAATGGGAATAATCATTAATATGGCTGTGCATGCATGTCTACTGTTAATAAAGCAATTTAGGTATTAAAGTCACCATTTTCTTATGAATAGTAAAATGCAGCAGCTAGAGTTCTTCCTAGAATCAGGAAGTATGACCGGATTAGCCCAGTTCTGTAAACACTGCACTGGCTCCCTATCAAACATCGTATAGATATTAACATCTTCAATTATATTAATCTGTTTCTTTCTTATTCGAAGGTCACTGCAGTCACCCGGATCCAGTACGTATCCAGACCAGATGGTGGATCGCACCTAGAAAGGACCTCTACTGCCCTGAAAGACAGCGGAGACCAGGACAACTAGAGCCCCAGATACAGATCCCCTGTAAAGACCTTGTTTTTTCTCCATTTTGTCACCGGTGGAGTTTTGGTTCCTTGTCGCCTCTGGCTTGCTTTGTTGTGGTCCCTTCATTTACAGTGATATCATTGACATGATTGCAAATGATTCCACAGATACTATTTAAACTGAACCGAGCTCAAGGATGACATCACTGAACTGAATGATAAACTGCCTTTTAAACTGACTACAAACTGAGTTTACTAATGTCCTTCTGCATTATTGACTGACACACTATTTTCCTATTTAATACTGTAAAGTTGCTTTGCTTTGAGCTGTATTATTAAAAGCACTATATAAATAAACGATGCTTGACTTGACCATGTTGCAAGAGGAAAATGAGGGGAGATGCACATCCACCCTGGGTTTTACAGTGATTGGTGCAAGATGCTGGAGAAGTAACTCTGTATACCTCATCAGTTCTGATCTAAGAGTCTTGAAAATACCTCCGGATTGTTGTTAGTGATTCTGATTGATATTTTAGTCTGCTTGCTTGCTGGATATATTTTATACGGTTTACATTGTAAAGCACTGACTTTGACAACTTACTAACCCAGTTACAAATTTAACAGCTACTTTATACTATATATATATATATATATATATATATATATATATATATATATATATATATATATATATATATATAGTTGTTTCTTGAAATACTACAAATATAACCGCAAATTATGATTTTAAATAAAGGTCTCTGAGAGACTTCTCTCTTTTCAGTCATTTGTGTATATAGCCTATAATAAATATACAACATACACCCAGTAAGTGCCACTCTCGTATATAAATATAAATTGTTTTATTTCACACAAACAATGATACATGCATAAACATTCAGCTGGAAATTAACGTTTAGCAAAATGATCTTATTTCTTTGTTTATATTTGATCAATATTTTAAATCAAATAATATACAATACTGACCTTTTATACTTATTTAAAAAAGTATTAAACATAATCATAAGTGTATATAATTATTTATTTGTCTTGTTGCCGCCGGCAGCCTCCTCCAATTTCCGGGTATTAGCAACAGCTGCCATCCGGTTTTATTGGCAGCCACTTCCTGCTGCCAGTGACAGCCACTTCCTGCTGACAGCTGCCGATTTTTCGCTGAACCCCCTCTCCATGATGGCTCACAAGACCCGATCAACAGAAATCGGCCTTGTGTTTATGAAAGAAAGCCTCTTAAAAACAGTCCAGTTCACTGTAAATCTGAAGTAAAGCTGAAATGTAACGTAACCCGGAGTCGGAATGACAAAACGATCCTTTATTGGAGCAGCTAACGTTGTAGCTGCATGGTTTTCTCTTGATAGGGTTATTTTGTACTTTTTTAACTAATCAGACGGTCGCCATACATCCATTTTACTTATTGTTGGAACAACTTGAATAACATATAATTTAGTGACGGTTTTGCGTGTACATGGTGTTAAAAACCAAATAAAATAATCTAATCCGTCGTTTCCACGGGATCCTGAAGGAAAAAACGTCCCCAAATGCCCCAAAGAGAATGACAGCAGCAAGTGCTCTGGATCTGATGTTCCTCTTCCTCTCTGAAGACTTGAAGTCTGAACCCGCTCTGTACTGCGTCCTGCTGGACTGGAGTCAAATACAGGGAACCAGAGAGTAACTACTTGGAACCAGATGCACAAGAATATGAAATGTAAACAAAAAATGCCGTGATAAAATCGTCAGTCGACAATTTTATTAATACTTTTATTAAAGTATAATATAATAAATATTATACTTTTATAAAGCACTTTCATTGGTTTTGTAAAAGCTGTCTTCTGCATGTTTTTGACATGGGTTTATTACATTTACACAGTTTTGACCAGCAGGCGTCTCCAGCATGTATTTAATAGCGCTTCATTTTGCGTGAATCTAATTTCGAAGCAATTATTTCAGTTGATAGGAAGCTTCAAATGGTCTTTTCTCCCATCACTAGCTGGAATCAATTTAAGTTCTAAATCTATGGAACTACATTAGTATCAAATACGCTTTGGAAGATTGAAACACAAATATCTATATTTTGGCGGAAAAACACTTGAGCTTTGGAACTCACTTTGGAGCTCAACACTTCAGTCTGATAAACCTGCTCCCTGCTGCCTCCTGCTGAATTGGAGAATATCTCTCCATAAGATAACAATTAAATATAAAATGAAAATAACAATGCAGTTTACATGGTAACTGGCAAATTTATTCAGAGAGAAAGCAATTACAGACACTCAATATAAGAATAAGAAAGTGAATCAGATTAATCTGGACAAGTTAGACTTCTGTAGTTTACTGTGATTGTCTCCTCAACACTTCAGATCAACAAATGAGATCATGATAACAGCTGAACTAAGATTATATTAATATAGAGCTGCTTGTGATGGAGCAAAACATGAACACATCAGAGGTTTTGTGTCCTAGATCACCCAAATTCAGGCCATCAGAAATAAAGATTATTATAGCAATAAGAAAATTACACATTGTCCTTCTAACAAATGTAAGATCTGCTGATTGTTTTCATTTTAAAGGCAGGGACCTAAATAAGAACTTATGCGTTTACAATAAGAATGATTATATTAGAAAACAAAAGCAAGACCATAAGAAAAGGTTGAACCCTATTTCTCACAAATCCCCCTTTTCTTCACAGAGCATGAATCATCATTCCAGCTGTTCAGTGGGGACCATCCCGCCTCCTCTCTATTATAATTCAGTTCAATACAGTCCTCATTGTAACCGTTGTTTGGCTCACCTTTGAACCAAAACCTGAACAAAATGTATCAAATGTTCAGATTTTCAGAAGCACAAATGAATGAATCAACAATAATCAGTATAAAAGTATGTTTCAAGAGTAGACTAAAGTAGTACAGAAGCTGGAGCAGAAGTGACAAGTAAAAGAGAATAAAAGTTTTCTCTATAGAATTTACAGTAAAATGTATTTAATTACGGAAGTCCTAATTAACATGCATTATATTTTTTTCCTTCTTGTGTTCTCGTTATAACGACTTAACTTTCTTGTTACCTCGACATAACGAAAGTTTGTTTTCTTGTTATAAGGACATAACAGTTTTACTGTTGCTATAGTAACAAACTCAACTTTGACAAGCATTTGATGGACAATCATGCAGGTGCTCTTACTGTAGCCTATATTTCAGCAAATTTTGCTTCTCCTAGGTAATAACGTCTACAATACTGTGCATAAATAAAGGCTGATCAATCACTGTTGATTTTTCCAGAGACCGTACACCAAATGTTTGTTTTTGTAATTAACATGTTTAAATGGCAACACCGCAAACACTTCAGAAGGATGCAGAACTATTCTAAGATCTTTTAAAGCTGCTTGGATTAAACTCACTTTTAATTTTCCCACATTGTGTGTGTGTGTAGTGTGTGTGTTTGTGTAGTGTGTGTGTTTGTGTAGTGTGTGTGTGCGTGCGTGTGTGTGTGTAGAAAAAAAATGATTACGTTATAGAACAAAACTGAATTAAATTAGCCTGTGCACTTTACATATACATCACCTTTCTCATCAATATGGTTAACAATAAAGATTAATAATGAAGAAAAGAAGCACATCAAAAATAGCCTACAACGTTAAATCCCGTCCATTTAACATTTATGAATTAATTAAATGTCAGTAATGAACAAGACTGCACAAATTATAGCAATCACGAGGAAGGTCCACGTACAGTAAAGTGGATAGTGTACAACGCCCCATCAGTTATATTCAGGTCTGTAGTGCCACCTGCACAGTTTTGTAATTTCTTAGAGAAAATTCAGTCGTTATAATATATATATATAAATTTATATATTAAAAAACTATAATGCATGGCCGCTTAGAACTTCCGTATTTAATTGTGTTGTTTGTGGAAGAGTTTTCTCTTCTGCTTTCTTCTGAAGGTTGGGATTTTATAATGAGAATCAAAGACTAAAATAAACACACAGTGATGTTTATCTCTTACCCTTGTTTCAGTGGTGAATTATCCACCCATTTCATGACGCCCTCGGTCTCTCTGTCAGACAATCCAATCCACACTCTCTCACTGACTAATGAAGATATGTGTCTCTGTGTGAAGAACAACAGGAATAAGTGTGATTGCTCTCATTCATTAACAGACTCTCACACAAACTCACCTGCTTCTCTTCAGTGTTGATAATGACCAGATCAGCTCCACGATCCCTGCAGTACTGTCTGCTGTCAGACCAGCTCTTCAACTCAGTGGACATGAACAAATAAACTAGGCCCTTCTTATTCAAAGAGTCAAAATCTCTCTGTAACTGGTCTTTCTCAGCAGTGAGATCTTTGACTTTGGTCTCCAGCAGCAGGTTCTTCTGTGTTAGATCAGTGTGTTTGTCCTGTAAGCTGCTGATGGTTTGATTGAACTCTTCAACGGTGTTCTTGTAACTCTTTATCATGTCTCTCTCTGCTGTGATGGTGATGTTGAGCAGTATGATGAAGACCAGCAGAAGAATACAAATGAGCCCGAGACCCACTGAGATCAACACCAAATATCTACTTCCTCATGACAAACACGAACAAAACACACAACTATCTGATAACTGATCACTATTCATTTTATTAGAAATTAAGTTTCAGATAAACCTCTGAATGGTAATCTACTATTGTTTTTGGTAATGGACATGCATTTATATGGTATATAAGTATGTTTTTATAAGTCATCTGCATTTGCTATTATAACATATGCAAACAAGAACATTTTGAAAAAGTAAATAGAAATGTAAAAGTAAAATGGAAACATTGATATTTCACTCTAATAAATATTTGTATGTGACGGTTCTCATTTCCACATAATGACAATATTAACAACACCATCTTCAAAACCCTTTTTACTTTCAAGTAATTTTCTTACTGTGTTTTAGATCTTTTCTTTCATCCTGGCCGTGACTCAGAGTTTGAGCTCCAGTTGTGCTCCCAATATCTCTGCGTTCAACATTTGCATAAATATCCTCTAAATCCATTATCCACTGTATCGGACAGTACGTCTTCACAGATGAGGTGTTGTCTTTGAAACATTTATTAGCATCTTCAAAAGTGTTAAGTCTACAGCGGAAGTGGTTTCACACTTAAAACCTCTCAGCAGAGCCGTGCTACTTAGTTTGTGTTTTGTACATTCAACCTTATGTTATCAGCTTCAAAAGCCGACAAAAAGAATCTTTAAACACTCAAATGTACTCAAACAACCTTAAAAAGGAAACTCATCAGCAAGTGCACTGGGTGCTTCTCACTACTCAAACTGATGCTTCCTCATTTCATCACTTCTCTGTCCTCCAGCCTTAGACCCATTAAACAGATCAGATAAAGCCATCTTGAAAGACATTTCAATTCTCTAATTGACACATGAGGATGGGAGGAATAAGTATAGTCAACCCTATAGGTGTTTCTCAAAAAAATTATTCAAGGCCTTCTTAGGTACGACACATTTATTTATATATATATATATATATATATATATATATATATATATATATATATATATATATATATATATATATATATATATATATATATATATATATATATATATTTTTATTTATATTTATTTATATATATATATATATATATATATATTTATTTAATAAGTCTAACGTAAAATGTATAAATAGTGTTATCTATGAGATTTTTAATTTGCTTAACTCAAATTAATTTGGCTTCGGAGCAAGCCATTTGCGCATGTGCAAGACAAACTCAGAGAAGAACATGCACAGAGAGCGTGTGTGTCCGCCATTTTCTCGTCTGCCGCTGAAAGGACTGCTATGTCGTATTCGTTATTGGTAAGTATTATCTTGTTTGAGTATTTGTAATAAAGATTTTACCTAACTGTAAGAGAATGTTTAACTTATTTCATAATTTTGAGTGAAATATGCAACAGCAGTGAAAGTTGTGAGAGGTGAATTGTTCCAAGTGTCACTTCGACAGCTTAACTTACTCCCGCAACTTGCAAATCCTGGGTTAGACTAGTCTAACGATTCAGAATGTGCCTGTAACTGTGCAAAATTGGTTCTTAACTAATTGGCTTGATATCTGGATCGATATATCGGTCATAAAATGAATTGGAAGCTTGTGATCGCCGCGATTGTTTCGGTGCGAGTCTATTTTTTGCCGCGTCACTAACGCTGAATTGGCCACAGTGCATTGTTCTTAATCAAATTTGACCTGCCTAGCATGAAAAATAAGACATTTCACCATAAAATCCCTGCCCATGGTAAATCAGAGCAAGTGACAGACGGGTAAGCCTACATCAGAACTAGGAGTGGAACGGTACATGTATTTGTATTGAACCGAAACGATATGGACGTAACTGTTCGGTGCATGAATATACACGGAGAATACACGGCATAAAAATGTATAAAACCCGCGTGCAAATTACTTAATGTAATTTGGAAATACTGTTAGATATGCTGGTTATAGGGACACCTAATCTGTAACCCCTTCTTAGTTCTGAAGCTTAATTTAATGAACCTGCGATGTCAAGATTGCAATGCTGGAATATGGTGTGTGTGTGTGTGTGTGTGTGTGTGTGTGTGAGAGAGAGAGAGTTATTGTAAAGGTTTCTGCATTTGGCGTATTTCAGTCTTGATTTTCCCTGATGATCAACCTGACTGAAGATACAGACTCTTTCTGCAAGGAGTAATGTGGTAAGGGATTTTTTTTTATATAACAAATCTGTTAATACTTTTGTGTTTTATAATATATGATTGATTATTACTAAATGCTAAATTTTCATTTCATAATAAAACAATGTTTTAGTGGAATAATAAGATTTTGTTTCATTATGTTCACTGCTGTCTGTGTGCACTTTGGATGGGTTAAAAGCAGAGCACGAATTCCAAGTATGGGTCACTGTATGTCACATCATTTTCGTCACTATTGAAAAGCTTATTATTGATATTCTATGAATGTTGTGTTTGCCAAATCAAACAGTCCAAGAAGTTAAGGAAGATGTTGAGTTTCAGACTGAAAAGTAGCAATGCAATTTGCTGATTACTTTTAAAATATAAAGGGTCAAATTTACTTAACCAAAGTGTTTTGTGTTTTGTCCAGGCCACTGAGGAGATTGTACAGAAGACATCGGAGTTGTGATCGAGGGCATTAAGGTTTTGAGCAACTTAGACTGCGTAATCCTGGCATTCATCAATCAGTCTCATTTATGCTCTTGATCTTAGTTCTCCTGAAAACCTAAAGTACACCTTCGAGTTTATCCAGAAAACCTAATGAACTTTGATGGACTTGAATGCAAAGATCCTGCAACTCAAAATCAAGCTGTTTGCATGAGATGTGCAATAATGTGAATTATTTGAAAATACATGCAGGCACGCACACACACAAAAGTACATTTCCTTTTTATAAATTCTTACATGCTTTTTTTACACACTTTTTGTGTATTTCTAGATAGTCATTTATGTCTTTTTAGGGATAGTTCACCCAAAAATGAAAATTTTCATCATTTACAGATCCCAGGGTTGTTCCAAACATGTACAAATGTCTTTATTCTGTTGAACACAAAGGAAGATGTTTTAAAGAATATGGGAAACTGAACTGTTCTGGGCCACCATTGATTTCCATAGTTGTTGTTTTTTTCTTCCTAGTATCAAAATTGAGTTGGACCAGCTTGATTACATTTCATTACATGAATTAGTTTTTTATGAGTTGGGTCTACACATATTTATTAGATGGAAATCCTGCCCTCAATTAAATTGAGTTTGTCCAATGAGTTATTTTTTTGAGTGCATAAGGGTGCAGTCTAATGATGATGTTTCCTTCTGAGGCTTCAAGGCTAGACCCTTTCTTAGCATTAAATGCTAGAATGAGACAGTCTAGTAAGCGTGCAAGCATGGCTGTGTCAAAAATGTTTACACCCCCCAAGTCATAGCATGAAAATGCTGTGTGATGTCACCTTTATCTCTATAGTGCTTTATACAGAACAGATTATTTTAAAGATATTGAATAATAAAAATATTGTACTGTACAAATATAAGTACAGTAATATATAAATCATTTGTTGGCAGAGTCTATTTACATTAACTCCGCCCACCAATCCCTGGATGGAACAAACAGCACTGCAAAAGATGTCCATTTATCTGTAATATCAGTAGTGCAGTGGGTAAAAGATGTGGGAAGGATGGTTTTAATATGAGCGACCTGAGTTTGAGGCTGCCCTCTACCAAAACTTGTTCTAGGCTACTCCTTTTCCCACCACATATCACTTTAGAAAGGAATTTATCTTCAATAAAAATAAAGGAAATATTTGAAAATTGGAAATAAAATGATAATAACAAATGATAAATAAATCTTAAATAAATAAAAACATACAGAAATTTGTACAGGTCCTTCTCAAAAAATTAGCATTCATTATTTTCCATAATGTAATGATAAAAATTAAACTTTCATATATTCTAGATTCATTGCACACCAACTGAAATATTTCAGGTCTTTTATTGTTTTAATACTGATGATTTTGGCATACAGCTCATTAAAACCCAAAATTCCTATCTCAAAAAATTAGCATATCATGAAAAGGTTCTCTAAACGAGCTATTAACCTAATCATCTGAATCAACTAATTAACTCTAAACACCTGCAAAAGATTCCTGAGGCTTTTAAAATCTCCCAGCCTGGTTCATTACTCAAAACCGCAATCATGGGTAAGACTGACCTGACTGCTGTCCAGAAGGCCATCATTGACACCCTCAAGCGAGAGGGTAAGACACAGAAAGAAATTTCTGAACGAATAGGCTGTTCCCAGAGTGCTGTATCAAGGCACCTCAGTGGGAAGTCTGTGGGAAGGAAAAAGTGTGGCAAAAAACGCTGCACAACGAGAAGAGGTGTCCGGAACCTGAGGAAGATTGTGGAGAAGGACCGATTCCAGACCTTGGGGGACCTGCGGAAGCAGTGGACTGAGTCTGGAGTAGAAACATCCAGAGCCACCGTGCACAGGTGTGTGCAGGGAATGGGCTACAGAGAAGCAGCACTGGACTGTTGCTCAGTGGTCCAAAGTACTTTTTTCGGATGAAAGCAAATTTTGCACGTCATTCGGAAATCAAGGTGCCAGAGTCTGGAGAAAGACTGGGGAGAAGGAAATGCCAAAATGCCTGAAATCCAGTGTCAAGTACCCACAGTCAGTGATGGTCTGGGGTGCCATGTCAGCTGCTGGTGTTGGTCCACTGTGTTTTATCAAGGGCAGGGTCAATGCAGCTAGTTATCAGGAGATTTTGGAGCACTTCATGCTTCCATCTGCTGAAAAACTTTATGGAGATGAAGATTTCGTTTTTCACAATGACCTGGCACTTTCTCACAGTGCCAAAACCACTGGTAAATGATTTAATGACCATGGTATTACTGTGCTCAATTGGCCTGCCAACTCTCCTGACCTGAACCCCATAGAGAATCTGTGGGATATTGTGAGGAGAAAGTTGAGAGACGCAAGACCTTGTTGAACCTGTTGAACAGTTTTTGTGATCCGGTGAAAACTTAGCTACTAATATTTAGTATCGCTTTAACGCGAAACAGGAAACTCATGAATATTCACGTATGCTCCGCCCAGCGTCACCGAAAATCTCAGAAACCCAATTTTTCAGAACACCGTTCCTGTATTAGAAATACATTGTGATACATTTACTGATTTAGGCTACTTAATGTAAATGACTATTTATGTCATAATGACACCGTAGTTAAAATGAAGTGTTTAAGCACTAGCCAGCAGAGAAGCTTTCTTAATTGATTTTTTTTTGTGTGCTATCTCATGAAAAAAAATAAAAATAATTTTCTAATAAACCAGGCTTTAAGTTTAACTGTTAAAATGTATTTTATTAACATCACATTTTATGCTTTGACTCATTTTTCGTCACTTTGCAAACTCATGGAAAAAGAACAAAAAATTGATAAAAATAATAATCTCAAATTGAGCCTGAAGTGAAATAATGTATTTTTTTTTTTTAGGTACTTTAATAAGATAACGTTAGATACTTAATACGTTGCACATACAGCTCAACTAATGCGAGCGGTATAAAAGGTGTTTGAACAACAAAAGACATCCACTTGCACAGATTTGACAATCGGAATATTAGATATGTCCTGCTATAGCTAACAAATTTGTGAACTTTTGAATAAAATTAGTAAATAAAAGCAGATAGCAATGATGACGCGTCTCCATGGGAACCATCAATAACGGTCACCGCTCTAGCTGAAGGCAAAACGTAAGGCAGAACTGCTAAATGAATAAATGTAATATATATATATATATATATATGTAACCTTGCCCAGTTAATGAGCTTACAGGTAAACAATGTATATAGAATAAACCAGCAGTGAGGACTTCAGGTATAAACGCTTTTACGGAGCAGTTTTATTTCACAAGTCCCTTATAGGCATAAAAAACACATAATCGAAAAGACAAAATAAACCAACCCAGGCAGTACACAGAGGTACAAGTGGAGTGAAGACTTAATACTCCAAAACAAACCACTACATCACCACAGCATTTACCTATGTGACACCCTATGTCACACTTAAAACACACTTTCAGTTGAGTTCAAGAACTTATTAAAACCTCATATAAAATAAGTAGTAAGAAACCAACTCTAAATTAAACAGATAACAATCGGTGCCAGTCCTACAATAAAAATGCACGTTAGTACATTTCTAAAACAGAAACAATTAACTATATTAATACCTTGTTTTAGTAGCTTGTGCCTTCCAATAATGCATCAGTATCAGCCCCGCTCATGATGAATCAAAATGCTGCAAACAAACAAGGATCATAGCATTATACTTAAAAAAATACTAACCAAAACCATAAAAGCAGTTACTACCTTGTTTTAGCAGTTTGCGTTATGCACTGAATCATCTCGCCCCCTGAACAAACAAAGAGCCCAGCTTCCTGTTCACCTTCTCATCTTCTGATCGTTTGGCTTATCTTAAATAAGTTGTTTCACCTGGTCTTGTTTGTGTGACAATTAGTTCTAGCACCCCTGTCATGCCTCACCCAATTCTTCCCCAGGTCCTAGTGTCCTCCTCTCTGCCACATATGTATATCTAGTGTCCGAATAATTTTTGGTTTGACTGTAGGTCAACATAAGATCATATAACATGTCAAATTTGTTCTCCCAATTTTTATAAGAAAACATTGGTTACTGGATAGGTCTTTCTTACAGGAACTGGAAGCTCATCGTCATAAGTTATTTTGGTTAAGAGCTGAATGTATGTCGTCTAATATCTTACCAAGAGGTGGCATCTTTGAGCTAACAAAGCACGCATTGAAGCGGTTGCTCTTTTTGAAAATGTATGTTTTCTTCTCCTCAGGAAAATAAGTTTCACCAGAACGAAAATTAACAAAAAGGAGTACATTTTGATTTACCTCAGGAGTCGACTCGATACTGACTGGAAACCAGCCAAAATAATGTTTTAAAATAACGTAGCTATGTTCATACACTTGTGTAGGTTCTCAATCACTTTTCATTTGTAATATACTTATATTCGTATGCTATGTTATCTTTATATTTTATGTTCAAATAAATGTCACTGTTGTTTTTATTCTATTTTATTTTTTACATATAATAATAATAATAATAATAATAAAAACATGACAGTGTTTTTTTCATTTTTTTTCATTTAGTTTTAAAATCAAGTAATACAATAAACGTGACAAGTGAACAGTGGCACAATTCATAAAGGAAAAAAAAAATACCAATATTTCAGATGGGTAGGCATATGTTAATTTTCTGCGGACTCTGGGGCATGCTGTGTAGTCGTGTCCGAATTCGCTCACTTTTTTCATTTATTCTTTGATGATAAAGTGCACTCAACTTTCATACACCATATAGGGATTAGTGAATGAGTGAATGATTTGATTAGATGATGAGAGACAGGTGACTTATGAGTCCGACAGAGGATTGTGGAAAATGTAGTCCTGGGTAAATATCAAAATTCATGGATGGAGTGCCCTCTGGTGGAGATCATGGTCACTCCAGTAGTAAATCGTGAAGGGGACTGAAGGACGTGACGCAGGGCTGGAATGGGACACCACTTGAGGCCGGGAAATCTCACACTCATACAGGCCATACACCCACAACGACTTTTGAAATCACAGACAACCCTATTATTTGTTTGGCCATCATATAAAAATGTCTAAATCCTTAGGCTCAGATCATGAGAAATAATTAAAGTTTCTCTCTTGAACAGCACCTGCATTGACCTTTGCCATTTCTTCACCTTTGTGTGAATAAACACAGGAATAAGTGTGATTGCTCTCATTCATTAACAGACTCTCACACAAACTCACCTGCTTCTCTTCAGTGTTGATAATGACCAGATCAGCTCCACGATCCCTGCAGTACTGTCTGCTGTCAGACCAGTTCTTCAACTCAGTGGACATGAAGAAACAAACTGGACCCTTCTCTCTGTAACTGGTCTTTCTTGAAGTCAGATCTTTGACTCTGGCCTCCAGTTTCGAGTCAATGAGCAGAAGATGTTCTGCTGTTGTTTTTCAGTCAATAACCTCAAACATTTCCAATGAACATTCCCAACCCTGGTTAAAACTGAACTGAGAAATAAACTGAATTTTTGCTGTAATCAGTTCCTACAGGTGTACAAATTCTCTATTGAATCATATTAATCCCAGTGTGAGAATTGTCTTCAGCACCCCAAGTGTATGAACCTTTTAACAGTGAGCAGAAAGATAGCTTTTAAACTGACACTGACATATGAGATGCTTCACATTTTGTTTTCTTCCTTCATTTTCTCATGTCTTCAATGCATTAATATTAATAATATTACACATAGGCTACTATTTACAGACAAGCAGAATATCCCAGAAGATGAAAGTAAATTGAACTAAATTGCACATTAAATGTTTTGTGCCCCATTGAAAACCTATAGAGAATACATGGCTCAATGGACAAAGACAGGGATATAACTACAGCTGCAAGTCTGTGTTGGCTGAAGGTATTTTTTTTTTTTTCAAAATATTCAATGCATTATTTAATTGTTATAACACTAATAATTAACTTTGTATGATTACATTTTTGCTTTACTAGCTAAGTATTTCAATCATTTACCCTTCCAGGCTGCTGCTGTCTGGACGTAATTACCATAGTTAAACTATGATTAGTGTAGCAAAACCAATATTAATTTTTTGTAAGAACAGGATCAGCATATAAAATTATTTGTTTTAAAATAACCTGAAACTATGTTAATGTCACGTTTTGGTGTTGCAATTATTTAGTTTCTCAGTTTCTGAAGAGAAGGAGGCAGAAGTGGTTTCTGTGAGGTCTCTATATACCACAACATCTAATGAGCTTCACTGGAAGTTTACGAGCTGGTTCATCTTAATAGGGAAGTTCTACAGAACCTGTGGTTGTTGTCATGACTGTGTCTTCTGAAGGTTGTCGTGGGCTCATAAAAAGGAAATTTTCTGTGAGTGTTTTAGCTCTTACCCTTGTTTCAGTAGTGAATTATCCACCCATTTCATGTTGCCCTTGTTCTCTCTGTCAGAAAAAAACAATCCACACTCTTTCCTTGACTACTGAAGATATGAACCTCTGTGTGAAGAACAACAGGAATAAGTGTGATTGCTCTCATTCATTAACAGACTCTCACACAAACTCACCTGCTTCTCTTCAGTGTTGATAATGACCAGATCAGCTCCATGAACAAAACATACATATCAGCTGATAACTATTCACTGAATATTATTAGATAACATAACAAATCAACCTGTAAGTAAAGTCTATGTTTATTTATAATGTCAAACATCTGGAATTCCTATGAAGTTAAATAGGAATTCAAAAACATATGATTACCCCTTACGAAAAATAAAGTTTATTCAAGTGTGCTATTATACTTCTTTTAAACTAAAAATAGGAAAGAATACTTTTAGTTAACTTTGTATGTACTTCTCAGAAATGATCTTTATGTACTTCTCAGAAATATACTTAATTACATTTAAGTATACTTGACTTATACTTACAAAAAGTCTAAATATATTTGAGCTATACTCCTAGAATCTGTGTTTTCATTGGTTTATGGTAGAGGGTAGTATGCATCTTCTGTACAAAATTTTCAAAAATACACAAGTGAAGAAGAAAAAGAAACAACACCCAGCAGGCGCAGTACATCAGTGTGACGTCAGGAAGACGCTGGACTCCAACTAATCCAACATCAGTCAGACGTCATATTTTGGTTGAAAATTAAAGCCAACCAAACCCAACTTTGTTTGATGTCAAACTCCGACATCAGACAGACGATGAATTTTGGTTGGAATAAGCACCACACTACAACAATGTTTTTTACATAATGTATTTAAAAATTAAAATCAGAATGTCTAATCTGAGGGAAGAAAGTATTATCTCTTGAATATTGTTCATTAATAATAAATAACCACTTCGGGTCAATGATTGTAAAAAAAAAAAAAAAAAACTTTCCTCAATCATTTTTCTTCATGAGGATGAAAACTATATCACCTCATCATTGTTTATGGCTCCTTTTATAACAAATTATGTGTTTTGGTAAACACTATTACAAGAACCACAAACTTACTAAGCCAAGAGTCAAACTACCCAACTAAAGCAAACACTGATCACAATAATGGTGACCAAACATTTTCAAATAAAACGTCAACATCTAAACCTCTGTAAATTCTCAAAAATAACTTATGTAGACATCTGACAGAAACAAAGTCAAACTGGTTAGTAATAAGTGAAGCTGGTAATACGTGTTTTTTCCTTTTTTTTGTTGGGGGTTATTCCAGCCAAAATCCATTGTAGCTTGACGTCAAACAGTCGTTGGATTTAGACGTCAATGTTTGAGACGTCTTTGTATGTTTTGGATGCTCAGATATTCATGTAACAAAATGTATACAAATTCAAACCTAAATAGGGACATAGTAGTCTTAAAGTTGATATCAATTTCACTTAAAGAAAACTTATGAGTATACTTGCAGTATAAGTGTACAAAGTATTTAATTAGTAAACTATCAGCAAATCAAGTTCACTTTTATTGTAATTGCAGTACAAACTACAAACATAGAGGTAAACTAGTTGTGTACTCAAAGTTTGCTACTGTTATACTTAAAGTATATTTAAAAGTATATTTTATATACTAGAAAGTTGGCCTATTTAGTCCCAAGGAGTATTGAAACAGTACACTTACAAGTATACTACTAGAACACTTTGTATACTTGTTACATAAAGTATACTTAAAAGTATACTTGAACTTTACTTAAGTAAACTTAATAAAATAAACTTAAAGTATACTACTTTTTGCTAAGGGTATGCTTAAAATAATCAAGTTAAAATGTTAATACACTTAATTTAAAATCAGAAACTGTGTTTATGGTAAACAGTGACTGAAATTGTGTAACAGTTGTTAGTTCCTCAAACCTTACTGACAGCATCTCTGCTTCAAAAGAAACCTTCTGCTTACTGCATTTGTGCAGAGTCATCCTGCCTGTGACTCTGTGTTTGAGGTCCAGATGTGTCCTCAATGAATTTTATTATTGACATTTTGGCATTTTGAGAAATGGTCTTGATCTCTATTAGTCTCTGTGTCTTCATGAAATGTGATTTTTAACATTTTGCTTTATAATTTAAAACCCTGAACCTACACAGGAAGTGATTTCATTTCCAAAAGTACAAATCATTAGGTGCAGTGGAACATGAGGCAATACTTGAGTTTCTTTATTAAGTTTATTTCTACTCTGAATCATTAGGATCAGAACTCTTTATGCAAAAATAAACTTCTGACCAACAAAAACCATGACAGTCATGTTTTAACAAACTTCATCCCATCACCGGTTTGTGTCAGTAAAAAACATCAAATATCAATAAAAATTCACTTCAAATTATTTGATACAACATTTAAAACCAACCTTCAATCCACTGTTGTATTTAGAAAATATAGGGCTTTTAAAAAGTGTTTTCATACGTTCCCCTTTAAAGGCATTATATATCAGTTGTATGTTAAGTGACCCACATTTGGTATTTGACCACTGAAAAAAAAAAAAGTAATATTCAAAAATTTGGACAAGGAGCCACACTGAAATCCCTAGAAATAGGCCCATACAAATGAAGCTACAAAAAATTTTCATGTCAACGTACTTCATGTATGTTTTTTTTTTCTTTTTTTTTCTTTACCAGAAAAAAAAAAAGACAAAAAATTTTCTTCTGGTTGAGTTGACACAGAATGACCTCTATGTCTTGACTCTGTCTTCAAAGACGATCTGTGAGCTTTGGAAGAAATGACTAGAGTAATTTTAAATAGAGCTAATGATGATAATATTTTCTGAAAAGGGTTAAAAAAAAAAAATCAGGTGTGGTTTGATAGCTGTCAAATTTCGCTGGTCACATTCAGAGGCAGACACTCCAGGGGTCAGAAAGTAAAAGTCCTGCCATATGTTTATTCCACCCATGAACTCAGCAGCTGATTTCATCAGAGGAGGAATCAAGTCATTCCTTTCAAGTCACAAACATGTCTCAAGTTAAATCCCAAGTCCTCAAAGAGTTAAAGTTAATGAGATAATTAAGAGACTAATTAAATAAAGATTGTGTATTAGTGATGAACACCTGTTTTTTACAATCAGCATCACTGAAGAAAAGAGAAACACAGGAGCTATAACTGACTTTCAGCACAGCCTTGGATGAAATCAGTTGGAAGGAAAATAAAAAATAACTTTTTCACCATAATTGTGGTCAGTATTTGCTTCATTTGGGCTCTTGAGCCTTTTAACAGTTTTGATAAGTTTGCATCTATACAACACATATTTGTGCAATGCTGAAGCAAACTAGCAGGTAACTTATGCTTTTGATGATTGTCTGATCTTGATTCAAATGTATTGTTCTTAAAAAAAAACAGTGATATTTTATTATATATTGCTACCACAGTACTTGTATATTAAGAGGGCAAAAAAAAAACCTGTTTAGGATTATGCATTTAGTCATGATCATTTATCATATGATCCTCAACAGTGGTGAAAATAATTATTCATACTACAGTGCATTATGGGAGTCTTTCATGTATTGCAACATGACGCATTTTGTTGATTGTGACCATTGATTCACATGCTGGTTCTGGATATCTGTCTGTGTCTAAAAAGCAAGCACTGGAGTTCAAATTTGTGTATGTGTTAGAGTTGTGACGTTCGCGAACGAACCGATTCTTTTGAACGGCTCATAAACATGAACGATGGGAGCCGAGTCGCGACTGGAGAGGAGCCGTTCTTTCTATCGTTCTTTTTTCCTAAGCGTGTTCATACAAATGAGCTCCGCCAGGAGACAGAACAGTTATAGGGGGAGGGGCGCACCCAGCGCAGGCCAACCCTTTATAGCGTGATGATATTAGTTATTAGTTGTGCATGCATTTACATTGCATTTTGTGTTCATTTAAAACTTATTTTAAAATCATTAAAAATGTTCTTTTGTGATACTGTACTTGTATAGAAATGTTTCACTAAAAGCTGTTTTCCACAGACATTCATTGCAGCCCACTTTGTTATTGTTCATTGACTTGAAGGGGCTGATGTCCTATTTGCAAAGTTTACAGTAGTAATAGTATGTAGTATGTAGACATTTCCATTTTATTTATTCTAATTTTATCTACTTAAAAAAAAAATTAGTTTTCTATCAAAATGTTCTTGTGTGATAACAATGTTCTTGTGTGGAAGTGTTTGTAGTAAAAGCTGTTTTGCACAGAAATTCATTGCAGCCGGCTTTGTTTTTTATGTTTATTTGTGAGTAGGTATTGTATGAATAACATAAGTCAACGTAGTTTTACACACACACACACACACACTTTGTACTAAAGGTAAATCAAAATAATGATGTCACTGTCTAAGCAGAGGGATTTGTGCAACCCTATGGAATATAGTCGACACATGAGAAATGAGGTAATAATCAATATTTCAGAATAATTCAAACTCAGATATTGGTGTGTGATATCTGAGCTTTAATTATTTGACTACAAATCTCACCTCATAATACCTCCCAGTGATTATTTCCAGGATAAACTGAGATGCTCCCAAGCTGGCTTCTTAAAACTGACTAAATATTTAAAAAGAGCCAAAAGAGCCATTCTTTTGAACGGCTCTTTGAAAGGAACGGATCGCGAAGATCCGGATCCCCTCAAAGAGCCATAAATCCCATCACTAGTATGTGTTACATAGATTTAAAGTCTAGTCGCTGTAAATGCTGTAGTACACTTTTTGCGTGTTGTAGTTTCAATGGGACAATTATTCAAAATCTAAAGTTATGAAAAATCACATTCTTTTAAAGATAATGACACCAGCTTTCACTCCCAATATGTTTATTGTATATCATTGATCTCTCGTCTCTACAACACCACATGCAGGATTACAGAGAGAGACCAAGCACAGCAAATCATGGTTGAAGAGCCCAACTAAACAAACACTGATCTCCATGATGGTGGCATCATTTTAACCAATAAAACATCAAAATCTGTTCCTCTGTAATTCTCAATAACAGCAGGTGTTCATCATTAATGCACAATCATCATTTAATTAGTCACTTAATTATCTCATTGACTTTAACTCTTTGAGGATTTGGGATTTAACTTGAGACTAGTTTGTGACTTGAAAGGAATGACTTGATTCCTCCTCTGATGAAATCAGCTGCTGAGTTCATGAGTGGAATAAACATATGGCAGGACTTTTACTTTCTGACCCCTGGAGTATTCACCTCCGGTCATGTTTAGCGTGCAATCTGTTTATTTATTTCTCTTTTTCTTTCTGCTAAGAATGAATAAATATACAGTTTAAAAAAAATGACATATAATATTACTGAAATGTGTTACTCCGAACTTAGATCTGGTTGAAGGAAGTTCAGAAGATTCTTTCCAGATCAGAGAAACAGCAACAGGAGACTCATCAGACAGCATGTGAAAACAGCTCCTGAATCTAGTGTCCAACACCATGTCTTCTGATTCAAAAGCATTGGAGTTGAATAATGAAAACAGGCAGCAGTAAGAGAACTTTTTTTATTCACTGATGCTTTCAGTGTATGTACAAGAAATACTGAAGCTCTCTGCGTAGTCAATTTATATGATATAGGACTATGATATGATATGAAATTTGCAGACATTTCAATGAGACATTTGTTTAATTAAAATGCGCAGTATTTAAGAGGCTCTTATAGCCCTGTTTAGACAAGCTCTCTACAAAACAGACAAATCAGGCCATGCAAAAAAAAAATTAAATTTAAAAAACACTTTAATGGGATTTTATTTTAATTGCATTTAAATATATTATACTTTTAATAAAGCACTAACAATGGTTTTGTAAAAGCTGTCTTCTGCATGTTTTTTGTCATGAGTTTGTTACATTCATACAGTTTTGACCAGCAGGCGTTTCCAGCATGTAGTTAATAGCGCTTAATTTGCGTTAATTGTTTTGCGAAGCAGTTGGTTCAGTTTATTTGAAGCTTCAAAGGGTCGTTTTTCCCATCACTAGCTGGAATTAATGTAAGGTCTAAATCTATGAAACTACAATAATAATGCATACACTGTGGAAGATTGAAACACAAATATCTACATTTTGGCTGAAAAAGACTTGAGCATCACTTTGGAGCTCAACACTTCAGTCTGATAAACCTGCTCCCTGCTGCCTCCTGCTGCATTGGAGAATATCTCTCCATACAGAAATTAAGCAGATAAGAATGAAATATAAAATGAAAAATAACAATGTAGTTTACTATGGCAACTGCCAAATTTATTCAGAGAGAAATCAATTAATGACACTCAATATCAGAATAAGAAGATGAATAAGAGTAATCTAGACACTTTAGACTTCTGTAGTTTACTGTGATTGTCTCCTCAACACTTCAGATCAACAAATGAGATCATGATAACAGCTGAACTAAGATTATATTAATATAAAGCTGCTTGTGATGGAGAAAAACATGAACACATCAGAGGTTTTGTGTCCCAGATCACCTGAATTTACATCATGAGAAATAAAGATTATTATAGCCATAAGAAAATAATTACATTTTTGCATAGTCTTTAAAAAAAAAAATAATAAAATCCAGCTGTTCTTATATTTGTTATAAAGGCACATACCTCAATCAGAACTTATGCGTTTACAATAAGAATTATTATATTAGAAAATAAAAGCACAACCAGAAGATGGGTTGAAACCTATTTTTCACAAATCCCCTTTTTCTTCTCAGAGCATGAAAGATCATTCCAGCTGCTCAGTGGTGACCATACCAGCTTCTCTCTATTAACATTCATTTCAATACAGTCCTCATTGTTAGCGTTGTTTGGCTCACCTTTGAGCCAAAACCTGAACAACATGTATCAAATGTTCAGATTTCCAGGAGCAAAAATTTATGAAAATCAACAATACTCAGTATAATAGTATGTTTCAAGAGTAAACTAAAGTAGTACAGAAGCTGGAGCAGAAGTGACAAGTAAAAGAGAAGAAGAGTTTTCTTTATATAATTTACAGTAAAATGTATTTTATTGTGATTGTGTTGTTTGTGGAAGAGTTTTCTCTTCTGCTTTCTTCTGAAGGTTGGGATTTTATAATGAGAATCAAAGACTAAAATAAACACACAGTGATGTTTAGCTCTTACCCTTGTGTCAGTGGTGAATTATCCACCCATTTCATGTTGCCCTCGTTCTCTGTGTCAGACAAACCAATCCACACTCTTTCCTTGACTAATGAAGATATGAACCTCTGTGTGAAGAACAACAGGAATAAGTGTGATTGCTCTCATTCAATAACAGACTCTCACACAAACTCACCTGCTTCTCTTCAGTGTTGATAATGACCAGATCAGCTCCACGATCCCTGCAGTACTGTCTGCTGTCAGACCAGCTCTTCAACTCAGTGGACATGAACAAATTAACTAGGCCCTTCTTATTCAAACAGTTAAAAATTCTCTGTTTTTTCTCAGCAGTGAGATCATTGACTCTGGTCTCCAGCTCCAGGTTCTTCTGTGTTAGATCAGTGTGATTGTGCTGTAAGCTGTTGATGGTTTGATTGAACTCTTCAACTGTGTTCTTGTAACTCTTTATCATGTCTCTCTCTGCTGTTATGGTGATGTACAGCAGTATGATGGAGACCAGCAGAAGAACACAAATGACCCCGAGACCCACTGAGATCAACACCAAACATCTACTTCCTCCTGACAAACATGAACAAAAGAAACAAGTGTCAATTATTTACAATTCATTTTATAAAAAAAATACTACGTCTAAATGGACATGCATTTTTTGTTTTATGAGTATTGTTACATGCCTCCCCTCTCTAGGGTCAGGGATGGCCAAAATATCATTTATGAACAAACACCCCAAAAATGAGAGAGAACACTCCCAAGACAAACTGTATCAACATTGCAGTCAAAGGTGGGTAAAACAGGGGCCAAAGAGTAAAAGTCCTGCCATATTTTTGCTCCACCCATGAACTCAGCAGATGATTTCACCAGAGGAGGAAACAAATCATTAATTCCAAGTCACAAACTAGTCTTGAGTCAAATCCCAATTCCAAAGTTAATGAGATAATTAAGTAACTAATACAATGATGATTGTGCATTAGTGATAAACACCTGCTGTTAACAATCAACTTCACTGAAGAAAAGAGAAACACAAGAACTACAATTGACTTAAGCACATCCTTGTATGAAATAAACTGGAAGAAAAAAAAACTGTGCCACCATAATTGTGGTGAGTTTTTGCTTCAGTTGAGCTCTTGAGCCTTTAAGCAGTTCTGTAAATTTGTGGCTAAGCATTTGTATTGTTGTTTTACAGCAAACATTTGCGCAATGCTGATACAAATCTTGATCTAACACGTAACTTATGCTTTTGATGACATTGTGATCTTGATTTAAATTTATTGATTATAATTTCACTTAACACAATTTGTTTCTTAGTGGTTAGAGGGAACTGCTGTATTGTTAAGTGCTCTGTGTGTGCACTTTAGATGGGTTGAATGCAGAGTATGAATTCTGAGTTTGAGTCACCATGCTTAACTGTATGTCACTTTCACAAATAAGAGAGACATTTCAAAATGCAGGCTCAGATTAGGCATTTAGCCATGATCCTAAACACTGGTGAAAATAATAATTCATACTGCAGTGCATTATGGGAGTCTCAAACCGTTTGAGTTAAGTTAGTTGTCGGGTTTTACAGTGCATATCCTGCTCACAGTCAACTGATTAACAAGGGAGTCTGATTATAAAAACATGACGACAACCTTATTCATCCACAAAGCTACAATTATATGATTGAAACCCACTTATAACAAAAAGCAGCTCTTCCACTGTCACTCCCGCTTCTGTTACAGACTTGCACCCATTCCGGAGTGACAGAGTTGGCATTCCTTGCACAGAACAGACACCATTCCTGAGTCTGAAAACTGTGCAACCAAAACAATTAACCTTGTGTCTACTATTTTATGAACCAATTGAAGGGAAAATAAAAAATGCTTGAAAACAAATTTGCAACACTATCTACAAAACCATTTCTGCTTTATAGTATTTTTCTTCTTACTGTGTTTTAGATCTTTTCTTTCATCCCGGCCGTGACTCAGAGTTTGAGCTCCAGTTGTGCTCCCAATATCTCTGTGTTCAACATTTGCATAAATATCCTCTAAATTCATTATCCACTGTATCGGACAGTATGTCTTCACAGATGAGGTGTTGTCTTTGAAAATGTATTAGCATCTTCAAAAGTGTTCAGGCTACACAGGAAGTGGTTTCATTTCGCAATGGTCTTTTACACAAAGTCTTTCAGTCACACTTAAAAACTCTAGGCAGAGACATACTTAGTTTGTGTATTGTACATTCAACCTCATGTTATCAGCTTCAAAAGCCAACAAAAAGAGTCTGTAAACACTCAAATGAACTCAAACAACCTGAAACAGGAAGCGCAGCAGCAAGTGCAGTGGGTGCTCACTCCTCAAACTGACACTCACTTCTCTGTCTTCGAGCCTGTTACCTGTTAAACAGATCAGATTAAGCCATCTTGAAGCACAGTTCAATTCACTAATTGACCCATGAGGATGTCAGGAATAAGTAATCACCCCTATAGGCAGAGGTGTCAAGTAACGAAGTACAAATACTTCGTTACTGTACTTAAGTAGAAATTTGGGGTATCTATACTTTACTTGAGTGATTATTTTTCAGCCGACTTTTTACTTCTACTCCTTACATTTTCAGGCAAGTATCTGTACTTTCTACTCCTTACATTTTAAAAATAGCTTCGTTACTGCTATTTCATTTCGGCTTGTTTTCATTCCGGCTTGTCATCATTCAAAAAAAAAAAAAAAAAGAAAACCTATCCAGATAAATCGCGCCATCCGGATGGAGTGAATTTGATTGTGGTTGGATGAGAAGTATAAACATATACCATTCCGACACCCTATTGGTCTGTACGCGATCCATCGCACCTGCACGTGACACAAATCACATCACAGTCCAGCCAGGACATAGATAGTTTTTGGGTTCGTTTATCAAAAAATATATTTCTTAAAAGTAGGGTTGGGTATGGAACCGGTATCCGATCGCCTCAGAGTCAGTCCGCTTAAATTCCACATGAAACCAGCGTCAGACCGGTCTCCTCCTGTCTTTCAGCGCGTTCTTCAATCCGCAGAGGCGCAGACCGCGAACGGAGCAGCGCATGCGCACTTAAACAAACAGAGGACACAAGGTATGTGTTTATCGATAGATTGTTAGAATATCCATATCTGTGCAGTTCTTTGTCATAAATACAGTTTACAAAAGGTCACGAGGTAGCAGTCGGTTTCTCATCTGTAAAGTTTTCGCTCATCACACCACAGCCGTTTTCTCCAGCGAAAATCTAACCCTTAACACATATGAACGAACACATCCTTTAATTACACTTACTTAAATATACTTAATTTAATCATACGTACTTTATACATACACTACTGTGCAAAAGTCTTAGACACGTTAGTATTTTCACTTAAAAGAATGGTGTTCGGACAGTTATTTATATATTTTGTTGTAGTTTGTCAGTATAAAATATCAGTTTACATTTCCAAACATTCATTTTGCCTCAGACTGCTTGTGCATTCAAAATCGCACTAGATTATTATTAAAATTAATGGCAAATTGATATTTCCTACTGACACACTACAGCAAAAGATATAAATAACTGGCTTAAAACCCTTTTTGGGGAGAAAATACTAATTTTTCCATAAGACTTTTGCACAGTACTGTATTTTAAAAACGACATTGTTAGGAATGACCATACAGTAATTCACAGAACTGATTTAAGACAGTGACAGACAGCACTCATGTTAACTAAATATCAGAGTGAGTGACAGAGATACAGTAGAAATATTATGTGTGGTTTTGTATTAAATAATGACCCAGATTGTGAAATACATTTATTAGCCTTAGATTAAGGGAAGCACAACTTGCACAACAAGCTATGGATTTATTTAAAATATTTGTAATGTTCTTTAAAGTTATCCATAGTTTTTTTGTGGTTCTTTTTTTTAAGTATCGGTTCAGGCACAGTTTAGGAGCCGGTACCGTTTTAAAAGTATTGAAAAGGCACTGGACCCTACTTAAAACTTATTATTTCTCACTGGCTCATTTACCAAATGAGTGCTTTTTCTTCGTCCTCCACAAATTAAGCTACTGTAGGTAGTTCGGTAGCGAGACGTTTTAATAAATTAGCATTTTCGATTGACGATGTGATTGACAATGTTGTGATAAGTAGGCTATACCAACTTTGTAACTCGTTCCCCCCCGAACACTGGACATAGCAGACGTATGTACCAAATACAAGAAGCTATCAATCAAGAAAGTATCAGGATTATGATTTCTTTTTCAGTTTTAGTTTTTGATTAATCACAAGTTATTGATGACAAGCCTCTGAAGTTTGACTTTTTGCACCATAACAATACTTATTGGCAACTAGTCATCATATCTCTAGTCCTTTAATGTATTTGCATTGTACTAAAGTGCGTTCATTTTAAATGGCCATATATGCGGCTGATGAAGACCTGAAGGGTCTTGATTAAATTCCTCTGGAGCAGTAGTTTTCAGTGTTCAGACTTCACTTCTTTATTTGTCTATATCATTTAGTTGTCTTGCACCTGTGTCCTAATTGGATGTTTGGGATGTGCACACCATTTTTGTATTTTCATATATGCGGCTGAAACAGGAAGCCTAGTGCATCCCAAATTTTTCAACATGAACATTTTAATATAACATTATAGTCATTATGGCCTATGGCCTTTAGAAAAATGTTTTTTGAGGCGGTGGGGTAGTGCACAATAGGCCCCTGTGGTGCGGCCTAAGTTTTGTTCTTAATGGCATTTTTTTCCCCTTACATTACTTTTACTTTTATACTTTAAGTAGTTTTTTAAACCAGTACTTTTACACTTTTACTTGAGTAAAAAGCTTGAGTTGATACTTCAACTTCTACAAAAGTCTTTTTAAACCCTAGTATCTATACTTCTACTTGAGTAATGAATGCCAGTACTTTTGACACCACTGATTATAGGTGCTTCTTATATGGAAGGCTGTAGTCTAATGAGGATCTGTCCTTTTGAGGCTTCAAGGCTAGACCCTTTCTTACCATTAAATGCTAGAATGAGGATGTGTTCAAGGCTGATTTTTCACCAGCAACGACTGCAAACTGACCACTCGTCGTGTTCAAAACATCCCCCATGCTAGTGTTTCTTCTTCTCTTCTCTTTCCATGTCGGTGGCGGTGCCAAGGAAGTCACCTGCTGTTGTGGAGTGCGAATTACATGACAGTTTACCCACATAGCAACATTGTGTCGGCCCAGATCTGGCCCACATCTGGCACCCATGTAAAGATGATCTGGCCCACATGCAGCGTGGAATGATGGCACTTGGGCGGACCGCTCCTGTTTGCCAGATTTGAGCCACAAGCAGGCCATAGCAATGCCACATGTCAGCCAAGAGTAAAGAAATTAACCAGAACTGGACCTTATCTGAGCCACAAAATCTATGTATATATTAAATATGAAGTAAAATCAGCCTTAATAAGCCTGTTAATAAGCAGAATCACTGAAGGAAAGAACATAACAGAAAAATAGATGAGCAGAAACACAAGAACTACAACTGACTTCAGCCACAACCTTAGATGAAATCAACTGAAGATAAAAGAAGACATAAAATCTCTGAAGATCTCAGCAGAGGAGGATTAAACAACTCCACAAACAGCTTTACCAGCTTCACTTATTACTAACCAGACTGACTTTATTTCTGTTACACATCTACAAAAGTTTGTATTGAGAATTAACAGAGGTTTAACTCTAATGTGTGACACCATAACAGTGATTAGTGTTTCCATTAGTTGCGCTCTTAACTCTTATACTGTCTTTTTTGGCTGCTGTGACGGTGTGTTTGTTAAACACGTTTGCGGTATCAAAGAATGCTAAAGTGAATTTAGGTCAGGTGATGATTTTATAAACATCATGAAATAGGCTGTTTTGCAAATTTTTTAAATGTAACAATTATTTTATTAATATATTCACGTCACAAACCATAGGTTTCTGCAGCATGATATCCAGCAATATTACAACAATCAGTTAGAAGATTTTAAGGAGCACGAAAAGAAGCAATCTATGATGACACACACAGACATCAAAAATCAGCACATGAATCTCAACAATGGTGACAATCAAATGTACCTTGCTGCAATGCATGCTGGGTACTAGCATAGTACAAAACTCCCAGCATGCATTGCAACATGAATAAATTATGCAGCTGAATTGCCCTATTATTTTGTTTAATTCTAAATATTTTCTTATATTTTCTGCTGTTGTTTTTGTTGTGACTTTTCTTGTTGCAGCTTTTCAGTGAAGTTCTGAATTGATCAGTTTATCTAAATATTTTTGATTGTCACCATTATTGAGATCCATGTGCTGATTGTTTATATCTATGTGTGTCAGTTTAGGTTAAGTTTTTTGAGCTCATGTTTGTTAAAAGATTTTAACTGATTATTATAATACTGCTGGATCTCATGCAGCAGAAGCAAGGCAAGTTTATTTATAGAGCACATTTCATACACAATGGTAATTGAAAGTGCATTACATAAAAGAAAGTAAAATAATCATGAAGAAAAATAATAACAAAAATAAAACAAGCAATTTTAAAATGATTAAAACATTTAAAACAGTTAGAAAATGATTTTACATAAAAAAATAAAGTGAAATAAAACCGTGAAAAATATAGTGCAATCAGTTTGCACTATATAATATAGTGCAATCACAGGGTTTGTAATATGAATGTATCATTGGAACAACATAATTCATAGATAAATAAAAACATCAATGTATTTCATGATGATTATAAAACCATCAACAGATAACAGCCGTCACTTGATATCATGTCACTTCAGCTTTCTTTGATGCTGCAAATGTGTTTAATAAACACACTGTCACAGCAGCCAAAAAAGACAAAGTACATAATAAGAGTAAATTGATGAAGTAAGTGGATGAATTCAGTTGTAGTTCTTGTGTTTCTGCTCATCTCTTTTTCTGTTCTTTTCTTTCCTTCAGTGATTCAGCTTGTTAACCGGCTTATTAAGGCTGAAATACTTTATATTTAATACACACAGCTTGTGTGGCTCAGATAAGGTCCAATTCTGGTTAATTTCTTTACTCTTGGCTGACATGTGGCATTGCTATGGCCAGCTTGTGGCTCAAATCTGGCAAACAGGAGCGGTCTGCCCAAGTGCCATCATTCCACGCTGCATGTGGGCCAGATCATCTTTACACGGGTGCCAGATGTGGGCCGGATCTGGGCCGACAAAATGTTGCTATGCGGGGAGATACTATATAAGAAAAACATATTTCACGTAAAATTATTAAAAAAAATATTCAAGAGATAACGATTTTGGGTTTTCTAATAATAATAAACATATAAACATTTTTAAATCAACAGTATTGGCTATACTACAATCATAAAAAAGAACCCTCCTCCCTGTTCCTGGGACAGGACTGCCCCCAGCCCCAGATTGCTAGCATCCACTTCTAGAACAAATGGTCTGGTAAAATCTGCATACCCCAATACTGGGGCCCCAACCAATTTCTCCTTAAGCAGATGGAATGCCTGTTTGCAACTCCAGTCCCAGTGATCACTCCAGGAGCCATTTGATCTGGGCCTAGCTCTTTTACTGGAAGCCTGCAACTTTGCTACTAATTTATGGAGAGGGGCAGCATACTTTGCAAAATCTTCCACAAACCTCCTATAATAAGAGGCAAAGCCCAAGAAAGAGTGCAGTTCTACGACAGTTGATGGAGTTTTCCATTCTTTAACAGCACTGATCTTGTCGGGATCAGTGGCAATACCAGATGCGGAAATGACATGACCAAGGTACTTAAACTCAAAAAATGTCACTTCTTCCAGCCAGAGGTAAAGTTTCAGGCCATTCTGTTGCAACCGGTGTAGCACTAGCTCCAACCGCTCCAGATGATTCTGAAATGATGAAGAAAACACAACCACATCATCCAAATATAGGAGGAGGGAGTGAAATCGTTCATCTCCAAAGATGCGCTCCATCAATCTCTGGAATGTTCCTGGTGCATTACAAAGGCCGAATGGCATACGCTGAAATTCAAACAGACCAAAAGGTGTACAGAAAGCGGTCTTAGCTTGATCCTTCTCGGCTACGGGGACCTGGTTGTAACCACTCGCCAAATCCAATGTAGAAAACATGCAAGCAACAGTCAGAGCGTCTAAAGATTCCTCTATGCGTGGAAGGGGGAACGCATCCTTCCTGGTCTTCGCATTTAATTGGCGATAATCCACGCACAGGCGTATTGACCCATCCTTCTTCTTGACCACCACAATGGGGGAGGAGAAGGGGCTACAACTCACCCGCACTACCCCCTACTCTACCAAATCTTGGATATGAGCCTTCACAAGATCATACTGGGAGGGAGGGAGTCGTCTATTACGTCGGCGAATAGGTGCATTATCTAACAAGGGAATCTCATGCTCTATCAAGTTTGTGCATCCTAAATCCCCTTCATTCTGACTGAAAACCACACTATACTTCTCCAACAAAGCCTTAGCCTCTTCCTGTTCTGCCTCTTCTAGATTAGGCCATGATATATTGGCCAGACCAGGGACGGTGCGATTCACTACTTCAGCTGACTGAATGAACACAGTAGGACTTTCACAACTCTCTTCGCTGCCAAAAATTAGGGATTGATTATGGGGACATACACTAACCATTTGAAGTCTACCTAAAAAAGTACGGGGTCTTAACCACCTGTCCTGAGAACCTATATTAACCAAGGGTACATAGACCGTCCCCTCACCAATAGTTACCAAGGAAGATGGAATCAGGAGGTCTGCAGGTAGTTGCCAGTCGTCTATACCTGGGGGTTCTAAAAATGCAGCAGGAATAAGCGAACCAACTCCCTGTCTGCACAAGGCTGGGACTAGCTTAAATGACCCAGAAGGAACACAAATGGAGGGACCTGGGGGAATTGAGACACTACCGATAAATTCTGAATCAGTTAAACGTTCAAGAACCTGACATTCGGACATAGCATTTTTCAGCACATCAGGTACAGCTGATGGGGAATGAAATAACGCAGTGCCATGCTGACTAAACAGCTCTTGGTAACAACTTTGCAGAATATTCATTCCCAACAGACCAGGAATATTACGTTTTCTTGTCTGAGTCTGTACATCAGGGGGATCTCGTACAACCAAAATGCCCATTCGAGACAAGGTTCTACCAAGTACTTCCACATCCAACTCTAAATATCCTTTATATGGGATATCTAGTCCATTGGCAGCTTTCAACTGTAGCCAGCCACATGACTGCAAAATACCCTGAACCTGGGGTTGGAAATGTTCCGCAAAAAATTCCTCTGTAATGGTTGACACCATTGAGCCTGTATCAACAAGACATGGCACAACTACACCTGCCATTACAACCTTCATTACTGGACATTGACCAATGAGTGTAGAATGTGAAGGTACAGTTGATTTTAAAGAGGAGCCACCCAATCCACCATCTAGAGCCTGACTCGGAGCACTAGATGAAATTAGTTTCCCGAGGGCCCCATGACATTTCTGCCCCGACCCCCAGCTCTACTCTGAAACTCCCCAGCTGCAGCAGCTTGATGAGCTCCCTCCCAATTACGACAGCGCCTAGCTATATGACCTGGGTGTCCACACCGCATACAGATAGGTTGGCCTTCTGAATCAAACCGATATCGCCGAGGCTGGGTGCTAGGGCCACTGGGGGCAGCATGCCAAACTGGGATAGACAACCGTTGCAAAATTGTATCTAACTGTACTTGTTGCTTACGCAAAGTTTCTTTTAACTCACTAATTTCTTTACCTGATTCTACTGCTACAGCACTTGAGTTTACCCCCAATTCACAGGCATCAATGTGGGTATCACAAGAGTAGGCTCTAACCCGGGGAAGGCTAGGATGCTCCCCATCATCTGACCAACGCAGAGCTTCGCTGCGAACGTCAATAAAGGGCATACTAGGTTGTGATCGTATGAGACGTTTTAACTCTCTGCGAAGCATATTATCACGGACATACTCAGCAAAATGATCATGAATTACAATATCAGAATCAGGAATACCCCCTGGATTCTTACGCTCAATTATCTCCATTAAAGACATTATTGCATGAGAAAATTCACGTAGAGATTCCCCATCACGCTGGCGTCGTTGAAAGAATTGTTTCTGAGCTTCAATATAAGATTGAGGGCAACCAAATGTTTCAAGCAAAATAGCCAGGATTCGATCAGGGTTATTTCTATCTACACTGGGACGAAATCGAATCTCTGACTTGGCTTCCCCATCAAGATGGTCATACAAGAACAATGCCTGCTCAGTAGGGGTCATATGTTTGGAACTTAAACATCCACAGGCTTCTTCTACCCACTCCTCAACCCCCAGACATCCAGTACTATTACTCCCTGAAAACCTTGGGCATTTCCGCTCTCTTGGGATAATGACATACCTTGGGTTTACTAAACTTTCTTGCTGACTGCTGGTTGCCCCTCCCTGTCCTGCCACAGCATTTAGTTGCGCTGCTGCTTCCTGTTGAAGCCTGGTTTTAACAGCTTGCAGCCAGAGGTGGAGAGTCCAGGGGTCAGAAAGTAAAAGTCCTGCCATATTTTTGTTCCACCCATGAACCCAGCAGCTGATTTCACCAGAGGAGGAATCAAGTCATTCCTTTCAAGTCACAAACAAGTCTTGAGTCAAATCCCAAGTCCTCAAAGAGTTAAAGTCAATGAGATAATTAAGTGACTAATTAAATGATAATTCTGCATTAGAGATGAACACCTGCTGTTAACAATCAACTTCACTGAAGAAAAGAGAAACACAAGAACTACAATTGACTTAAGCACATCCTTGTATGAAATAAACTGGAAGAAAAAAAAAACAACAAAAAAAACTTTGTCACCATAATCGTGGTGAATCCACCATCATGGAGATCAGTGTTTGCTTTAGTTGGGCTCTTGACCCTTTTAATAATTCAAAGTAATTTGCTTTTAAACACTTGCTGTTGTGTTACGTAGTAAACATTAACACATTGCTGAATTAAAAGCTTGAAGTAGAAAATTTAATTGCCCTTTTTTATCTAAAACATTTTAATTAACTTCATGAAGGTGTCTCTCTTGGGTTTGTTAAATTATGTTCAGCAATTACTGAACTACAAAAAAGTCCTATTAAACAAATATTATTGTAATGCTTAAATATTGGGGGAAAAAATTGTACAGGCTCGGGATTTTAGACATGAGCACTTATCATATGATCCTCAACAGTGGTTACAATAATTATTCAAGCTACAGTGCATGATGAGAGTTTTTACTATGGTGTTACCCAGCATGCACTTCAACTTGAAGTGTTTTGTTCATTGTCACCATTGTTGAGAATCATATGCTGGGTCATGATGTCTGTGCGTCTTATTAGGAAAAAAATTATATTTATTACATACATTAGGAAATGTATTCATTATAGTGATTAAACCAACGGTTCCACAAGGTAGGTTATTTAAAAACTGAACATTTGTTAATAATAAATACATAAAATTGTTTTGGAAATAAACAGGCTGATGCCTAATAATTACTTCATCATGTAAAAGGAGCTAGTAACGGTTTTCTGCAAAGCACAGATCGCACTGTTTTATAACAGCACATGTACTTTTACAGAGAAATATCTAACATAAGAAACCAAAGGTCAAGAGCCCAACTGAAGCAAACACTGATCTCAATGATGGTGGCATAATTTTAACCAATAAAACATCAGCATCTGATCCTCTGTAACGCACAATAACAGCAGGTGTTCATCACCAATGCACAATCATCATTTAATTAGTCTCTTAATTATCTCATTGACTTTAACTCTTTGAGGACTTGGGATTTGAGTTGAGACTAGTTTGTGACTTGGAAGGAATGACTTGTTTCCTCCTCTGGTGAAATCAGCTGCTGAGTTCATGGGTGGAGCAAAAATGTGGCAGGACTTTTACTTTCTGACCCCTGGACTCTCCACCTCTGCTTGCAGCTCCTGGAGCTGCTCAGTCAGAGCCCTAATCTGATCCTCTGAACCTACGGACATGATAAAGAGAGAGAGAAAAAAAAAAAGAATAATAATAATATTATATATATATATACACATATATACATAAAAACAACAACAACAACAACAGTGATAATAACAATGATACGCTAAAAAAAAAAAAAAAAAAAAAAAAAAAAACTTGTCTTGAGGTTAAAGTCCAGCTGGTCTTGGGCGGCTTCTCCGATCCTCCTTGCCTGCCACTGTTTTTCCTTTACCCTAATAAACCTAACTGCCCACCCGTTATACAAATAAATTTGTAAAATAAATATACATATATGAGGAAGAGGACGACACTACCAGCAACCACCCAGACGACCCTGCCGACTACGCCAAATGTGACCTTCAGGAGTCTAACACTCTCTATACTAAATAAAATTCAATTATAACATATTCGGCTCAAAAGAGCCACCTGGTTTCACGCAAGCCGCCCTAATTAAAGGACGCAGATGGAAGCTGGTATGTCAGAAAAAAATACATTTATATATTTTTTCAATTATTCGATTATATAAACAATCTTTAAAAGAAAACTGTTATACTTTATGAAACTTCCCTCAATCCAAACACCAAATGGTTAAGGGCAGGCACGGAGTTTCCCTCCTGAGACGTGTCAGAATTTAAAGCACACCACACGTCACTCTTAATAAATAATTTAAGAATACACAGGTAACACAACCCAATTAAATAGATCACACGTGATTCACAGCAATATCCCCTCTTCACTTCACACACACACCACTACAGGCGTTTTGTCTCTTTGGAAAACTACACAATCACCCTAGTATTTCAATTAGAGAACCTCACATTGTATACACAAGTTATCAGAGAGAGTAAAAAAACCCCAAAACAAAACAAAAACAAACATACAGTGTAAAACACACAATCCGATATCTCTCCCCTCTCTTCACATGCCTCTAGGGCATTCAGCAAACACTAGTATAAAATATAGTAGGCAGTTTATATAGCTAAAACTAAATAGGAAAAACAGTGACTGGACACACGTCCTGAATAGCAAACAAATGTTTGCACAATGCGTCTTCACCACAATCTCACGATGTTACTGCAACAGTTTGCCCAGAACAACTGTTTTGTCCACTGGCCAATCTCCAGCCCCAAGCAACGACAACAGCACTGGTTTAAACCATCAATCCTGGGGGGTATTCCAGAAAGCTTGGTTAACTTACCATTTGATAAACTATAACCTCTGGGTTGATTTACCCCAAACAGGCATACCATGAGTATGTCGGTTCCAAAACACCTGAGGAGAGTTAGTTTAATCAACCTCTGACTGGTTACCCAGAGTTAATGCGCGTGCACGGTGCATGTATAAAGACATTTTCAATGGATCGCCGATTTCACGAGTCACCATGGAAACTCAAAGCGAAAAAAAGAGAGCGGCGTATTTCACAGAGGCGGTGTTGGAAGTTTTAATGCATGCTTATGAGGAGTTTAAGCCAATAATATTAAAAAGAAGCAATACAGCTGCATCGGCTAAAGCAAGAGAGTTGGCTTGGCAAAAAATAACGGACAGAGTAAATGCGTGAGTGTATTAAATTACAAATTTGGTATTGGCTCCTGTTTTATTGAAATGGAAAATAAGGAAGTATGACTTATACATCCTTTTGAATATGTTAAATCACTATGAAAGCATTTACTTTTCCTGCCATTTATTTCTTTAGCTTGAAATAATGTATATTTCTTATTTAATAAGGTGTAATCCTTCTGGAGCCACAAGAACTTTAAGCCAAGTCAAAATGAAACACAAAAACATTCTGCAAAAAGGTAATATTTGATTACACAATTACTGAACTATTATTATAACAGGATTTAGTATATTCATTCTGTCAAGCAGCTAACAGAAAGAAGACTGAAGCCCGTCTAACTGGCGGGGGGCCACCACCACCTCCCCTCACCCCATCTGAGGAGCTGGCTCTGTCCCTTAATAAAGGGCGACCAGTGGTTGCTGGCATTCCAGGGGACAGTTCATCACACATACTATGCACCACAAGTGATGGTGAAAAAAGGGTGAAATGTAAGTTTACCTCTATGATTTGTTTTCATTTTTTGTCCTGATAAATTACTATCTCTGTCACTTTAAGGCTTTTTGAACCAGATTAATTTTTATGTAGGCTTATTTTATTTAACTGCATATGATGTATTATTTTCTTTGATAATATTGGGAGTTTAACGGGTTGTGTTTTCTTATAGATACTGATGGACAGAGTGTATTATTGGACTCTCCAGAAAGAACACAGTCTTTCACAGTTGTAAGTGATTTGTTGTCAGGTACTTTTAGTTTTTTTTTTTTTTGCCAAATAATGTATACTTGAATATTTGTCTTGTAGAATGAAGATGATGACGATGAAGAGACCACATCTGCTGTGACAGAAGTGGACAATGCTGGTAGATCCACTGAGGTATGATGCATACCATTATGATGTATGGCCCCTTTTTGCATTAGAGTAACAAACTGTCATTGTCCTTTCATAGTACATACCTAGGGATTTGCCCACAGATGAGGGTCCTTCAGCCTCAGCACACAATCTAAGCAGGGTAAGAATTTGTGTACATGTGTCCATATTTGAATTTTATTGTCTGAGCAAACAATCTCATTCATTACATTTTTCCACCTTAGTTGCCAGCAAAGGAGCTGTATAAGGTCCATCTTCAAAAACAAATAAGAAAAAGCGACATGGACCTTATACAGCTTCAAATGGAAGAGAAAAGGCTCCTCATTAAAAAAGCAGCACTTGAAATAGAATTACTTGAGAATCGCCTTAAGGTGAGAACTTGGTCTGAATATTAATCTGTTGCATGTTAAAAGTGGTCTGTCTGTCCGTCTGTGTCTGTCTCTATCTATCTGTATGTATGTGTAAAGCAATATATATAAAAAAACATTTTAATGAATCTTACTTTTATTGTTTTTCAGGAAATGAAGAAATAAACTGCCTGGCAGACCAGTGCAAAAAAAACTAATAAAAGTAATTTTGACAAATCCTGTCTCTCAAAAGTCTTCCATCTCTGTTTGCCTCTAAAATCTGTTGGTGTTCCTCTGGGCCATCTTCCTCAATACAAGGAGGGTGGCTCTCTCCTCTTATAGTGGCAATATTGTGAAGCACAACACAAGCCACAATAATGTTGCATGCCCTCTCTGGACTAACCCGGAGCCCATGCAGACACTGAAACCGAGATTTGAGGATCCCTATAGTCATCTCCACCTTGGCCTGTGTTCGGCTGTGAGCCAGGTTAAACCGTGTCTGTGGTCCAGGCTCAGGTTCAGGGTAGGGTGTCATTAAATAGGGCAGACTGATGACTCGCGGAAAATTCTGGCATCATGCACAGACCCTGGCCATTTTGCCTCGACATTGGTGATGATTTGGGTTGCCTCAAATATTACCTATAGTTAGTGGAAAAAGTAATGACTTTGATTTTAAGAAGGGGAAAAAATTAAGTGGTTACATTGATACTATGAATAGATTTCCTATTAACATAGTCTCCCTCATTTATTGATGGAGCTTTAATAGGAATGTGAGTGCCATCAATGCACCCAATTACATTTGGAAACCCTGAAACAGAAAGTTATGGAAGTATGAAGTGTGTGCATAATGAATACATGTATAGATATTAATAATATGACTAAATATTAAATATGCGTAATATATTTTACTACAAAGGACAAATCTGCCACTCTGTGGAATTCGTCTTTAATAACAAGCAAAGGTTTATTGCCAGGGAACTGTACAAACGTGGGTAACAACTGTTTAAGTGCCAGACACACTGTACGAACAGCTCTACACACAGTTGCCTTTCCCACATGCTCTGAATTGCCCACACTGTACAAAAAATGGCCAGACGCAAAAAACCTAAGTGCTATGCACAGAATGTTTTCTGTGTTAAGCGCAGAGCCGCGGTTTGTCACATTTGCGATATGCGGTTTTAAAAGACGTGTTAAATAAACTAATGAATCTTTTGAAAAACGATAACGCTCTTTTAAATATTCATTAGGGTATGCAAACACATCAATACGCGGTCTTATAACCCTCTCCCGATGAAAAAAACCTCGTATAATTTGTGCTTCTACGTCCACAGGATCCTCGTCAAAAGGGCACGCCATGCTCACCAACCTTCTGAAACGAAGTTACACTGAAACATAACCTGCTCTCGAGCAGGTTATCTTCAGAGAGTCAGTTGCTATGGTTACATACATACCCAGAAAGTTACCTCTGTTTTTGGAACCGAACGTTGAGGTTATCCACGAATTTACCCTTAAACATACCCAGGTATGTCACATAACCTGCTTTTTGGAATACCCCCCTGGTGCTTTCATTCCCTACGCTGTACCGACACACTATGTTGGAATGCCAGCTTAGCTTATCGCTCTGTGACTACGTCACCCTAAATAGCTGGCTGAGTAATGCCGCGCTTCGAGGTGGTATCTACTGGGTCCTAATGTCCTACCACTTACATAAGTATGACCTGAACCATTTGAGTACCATCCCAGAAAGCCAGACCCAGTTTTCCAGTCTCTCTAGTAGTATGTTATGATCGACAGTGTCAAATGCAGCACTAAGATCTAGCAATACCAGCACCGATATTTTGCCTGAGTCACAATTTAAGCGAATATCATTTATTATCCTAATGAGTGCTGTCTCTGTGCTTTGAAGCGGTTGGAAACCAGATTGAAAATTATTTAGGTATCCATTTGAGTTTAATTATTTGTTCAGCTGATTAAAAACGACCTTTTCTATAATTTTGCCTAAAAAAGGAAGATTAGATATTGGTCTAAAATTGCTCAAAATTGTGTTATCAAGATTGGTCTTTTTCAGGAGGGGCTTAAAAACTGCAGTTTTTAGGGAGTTTGGAAATGTCCCAGAAAGAAGTGAGGCATTCACCACATCTAAGAGATCTGCTTTTAAGCAGTCAAGCACACTTTTGAAAAAAGATGTGGGAAGTGTGTCAAGACAACATGTTGACGATTTTAGTGTCTTCCAGAATTTTGCTATCAATTGTTTAAAAAATAGGCATACCGTAAAACTTCAAATAATAGCCGAGTCCCAAATAGACGCCTGTCTCTTTTAAACGCCTGGTGTGACGACAGGTTTGGGTAAATAAAGGCCGGTCTCAAATAGAGACCTGGTCTGTTTTTTTTTAGTAGTGGGTTGTATTTGATCTTCTCAAACCCATCAGATCGTCTGTTCTATGTTTTGATTAGATTTCACGTGACAGACACAACAACAGTTCATGAACGACTCACTATGGCAACATAATAAAGAGGTTAACAAACTTTCTTTTAGTCTTCAGCTTTTCTTAATTCTCTCAATACCTCCATAGAGACAAAAATAAATAAGTATGATTTGACATTTTAAGCTGACAGTTTTCAAATTTGCCGAACAAAATTCAGGATAAGCAGCGACATTTCTCGGTTGATCCAAAGAGAGCTGGATACGGAGCGGCTGAAAAATTCCTTTAAGGTATGCTTGCGCGCGTGTGTGTGTTCGAGGGAGAAAGAGGAGATAATATATTTCATTAACTTCGGGGTGTTATCCTAGGTATGTGGCCTGACAGTAGCTTCTGATGGAAGTGAGGATCACCTTATCCATTGTTTCAAAGAGGGAGAGCCGTGCGCATCTGGGCGAGAGCTGTGTTTAGTGCAAGCAAGGTAGGCAGAGTTAGCGGAGGCTGGAGAGGGAGAAGTGGAGGAGAGCGACGTGGATGAGGAATTCACCAATGAACTTGTAATTGAGGATCGCAGGGATGATGATAGTGATGAATAGAGTATTTTTCTATCACATGATTGCAGTTGTTTTACAGGTTAGCCTAACTTTCATTCTTTCTTATTGATATGTTTTGGGCAAGAAGTTCATATGCTCGATGGATTTTAGAGGTAATATTGTTCTGCCCATTGCTGTCACATCGTTTCGTTTTTTTATGCTGCCAATAATCTAAGACATTTCTTACACTAAATTATTTGTTAAACACATACGTTAAGGGGTAAGTTAACTTGTATTGTTCTGCCCATCGCGGTCACATAGTTTTGTTTTTTTAGGATTATTGTTTTAAGCTGGCAATAGCCAAATACATTTCTTACATTTAAATGATTTGTTAAACACATTGAAATTAATTATATATAAAACGTAATATAATGTGGTAACCTCCTACTGTCATGCTTGAACATCTCAACGCTAAATTAAAGGCCTGTCTCTTATAGACGCCTGTCTCAAATACAAGCCGGTGCAGTTCGGTGATTTGGGTAAATAGAAGCCCGGGCTATTATTTGAAGTTTTACGGTAGTATCTTTTTGATATTTTGGCCGAATCTGTCTGACCTCTGCATTACTTGAGGATGTGCTAATCGCTTTCCTGATATTTTTGATCTTCTCAGGAAAGAAAGAAGCAAACTCATTGCATTTGCTGTCTGATAGCATATCACTGGGAATCTGACTTGGGGGGTTTGTCAGTCTCTCAACAGTGACAAAAAGATTACGAGTGTTATTTAAGTTACTGTTTATAAGGTTTGAGCTGTGGCTAGTTTCACATTAAAAGCATGAAGGCTCTCTTTATAGATGCAATAGTGAATTTCAAGTTTCGTCTTCCTCCACATCCGCTCGGCTTTTCTGCATTGTCTTTTCATAGTCTGAACTGCTGTTGATCTTCTCCAAACTGATTTCTCTCTGTTTGTTTTCTTACTGACTATAATTGGAGCAATATCATCAATAACATTCTTAACTTTTGAGTTGAAGGAATCAAGGAGAATATCAACAGAGTCTGCAGAAATGCTTGGTGTTAAAGATATAGCCTCCGTAAATAGTACACTTGTGTTCTCGTTTATGCATCTCCTTCTGACAGAGACAGATCTAGATTCAGTGGTAGCAGAGATCAATATATCAAAGAAAATACAGAAGTGATCAGATAGTGCTATGTCCTTAATAACAATGGATGAAATGTTTAGAGCCCTACTGATGATTAGATCCAGAGTGTGTCCACCTTTGTGTGTGGGTCCATGCACATGCTGAATCAAGTCAAAAGTGTTTAGAACCGTTATCATTTCTTTTGTAGTTTTGTTTTCTGCATTATCTATGTGAATATTAAAATCCCCTGCTATTGCAAAACAGTCAAACTCTGAGGAAATCATTGATAACATTTCTGTGACCTCTTCAACAAAGGCTGGAGAGTATTGTGGAGGCCTGTAAGTAATAATAAACAGAATGCATGGAGCACTTTTCTGCACAATCCCTAGATATTCAAAAGACAAGTACTGACCAAATGACACTTGCTTGCATTGATAGACATCTTTAAATAGAGCAGCTACACCCCCACCTCTCCTAACAGTCCTGCAAACACTCATGTAAGTGAAGTTAGGAGGGGCTGCTTCATTTAGGATTGTTGCACTGCAGCAGTCTTCTAGCCATGTTTCATTTAGAAACATAAAAACCAGATTGTTTGTGGTTATAAAGTCATTGATTAGAAGTTATTTATTTTTTAGTGAGCGAATGTTTAAAAGTGCTAACTTGATGGCAGTGCTTGGTGTCTTTACATCAATCTTAGTTTGATGCATAATAGGCCGCAGATTAGATGAGTTTGCCCTTCGGCTTGAGATGGCCTTAGACTTTCTATCACGTGATAAAACTGAAATAGAGAAAGCTACAGGCACACTGGGTTCCCGCTTGGTCTGTAAGCATTTGTGAATGTTGCTGCTATTATAGCGGGGACCTGACACATATCACTGAGAGCTGCTATCAGTTGTTTTTGGTTCACCTTCAGCATATAGAGGGTTTGGGCCCTGGCGTTGTGGCAGCGGTCAGAGAGCTCTCATAGGAACAGGGCCCACAGGCTTTGGTGGTTGGGGGGCCCGCCGTTTTTTAGTTGATATCTGCGGGCTAGCAGCAAATGAGTGAGAGAGTTTAGTCCCAACATACACCAATTCCTCCATTTTCTGTGAGAAGCACAGAAGTGGAGATGCTGGAGAGAGGGATAATGTGTCTGGTGAGATGGGCTGTGTCTCTGGTGTTTCCGGTGGCTGTGATGTGTTTTAATTATGTGTGATGTGTGAATTAATTAAATCTCAAATAAAAATAACAATGCAGTTTACTATGGTAACTGGCAAATTTATTCAAAGAAAAAGCAATTACAGACACTCAATATCAGAATAAGAAAGTGAATAAGAGTAATCTGAACTCTTTAGATTTCTGTAGTTTACTGTGATTGTCTCCTCAACTCTTCAGATCAACAAATGAGATCATGATAACAGCTGAACTAAGATCATATTGATAGAGTTTGATGTGATGGAGCAAAACATGAACACAGAGGTTTTGTGTCCCAGATTACCCGAATTCACACCGTGAGAAATAAAGATTATTATAGCAATAAGTAAAAACAAAAACAAATTTAAGATCTACTTTTTTTTTAAAGGCAGGAAGCTTAATCAGAACTCATGTGTTCACAATGAGAATGATTACATTAGATAATAAATGCAAAACCACAGGATGTGATGGATCCTATTTCTCACAAATCCCCCTTTTCTTCGCAGAGCATGAATCATCATTCCAGCTGTTCAGTGGTGACCATCCCGTCTTCTTTCTATTATAATTCAGTTCAATACAGTCCTCATTGTAAGCGTTGTTTGGCTCACCTTTGAGCCAAAACCTGAACAAAATGTATCAAATGTTCAGATTTTCAGAAGCACAAATTAATGAATAAAAAATACTCAGTTTATTAGCATGTTTCAAGATTAAATTAAAGTAGAAGATGGAGTAGAAGCATAAAATAGAAGAGATAAGCAGAGTTTTCTTTATAGAATTTACAGTAAAACGTCTTTGGTTGTAGTTGCGTTGTTTGTGGATGTTTTGTCTTCTGATTTAATCTGAAGGTTGTGATTTTATAATGGTAATCATAAAGACCGAACTAAAATAATACACAGTGATTTTTAGCACTTACCCTTGTTTCAGTGGTGAATTATCCACCCATTTCATGACGCCCTCGTTCTCTGAGTCAGACAAACCAATCCACACTCTTTCACTGACTAATGAAGATATGAACCTCTGTGTGAAGAACAACAGGAATAAGTGTGATTGCTCTCATTCATTAACAGACTCTCACACAAACTCACCTGCTTCTCTTCAGTGTTGATAATGACCAGATCAGCTCCACGATCCCTGCAGTACTGTCTGCTGTCAGACCAGTTCTTCGACTCAGTGGACATGAAGAAATAAACTGGATCCTTCTTATTCAAAGAGTCAAAATCTCTCTGTAGCTGGTTTTTCTCAGCAGTGAGATCTTTAACTTTGGTCTCCAGCTCCAGGTTCTTCTGTGTTAGATCAGTGTGATTGTCCTGTAAGCTGTTGATGGTTTGATTGAACTCTTCAACGGTGTTCTTGTAACTCTTTATCATGTCTCTCTCTGCTGTGATGGTGATGTACAGCAGTATGATGAAGACCAGCAGAAGAACACAAATGAGCCCGAGACCCACTGAGATCAACCCCAAATATCTACTTCCTCCTGACAAACACGAACAAAACACAGATATCTGTTAACTAGTGATGGGAAGATGAAGCCTCATGAAGCTTTAAGCTTTTCAGCCAAGTGATTCACAAAAGGGTTAATTTCTGTAAACTTCATTTGCTCACAATACCACCTGGTGGCCAACGAGTGTGAAACAAGCAGATATATTACAGACAGAGGTGTAAAGTCCAGGGGTCAGAAAGTAAAAGTCCTGCCATATTTTTGTTCCACCCATGAACTCAGCAGCTGATTTCATCAGAGGAGGAGCCAAGTCATTCCTTTCAAGTCACACACTAGTCTCAAGTAAAATCCCAAGTCATCAAATAGTTAAAGTCAATTAGCTAATTAAGAGACTAATTAAATGATGATTGTGCATTAGTGATGAACACCTGCTGTTATTGTGCGTTACAGAGGATCAGATGTTGATGATTGGTTAAACTGATGCCACCATCATGGAGATCAGTGTTTGCTTCAGTTGGGCTCTTGACCTTTGGCTTCTCTGTGTTAGATATTTTTCTGTAAAAGTACATGTGCTGTTGTAAATCAGTGCAGTGCAGAAAACTGTTATTAGCTGGCTTTACATGATGAAGTAATTATTAGGCATCAGCCTGTTTTTTTCCAAAATAACTTTATTTCATTTAACATATGTTCAGTTTTCAAATAACCTACCTTGTGGATTATAATGAATTAATTTGAAATCTAATCTATGTAATGGATATACATTTTTGAAACCTTGTCCTAATAAAACGCAAAGACATCATGACCCAGCATATGAATCTCAACAATGGTGACAACCAACAACACGCTTCAAGCTGAAGTGCATGCTGGGTAACACCACAGTAAAAAAAAAAAAAAAAAAAAAAAAACTCCCATCATGCACTGTAGCATGAATAATTCTTGTCACCACTGTTGAGGATCATATGATAAGTGCTCATGTCTAAAATCCTGAACATGTACAATTCCCCCCCCCCCCCAATATTTACACATTACAATAATATTTGTTTAATAGGAATTTTGTTGTAGTTCAGTAATAGCTGAACCTCATGTAACAAACCAAAGAGAGACACCCTCATGAGGTTCATTTAAATGTTTTACACAAAAGAGCAGTTTAATTTGCAAGTTCAAGCTTTAAATTCAGCAATGTGTTAATACTTACTGTGACACAACTGCAATTGTTTAAAAGCAAATCACTTTCAATAATTGAAAGGGTCAAGCGCCCAACTAAAGCAAACACTGATCTCCATGATGGTGGCATCATTTTAAACAATAAAACATCCGATCCTGTGTAATTCCCAATAACAACAGGTGTTTACAACAGGTGTTTATCACTAACTTTGAGTTCATGAGTGGAACAAAAATATGGCACGACTTTTACTTTCTGACCCCTGTACTTTACACCTCTGTCTGTAATATATCTGCTTATTTTACACTCGTTGGCCACCAGGTGGTATTGTGAGCAAATGACGTTTCCAGAAAATAACCCTTTTGTGAACCACTTAAAGCTTAAAGCTTCATGAGGCTTCAACTTGCCATCACTACTGATAACTGATCACTATTCATTTTATTAGAAATTACTTTTCAAATAAACCTCTGTAGGTAATCTACTATTGTTTTGGTATGTTTTTGTAAATATATTATAAAATATGCAAACAATAACATTTTGAAAAAGTAAATAGAAATTTAAAAGTAAAATGGAAACATTGATATTTCACTCTTATAAATATTTGTATGTGACGGTTCTCATTTCCACATAATGACAATATTAACAACACCATCTTCAAAACCATTTTTACTTTCAAGTATTTTTCTTCTTACTGTGCTTGAGATCTTTTCTTTCATCCCGGCCGTGACTCTGAGTTTGAGCTCCAGTTGTGCTCCCAATATCTCTGTGTTCAACATTTTCATAAATAGCCTCTAAATCCATTATCCACTGTATCGGACAGTACGTCTTCACAGATGAGGTGTTGTCTTTGAAACATTTATTAGCATCTTCAAAAGTGTTAAGTCTACAGCGGAAGTGGTTTCATTTCGCAATGGTCTTTGACATAAAATCTTTCAGTCACATTTAAAACCTCTTGGCAGAGCCATGCTACTTTGTTTTGTACATTCAACCTCATGCAGAGGTGGGACTTTCAAGTCACAAACACGTCTTCAAGTCATATCCCAAGTCCTCAAAGAGTTAAAGTTAATGAGATAATTAAGGGACTAATTAAATGATGATTCTATATTAGTGAAGAACATCTGGGTCCGTGTATCATCCGATCATTCAATTATTCCATTTAATCTGGAAAACCAAAAAACGAAATAACGAATCAATATTTAGTTTTTCTGTTTTTCTGTATGAACCAAATATTAAAAACTGACGTTTGTTTCATTGCTTTCAGCTCGAAACGGGAAATATAATAAACAAGGAAACCAAAGCGAAATAATGGATCAAATTTACGTTTTCTCAATTGTTCTTTATTTGTTGTAGTAGGTCTAACTATTTCCCACGGTGCCGTCCTGCTTGCTTTGCGCATGCGCAGTGGATAGTTTCAAAGGAATTGCGCTTACTTCCGCGTATTCCTCGCGGGGATAAAGAACACGTTTTTTTTAATGATCACAGGCATAGTTACAGTATGTCCAATAACAATACAACACGCTCTAATAGATTATATTGGTTAATATAATGTAATAATCCAATCAGAGAGGGTATAAATGTCCTTTGAAATCACGCTAACCGCTTGTTTTGGTATGTGAGGCATTTTAAGTAGATCATTAATTATTAAATACTATCTATCTATCTATCTCTCTATCTATCAATCAATCTATCTATCTACATAGAATATCTTCGCGATCCGTTCCTTTCAAAGAGCCGTTCAAAAGAATGGCTCTTTTGGCTCTTTTTAAATATTTAGTCAGTTTTAAGAAGCCAGCTTGGGAGCATCTCAGTTTATCCTGGAAATAATCACTGGGAGGTATTATGAGGTGAGATTTGTAGTCAAATAATTAAAGCTCAGATATCACACACCAATATCTGAGTTTGAATTATTCTGAAATATTGATTATTACCTCATTTCTCATGTGTCGACTATATTCCATAGGGTTGCACAAATCCCTCTGCTTAGACAGTGACATCATTATTTTGATTTACCTTTAGTACAAAGTGTGTGTGTGTGTGTGTGTGTGTGTGTGTGTGTGTGTGTAAAACTACGTTGACTTATGTTATTCATACAATACCTACTCACAAATAAACATAAAAAACAAAGCCGGCTGCAATGAATTTCTGTGCAAAACAGCTTTTACCACAAACACTTCCACACAAGAACATTGTTATCACACAAGAACATTTTGATAGAAAACTATTTTTTTTTTAAGTAGATAAAATTAGAATAAATAAAATGGAAATGTCTACATACTACATACTATTACTACTGTAAACTTTGCAAATAGGACATCAACCCCTTCAAGTCAATGAACAATAACAAAGTGGGCTGCAATGAATGTCTGTGGAAAACAGCTTTTAGTGAAACATTTCTATACAAGTACAGTATCACAAAAGAACATTTTTAATGATTTTAAAATAAGTTTTAAATGAACACAAAATGCAATGTAAATGCATGCACAACTAATAACTAATATCATCACGCTATAAAGGGTTGTGAAAATGAGCACTTAATATTGACAAGTAACAATTCATAATACTAATAAAATTAACTTTACACCACATACTATGTGGCCCTTTTACCCTTTATTGTTTCCACCTAACATTTTACATACTCTTGAAGATTTCTATAGGTCTTGTCTGAGACCCAATCTCTCTGGTCTCGGTCTTGACTCGGACTCGACCCTTTCTGAACTCGGTCTTGACTCGGACTCGACCCTTTCTGAACTCGGTCTTGACTCGGACTCGACCCTCTCTGGACTCGATCTGGACTTGGACTCGAATGAGCTGGTCTCGACTACAACACTGGTAAGAATCACAAAACAAGCTACTATAGAATTGTTGCTCATAATTTATTCATGCCGCAAAGCATGATGGGAGCCATAAAATGAGTTTTGATTGGTGGCACCCAGAATGCAGTGCAACATGCTTTTTGATGGTCACCATTGTTGAGGTTCTCAGGCTGATTCTTGATGTCTGTGTGTCTAAATGAAAGTGCTTTTTTTTTAAAGAATGTTTTTGATCATAGGTGCTTCTAAGAATTTCTTGGATAATACTGAAAACACCAAAACCAATATTGTGAAACCATAGGACACCTGTCATTTTTAAGACACACCCAACTCAGAAACCCAGATCAAATGATGATGCAAAAACAAATAACACCACCTGATCTCATTTCCTTCTTGGCTTATCTAGCTGCTGTATCACAACTAGCAACCAAAAACAATCTGTTTAAAGGTCAAGGATCCAACTAAAGCAAACACTGACCACTACAATGGTAAGCAAATTATTTATTTTTTTTTCCTTCAGTGATTCTGTTCGTGAACTTTAGGCAGAGGTGGAGAGTCCAGGGGTCAGAAAGTAAAAGTCCTGCCACATTTTTGCTCCACCCATGAACTCAGCAGCTGATTTCACCAGAGGAGGAAACAAGTCATTCCTTCCAAGTCACAAACTAGTCTCAACTCAAATCCCAAGTCCTCAAAGAGTTAAAGTCAATGAGATAATCAAGAGACTAATTAAATGATGATTGTGCATTGGTGATGAACACCTGCTGTTATTGTGCGTTACAGAGGATCAGATGCTGATGTTTTATTGGTTAAAATTATGCCACCATCATTGAGATCAGTGTTTGCTTCAGTTGGGCTCTTGACCTTTGGTTTCTTATGTTAGATATTTCTCTGTAAAAGTACATGTGCTGTTATAAAACAGTGCGATCTGTGCTTTGCAGAAAACCGTTATTAGCTATGAGGCATCAGCCTGTTTATTTCCAAAACAATTTTATGTTTTTTTTATTAACAAATGTTCAGTTTTTAAATAACCTACCTTGTGGAACCGTTGGTTTAATCACTATAATGAATACATTTCCTAATGTATGTAATAAATATAAATTTTTTCGAAAACTTTTCCTAATAAGACGCACAGACATCATGACCCAGCATATGAATCTCAACAATGGTGACAATCAACAAAACACTTCAAGTTGAAGTGCATGCTGGGTAACACCATAGTAAAAACTCTGATTATGCACTGTAGCATGAATAATTATTGTAACCACTGTTGAGGATCATATGATAAGTGCTCATGTCTAAAATCCCGAGCCTGTACAATTTTTTTCCCCAATATTTAAGCATTACAATAATATTTGTTTAATAGGACTTTTTTGTAGTTCAGTAATTGCTGAACATAATTTAACGAACCAAAGAGAGACACCTTCATGAAGTTAATTAAAATGTTTTAGATAAAAAAAGGGCAATTAAATTTTCTACTTCAAGCTTTTAATTCAGCAATGTGTTAATGTTTACTACGTAACACAACAGCAAGTGTTTAAAAGCAAATTACTTTGAATTATTAAAAGGGTCAAGAGCCCAACTAAAGCAAACACTGATCTCCATGATGGTGGATTCACCACGACTATGGTGACAAAGTTTTTTTTTTTTTTTTTTTTTTTTTCTTCCAGTTGATTTCATCCAAGGCTGTGCTTAAAGTCAATTGTAGTTCTTGTGTTTCTCTTTTCTTCAGTGATGTTGATTGTTAACAGCAGGTGTTCATCTCTAATGCAGAATTATCATTTAATTAGTCACTTAATTATCTCATTGACTTTAACTCTTTGAGGACTTGGGATTTGACTCAAGACTTGTTTGTGACTTGAAAGGAATGACTTGATTCCTCCTCTGGTGAAATCAGCTGCTGGGTTCATGGGTGGAACAAAAATATGGCAGGACTTTTACTTTCTGACCCCTGGACTCTCCACCTCTGACTTTAGGTGTCTCCAATAATTTTGTTTTGGGGGCCTTACAACCTTTTGAACATGCTGTCTTTATCATATCTATGTAAGCAACAAAAATGTGAATTTGTAAAAAGGCTGATGTCATGTGCATGCATATAATGTTTTCGAAAGGTTTTTCATGTTCGCCAACTATTGGCCTGGCATGCATAAGGTAAGGTCCAGTTCTGGTTAATTTCTTTACTCTTGGCTGACATGTGCCAGGTGTGGGCCGGATCTGGGCTGACAAAATGTTGCTATGTGGGATACTACTTTAGTTTACATTATACTGAGTATTGTTGATTCATAAATTTGTTCTTCTGAAAATCTGAGCATTTGATACATGTTGTTCAGGTTTTGGTTCAAAGGTCAGCCAAACAACTACAATGGAAATCAGAACTGTATTAAACTGAATTATGAAAGAGGGAAGTCGGGATGGTCACCACTGAACAGCTGGAATGATCTTTCATGCTCTGAGAAGAAAAAGGGTATTTGTGAGAAATAGGGTTCATACCCTTTCTTATGGTATTTGTATTGTAAACTCATTATTTCTGATTTAGGTCCCTGCCTTAAAAAAAAAAAAAAAAAAAATCAACTGATTTTAAATTTGTTAGAAGGACAATGTGTAATTTTCTTATTGCTGTAATAATCTTTGTTTCTCATGTTGTGAATTTGGGTGATCTGGGACACAGAACCTCTGATGTGTTCATGTTTTGCTCCATCACAAGCAGCCCTATATTAATATAATCTTAGTTCAGCTGTTATCATGATCTCATTTGTTGATCTGAAGAGTTGAGGAGACAATCACAGTAAACTACAGAAATCTAAAGTGTCCAGATTACTCTGATTCACCTTCTTATTCTGATATTGAGTTTCTGTGTAACTCCTTTTAGTTAAATTGCTTTCTGTTTGAATAAAATGTTCCATTACTATCATTACCAGAGTAATTTCACACATCATTATTGTGTATCTGCTTTATTGCTCTGTTTCCTTCAGTCCAGCAGGAAGCAGCAGAGAGCAGGTTTATCAGACTGAATGAGAAGCACCCGGCTGCAACCTGCTCTGATTGATTGATTGTCTTTCAAAGACATACATGACAGGAAATGTGTGCGTAGTTGGTGTAGGACGGAGAGTGCTGTTTAAAAAGGTAAAAAAAAAAAAAAAACTAAAGCTAAAAACTAGCCTGCACCCCGACGCCCTCGTCCTCAAAGCCTCTCAACTCGCACGTATCAGTGTTTATGAATAGAGTAAATGAAACAGCACAAATTTAATCTTGACAAACCATGTATCATTATAAAGATCTAAGCCTCAAGAATCGACGACAGATGGCTGTTTTTCAATGGAAAGCTTATAAAGACTCTATTTGCTACATTTGTGTAAGCAGTACACATACAAACATGAGCAATGGAAAAGCTGTACATACCAGATCCGTCGTAATAATGAGTCATAAACACATCCACAGCTGTAAATCCCAGTTTAGTTAGAAAGGTACACAGCAAAATCTGCAGTGTTAATTTAACACTCTGAGTGTGGACTCATATAAACACTAAAGCAGTGTTAAAAGTAACACTGAAGCAGAGTTGAAGTTAATGAGATAATTAAGAAGTTAATTGAGTTATGATTGAGCATTATTGAAGACACCTGATGTTAACAAGCAGAATCAATTTCTTTTTTCTTCAATTTTGTAAGATTAAACATGAACGTGATAACCAGAATTTATGGATTTTACAACAGTTTTAGTTAAGAAATATTTCGGGCAGCAATCCTCACAAAACTCAAAGAGAGAAATCAGCAATCAGCATATGAATCTCAACAATGGTGACAATCAAAGGTTCATGATGCAATGCATGCTGGGTACAAGCACAAGATAAAACTCATCCATGACTCCCACTTTTAAGTTTTAGTAACATGTTTTGTGATGTTCAGAACTGATCTGTTTATGTATTTTGTGGATTGTCACCATTGTTGTGATTCATACGCTGATTATTGAGGTTTCTGTCTAAATTCCAGCAAAAACTTTCTTAACAGTCTTTCATAACTTATGGCTCAGCAGTGTTTCTTCTTATGCTGTAGTATCAATATTCAATAAGAGAAGAGACACAGGATTAGTTTAGAAATACTAGTTTTTGTTCTTGCCAATCTTTAAACAACAATACCAGATTTTTCTGTTCTGTGGACGTTTGCTTTGCTATAACAAGTTCCAAAGGTGCATTATTACAGCATGTAAAAAAAAAAACCTTAGTTGTTGAAAAATCATGTTCAAGAGCCCAACTAAAGTAAACACTGATCTCCATCATGGTAGTGAAAAACACCAAACCTTTTTAACTCTCAATAAGATCTTCTGTAGACATATGACAGAAATAAAGTCAGCCTGGTTAGTAATGTGAATCTGGTGAAGCTGTTTTAGTAGTTGTTTAATCAGATCTTGAGAAATTTGATGTATTCTTTTATTCAGTTGATTTCATCTAAGGCTGTGGCTGAAGTCATTTGTAGATCTTGTGTTTGTCTTTGCTTCAGTGATTCTGCAGGTGTTTATCACTAATGCTCAATCATCAATTAATCACAGAATTATCTCATTAACTTCACTGATTCAGTGTTATTCAAACACTCTGTAGTGTACACGCATTATGTTCATTTAAAACTGAGGATTTTGTTGTGGGGTTTAAAACCCTTGTGCGGTCTTCGGTCATTTCTGACCGGAATATTTTACGTTTTGAAATGTTAAAAATCACAGCTTCATCGGAATGATATGAAATGTGGTGACCTTCATGGCATTTGGGGTGTGAACACACAAAAAAAATTAGGGCATGATTCGAACAGTCTAAGTGGGCGTAAAAAAAATAGTAACACTCAGGGTCTTCGGTCAAAAATGACCGTCCATAGGAAATTAATGGGAAATAGACAACAATACAACAATTCAGAGAATATTTGTGTACACAATTTACAAATCGATCACAAAACTAAAAAAAAGTGCACAGCAGTGAAGGGATGACACTATAAAACATCAAGAGTGTGATATTGACACATCCAATCACACACAGATGCACACACACACACACACACACACATACTTACACACAGACACCTATGAACTACTGTGTCTGTAACACAGAGCAAAGTTTTGAGAATGTGAAATCCATTCAATAATTCAGTCATAATGCAGAGAAAATCTAACAGCAGTGAAGGTATGACACTCTAAATAATCACATACACACACACACACACCTATGACCTGCTGCCTGTAAAACAGCGATGAGAAGCAACCCAGCAGGCACAGTACATCAATGTGACGTCAGGAAGACGTTGGACTCCAACTAATCCAACGTCAGTCAGACGTCATATTTTGGTTGAAAATGAAAGTTGGGTTGACGTCTAAACCCAACTTTGTTTGACGTCAAACTCAGACATCAGACAGACGTTGAATTTTGGTTGGAATAAGCACCACACTGCAACAAAGGGTGAAATGCATGGCAGCACATTAAATATCTCAAGATATCAGCAGAGGAGGATTAAACAACTCCACAAACAGCATTACCAGCTTCACGTATTACTAACCAGACTGACTTTATGTCTGTCAGACGTCTACAAAAGCTCTTATTGAAAATTAACAGAGGTTTAACTCTAATGTGTTTAATTTCCATAACATATAACAGTTAAACACCATAACAGTGATTAGTGTTTCCATTAGCTGGGCTCTTAACACTTATTATATCTTTTGTCTTCCCTGTGACAGTTGTGTGTCAAGCACATTTGCAGTATCAAAGAAAGCTAACGTGACATGAGATCAGGTGATGGCTGTTATCTGTTAATGGTTTTATAATCATAAAATAACCTGATTCACTGATGTTTTTACATTCATATTACAAACACTGTGTTTCTGTCACATGAGATCCAGTGGTATTATAACAATCGGTTAAAATCTTTTAAACATGAGCTCAAAAAACTTAACCTACGCTGACACACACAGACATCAACAATCAGCGTATGAATCTCAACAATGGTGACATGCTTCATGCAGCAATGCATGCTGGGAGCCATGAGTTTTATACTATGGTGGCTCCCAGCATGCATTGCTGCATGAAGCACGTCACCATTATTGAGATTCATATACTGATTATTGATATCTATGTGTCTCAAAAGATTTTTCTCTCAAAATATATATAAAAAAAAAAAAAATCAGAATGTCAGATCTGAAGGAGGAAAGTATTGTTTCTTGAATATTGTTTGTTAACAATTGGGTTATTGCAAATTATCCTCAATCATTTTTCATCATTATAACTATGTCACCTTATATTTGTTCATGGCCCCTTTTATAACGAGTTATGTGCTTTGGTAAACACTATTACAAGAACCACAAACTTACTAAGCCAAGAGTCAAACTACCCAACTAAAGCAAACACTGATCACAATAATGGTGATCAAACATTTTCAAATAAAACATCAACATCTAAATCTCTGTTAATTCTCAAAAATAACTTCCGTAGACGTCTGACAGAAATAAAGTCAAACTGGTAAGTAATAAGTGAAGCTCGTAATATGTGTACTGCCATGCATTTCAATGTTTTTTATGATTTTTTTTTTTGTGGGGGTGTTTATTCCAGCCAAAATTCAGCATCTGCCCAACGTTGGAGCTTGACGTCAAACAGTCGTTGGATTTAGACGTCAACCCGATTTTCATTTTCAACCAAAATCCAACGTCTAACTGACGTTGGAGTCTACATCCTGTGCCTGCTGGGAAGCGCTGCCTCTTGGGTTTGTCAGTGCACTTAGAAACTCAGACTTGGTCCTTTGCACCATTCTGAGGATTCTTATTTTTTATTTTTTTGCAGGAGCTCTGTGCCACTGAACAATATGTTCCTGAAGGCCATGTATCATTCCATTCACTATTTGCTTGTCCAGGTTTTTCTTATGACCAAGGACTGTACATAAATGGTAGTCTCTCTTGCTTGTTTTCCCCAAATCTCTGGGACAGGTGCCTGTTTGTCATTTTGCTTTTCTGCAGCTATTGTTCCCTTGTCATAAAATCTCACAAATCTTGACAGTTGATGGAATGTTTTCTCTCTCTCTCTCCCACACACACACACACACACACACACACACTCACACACACACACACACACACACACAAATGAACTTTAACATTTTGAGAATGTGAAATAAAATGAATGGATCAAAAATTACATATCCAGAGTGCAAAAGTTTGACATTGTCTGCACACACACACACACACACACACACACACACACACAGAGTAAGATCAAAGGCTGACAGTGAGAGTGAGATCAAAAACTTTAATGCAAATAATGCATGAAATCATTATTTATAACAGAAGAAATATAAAAAAATATACAAAAAGTACTCTTTAGAATGTATTAATATATATTCAAGTCCACTACTTAATATGAGTAAGCAATTATGTCTAAAAACAATAAGGGAATTCACAAGCCTCTCTATAGATTCCTATACTGGTAATAAGTGGTTGCACCATGCACTTACATGTTTTTCTTTCTTTGCTCTGACCAGGTGGCGCTAAAAAATCTTCAAAAAAATGTATTTGAAAGGCCTAGTCTCTGGTTTAATCTGAAATACAACATTAATTTGAAAATAATTTTGAAAAATTAGAAAAAAAATAATTATGTACTATTTTCTATGAGAAAAATTGTTCATAATTATTGCATAAATATGAATTAATACCTTAAAATTTTCTCAAAATACAAAAGAAAAAAGAAAAAATATTATTGAATAAAAATATATTCCACTGATTTTACTGGGGGGCAAAAAAGTTACATTTCAGGTGTCCGGTCACTTTTGACCGTGGAGACCCTGAGTGTGACTCCCAAATGATGGACGCACAAAGGAGAAGGGTCTGTCTGCAGACTGCAAGACGGGGGCGCAACTTGAAGTGGGCGTAACTTGAAGTAGGAGGCGTAACTTGAAGTTGTTCAAATCACACAGAACCACGTGAGACCTCAAAACGAGATTTTGTCGGGATGCGTTCGAAACCGCATACCCTTTAATTAGGCACTTAATTTCAATAAGTACTAACTTAAGGAGCGCTAAAAGAGTTTATACTCTACTGCCTAAATGCGTAGGCTATGTATGTAGTATGAATCCAAATTGTAAATCATCATCCGCTATGTTGATCATGTGACCTACAAAGTTATAACAAACACAAAAACGTAAAAGATATAAGTGACAGGTTTAATTATTGTATTTGTAATTATCTTGATAATGAAGAACGTTGCAGAAACGGCTGCCTTTTTATTTTGTGATTGTAGTATAGCCAATACTGTTGATTTTTTTATATATATATTTTTAACTCCACTAATGTGATCAAGTGTTATCCTTAAAACATTTGTTTTTTTATTAGAAAACCCAAAATCGTTATCTCTTGAATATTTTTTTTAATAATTTTACGTGAAAAACGTTTTTCTTTTATAGCATCTCATACTATATATATATATATATATATATATATATATATATATATGTGTGTGTGTGTGTGTGTGTGTGTATATATATATATATATATATATATATATATATATATATATATATATATATATATATATATATATATATATATATATATAAAATAGGCTATATTACATATTGTAATAATCGGTCACCCCATTGAAGGCTCGCTGTAGTGAACTAACCCTAGAACATAACCTGCTCCGGAGCACGTTAAGTTTAGAGAGTGAGTTGCTATGACTACTAACATACCCTGAAAGTTACCTCTGTTTTTGGAACCCAAAGTTGAGGTTATCCACTTACTTACTCTTAAATATACCCGGGTATGTCACATAACCTGCTTTCTGGAATACCCCCCCCCCCCCCCCCCCCCTGGTCTTTGCTACATCCTTCTGGACTGGAGAAAATCTCTCCAAGCAGAAATGAAGCAGATATGAATTAATTAAATCTCAAATAAAAATAACAATGCAGTTTACTATGGTAACTGGCAAATTTATTCAAAGAAAAAGCAATTACAGACACTCAATATCAGAATAAGAAAGTGAATAAGAGTAATCTGGACTCTTTAGATTTCTGTAGTTTACTGTGATTGTCTCCTCAACACTTCAGATCAACAAATGAGACTCATGATAACAGCTGAACTAAGATCATATTGATAGAGTTTGATGTGATGGAGCAAAACATGAACACAGAGGTTTTGTGTCCCAGATTACCCGAATTCACAACGTGATAAATAAAGATTATTATAGCAATAAGAAAAAAAAAAAACATTTTATATGTTCTTTAAAACAAATGTAAGATCAACTGTTTTTTTTTTTTTTTTTTTTTTTTAAAGGCAGGAAGCTTAATCAGAACTCATATGTTCACAATGAGAATGATTACATTAGATAATAAATGCAAAACCACAGGATGTGATGGATCCTATTTCTCACAAATCCCCTTTTTCTTCTCAGAGCATGAATGATCATTCCAGCTGTTCAGTGGTGACCATCCCGGCTCCTCTCTATTATAATTCAGTTCAATACAGTCCTCATTGTTAGCATTGTTTGGCTCATCTTTCAGCCAAAACCTGAACAAAATGTATCAAATGTTCAGATTTCCAGGAGCAAAAATTTATGAATAAAAAATACTCAGTTTATTAGCATGTTTCAAGATTAAATTAAAGTAGACGATGGAGTAAAAGTATAAAATAGAAGAGATACGCAGAGTTTTCTTTATAGAATTTATAGTAAAATGTCTTTGGTTGTACACTGAAAAAAATAATTAGTAAATTTACTTAATTTTTATTTGGCAAGTTTTTGCACAAGCATTTTTCAAGTAAATGTACACATTTGGAAATTAAGTAAATCTACTTAACTAAGTTAAGTAAAAAAAAAAAAAAAAAAAACTAATAAGTACATGTAACTTGACATGTAAAATTTTACTGAGTAAATTTAAATGAAAGCAATTAGCAAACACTTTTATCCAAAGCGACTGAGGCCGGGTTCACACCGCAAGCTGCAGCAGAGCAGAAGCAGCGCGTATTTTTTTCGCTGCCTATGTTAACAGATGAGAGCGTTCACACCACACGCAGAGGCTGCGCGGCAGAGTGTAGCAGAAGCAGAGCAGAAGAAGCAGTGCCGCGATCGTTTCGGCGCTGGGTCTATTTTTGCTGCGCTGCTGACGCTCAGTTAAAGTGAAAGTACACATTTGATGGACAAAATTAATATGATTTCACACAAAAAGTGCTCTAAAAGCACAAAAAAGCACATCTAGGGTGTTTTAACAAGAACTGGAGTATGTTAGGAAAGAAAATTAATATAAAAAAATATGTATAGAAGATAAAGTGACAATGATCATGGGCAAAATACACATGTACTGAAACGAAAAAGGAATTTTGCCCAAAATTTGCATTAATGATATCAACTGTTCTTAGCAAATTACATAAAAAATGTATGATATTTAAAATCAAATTTTTCTATTTTTCTATTATAATTTCTATTTTTATTTTTATTATTATTTTATATATATATATTTTTTCAAAATCTGTTAATGTTCTTACAGTTCTATCCAAAAATAAACTTTTTTGCCGAAATACAAAAACAGCTTTAAATAATTTATGTAACTAGTTTAGCCTTGGAGATTTATTTACTATAAGTAGTAGTCGTATTCTTATAACTAGGCCTATATATTGGCAGAATAACGGATGTCGTGCTGACAATTATAAACAACAGCACGTGGTGTCACAGGCAGTGGTCTTCAGAGTGCACCTGGAAAGACAATAATGGACGACACTCGTCTCATCCTGGGAGTTGAGAAATATCAAGTTCTTTATGATCCACACAATGTACTTTACAAAGACTTGCAGGAGACGGAAAAAGCATGGGATGAAGTTGCAGCGGCTCTTATTGCAGATGGTAGGCCTAAGTAATTTTATAGCCGTTTTGACGCTTACGCTTTCGCTGGCACACGAGTGAACAACTCAATATTTGATTCAAAATTGATTCAATTGGAACCATTTATTTACAATTTCTATATTACACATAAGCACACAGATAACAAAAGCAGGTGATACATGCATATATAATAAACCATTAAATGTTGATTTCAAGATGAGCAGGAAGTCAAGGCTGTGAACCATTTACAATACACATAATTTAAAACCGTTTATTAAATTAGTTTTCAGGGTGTCCTTTGGTAAATTTGTTTGCAAACAAACCCAGTAACAAGATGGTAATATGCACCATGTTCTATCCTTCGTCGGTTAATGGGATGAACCCAAAGTCTGCGTCTTTTTCATAGTCTCCTTAATAATAGTGCGATGGCCTTTCTTCTATCAACAACACGTACTGCACGGAAAACAAAGACAGCAAAACAAAGATGCAACAAAAGTAACAATGAAATTATAAATTAAAAAAGCTTCTTGCCAAGTCTTTTTATTTAATTGTATTTTAAATGGAAATAAAGCAATGCGAACGTACCCATTATAGAGCATTCTGACCAAAATCTGCTGTTCAGTTGCGCGCTGCCTCCGCTGCCGGTGTGAAAGCAAAATAGGCGCGCGCTGCTTCTGCGTGAACCCGGCCTACAGTGCATTCAAGCTGACAATTTTCACCTATCATGTGTTCCCGGGGAATCAAACCCCCAACCTTGCGCTTTCTAATGCAATATTCTGCCACTGAGCTACTGGAACACTTCAAGATTTGTGAAAAATAAGTGCAAATTTCACTTACTTTCTTTTTTATTTTGGAAAAAGGAATTTGGAAAAGTTTTTACACTAATAAAAAACCTGAGATTCTAGAAATTTCTAAATGTAAAATTATTTTTTTCAAAACAGTTTTATCAAATGAGGGTAAATAAGTCTCTCACTTCTGTCCCTTTAAACCAGTTTACAGCAAAGACAGCACTAAGGACTGGATGCACATGATAAATATTCTGCAATTAAGAAAACAGACAAAAGAATAAAATACATGAAATCTCTCAAGATCTGATTAAACAACCACACAAACAGCATCAGCAGCTCCACTTATTAATAACCAGACTGACTTTATTTCTGTCAAACGTCTACAGAAGATCTTATTGAGAATGAACTAAGGTTTAGATGTTGATTTATTGTTTCATTTAAACAATAAATTTTTTAAAACAAATTTGTTGTAACTCAAAAGCCTGGAAGAAATGCAATCAAATATTTTATTTCAGTTGATTTCATCTAAGGCTGTGTCTGAAGTCAGTTGTAGTAGTTCTTGTGTTTCTCTTTTCTTCAGTGATTCTGTTTGTTAACAGCAGCTGTTCATCACTAATTCTCAATCAGCACTTAGTTAATCACTTAATTACTTGAATGCAAAGCTTTAAAACTTACATGGTTTAAATCAAGGCAATCTGTTTACTTGTCGGGTTTTACAGTGTGCCTAAACCCCCTGCCTCCCTTAAAACTTAATCAATATTCTACTCTGTGCCGCCATATTGCCAATAACTTATCGTTTTGAGGTTTCGCGTGGTTCTGTGTGATTTGGACAACTTCAAGTTACGCCTCCTACTTCAAGTTAAGCCCACTTCAAGTTACGCCCCCGTCTTGCAGTCTGCAGACGTACACGCTTGCCCCAAGGACCAGCTACCAGATGCTCCACCGAACACAACCAAGGAACACAGAGACCAGGAGAGAGGAGGACTGGTGGAGAATAAGGGGGAGGGATGGAGGGCCAGGTCCATAGAGGGAAACAGAGACCGGAAGTGAAACAACAACAACAGCAACAAAACAAAGAGGCCAGGAGGGAACGCAAAGTTCAGGGGCCCAGGGCAGAGCTGACAGGGCAGTAATCCAGGGTTGAGCAGGTGGAACTGGAACCCACCAGGATGGCACAGATGGAACTGGAACCCACCACAGCTGAGCAGTCGAGACAGATGCCCACCAGGGCGGCGCAGAGTACCACCACCTCCGTGTGGTCGAGACAGAAGCCCACCAGGGTGGCGCAGAAGACCACCAGAGCCGTGCGGTCGAGACAGAAGCCCACCAGGGCGGAACAGAAGACCACCACAGTGGGAACGATGGCAAGATCAACGGTGACTTGCCTTTGCTCATGAAGAACACTGGTGACTTGCCTTTGCTCATGAAGAACACTGGTGACTTGACTTGACTCATGAGGTCTAACTGTGGTTGGGCTTGACTCATGAGCATTATTGCTGACTTGATCTTGCCCATGAAGATCATTAGTGACCTGACTCTGGAGGAACCACAGGGACGTGACTTGACTCTGGAGGGACCTGACTCAACTCTGGAGGGCCACGGGTACCTGGTCAGTGGGCACATGACTTAACTCTGGACGGTCACCTGTGGATGCCATCCTGAATGTTGTATTTGATCACTTATAAGTGATATACAGTATAATTTTACATGAAGACTGGAAGTCATGGGCGTAGGTTTAGTCTCAGCTTTGGTGGGGACCAAAGTTGTGTTTTAGAAACACATGGTTATAACAGCCAGAGAAAAGACGAAGACACAAATCAAGGGTCAAGAGCCCAACTAAAGCAAACACTGATCTCTAACATGGTTACTTCAAATGAAACAATAAATCAACATCTAAACCTTAGTTCATTCTCAATAAGATCTTCTGTAGACGTCTGACAGAAATAAAGTCACTGGTTATTAATAAGTGGAGCTGGTGATGCTGTTTGTGGGGTTGTTTAATCAGATCTTGAGAGATTTCATGTATTTTATTTCAGTTGATTTCATCTAAGTCTGTGTCTGAAGTCAGTTGTAGTAGTTCTTGTGTTTCTCTTTTCTTCAGTGATTCTGTTTGTTAACAGCAGCTGTTCATCACTAATTCTCAATCAGCACTTAGTTAATCACTTAATTACTTAAATGCAAAGTTTTAAAACTTACATGGTTTAAATCAAGGCAATCTGTTTACTCAAACGGTTTGAGTAAAGTTTACTTATCGGGTTTTACAGTGCTATTTCTTTTGTCTGTTTTCTTAATTGCAGAATATTTATCATGTGCATCCAGTTCTTCGTGCTGTCTTTGCTGTAAACTGGTTTAAAGGGACAGAAGTGAGAGACTTATTTACCCTCATTTGATAAAACTGTTTTGAAAAAAATAGTGCTGTCAATCGATTAAAAAAAATTAACTAATTAATCGCACAGTTTTTTAAAATTAATCGCGATTAATCGCAATTAAAAGACTGAAACTTTTTGGATATGTAAATATAAAATGTAAATAATTAATGTAAACTCAAGACAAAGAAACTATTTAAATTCAAAATATGATTGTTTATTGGAATTTTTGTTTAACTTGTAACACAGATTTTCTCATGTAAACAACATACCTGCAATAAACCATCAATATCCTCCAAATTAACTGTTGGCTTGAAAGCCATATTTATTACAGAAATAAAAACACAGGCATGTAAGTACCATTTGAATTTCAAAACAATCAATGCCAATAAAAAACAAAAATGATTTCCATGTTGAATTCTAAGTGGACTGCAAAAAAATTCCAAAGTATAGTCATTGCCAGTGCTTTAAGTGGGCCAGTACACACCGGTACTTCCAAATATAGCTCTTGAGCTTACCGCCACCTCTCCGTGCGCCCAGAACGTGCTTGTAGCGTACCGGTACGCTCATTTGGACATCTGTTTTAATAGAGGTTTTAATCTTTTACCTGCACTGCCGATTTTCAGAGCGCCCTTCACAATGCAAGCTTCCTAATTCATCCCACCCAGAGCAGAAACTACATTACCCATTCACCCTTAAGTTATACAAGTGAATAGTGCATGTGTCGCTTTTCCCACTGTTAAGTGTCAACAACTCAACGTGGCCGGAGAAGGTGTGTGAAACTCGTTGTGAGTTATACTAAAGCAAAATATTGAGTATTTATTGTCTGATAAACATTAAAAACTGTCTGCGGAGGTTGAGTCGTCCTGCAGCTCCCGCTGGCTGCTCATTGGCTGCTGCATCTTTTTTCTAAGTTCTAAAAAAAATACCGTAGACGGCAAGGCACAAATTTAGATATTCATTTATCTAATTAATCTATAGCCTATGCACAAAGACAATATGATCTTTTTGTTCCCTTTTTGTTTTAAAGCTTGATGAAGAGAGAGAGCGCAAGTTGCTGCAGCTGAGGAGGACAGTGATGCACGCGTACAGGAGTGATTGACAGTTCGCGGCACTGTGTACAAAAAATACTCCGCTACACAATTATTTCTTTATTTTCGTTTAAGCTTATTAACGTTAGCGTTACAGAAAGGTCTGATTTACGCACTGTTACAGTCATTGTTTTTTTTTTTTTTTTTTTTTTTAAACAATGACATTTGAGTTCATGATTTTAATGTTGCTGTTTCTTGTGGCAGACTAAATGAAGAGTAATGTTTCTTGTGGCAGACTAAATGAAGAGTAATGTTTCTTGTGGCAGACTGAAGAGTAATCCGGCATAGTTTTATACTGAAACTTTCCGTCTAAAAGTCCTTCCTTGGTCTTATCCATTTTTCTTTGCACGTTGAACACACATAGGCCACAACTGGAAATAAAAAAAAACTGCAACCGCGTTAATTGCGTTATTTTTTTTTAACGCGTTAAATATTTCAAATTAATCGAATGCGTTAACGCGCTAATTTTGACAGCACTAGAAAAAAATTATTTTACATTTTGAAATTTCTAGAATCTCAGGTTTTTTATTAGTGTAAAAACATTTCCAAATTCTTTTTCCAAAATAAAAAAGTAAGTAAGTGAAATTTTTACTTATTTTTCACAAAATCTTGAAGTGTTCCTGTAGCTCAGTGGCAGAATATTGCATTACAAAGTGCAAGGTTGGGGATTTGATTCCCCGGGAACACATGATAGGTGAAAATTGTCAGCCTGAATGCACTGTAAGTCGCTTTGGATAAAAGTGTTTGCAAATTGCTTTAATTTAAATTTACTCAATAAAATTTTACATGTCAAGTTACATGTACTTATTAGTTTTTATTTTTATTTTTACTTAACTTAGTTAAGTAGATTTACTTAATTTCCAAATGTGTAAATTTACTTGAAAAATGCTTGTGCAAAAACTTGCCAAATAAAAATGAAGTAAATTTACTAATTCTTTTTTTCAGGGTAGTTGCGTTGTTTGTGGAAGTGTTTTCTCTTCTGATTTAATCTGAAGGTTGTGATTTTATAATGGTAATCATCAAGACTAAAACAAAAATAATACACAGTGATGTTTATCTCTTACCCTTGTTTCAGTGGTGAATTATCCACCCATTTCATGATGCCCTCGTTCTCTGTGTCAGACAAACCAATCCACACTCTCTCACTGACTAATGAAGATACCTCTGTGTGAAGAACAACAGGAATAAGTGTGATTGCTCTCATTCATTAACAGACTCTCACACAAACTCACCTGCTTCTCTTCAGTGTTGATAATGACCAGATCAGCTCCACAATCCCTGCAGTACTGTCTGCTGTCAGACCAGCTCTTCAACTCAGTGGACATGAACAAATTAACTAGGCCCTTCTTATTCAAAGAGTCAAAATCTCTCTGTAACTGGTCTTTCTCAGCAGTGAGATTTTTAACTTTGGTCTCCAGCACCAGGTTCTTCTGACTCAAAGAGTTGAAGTTGTTCTGCAGTTGGTGTTTTTCAGTAATTAGATCAGTGTTATTGTGCTGTAAGCTGTTGATGGTTCGATTGAACTCTTCAACGGTGTTCTTGTAACTCTTTATCATGTCTCTCTCTGCTGTGATGGTGATGTTGAGCAGTATGATGAAGACCAGCAGAAGAATACAAATGAGCCCGAGACCCACTGAGATCAACACCAAACGTCTACTTCCTCCTGACAAACACGAACAAAACACACAAATATCAATAAATGAACATTTACTGAATATTATTAGAAAAAAAACATCTCAAATTAACCTTTAAGTAATTTACTTTGGTGGACAGATAAATGGTGGTGCTTTTAAAGAACATGCTCTAAACATAAACATGAAACATAAAACACACGGTATATGGTAAAATAAATATGGAAACAAGAATATATACTGAAAACGTAAACAGAAAATAATGGTTTCTAAGAAAAAGATGATTGATTTTTCGTTTTTTTTTTTTACGTTTCTTATCCCCTCAAACATTAGCGATAACATCTGTTACACCACCTTCGCCTCAGACTAAACTTTCTGCTTACTTTGCTTGTGAGCTTTTTCTTCATCCTTGCAGCGGCTCTGTGTTCGAGGACCAGATCTGTTATTAATATTTCTACATACATAAAAGGTCCCCGATTCCATAATTTCCTCTTACTTACAGTAGAGTACAGTATGTGTGCACAGATGAGACGTGATCTTTATAATGTGTACTGTGTTTTTAAAAAGTGCACACCCTACACAGGAAGTGGTTTCATTAGTTTAGACTCAGAAAAATCTAGACTTTCAGTCTCATTTTAAAACTGTATGTAAACTCATATCACTGAATGATTGAATACATATTGCATATTCAACCTTATGTTGTCAAAGAATCTGTTGTTTTCCTGTGATCATGTTAGCAGCTACAATATCCAACAAGAGGAATCTGTGACCAACAAAGTGAACTCAAACACCCTGAAACAGGCCTAAACTGGATCTTTATATTGATGACAAGTGACTGGAACTGGAATTATTATGAAAATTAATAATGTTTTAATATGCAACTCTGTGGTATTAAGAGACAGAGAGGATGATGGTAGAAAATAGAGATTGTGGGATGATGACTTCCTGTTTACAGCTATTAAACGCCAGAGAGTGAGAGAGGATATTCATAATTTTATTTTCTCAGTAGGTGTCACTGTTCTGCCATTTTTAACTTAGATGGTATAAATAAATAACTTGTAGTAGAGATCTGGGGTGCATTTCCCAAAACCATAGTTGTTAAGTTAGCAACTTTGTTGGTTGTAATGCAATTTCACATTGCCAACTAACTAAGTTGCTAACAGGTTAGCTAGCGGGAAGCTAGAGGGAAGCTAGTGATTACAGTTTATAAAGGAATAAATATGAATATTTTTTATAAAAAATAAAAAAAAGGATTCACTACAAGAGGCATGTACTAATCCCCTGGAGCATTGAAAGAAGAAAGTCATGTACACATAAGATGGCTTGAGCGTGAGTGAATTATGACCTAATTTGAACTATCCCTTTAAGCCAAAATAATATGTAGGTTACCCATATGTTTTTTATTTGTTTATTTTTTTAAGAAAAAAAAAATCAATAAATTGGCAGAATAAAATGCTGTCTATGCTGTTCCTCTTCCTCTCTGATCAGTTCAGTCTGATAAACCTGCTCTGTGCTGCACCCTGCTGGACTGAAGGAAACAGAGCAATAAAGCAGATACAAAATAATGATGTGTGAAATGAAAACGAAAATGCCAAGTTTACTCCGGTAATAATAGTAATTGAACATTTTATTCAAACAGAAATCAATTCAACTAAAAACCAGTTTCACAGACACTCAATATCAGAATAAGAAGGTGATTCCGAGTAATCTGGACACCTTAGACTTCTGTAGTTTACTGTGATTGTCTCCTCAACATTTCAGATCAACAAATGAGATCATGATAACAGCTAAACGACCCACTGGGCAAAGTTACGTCCAGTGGACGTCTTTTTTATGTCTTTGCTGACGTTGAAAAGACGTTCACTGAGGAGCCAGAATGAAAGGTTTTATGATGTCTTTTTTTGACGTCTTCTGTACGTCGGATTTAGACATTCAGAGAACCTCCTTACCACGTTAAAAACTAGTTCAAAAGTGGGCAGTGGACATATTTTCAACATCATTTAAGGTTAATTTAGGCATTAATTTAGGCATAGGACCAAATCAACACTCTCAGGATTTAGACTTGTGTTATTTCAATGTAATTTCCAGACACTGTGTTTTTCCTAAAATCAAGAAAATAAAATAATCTTTATGAAATAATAAAATAAATGACGACTGAGCATGTGGTAAAATCAACTGCAAGTCAAAGACATTAAATCTCTTTTTGTTCCAAAAATACTCCTTCCGGTTTGTCACAAGTTTCGGTAAGTTTTTTTAGAGTATGGCTCTGTGTGACGTTAGATGAAGCTGAATTTCCTTATATGGGTCCTAAGGGCACTTCTCCCGGAAGAGCGCGCGCTCCCGTATAGCAGAGCAGAGCAATTCACTGATCAGAGCAAGAGACCGAAATGTCACAAAAGAAGTGTGTTTTTGGTAGCCAGGGTTAGACAACCCTGCACAGATTACCAAAAAAAACAAACAAAAAAAACAGCATTAAGGGACCAGTGGATGGAGTTTATCTTTACAGAGCATCAACGGAGTTGTGCAAGTGTTTTTGTTTGTTCCCTGCATTTCAAAGATGCTTGTTTTACAACCAAGGCCCAGTTTGACGACGGATTTGCGTATTGTTTATTTCTTAAGGATGATGCAATCCCAACGAAAAAGGGTCACGATCGTGTGTTGGAACCGCAGGCGGTGAGTAAAACTGCTTCAAATATCTCTGTGTTGTTAACTTAGCTATCAGTGCGTAAGCACATCAAGTAAACAATGTGCGATGTTGTCATCAAACTGCACTTTCCACATGTACACCTTAAAAAAAAAAAAAAGAAAAAAAAGACGAACTTAGATAAAATGGAACTTAGTCAATTTCCAAAACCGCAAAGCAAATATATACAAGTTCAATGCATACTACATAGAGACGTCCTGCTGTAGTCTTTGCTGTTGCTCTTGTTCAATTTCAGCCTCTGGATCTGATTCTGGATCATAAATAAACGGCTGAATCTGACTGTTAGCCATGGTTAGTTTTGGATGATGTTTTTTTCCTCACGGTAATGTCACAGCTTCCAGCTCTCAACGCAAAAGCTTACTCGCGCTCGTGATTCTTTAGCTCCGCCCACACGTCAACCCTCCAGCCGCTCATGTTTTTCCGGGAATAAACGATACAGACTATCTTTCTCTTATAAATATAATAAAACTAAAGACTTTTTGGAGTTATGAAGGATGCAGTACTATTCTATAGGTACTCAAGATTAACAGTATATTGAGTGAAAACGAGCATTTCACCCCCCTTTAAAGTTAATGAGATAATTAAGTGACTAATTAAAATAAGATTGTGCATTAGTGATGAACACCTGCTGTAAATAATCAACATCACTGAAGAAAAGAGAAACACAAGAACTACAACTGACTTTAATCGCAGCCTTGGATGAAAACAATCGGAAGAATAAAACAAACTGTGCCACCATAATTGTGTTGAGTATTTGCTTCAGTCGAGCTCTTGAGCCTTTAAAGGTGCCATCTGTAATGTTTGGCAAAAAAAATCAAGTCATACTCCACATTCCATAACAGATGGGGGCAGTATGCCTCAATAAAGTGAATTGGTCTACTCTAGAGCCATAGCCGAATACTAACTGTGCGTTCACACCGCCAGCGTCGAGAGTGTCAAAAATCGCTCTTGCCACTCTGCTCACGACGCTGCAGAAAGATTTGTGAGCGCTCAGACGCTCTAACGTAGATCGAATGCTTATTTTGTATTAATTTTTTTTTTATGTCCCTGTACGTAAACTAGTGATGGGATTTATGGCTCTTTGAGGGGATCCGGATCTTCGCGATCCGTTCCTTTCAAAGAGCCGTTCAAAAGAATGGCTCTTTTGGCTCTTTTTAAATATTTAGTCAGTTTTAAGAAGCCAGCTTGGGAGCATCTCAGTTTATCCTGGAAATAATCACTGGGAGGTATTATGAGGTGAGATTTGTAGTCAAATAATTAAAGCTCAGATATCACACACCAATATCTGAGTTTGAATTATTCTGAAATATTGATTATTACCTCATTTCTCATGTGTCGACTATATTCCATAGGGTTGCACAAATCCCTCTGCTTAGACAGTGACATCATTATTTTGATTTACCTTTAGTACAAAGTGTGTGTGTGTGTGTGTGTGTGTGTGTGTGTGTGTAAAACTACGTTGACTTATGTTATTCATACAATACCTACTCACAAATAAACATAAAAAACAAAGCCGGCTGCAATTAATTTCTGTGCAAAACAGCTTTTACTACAAACACTTCCACACAAGAACATTGTTATCACACAAGAACATTTTGATAGAAAACTAATTTTTTTTTAAAGTAGATAAAATTAGAATAAATAAAATGGAAATGTCTACATACTACATACTATTACTACTGTAAACTTTGCAAATAGGACATCAGCCCCTTCAAGTCAATGAACAATAACAAAGTGGGCTGCAATGAATGTCTGTGGAAAACAGCTTTTAGTGAAACATTTCTATACAAGTATAGTATCACAAAAGAACATTTTTAATGATTTTAAAATAAGTTTTAAATGAACACAAAATGCAATGTAAATGCATGCACAACTAATAACTAATATCATCACGCTATAAAGGGTTGGCCTGCGCTGGGTGCGCCCCTCCCCCTATAACTGTTCTGTCTCCTGGCGGAGCTCATTTGTATGAACACGCATAGGAAAAAAGAACGATAGAAAGAACGGCTCCTCTCCAGTCGCGACTCGGCTCCCATCGTTCATGTTTATGAGCCGTTCAAAAGAATCGGTTCGTTCGCGAACGTCACAACTCTAACGTAAACAGGGACACATCATAGATTAATACAAACGCTAAACAGCAATAATCAACCTGTCCTTTATTCTGCTTGAGAACTAATGTGCCAACTCTCAAGCATTCACCGTGAGACACATGCAATTGACTCTTTTCACACGCTTCCACGCCACACATACATTTTTTTCACGCACAGAAAAACCACGAAGCAAAGAGGACACGGAGACCAACAGACTAGACAGAACAGGTTAGTTATGATACATAGGGCTGTGCAAAAATCAAATGTGATTTCCATGCACCTCTCATCAGTAAAGACGCTCCTGTAATTAGAAGTATATCTCCAGCATGTGCGTTCAGATCAGGGTTGCCAGGTTTTCACAACAAATCCTGCCCAGTTGCTTCTTAAAACTAGTCCAAAACTAGCCCAATCGTGTTTCCGGGAGGTTCCCTGATAAAAATTGCTTCCCAGGGTTAAAATATACATTTTTGGGAAGGGTTTCCCTGGTAATATTAGCATTTTAGGGGCTAAATATCACGTTATTGGAATTGTGATTGCTTCAAACGCGGACATGAAAAACAACCGCAAACTTGGCAACACTGGTTCAGGTGGAGCGGCAGTTACTACACAGAGCCGTAGTCTACCGACAAATTGCACAAAATCGCTTTCAAAATCGACAAAGAATCGCCTGCGATTTTAACATCGATTTTGTGTATATTGTCAGTGAATTACGGCTCCGTGTAGTAAATGTCAACCAGTGTTGCCAAGTCTGTGGTGGTTGTTTTTCATGTCTGCGGGTTGCAGCGACCCCAATACAAATAACGTGATCTTTAGCCCCTAAAATGCGAATTATACCAAGGCAACCCTGCTAAAAAACCTATATTTTAACCCCGGGAAGCAATGTTTTATCGGGGAACCTTCTGGAAGCGAGATTGGGCTAGTTTTGAGAAGCAACTGGGCAGGATTTGTTGTGAAAACCTGGCAGCCCTGATCTGAACACACGTGCTGGAGATATACATCTAATTACAGGAGCATCTTTATTGATGAGATTTACATGAGTAAAGACATGCACAGCCCTATATAATAAAATGGGTAACGTTAAGTTATAGCTAGCTAATTATCAAACGCAGCTACGGTTAGCCAACACTTACATTAGCACGTTTATCGAACAGCCTTCGATACATTTCTATGTTATAACTTCCCGAAAACAAATACACAAACATATAAAACAAACTTCTAGCGAAATACTAACAGCATCTAACTTACCAATCCAAAAGAAATGTTGCAAGATCGGAGTCGAACCTCATTTCTTTCAGGTCCATCAGTTGTCTCCAGTGATTAAAAGCAGTGCCGATGTTTACTCTTGATTTGTGTTTCCGAGCGCGGTTGTTTCCCTGTAACGGGTGACGCTCTCTTCCCTGAACTGAAATGAACTAGTGGGCTGTACTTTCCACATGATTGACATCAGGTTCAAGTACACGCCCACAAGCTGTGCAAGTTATTCGTGTATTGTAGGTTGGCTGGTGGTTATTTTGCCCACATACCGCCTCCGATGGCCGAAACTGGTATTATGACACCTGTCGGGCCGGGGCTAGTAATGCTAATGCTAATTAAGGTTGATATCTCTGCAGCACTATAACTTGACATTTTTTTAATGACATCATCGCCCTTATTTCTTCTCATTCTTTTGATGCGTGTAGGTCATGTTATGGATATTTTTACCTCAATTTTTGCATATGGCACCTTTAAGCAGTTTCTATGAGTTTGTTTCTAAGCATTGCATTATTGTTTTACAGCAAACATTTGTGCAATGCTGATACAAGTCTTGCTCTTACAGATGACTTATGCATTTGATGACTGTGATCTTGATTTAAATTTCTTGGTTATGATTTTAAATAAAATATTTCCCGGCTTGGTGGTTAGAAGGAACTGCTGTCTGTTCACTGCTCTGTGTGTGCACTTTGGATGGGATAAATGCAGAGTACAAGTTCTGATTTGGGTCACCATACTTAACTGTATCTCACATTGACAAAACAAGAGAGAAATCTCATTATGTAAATGCCACCATAATGCTTCAACATTAAGGGGGTAAAAAAAGAAACTCCTTTGGAATTAGCCATTTAATAACCATTTATCTTATGATCCTCAACAGTGGTGAAAATAATTATTCATACTACAGTGCATTATGGGAGTCTTTCATCTATTCATTAGATTCTATTGCAACATTAAGCATTTTGTTGATTGTCACCATTGTAGATATTCATATGCTGGTTCTTGATAATTGTGTATGTCTAAAAAACAAGATCTGGTGTTCAGATTTCTATACTTGTTTGACAAATTTAAAACTCACTCTCTGTAAATCAGAGATAGACAACTCCAGTTCTGGAGGGCCACTATTCTGCAGAGTTTAGCTTTAGATCTCATAAAAACTCTATCTGCCTGTACACTGTTAAAAAATTGCTGTAAAAAAACGGCCAAATTTCGACAGTAAAATACTGTTTTTCACTAAAACAATGCATTCTGGGTAATATTCATCGTTTTCGAGAAGTAGCCTGCTGCTATATATCGTAAATTAACAACGTTCAAATTCGACACTCAGCGGCTGTGTTTCAAATCACACCCTACACCCTCATTCACTATTCCCTACATGAGTTTACTAATATAGTCCACCTGACAGAGAGAATGAACACTAATGAGTGAATTCAGACACTGATCAACAGCTGCTGTTAATGAGTAGAATCACTGAAGAAAAAAAAAACATAACAAGACAAACACATGAAATACAACTGACTTCAGCCACAGCCTTAGATGAAATCAACTGAAGATTTAAACGATCAACAAACAGCTTCACCAACTTCACACATTACTAACCAGACTGACTTTATTTCTGTCAGATCAGAGAACAGAGATCAAAAGATCTTATTGAGAATTAAAGAGATTTAGATGATAATGTTACTGTTTCGTTTAGCGTCACCACTGTGGAGATCAGTGTTTGCTTTAGTTGGGCTCCTGACCATTGACTTTTACACTTTACATTTTGTTTTATTGCTGTATTTGTATCTTTATGATGCATCTATTACAGCAGTATTAATTTTGATAGTCAAGTGATTGTGGTTGTTTCTAACAGGCATGATCTACTAGACTGACTTAAAGTGTTGCTATAATAATCAAATATTAATTTGGTGTTGAAATATTTGAGTGAATGACACTTCAATTTAGTAAGATTGAAAAGTAGTGTGATAACCAGTATTTATGGATTTAACGACTAGTTTTAGTTAAAAAGTATTTCGGGCAGCAGTCCCCACAACACTCAAAGAGAGAAATCAACAATCAGCATATGAATCTCAACAATGGTGACAATCTAAAGGTTCATGATGCAATGCATGCTGGGTACCAGCACAGGATAAAACTCATCCATGATTCCCAGCATGCATTGCGGCATGAATAAATTATGCCCCTGAATTGTTCACTTATTTTCTTGAATTCTTATGTGCTTATAATTTTGCATTTGTTTTAAGTTTTAGTAGCATGTGTTGTGATGTTCAGAACTGATCTGTTCATTTATTTTGTGGATTGTCACCATTGTTGTGATTCATACGCTGATTCTTGATATTTCTGTCTAAAGTTCAGCAAAGGTTTTTTTTTTTTTTATGAGTGACATTTTCTTAACAGTCTTTCATAACTTATGGCTCAGCAGTGTTCCTTCTCATGCTGTAGTATCAATATTCAATAAGAGAATCGATACGGGATTAGATCAGAAATAATAGTATTTGTTCTTGTCAATCTATAAACAACAATATCTGATTTTTTTTCTTCTGTGTACTTTTGTTTTGCTATAACAGGTTCCAAAGGCGCATTGTTACAGCATGAAAAAAAAAACCTTAGTTGTTGAAAAGTCACGTTCAAGAGCCCAATTAAAGTAAACACTGATCTCCATCATGGTAGTGAAAAAAACACCTAAACCTATTTAACTCTCCAGAAGTTCTTCTGTAGACATCTGACAGAAATAAAGTCAGTCTGGTTAGTAATGTGAATCTGGTGAAGCTGTTTTAGTAGTTGTTTAATCAGATCTTGAGAGATTTGATGTATTCTTTTATTCAGTTGATTTCATCTAAGGCTGTGGCTGAAGTCATTTGTAGATCTTGTGTTTCTCTTTCCTTCAGTGATTCTGCAGGTGTTTATCACTAATGCTCAATCATCAATTAATCACCGAATTATCTCATTAACTTCACTGATTCAGTGTTACTCTAACACTCTGTAGTGTGCACACATTATAAGTGTTCATTTAAAACTGAGGATTTTCTTGTGGGGTTTAAAGGGTTAAAGATTTAAGATGAAGAAAAAACAGAATGAAACATAATTTAACAGTAATAAACTGTAATTAATTTACAGGAAACAAACTGTAGAAAAACAGTTATTTACTGGCACCCCTGCTGCCAGTAAATAACTGTTTTTCTACTGTTTCTTGCCGTAAATTAATGGTTGCCAGCAAAAAAAGTGTTTTTCTACAATTTGTTGCCGTCAAGTCAAGGAAAAACAGTAATATACTGTAAAATGTAAACGTCAGATTTACCAAATGAAAAATAAGTTAATTTAACTAAAATATTTGTGAACATCCATAGAAAAAAAATTAGGCAAAGTCATACACTGATAATGAGAGTAAATACTGAACTTGACTGTATTAATGTGTGTTTGCACAAGAGAGATCGTTTAGTTTAATGTAGTTTTGTTGTTCACCATTGTGCTGTAGAGTAGAGCCGGTGCTTCAGTCAATGATGAGCCACAAATTCTGATTTTCTGCTGCTTTATATAAAGGCAGTAAATGTGGAGTCGCTGATACAGTGGTGATCTCTGCGTTAAGTACTTCAGCACATACATGTGTAATACAGCTGACAATGAGCTGCAGTGATTTGAGTAAAAGTCATGTATTTAGTTACTTTATTACTGCACATTAAGTGTAAGAAATATTCCTTCTCAGTGGACTCAAATGAAATAAGTTCATAGTACTAACATCGTAGGAATGCTAGTTTAAAAACTCGAACTGTTTGAAGCAGTGGGAGTGGAGTTAATTTCCATGGTAGAATTTACGGTAAAATACTGTTAAAAAATAAGAGTGGTAAATTAATGGTTAAGAGCTGTAAATTAACAGTACTTTACTGGCACCCCTGCTGCCAGAAAATTACTGTTATTTAACGGCAAAATTTTTTACAGTGTACCTTCTCGAAAACGATGAATATTACTAGAGTTGTTCCGATTCCGATACTAGTATCGGAAATATCTCCGATACCACAACAAATTCTGGCATCGGCATCGGCGAGTACATGAACCCATATACCGATCCGATACCATTTTCTTAAAAAAGACCTAGTTATGACCGCAAGCTTTGCCTAACCGCTGCACGGTTCTTCTTCGCTGCTCAAAATGCATTGAAAACACAGGAAGTTGTGCTGTGTTGCCACAAGCAACCCCTGTTTAGAGCAGCGAAGAAGAAATGAAAACGCGTTAGCAGCCCTTATCTATATATGACTGGATCACTCATCACATTCTAAACTGCCAAAACACAGTGAAGCCGCTACTATATTATAGATCAGTGGTTAGCAGTATGTCTCTGTAGTACCGGTAGTTACAGACTCTCGAGTATATTCAGTACCGGCAGCTGCGTTCAGTCGCTTCCGTGTAAGTCAAAGCGCAGGGCTCCAGACAGTAGCCGAATATATACTAGTGTCTGTGAATATTAAACTGCAAAATACTATTTAAATATTACTCCCGCAAAATCTACATCTCTGTGGGTGACTGGCACAGATGCGCGAGAGCTCGCTGTTTTGTAGTCTCTGCTGTGTGTCATGAGGACACGAACGCATAAACCGTCACTTCATGAGAATTTACCGTTTCATTTGAGAATACTGTCATATCATAAACACAGCCACTCAAAGATCTTCATGGCAGCCCATTAAAATAAATGTTTGGTTTACATGAGTAAATTGACAATATATAAAGCTACTGTTGTAGCCTACAGTAATAATAATACGTCTCTATAATAATAATAATTATGCCTAGATGGTTGCTTGTTTTTTACTTGTTTTGTTGTAAAGAGATTATCTGATTAATAGATCTTTTTTGTTGCAGTTTTTTTATACAGTTATATTGTAAAACTTAAATACCTTTTTTAGTTTGCGGTGTTAGATTTTTGGCTGCATTTGAAGTTCTTTTTTGCATAAGAAAATAAATAATACTGTCAAATTCATGTTAGATAATAAAAATACTGTAATAAATACAGTAGTTCACCATGTATTTGTTCATGTTTTATTGAGGGATCTGTCTGAAGCACACCATAAAAAAATTCTAGCAATTTACACAGGGCTAGTAGTATATACAGCTGTATATACAGATATACACCCAGGTATCGGATCAGTACTCGGTATCGGCCGATACCCTGAGCCCAGGTATCGGAATCGGTATCGGGAAGAGAAAAAGGGTATCGGAACATCTCTAGTGAATATTAAACTGCAAAATACTATTTAAATATTACTCCCGCAAAATCTACATCTCTGTGGGTGACTGGCACAGATGCGCGAGAGCTCGCTGTTTTGTAGTCTCTGCTGTGTGTCATGAGGACACGAACGCATAAACCGTCACTTCATGAGAATTTACCGTTTCATTTGAGAATACTGTCATATCATAAACACAGACACTCAAAGATCTTCATGGCAGCCCATTAAAATAAATGTTTGGTTTACATGAGTAAATTGACAATATATAAAGCTACTGTTGTAGCCTACAGTAATAATAATACGTCTCTATAATAATAATAATTATGCCTAGATGGTTGCTTGTTTTTTACTTGTTTTGTTGTAAAGAGATTATCTGATTAATAGATCTTTTTTGTTGCAGTTTTTTTATACAGTTATATTGTAAAACTTAAATACCTTTTTTAGTTTGCGGTGTTAGATTTTTGGCTGCATTTGAAGTTCTTTTTTGCATAAGAAAATAAATAATACTGTCAAATTCATGTTAGATAATAAAAATACTGTAATAAATACAGTAGTTCACCATGTATTTGTTCATGTTTTATTGAGGGATCTGTCTGAAGCACACCATAAAAAAATTCTAGCAATTTACACAGGGCTAGTAGTATATACAGCTGTATATACAGATATACACCCAGGTATCGGATCAGTACTCGGTATCGGCCGATACCCTGAGCCCAGGTATCGGAATCGGTATCGGGAAGAGAAAAAGGGTATCGGAACATCTCTAAATATTACCCAGAATGCACTGTTTTACTGAAAAACAGTATGTTACTGTCGAAATTTGGCCTTTTTTTTTACAGCGATTTTTAACAGTGTAACAGATCTCTCTTGTGCCAACACACTAATACAGTTGAGTTCAGTATTTACTCTCATTATCAGTGTATGACTTTGCATAATGTTCTATGGATGTTCACAAATATTTTAGTCAAATTAACTTTCATTTGGTAAATCTGACTTTTACGTTTTACAGTATATTACTGTTTTCCTTGACTTAACGGCAACAAACTGTAGAAAAACACTTTATTTTTGCTTGCAACCATTAATTTATGGCAACAAACTGTAGAAAAACAGTTATTTAGTGGCAGCAGGGGTGCCAGTAAATAACTGTTTTTCTACAGTTTGTTTCATGTAAATTAATTACAGTTTATTACTGTTAAATTATGCTTTATGCTGTTTTTTCTTCATCTTAAATCTTTACCCCTTTAAACCCCAGTTGGACTCTTGACCCTTTTAATAACTTCAAAGTAATTTGTTTTTAAGCTATTGCAGTTGTGTTACAAATGAGTTACAAGCTTGAGACAGCAAGTTAATTTACAATCTTTGCTTATAAAGCATTTTGTGTCATGAAGGAGTCTCTCTTTTTTGTTAACTGATATTCAGCAATTACTGAACTACAAAAAAAGCCTATTAAACAAATATTATTGTAATGCTTAAATATTCGGGGGAAAAATTTTGTAGGCTCAGGATTTTAGACATGAGCACTTATCATATGATCATCAATAGTGGGGACAATAATTATTCATGCTACAGTGCATGATGGGAGTTTTTACCATGGTGTCACCCAGTCACTTCAGCATGAAGCATTTTGTTGATTGTCACCATTGTTGAGATTCATATGCTGGGTCATGATAGTTGTGCATCTTATAAAGAAAAGGCACAAAAATGTGTTTTCATGACATACATAAGATTTTAAATTAATTATATATATATTAAACTGGCAGTTCCGCTTGGTAGGTTATATAAAAACTGAAAATATGTTAAATGAAATAAAATTGTTTTGGAAAAGAACAGGCTGATGCCTAATAATTACTTCATCATATAAAACCAGCTAGTAGTGGTTGAAAATCCAGGTGGGCCAGATCTGGGCACAAGCTGCTTGCTGTCTGGGTTTGACAATAATTTAGCTAATTCCTTTTGTAAAGAATCACTGTAATTTGTAATGTTTTTAGAGAGTTGTGTGATAATTACAAACTCTATTGCAAGCACTATTAGAAAGAGAGAAAGAAGTGTTGGCACTATTAGAAAGAGAGAAAGAACATGTCAGAGTTTCTGCTTTCTTATGAAGTGTATTGGCATAAGTAACCCCTCCTGTTCTATTCCCTCATTCTTGCTCTTTCACTTCTGCTTTAGGTTCTAATTTATCTTTGTGGTACTGACAGATGCATTTTCCTCTGATAACTGAAAGGTTAAATCAGTGCTTCCTTAAAAATGGGGAAACACACACAGACAGTACTAATATAAAACAATGCCAATATTACACATGAAAGTGACGTGACATACAGCCAAGTATGGTAATCCATTCTCAGAATTTGTGCTCTGTTTTTAATTCATCCCAAGCACGCACACATATACATGCATCCATGCACAATGGGTAGCCATTTATGCTGCAGTGCTCAGGGAGCAGTTGGGGGTTCAGTGCCTTGCTCAAGGGCACCTTTAGTCGTGGTATCACCGGCCCGAGACTCGAACCCACAATCTTAGAGTTAGAAGTCAAATACTCTAACCACTAGGCCATGATTTCCCCAAACTCATGAATAAACATCATGTCTGATGTGTACAAATATATAACAATGTACCATCATGTTACATATGCAAATATATTCTGTGCATGATGAGAGTTTTTACTATGGTGTTACCCAGCATGCACTTCAGCATGAAGCATTTTGTTGATTGTCACCATTGTTCAGATTAATATGCTGGGTCATGATGTCTGTGCATCTTATTAGAACCAGGGTTCAAACATATACTTTCATTGCACAACTTAGATTTCAATTTAGTTCATTATAACTATTAAGCCATGCGGTAATTCCACTTGGTAGGTTATTTAAAATTGAACATATGTTAAATGAAGTAAAATTGTTTTGGAAAGAAACAGGCTGATGCCTAATAATTACATCAGCATATAAAACCAGCTAGTAGCGGTTGAACATCCATGTGGGCCAGATCTGGGCCCAGGCTGCTTGCTGACTGGGTTTGACAATAATTTAGCTAATTCCATTTTTAAAGAATCACTGTAATTTGTAATGTTTTAAGATAATTGTGTGATAATTACAAACTCTATTGCAAGTACGATTAGAAAGAGAGAAAGAAGTGTTGGAGATTTAAATATTTTTCTAGGAACATGTCAGAGTTTCTGATTTCTTATGAAGTGTATTGGCATGTGTAACCCCTCCGGTTCTATTCCCCTCATTCTTGCTCTTTCACTTCTGCTTTAGCTTCTGATTAATTTATCTTTGTGATACTGACAGATGCCTTTTCCTCTGAGAACTTAAGGGTTAAATCAGTGCTTCCTTAAAAATGGGGAAACATACAAACACACACACGCACACACGCACGCACGCACGCACACACACACACACACAGACACTAATAATATAAAACAATGCCAATATTACAAAGTGATATGACATATAGCCAAGTATGGTAATCCATTTTCAGAATTTGTGCTCTGTTTTTAATTCATCCCAAGTACGTACAGATATACATGCTATTTCATGCATACTGAGTTTTTTACACTGTTAAAGAGTTGGATTCCCATGCTAAACATGGACAAAGTTTCAAAAATTAAGTTGTACGTTTGAAGGAGTATTTCTGTTCCAAAAATACTCCTTCCGGTTTGTCACAAGTTTCGGAAAGTTTTTTTCGAGTATGGCTCTGTGTGACGTTAGATTGAGCGGAATTTCCTTATATGGGTCCTGAGGGCAAGTGCTCCCGTATAGCAGAGCAATGAGAGGCTGAGCACAGACTCACTGATCAGAGCGAGAGCGTCGCGAAATGTCACAAAAGGAGTGTGTTTTTGGTTGCCAGGGCAAGACAACCCTGCACAGATTACCAAAGAAAAAACAGCATTAAGGGACCAGTGGATGGAGTTTATTTTTACAGAGCATCAACGGAGTTGTGCAAGTGTTTGTGTTTGTTCCCTGCATTTCTAAAATGCTTGTTTTACAAACAAAGCCCAGTTTGAGGATGATGCAATCCCAACGAAAAAGGGTCACGATTGTGTGTTGGAACCACAGGCGTTGAGTAAAACTGCTTCAAATATCTCTGCCTCCTTGTTAGTGCCTCCGCCTCCCATCGGAGACGCGGGTTCGAGCCCCGCTCGGAGCGAGTCCTTGCTGCTGCTGCTCTCGTTCAGTTTCAGCCTTCACAGCTGTCACAGCTTCCAAACGCCCTCAACGCAAAAGCTTACTCGCGCTCGTGATTCTTTAGCTCCGCCCACACGTCACGCCTCCAGGCGCTCGTGTTTTTCCGGGAAAAATCGGTACAGACTATCTTTCTCTTATGAATATAATAAAACTAAATACTTTTTGGAGTTATGAAGGATGCAGTACTACTCTATAGGTACTCAAGATTAACAGGATATTTAGTGAAAACGAGCATTTCACCCCCCCTTTAAGTATTTTAGCACATACGTGTGTGTGCTGTAGCTGACAGTGATTTGCGTAAAAGTAATTATTTTAGTTATTTTCCCACACAGCAAAGGCTTCTGGAACGGACCCGCGAAACGGACCTGTATCGGCGTCCACTTTTGCGTGCAATGACGGATCCGAAATGAAGGCGGGTCGCGGACCCGTTGCTCCACGCTGCATCCGCTCCGCATCCGCGATTAAAACCTTACCTCCACAGCGGGTCCGTTTTGGACCCGTTTATCTCATTTTCAAAAACCCTTCTGTTCTTGTTGTAGGATAAAATATGATGAACTAAATATTAAGATAAACTATGCCTCGTAAGATAAACTATCACTACACTGTAAAACCCGACAAGTTAACTTAACTCAAACCGTTTGAGTAAACAGATTGCCTTGATTTAAACCATGTAAGTTTTAAAACTTTGCATTCAAGTAATTAAGTGATTAACTAAGTGCTGATTGAGAATTAGTGATGAACAGCTGCTGTTAACAAACAGAATCACTGAAGAAAAGAGAAACACAAGAACTACCTACACTGACTTCAGACACAGACTTAGATGAAATCAACTGAAATAAAATACATGAAATCTCTCAAGATCTGATTAAACAACCCCACAAACAGAATCACCAGATCCACTTATTAATAACCAGACTGACTTTATTTCTGTCAGACGTCTACAGAAGATCTTATTGAGAATGAACTAAGGTTTACATGTTGATTTATTGTTTCATTTGAAGTAACCATGTTAGAGATCAGTGTTTGCTTTAGTTGTGCTCTTGACCCTTGATTTATGTCTTAGTCTTTTCTCTGGCTGTTATAACCACGTGTTTCTGTTAGTGTTTTAGCTCTTAATTATCAGAGCTGTATGTGATGGAGCAAAACATGAACACATCAGATGTTTTGTGTCCCAAATCAACCAAATTGCCAGTATGAGAAACAGAAGATTATTATTGCAATAAGAAAATAATGCAAGCTTACATTATCCCTGTTTATTATAAAAATTATTATATTAGATAATAAAAACAAAACCACAAGCTGAGATGAACCCTATTTTTCACAAATCCCCTTTTTCTTCTCAGAGCATGGCACGTCATTCCAGTTGTTCAGTGGTGAAATTTCCACCTGATCTCTTTTAAAATTTAGTTCAATGCAGTCCTCATTTCCACGGTTATTGTTTGGCTCACCTTTGAACCAAAACCTGAAAAACATGTATCAGAGGGTCAGTTTTTAAGGAGCACAAATTTATTTATAAACAGTACTCACAGTATAACAGCATGTTTAGAACGTAAACTAAAGTACAAGCTGAAGCAAAGGTGAAGGTGCAGAAAAGTAAAATACACAAAAACTGTTTTAATTGAATTTACAGAATTTAAAGGTACAGGTTGTAGGACCTGCCACTAAAGGGTGCACTATCAAAACAATAACAATTGCATGGTTTGATGACGCTAAGAATGACGGTATTTGTTGTCTTCTACCCAAATGCTGACGGCCATCAATTGGACGGAAAGATAAGTCATGTATTTAATGCAAGTTCAACGATTTGCGAACAAAGTCAAATCAAAGACGTGATCAGACTTTAGATCAGACGCGTCCTCGCACAGATCTAGAGATGCGATGCCCGGCGTTTGGTGTGTATGCCCCATTATACTAATCTTGTTGATCGTTATAATATCATACATTTTCTGTAAAGATACAAATCGAAAAAACTCACCTGTCGAGTAAAACACAAGCGAGATCGGCATACATTTCTAGTTGAAGTTTGTCGTGAAGCTACTTCCGCATTTGTCCACGACACTGTTGTCATGTGGTTTAATGACTAATGTCATTGACAGGAGACTGCACTGCCCCGTGTCACTGTTTAGAATGGGAATTTTCTCATGATTTATAAGTAGTTGAAAACATTAGAGATATTGTTAGTTCTTATTTTTATATTTTACTGCAAATATCTTACAAATTGTACCTTTAAATGTCTTTAATTGTGGTTGTGTTGTTTGTGGGAGAGTTTTCTTTTGTGCAATTTTTTTCTGAAAGTTGTGATTTTATAATGAGAACCAAAAAAACTAAAACAAATGAATACACAGCGATCTTTTAGCTCTTACCCTTGTTTCAGTGGCGAATTATCCACCCATTTCATGGTGCCCTCATTCTCTGAGTCAGACAAACCAATCCACACTCTCTCACTGATTAATGAAGATATGTGTCTCTTTGTGAATAAAAACAGGAATAAGTGTGATTTCTCTCATTTATTAACAGACACACAAACTCACACAAACTCACCTGCTTCTCTTCAGTGTTGATAATGACCAGATCAGCTCCACGATCCCTGCAGTACTGTCTGCTGTCAGACCAGCTCTTTGACTCAGTGGAGATGAACAAGCCATCTGGACCCCACAGATATCCTGATGAGGATAGACTTTTTAAAATTGTATACATGAAAGAGAAAGGAAAAAAGGACAATTAAACTACTTGCACATAAATTATTTGCACTAACCTCGCTTAGAAGCAACCTGAAAATGCTGCAGTACGATGGTAGCAATCAGAAGTAGACATATTATCCCAAGACACACAATGATTGGCACCAAACATCGACCTTGTCCTGTCAGATAGGAAGAAAACACAACAAATATTGATTAATACACTACATTATCGATTATGTAAGTTTCAAGAACTAAGTATTGTTTATGAGAAGATCTGAAATTACTACATGGTAAAATATGAAAACAAGACTTTAAAATCAAACTGAATGGAAAATGAACAGTATTGTTCTTAGAAAACAATGATTGAAATTGTATCTAACAGTTCTCATTTCATAAATTAATCTATCTTCTTACGACAGCTTCGAGCTTGTTCTTCATAATTGTGCCTTTGAGGTCGAGCTGTGTTCTTAAGATTTCTGCATTTAGCATTATTATAAAAGTCCTCTAATTCCATTTTTTTTCTGTGTCTTGCAGCACTTCGTCACAGAGGGAATGTGGTCTAAAATTAAGCCTACTCTTGTTTTAATAGTGCTAAATCTACACAGGAAGTGATTTCATTGGACACTTACATTCTTGAAAAATATAGACTTCCAGAATGAAAGTTCTCTAAAATTATATTTCTTACTATATCATTATAATTATATTTTTCAATACCACTACCAAAAACAACTAAACTTCTCAATAAGATCTACTGTAGATATCTGACAGAAATAAAGTCATTCTGGTTAGTAATATAAAGCTGTTTTAGGAGTTGTTTAATCAGATCTTGAGAGATTTAATGACTTATTTTATTTTATTTCATCTAAGGCTGTGGCTGAATTCAGTTGTAATTCTTATGTTTCTCTTTCTTTCTACATGTTCTCTTGCTGTTTCTGCTTTGATAAAGATTATAACAACTAAATAACTACACTGACAAGTCAAGTGTCAAATTGCACAACTAAAACCAACACTTAGCACCATTATGGTGACATCTAACCAAATTATTACTTTTAAACACACATCAACATCCACATCTAAATATCTGCTTAAATCTTAATAAGAATGTTAGGGAATTATGTTCTAATAATGTTAGTAATACTCATTTTTAGAATGTTTTTAGAGAATGTTATCCTATCTTTTGAGAATGTTCTGGGAACAAAAATAATTATATCAGCTAAAAACATTGTTAGAACAATCCATGGGGATGTTCTTAGAACATTTTTTAGAACAAAAAAATATAGCTGGAAAGTGCCGCTCCATTTGAAACAAGGTGATGGACATTTACTGCTAATCACAGAACCGGCTTTACTGACAAGACACACATGACAATTAATAAGTTAATTAATTAATTTCTGGAGGCTTAATTTGCTCACAATACCACCTGGTGGTCAAAGAGTGCAAAAAAGCAGATATATCACAGGCAGAGGTGTAAAGTCCAGAAAGTAAAAGTCCCACTGTTAAAAATCGCTGTAAAAAAACGGCCAAATTTCGACAGTAACATACTGTTTTTCAGTAAAAAAGTGCATTCTGGGTAATATTCATCGTTTTCAAGAAGGTAGCCTGCTGCTATATATCGTAAATTAACAACGTTCAAAGTCGACACTCAGCGGCTGTGTTTCAAATCACACCCTACACCTTCATTCACTATTCCCTATATGAGTTTACTAATATAGTCCACCTAACAGAGAGAATGAAAACTAATGAGTGAATTCAGACAATGATCAACAGCTGCTGTTAACGAGTAGAATCACTGAAGAAAAAAGAAACAAGACAAACACAAGAAATACAACTGACTTCAGCCACAGCTTTAGATTAAATCAACTGAAGATTTACACAATCAACAAACAGCTTTATCAACTTCACTCATCACTAACCAGACTGACTTTATTTCTATCAGATCAGAGATCAGAGATCAAAAGATCTTATTGAGAATTACAGAGATGTAGATGATAATGTTAGTTTCGTTTTAGCATCACCATTGTGGAGATCAGTGTTTGCTTTAGTTGGGCTCCTGACCCTTGACTTTTGTACTTCAACTTTTGTTTCATTGCTGTATTTGTATCTTTATGATACATCTGTTACAGCAATATTAATCTTCATGGTCAAGTGATTATGACGGTTTCTGTCAAGCATGATCTACTTGACTGACTTGTTGCTATAATTGTCAATTAATAATTTGGTGTTGAAATATTTGAGTGAATAACACTTTTCTTTTGTTTGTTTCTTCAGTTTTATAAGACTGAACGGTAATGTGATTATCTGGATAAGGATTTAACGAAATGTTGAGCTTTAAATATTTTGGGCAGCAGTTCTCACAACACTCAAAGAGAGACATCAACAATCAGCATATTAATCTCAACAATGGTGACAATCAAAAGGTTTATGATGCAATGCATGCTGGGTACCAGCACAGGATAAAACTCATCCATGACTCCCAGCATGCATTGCGGCATGAATAAATTATGCCCCTGAATTGTTCACTTATTTTCTTGAATTCTTATGTGCTTATAATTTTGCATTTGTCTTAAGTTTTAGTAGCATGTTTTGTGATGTTCAGAACTGATCTGTTCATTTATTTTGATTGTCACCATTGTTGTGATTCATACGCTGATTCTTGATGTTTCTGTCTAAATTTCAGCAAAGGTTTTTTTTTTATTATTAGTGAAATTTTCTTAACAGTCTTTTATAACTTATGGCTCAGCAGTGTTCCTTCTTATGCTGTAGCATCAATATTCAATAAGAGAAGAGACACAGGATTAGATCAGAAATAACAGTATTTGTTCTTGTCAATCTATAAACAACAATATCAGATTTTTTTTCTTCTGTGTACTTTTGTTTTGCTATAACAAGTTCCAAAGGCGCATTGCTACAGCATGTAAAAAAAAAAAAAAATCCTTAGTTGTTGAAAAGTCATGTTCAAGAGTCCAACTAAAGTAAACACTGATCTCCATCATGGTAGTGAAAAAAACACCTAAACCTATTTAACTCTCCATAAGTTCTTCTGTAGACATCTGACTGACTGAAATAAAGTCAGTCTGGTTAGAAATGTGAATCTGGTGAAGCTGTTTTAGTAGTTGTTTAATCAGATCTTGAGAGATTTGATGTATTCTTTTATTCAGTTGATTTCATCTAAGCCTGTGGCTGAAGTCATTTGTAGATCTTGTGTTTCTCTTTCCTTCAGTGATTCTGCAGGTGTTTATACTAATGCTCAATCATCAATTAAACACCGAATTATCTCATTAACTTCACTGATTCAGTGTTACTCTAACACTCTGTAGTGTGCACACATTCATGTGTTCATTTAAAACTGAGTATTTTCTTGTGGGGTTTAAAGGGTTAAAGATTTAAGATGAAGAAAAAACAGCATGAAACATAATTTAACAGTAATAAACTGTAATTAATTTACAAGAAACAAACTGTAGAAAAACAGTTATTTACTGGCACCCCTGCTGCCAGTTAATAACTGTTTTTCAACTGTTTCTTGCCGTAAATTAATGGTTGCCAGCAAAAAAAAGTGTTTTTCTACATTTTGTTGCCGTTAAGTCAAGGAAAAACAGTAATATACTGTAAAATGTAAACATCAGATTTACCGAATGAAAAAAAAAGTTAATTTAACTAAAATATTTGTGAACATCCATAGAAAAAAAATTAGGCAAAGTCATACACTGATAATGAGAGTAAATACTGAACTTGACTGTATTAATGTGTGTTTGCACAAGAGAAATCGTTTAGTTTAATGTAGTTTTGTTGTTCACCATTGTGCTGAAGAGTAGAGCCTGTGCTTCAGTCAAAGATGAGCCACAATTTCTGATTTTCTGCTGCTTTATATAAAGGCAGTAAATGTGGAGTCGCTGATACAGTGATGATCTCTGCGTTAAGTACTTCAGCACATACATGTGTAATACAGCTGACAATGAGCTGCAGTGATTTGAGTAAAAGTCATGTATTTAGTTACTTTATTACTGCACATTAAGTGTTTGCATCGTTATATTAAGAAATATTCCTTCTCAGTGGACTCAAATGAAATAAGTTCATAGTACTAACATCGTAGGAAAGCTAGTTTTAAAAACTCGAACTGTTTGAAGCAGTGGGAGTTGAGTTAATTTCCATGGTAGAATTTACGGTAAAATACTGTTAAAAAATAAGAGTGGTAAATTAATGGTTAAGAGCTGTAAATTAACAGTACTTTACTGGCGCCCCTGCTGCCAGAATATTACTGTTATTTAACGGCAAATTTTTATACAGTGCCTGTCTTGCCTTGCCTTGACTCAAGTCAAATCTCAAGTCCTCAAAAAGTCAATGAGATAATCAATAGACTAATGAAATGATGATTGTGCATTAGTGATGAACACCTGCTGTTTTTGAGAATTACAGATGACCGGATGCTGTTGTTGTATTCATTAAAATGATGCCACCATCATGGGGATCAGTGTTTGCTGAAGGTGGTCTCTTGACCCTTTTAATAAAACAAACAAATTTGCATTTAAATACTTGCGGTTGTGTTACATAGTAAACATTAACAAATTGCTGAATTAAAAGCTTGACATAGCAAATTAAATTGACTTTTTTCATCTAAAGCAACACCATGAAGGTGTCTCTCTTTGTTTTTTTTTACATGATATTCAGCTATTACTGAACTACAAAAAAGTCATATTAAACAAATATCACTGTAATGCTTAAATATTGGGGAAAAAAACTGAACAGTTTTAGGATTTTAGACATGAGCACTTATCATATGATCCTCAACAGTGGTGACAATAATTATTCATGCTACAGTGCATGATGGGAGTTTTTACAATGGTGTTACCCAGCATGAACTTCAGCTTGAAGCGTTTTGTTGATTGTCACCATTGTTGAGATTCATATGCTGGGTCATCATGTCTGTGCGTCTTAGTAGGACAAATGTTCAAAAATGTGTATTCATTACATATGTTAGATTACAAATTCATTCATTAAAACTATTAAAGCAATGGTTCATTTGCCTGTCAGGCTTCTACAAGGTAGGTTATTAAAAAACTGAACATATGTTAATAAAAATTTACACAACGGCTCGGTGTAGTAACAGCTGCTCTTTGTGAAATCACGCACCTGATGGAATTAACTGCTGATTAGATAACCGGCTTTACTGACGAGATGCGCATTAATGATCAGAGCACCCCTAATGAAAACTATATCACCTTATATTTGTTCATGGCCCCTTTTATAACAAATGATATGTTTTGGTAAACACTATTACAAGAACCACAAACTTACTAAGCCAAGAGTCAAACTACCCAACTAAAGCAAACACTGATCACAATAATGGTGATCAAACATTTTCAAATAAAACATAAACATCTAAATCTTTGTTAATTCTCAAAAATAACTTCTGTAGATGTCTGACAGAAATAAAGTCAAACTGGTTAGTAATAAGCTGGTAATATGTGTACTGCCATGCATTTCAACGTTTTTTATGATTTTTTTGTGGGGGTGTTTATTCCAGCCAAAATTCAGCATCTGCCCAACGTTGGTACTTGACGTCAAACAGTCGTCGGATTTAGACGTCAACCCGATTTTCGTTTTCAACCAAAATCCAACATCTAAACGACGTTGGAGTCTACATCCTGTGCCTGCTGGGAATAATCTAACCTTGAGGTCATAAATGCATGGATTAACATTTCTGCATTTGACATTGAGAGCATAGGCCGTAATTTAGATATATTTTTGAGATGGAAAAATGCAGTTTTACAAATGCTAGAAACTTGGCTTTCTAAGGAAAGATTGCGATCAAACAGCACACCTAGGTTCCTAACTGATGACAAAGAATTGACAGAGCAGCCATCAAGTCTTAGACAGTGTTCTAGGTTATTACAAGCTAAGTTTTTAGGTCCTATAATTAACACCTCTGTTTTTTTCTGAATTTAGCAGTAAGAAATTACTCGTCATCCAGTTTTTTATATTGACTATGCATTCCATTAGTTTTTCAAATTGGTGTGTTTCACCGGGCCGCGAAGAAATATAGAGCTGAGTATCATCAGCATAACAGCGAAAGCCATCACCATGTTTCCTGATGATATCTCCCAAGGGTAACACATAAAGTGTGAAGAGTAGCTGCCCTAGTACTGAGCCTTCGGGTACTCCATACTGCACTTGTGATTGATATGATACATCTTCATTCACCTCTAACATAAAGTCAATATGGGAGAAAATGTTCTGGGAACAAAGATAAAATTACCTGCTAAAAACATTGTCAGAACAATCCATGGGTAGGTTTTTGGAACTTTTTTAGAACAAAAAAATTCTAGCTGGGTTCTTGCATTTCACTTCTGCTTTAGCTTCTGATAAATTTATCTTTACAATACTGAGAGTTTTTTTTTTTTTTTAGAACACAAGGGAGAAGTCAGTGCTTCCTCGGAAAATGTATAAGGAAAAACCCACCAAACTAAAATAAAAGAAGGACTATGAAATATGACATTAAAGTGTATAAATTACTATTTTTTTTCTAAAATGACACTGTCCAACAGAAGGTAAAATTAACTGACCAGCAAAAGCTTGTCCTACTAAGACGCACAGACATAATGACCCAGCATATGAACCTCAACAATGGTGACAATCAACAAAACGCTTCAAACTGAAGTGCATACTGGGTAACACCATGGTTAAAACTCCCATCATGCACTGTAGCATGAATAATTATTGTCACCACTGTTGAGCATTATATGATAAGTTCTCATGTCTAAAATCCTGAGCCTTTACAATTTTCCCCCCAATATTTAAGCAATACAATAATATTTGTTTAATATTACTTTTTTGTAGTTCAGAAATAGCTGTACATCATGTAACAAACCAAAGAGAGACACCCTCATCATATTAATTTAAATGCTTTAGACTAAAAAAGCGCAATTTAATTTGCTATTTCAAGCTTTTAATTAAGCAATGTGTTAATGTTTACTATGTAACACTACCGCAAGTGTTTAAAAGCAAATTACTTTGTATTATTAAAAGGGTCAAGAGCCCAACTAAAGCAAACACTGATCGCCATGATGGTGGCATCATTTTAACCAATAAATCATCCGATCCTCTGTAATTCTCAATAACAGCAGGTGTTAACAGCATCTCTATTGCACAATCATCATTTAATTAGTCACTTAATTATCTCATTAACTTTAACTCTTTGAGGACTTGGGATTTAACTTGAGACTCGTTTTTGACTTGGAAGGAATAACTTGGTTCCTCATCTGATGAAATCAGCTGCTGAGTTCATGGGTGGAACAAAAATATGGCAGGAATTTTACTTTCTGACCCCTGGACTTTACAATTCTGCCTGTAATATATTTGCTTGTTTTACAATTGTTGGTCACCAGGTGGTATTGTGAGCAAATTAAGTTTCCAGAAATTAACCCTTTTGTGAACCACTTGGCTGAAAAGCTTATAGCTTCATGAGTCCAAGCGTGTACATCTGCAGACTGCAAGACGGGGGCATAACTTGAAGTGGGCGTAACTTGAAGTAGGAGGAGTAACCTGAAGTTGTCCAAATCACACAGAACCACGCGAGATCTCAAAACAATAAGTTGTTGGCAATATGGCGGCTTTAATTAGGGCACAGAGTAGAATATTGATTACGTTTTAAGGGAGGAAGGGGTTTTAGGCAGGATTTGATGCATGTTGTGTGTGTAGATATTAATGTTATGGGACAATGTGAGAGATGTGTACGTTTTACTAGGAAAACTTATCATCTGATCCATACTCCGGAACAGAAGAGGGTGGTAATGCACCAATAAACTGGATACTAACCGCTGTTAATCTGGAAAAAAGACAAATATGACAGCTTGCTGTGGCTGTGAGAGACAACGGTGAGAATATTTTTTTTCCCGAAATAATTATTAAAATTTAAGTGTATAAGTCATTTTCATACAGTGGTATTGTTTTTGGAGTTAATTATTTATTAAAACTAAGGCGTAAAGTAAGCAAAAAGGTCTAAAGATGCTATCCCCAGGTTTCACAGGCTTAATCTAAACCCTTTCTGTGACCTACATAATATAGCATATTTGTGATTTTGTTGTAAACGTGTTTTATAATGCATAACTAACAGGGGAGCTCCATTAATTACATGACTCAATAGTGGATTTACATAAACCATATATACTTCTTGAAGACTATTACTAAATGTCTATTTATCATCTGACTGGATAATGTTTGATAAGTATTGTAGATGAGCACATCTAACAGACATGAAACAGGTGTCTGAGTGATGTGTGTGTGATATTGTGTAGAATTCACTTTTGTCAACACTGCTATAGAGTGTAATTCATGTAAACAAACAAATCTACATAAAGTAACTAAACATAAGTTATGTATTTTATTTGTCCATTTGCAATATTGATAATTTAAGGAACATTTGTGTTGGATAAAAAGTGAGTTACATCAGTTATTAACTCAACATGTAAATGCAGTATATCACAGATATATGACAGAGGAGACTGACTCTTGTCTGGATGTTACAGGGACAGATGAGACACATGTGTTTATCTGCTGCAGAGACACTGATGAAGGAATGCTGCCATCAAAAAGGATTTGTGTAAGTACACTACAAAAATAAATGAAACATTTTAAATCTTAAGTTGTATTTTATTTTAATTAATGTAATTTTAAACAACTATTACACCTCTTTTCTTATTCTTGATTTCTGTGCATTTGCTGCAGATCTTTTGTGGTGGAGCAGGACCTGCAAGGAAAGGTGAAAAAAAGGGAAAACCTGAAACAAAAGAATAAAGTAATGACTTTTTGTATTGGGTATGTGTATTTTTGTAGGACATGAAAATGTCTGTAAACTCTCACAACCCATCAACACATTTCCTTGCGTTACGAAGTCACCTGTGGTTTGACTGGAGGATGTGTGGATGAGGTCTGGATCTTTGGTTTTCACAGGGGTTCGTCTATTAACCCATTCAAATATGGATGCAATATTTAAAGGTTTGTTATTCATTATTACAAAATCTCTGTCTCATATAAAACAGGCTCACAAATATGGATGTCTTTGATCTTGATTCTCACTGTAAAACTGATAGTTTTCATTCTGATTCTTACATCCATGTTGTGTATGTGTATTTTTGTAGGACATGAAAATGTCTGTAGACTGTTGTGTGCACTGAGGATGGAGAAGACCACAGCATCATCCTGGAAATGATCGAGAGTCACAGATGAGCAGAGGTGGGAAGTCCAGGGGCCAAAGAGTAAAAGTCCTGCCATATTTTTGTTCCACCCATGAACTCACCAGCCGATTTCATCAGAGGAGGAACCAAGTCATTCCTTCCAAGTCACAAACGAGTCTTGAGTCAAATCCCAAGTCCTCAAAGAGTAAAAATTAATGAGATAATTAAGTGACTAATTAAATGAAGATGCATTAGTGATGAACACCTGCTGTTTACAATCAACATCACTGCAGAAAAGAGAAACACAAGAACTACAACTGACTTTAAGCACAGCCTTGGATGAAATCAATTGAAAAAAAAAAAAAAAAAAACTTTGCCACCATAATTGTGGTGACTATTTGCTTCAGTTGATATCTTGAGCCTTTAAGAAGTTGTCACAAATTTGCTTTATACAATTGCATTATTGTTTTGCGGCAAACATTTTTGCAATGCTGATACAACTCTTGATCTAGCAGGTGACTTATTCTTTTGATGACTGTATGATCTTGATTAAGTTTCTTGATTATATGAGAAGAGTTTTTGGCTTAGTTGTTAGAGAGAACTGCCGTGAATTCACTGCTCTGTCTGGGCACTTTGGATGGGTTAAACACAGAATATGATTTCTGAGTACGGGTCACCACACTTAACTGTAGGTCACTTTCACAAAAAAAAGAGAGAAATCTCATTATGCAAATGCCACCATATAATGCTTTATAACACTTCAATATTAAGAAAAAAAAAATTGGATTTAGGCATTTAGCCATGAACATTTATCATGTGATCCTCAACAGTGGTGAAAATTATTATTCATACTGCAGTGCATTATGGGAGTAATTCATGTATTGCAACATTAAGCATTTTGTTGATTGTCACCATTGTAGAGATTAATATGCTGGTTCTTGATATCTGTGTGTGTCTAAAATGCACTGGAGTTCAAACTTTTAAATGTGTTACATATATATATATATATATATATATATATATATATATATATATATATATATATATATATATATATATATAAAAAAATCCATATCCTGTAAATATTAGAGCAATGCTTTTTTTTGTGTGCATGCTGTAGTTTCACTGGGCTTATTAAAAACTAAGACATGTGATAAGAAAGAAGTCAAAATCATTTGAGATTTAGTTAAACCAGCTCATTGTAACTATATGTTTTTCATATGTCACAGTTCTGTCTTCTCCACAACAACCCATGCAGAGCTACAGAGAAAGATCTAGCACAACAAGTCAAGGGTCAAGAGCACAATTAAACCAAACACTGATCTCCATGATGGTGGCATCTTTTTAACCAGTAAAACATCCACATCTGATCCTCTGTAATTCTCAATAACAGCAGGTGTTCATCACTAATGCACATTCAATAGTCACTTAATTATTTCATTAACTTTAACTCTTTGAGGACTTGGGATTTAACTTGAGAGTCATTTGTGACTTGGAAGGAATGACTTGGTTCCTCTGGTGAAATCAGCTGCTGGACTTTTACTCTTTGGCCCCTGGACTTCCCAACTCTGTACAAAACTGGTCTCTTAAGGTACAAATCACAAGGGTACAGCACCAGTGACAAGCTATTGAACCCTTAAAGGTACAATTATGTACTTTATTTTCTGAGAGTGTACTCTCAAGGGTACAGCTTTTGTACTCTTCGCATAGGGTACATAAAACATCAGCATCTGATCCTCTGTAATTCTCAATAACAGCAGATGTTAATCATTAATGCACAATCATCATTTAATTAGTCACTTAATTATCTCATCAACTTTAACTCTTTGAGGACTTGGGATTTGACTCAAGACTCGTTTGTGACTTGGAAGGAATGACTTGGTTCCTCCTCTGGTGAAATCGGCTGATGCATTTATGGATGGAACAAAAATATGGCAGGACTTTTACTCTTTGGCACCTGGACTTCCCACCTCTGCAGATGAGACGCTCCATCACTCCACCTGCCCACAGAGCCGTTATTAACTGAGAAGCTGCGCAAACCCACGTTAATTTTCAGCGTTTATTTGCGCAGCTTCTCAGTTAATAACGGCTCTGTGTAGTAACAGCTGCTCTATGTGAAATCGCGCACCTGATGGAATTTACCGCTGATTAGAGAACCGGCTTTACTGACGAGATGCGCATTAACGATCGTGCGATCGTAATCGGAGCACCCCTAGATGCTGCTGTGGTGTCTTCATCCTCAGTGACCCCAGAGCAGTGAGAGCATCTAGAGAAAGACCACAAAAGCTAAAGACTTGTTTCAGTTTATAGTTTCCATAGTCCTGGGGCCCATTCTTCGTACGTCGCTTATTACATCCGAGATTAAATGACACATCCAAGATGATATCATCGTGCTAATCATGATCCGGCTAATTGGGTTCTTCGAACACACCTGTTGTACATGATTAGCATCGCTGGATTGAGTTATCTGAGATAATTGCGCGTTAATGTGTTGGCTTAAAAGGGGATATGTATCGATACTCGAAACTATGATCAGCAGTGCAGCGATTGGCTGGTGTCAAGACGGCAATGTAATGACGTCATATAATTTAAAATGACACCCCACGAAAAACTTGACAAATTTCTGGACTTTTATAAGGAAACAGCCAAGCAAACAAAACTACATAAATGTTATAATAGATACATGAAACAGATAATAGATACATGTTTTTATTTCCTTAGAATTTTTTTCATGATTCCCAATTATTTAGAATCGCAGTTTATAATAGTTGTGCAGTCTTTGCATTTTTATTTCAGTGTAGAAATTATCTATTAATTTCATTTTATATTTGGACAGATTTGTTATGTGACAGCATAAATGAAAGTTTATTAAGGGTCAATATCATGTTATCTTCATCTCCTGCGCTCCATCAAGCCACTCTAATAATAGCAGTCATCACTCAAAGTAATGCACGACTCTATTATCTGTATAGCATGTGTGTACGACTCTAATACAGTTACGAAGTAATACTTTTATGACAAATAAATATTTCAGCGAGTAAAACTGGCTGTGTCCATAGTAGGCTGTTATGGACTACACAGCATTTTTATATTATTTTTAAATAATTTTTTTAATGATTTTTATTTGAAATTATTGTCCCTGGATCAGTAGGAAACTCTTGTAATAAAGTAGCGGTGGTTTTGCTGTGTTTTTGTTATTGGGTATTTTTGTAGCTTTTTGTTATGTCCAGAATTGATCAGATTAGTAGAATATTTTGTCACCATTGTTGAGATTCATATGCTGAAATCTGTGTGTGTCAGGGCTGTTCAATTTTCTTCATATTTTTAAACTGACGTTTAATTAAAGTTGCTGTAACAAAGGAAGCCTGATGTGAAAGCATTAGATTGTAGTTGCAGATTTCAAAAGAGTATCATTGTGTCACAAACACAACAACCAAAAATATAAAAATAAGAGTTAAGAGCTCAGCTAATAGAAACTTTCTGAGAGACTTCAAATGAAACTAACATTAGATTTAAACCCTTGTTAATTCTTAATAAGATCTTCTGTAGACCTCTAACATAAAGTCTGTCTGGTAAGTAATATGTGAAGCTGGTGATGCTGTTTGTGGAGTTGCTTAATCCTCCTCTGCTGAGATCTCCAGAGATTTAATGTCTTTTATCTTCAGATGATTTTCAATTTAGCTCAAAGGGAATCATTTAAGATTTTAAAGGGAATTTGAACAGAATCACTGTTTCACGGCTGGTCACGGAGATGCCCTGTGATTCAGTGAACTAGCCGTTTAACATCAAATCTGCGCTGGATACTAATATCCAAACTATACTGAGACACTATCAATTAGCACAGTAACAAGATCGGCAGTTTAAGACATTAACTTGTAAGCACAAAACACAAGATACTTCTCTTTTCAATATGAATAAGGCTTTATTAGATAAATCTAAGACATATAAACTAATCTAACACATAAACGCACGCACACACACATTCACACAAGTTGCAGGAAGGTTGAAAGTTAGGGAAAGATGAGTTTAAGAGAATGGAAATATGGAATCCCAAGTTCACAGCAATACGTTAAATTGCATAAACATGAACAACCATCAATCACGTAACTAGCGCTCGCATTGAGTTCCTCAATGGGTTTAAAATTATATTAGATACACCAGCACAACAAATATCTGGGAATACGTTGCCTTCGTTTGCTGTGAAAGGGACTCCCGTTGAAAGGGGTATCCCGGTGTCGCTGATTGGCTGGAAGTTCAGTAGTGGCTGAAGTGACGTCTTGGGGAGCCCGTGCTTGGGCGTTGGCTGAAGCTGGAGTTGTGTGGCTGGTTGGAGTTCAAACGCGCAGACGAGGTCGACGTTACAAAACTTAACTCAGAACACGAAACTCTCAAACGGAAAAGAAAAGAAATAAAGTTTGACGAGACTAGGTTGTGTTCCTTCTCATCGTGGCATAGTAGCAGCAGGCAGGCACGCTGGAACCGCGCTCAAAGAACAATGATGACTAACCACATGGCTAGATGCTACAAGCTAAAGCTAGGTAGCAAAGCTACAAGCTAAAAGCTAAGAGCAGGCATGACTAATAGCATGACTGATAGCACGAGCAAGGCTGGAACTAAAAAGCCAAATTTCATGGTGTCCAAAGTATTTAAACTTCCCTGTTGGCCACCCCTCAAATGTTGCCTTGACCAATCAGATATGGTCTTGGCTCGGGGGTATCATAAATCATTTGTTTATCTTACCAAGCATGTGGTTCCTGCCTCGCAGGGTCTAATTTTGGACATGATTCCTATAACACGATTATGATATATTTTACAAATAAATGATTGTCAGGACAATATCAAGCAAGAAAATTTGATTATATCAATACTAGACATGACTATGTATCCTATAGTTATCAAAGGACATACACAATAAGTAGTCAAATGTGTGGGTTACACATAAATGAATATGGAGTTAAGCAATGGAATGATTCATTTATAAGTCTTTTTGAGTTCATTCTGGTCCATATATAATGTACAAAAAGCAGTGTCTTTGCCATTCTCTGGCAAAGGGACTTTTCTGTGAAGACAAAGGTTTAAAGCCCTTCCCCCTTAGGAATTTCAGTCTGGTTCTGCTGGCTGGGGGGAAGTCAATGCAAGTATTTAACTTGATCTCCTGGGTTTACATGTGATGTCCAGCGTTGCATTTCAATCACGAACAATAAATTTGACAATCTCTTCTTCGAATTAAAATTGTCAATAATTGTTCTATTGGTGTTAATGTTGAAAGCTGTTGTGTGAACAAGTTGGTTGGTTGGTTATCTTGCTTGGTTCTTGATTGGAACTGATTTATGACTTCCTGAGGAGTTCGGCTCTCGTTTCAATGCACCAGAGGTGGACATTCCAGGAGCCAGAAAGTAAAAGTCCTGCCATATGTTTATTCCACCCATGAACCCAGCAGCTGATTTCACCAGAGGAGGAATCAAGTCATTCCTTCCAAGTCACAAACTAGTCTCAAGTTAAATCCCAAGTCCTCAAAGAGTTAACGTTAATGAGATAATTAAGTGACTAATTAAATAAAGATTGTGCATTAGTGATGAACACCTGCTGTTAACAATCAACATCACTGAAGAAAAGAGAAACACAAGAGCTATAACTGACTTTAAGCACAGCCTTTGATGAAATCAGTTGGAAGGAAAATAAAAAATAACTTTGTCACCATAATTGTGGTCAGTATTTGCTTCATTTTGGGCTCTTGAGCCTTTTAACAGTTTTGGTAAGTTTGCTTCTAAGCAAATGCATTACTGTTTCACAACAAACTAGGAGAAAACTCATGCTTTTGAAGCCTGTTTGATCTTGATTCAAATGCATTATTCTTAAAAAACAGTGATATTTTATTATTCATTTCCACCATCATGCTTCAAAATTAAAAGGAAAAGAAAACTGATTAGGATTATGCATTTAGTCATGATCATTTATAATATGATCCTCAACAGTGGTGACAAATAATTAGACATACTGCAGTGCATTATGGGAGTTTTTCATGTATTGCAACATGAAGCATTTTGTTGATTGTCACCATTGCAGAGATTCATATGCTGGTTCTTGATATCTGTGTGTGTCTAAAAAGCACTGGAGTTCAAATTTTGTATGTGTTTCACAGATTTAAAATCTATTCTCTGCTAATGTTAAAGTACCATTTTTTTGTGCTGCAGTTTCACTGGGACAATTTTTCGAATTCTAAACTTCTGAAAAAAGACATTATTCTCAATATAATCACCAGCTCATTGTGCCTTTATGTTTATTTTATACCCCTGATCTCTCATCTCTACACCACATATAGAGCTACAGAGAGAGACTTAGCACAATCAATCAAGGGTCAAGAACACAACTAAACCAAGCACTGATCTCCATGATGGTGGCATCATTTTAACCAATAAAACATCAGCAGCTGATCCTCTGTAATTCTCAACACTACCAGGTGTAAATCATTAATGCACAATTATCATTTAATAAATAACTTAATTATCTCATTGAATTTAACTCTTTGAGGACTTGGGATGTGATTCAAGACTCATTTGTGACTTGAAAGGAATGACTTGGTTCCTCCTCTGGTAAAATCAGCTGCTGAGTTCATGGGTGGAACAAAAATATGGCAGGACTTTTACTTTCTGGCTCCTGGAATGTCCACCTCTGCAATGCACACAGCTCTGATAGACTCTTTAATTTGTCTGGTTCGACTCATTTCTGCTACATAAGGCTGTGGCTGCAGTCAGTTGTTGTGTTTCTGTTCATTGCTTTTTTCTGTAATCTTCTTTCAATAATATGTTGCTATCTGGGCACTTTCCAGCTATTTTTTTTTTTTGTTCTAAAATTGTTCTAAGAATATTCCCATGGATTGTTTTAACAATGCTTTTATCAAGTAGTTTTATTTTTGCTCCCAGAACATACTCTCTAAAAACAGAGTGACATTCTGAAAAGACTCATTCTGCCTAAATACTGATCACCATAACGGTGCCACCAAACTAAACTATTAATTTCAATAAACCATCAACACCTCTGTTAATGTCAATAAGAACTTTTTCACATTTATGACAGAAATAAATATTGTTTATAATAAGTGAAGTTGTTAATACTGTTTTTGGAGTATTTATGCTATTTACGAGTTTGACATCAAACAAAGGTTGGGTTTTCACTTTCATCCAACATCTGACTTCTGAGCGATGTCAGTTTAGTGTTCACAGCAGAGTGGACATCTAACTCGTTGGCTTCAGCGTCACATTTGCATACGCCAAACTATTGGAATTCGTGATTGGTTGACAGCAAATTTCAAATATTTCAATGGAATGATAAAATAATGTTATTAACCTGTTAATGGCCATTTCTGATTCTGTTTGGAACTATAAAATTTGATTTAATTTTTGGTTCTGGTTCTGTTCATGTCAAAATTTTGTTCATTTCTGGTGTTTGTTTTCGGTCCTTGAACCGGTTCAGAGCCCTGGTAGAAATCATAGTAAACCTAAGTAAACATAAGTAAACCTCAGGAAACATTAAAAAGCATTTAAAAAAAGTGAAAGTGAAGTGACATTCAGCCAAGTATGGTGACCCATACTCAGAATTTGTGCTCTGCATTTAACCCATCCGAAATGCACACACACACAGAGCAGTGAGCACACACACACACACAATGTGAGCACACACCCGGAGCAGTGGGCAGCCATTTAAGCTGCGGCGCCCGGGGAGCAGTGGAGAGAGAGCTGTTCATGCACTACCCTACACTACCACAATTCCATCCGGCCCGAGACTAGAACTCACAACCCTTCGATTGGGAGTCCAACCCTCTAACCATTAGGCCACGACTTCCCCCCCAAAAAAAGAAGATAATAATACACATCATGGGACCTTTAACTCGAAAGACATTGTTTCTTTTCTATCACATCAATCTAACCCTCAGGTAGATAAATAAATTATAATAATACTGAAATAGTAATAAAAATAAAAACAAAGAAGCAGTTTTAATATGGTAATGATGGTTATCGACCATTTTATTCATAAAGCAATTTAGCTCAAAAGCAATTTCACGGATACTCAAAATCAGAATAATAAGGAGAAACAGTGACACTTTTAGATTCTTAATAATGATTCCATAAAACAAGAACAAGCATGACAAGTAGGCATGAACTCTATTTCTCACTAATCCATTTTTTCTTCTCAGAGCATGAGCATCATTTTAGTTGTCCAGAACAGGATCTGAAGGTCTTATTTCAACACAGTCCTTACTTTTACAATGATAGTTATTACCAACTAAATGAGGAGTGTCACAAACATTTCATTAATTAACATCACATGCAGTAGCAGAATTCAGGAAAATACACTAAAACAGTACTGAAGCAAAAGTTAGAATTCAAGAAATGTAGAAAAAAATATTATCTTATCATAAAAATTAAGAATAAAAAGCTTTTAAACAGGTAAATCTTCAGAAGTTTTCAGTGAGTGTTTTAGCTCTTACACTTGTTTCGGTGATGAATTATCATATTAATACAGAGCTGCTTGTGATGGTGCAAAACACAAAGTTTTTGTTTTTTTTTGTCCCAGATCACCCAAATTCACACCATAAGAAACAATTATTATTACAGCAATAAGAAAATAATGACATATTTACATTGTCCCTCAATTAACAACTTTCAGATCAGCTGATTTATTTTTATTATTTTAAGGCAGTGACCACAATCCGAACTTTTGCGTTTACAATAAGAATTATTATATTAGATGATAAAAGCAAAACCCCAAGACTGGATTAATCCTATTTCTCACAAATCCCCTTTTTCTTCACAGAGCAAACATCATCATTCCAGCTGCTCAGTGGTGACCATCCCGACTTCTCTCTATTAAAATTCAGTTCGATACAGTCCTCAATGTCACCATAGTTGCTTGGCTCACCTGTGAGCCAAAACCTGAACAACATGTATCAGAGGTTCAGTTTTTCATGATCACAATTTATGAATCATCAATGCTCACATTTTATGAGTAAACTAAAGTAGTATAGAAGCTGGTGCAGAAATGAAAAAAGTAGAAGAGAGAAGAAACATTTTCTTAAAATAAATTACAGTAAAATGTCTTTAATTGTGGTTGTCTTGTTTATGAAAGAGTTTTCTCTTCTGATTTAATTTTTTTTCTGAATGTTGTGATTTTATATTGAGAATCAAAGACTAAATTAAACAAACAGTGATGTTTAGCTCTTACCCTTGTTTCAGTGGTGAATTATCCACCCATTTCATGATGCCCTCATTCTCTGAGTCAGACAAACCAATCCACACTCTTTCCTTGACTAATGAAGATATGTGTCTCTGTGTGAAGAACAACAGGAATAAGTGTGATTGCTCTCATTCATTAACAGACTCTCACACAAACTCACCTGCTTCTCTTCAGTGTTGATAATGACCAGATCAGCTCCACGATCCCTGCAGTACTGTCTGCTGTCAGACCAGCTCTTCAACTCAGTGGACATGAACAAGCCATCTGGACCCCACAGATATCCTGACGAGAATATACTTTTTAAAATGGTTTGCATAAAAGATGAAAAATAAAAGTAAGAAAATTAAACTACTTGCATTTAAAATGATTTGCACTAACCTCGCTTAGAAGTAACCTGAAAATGCTGCAGTATGATGGCAGCAATCAGAAGTAGACATATTATCCCGAGACACACAGTGATCTGCACCAAACATCGACTTCCTCCTGTCAGATAGGAAGAAAACACAACAAATAATGATTAATGCACTTCATATTACCAGGATGTAAGTTTCAAGAATAAATAATTGTTTTATAAGAACATTTTAAATTACTATGTGGTAAAATATGAAAACAAGACTGAATTTTTTTTTTACAAAACTGTTGTTCTAAAACAATGATTGAAATTGTATCTAACTGTTCTCCTTTACAAAATTAAACTTTCTCCTTACGGCAGTTTCGAGCTTGTTCTTCATAATTGTGTCTTTGAGGTCCAGCTGTGTTCTTAACATTTCTGCATTTAGCATTATTATAAAAGTCCTCTAATTCCATTTTTGTTCCTGTGTCTTGCAGTGTGTCTTCACAGAGGGGATGTGGTCTAAAATGAAGCCTACTCTTTGTTTTAATAGTGCTAAATATACACAGGAAGTGATTTCATCAGACACTGACATTGGTGAAAATTATAGACTTGGGGGGGGTGGGGGGTGGGGGGTGGGGGGTGAAATGCTCGTTTTCAAACCGGAAGGAGTGTTTTTGGAACAGAAATACTCCTTCAAACGTACAACTTAATTTTTGAAACTTTGTCCATGTTTAGCATGGGAATCCAACTCTTTAACAGTGTAAAAAACTCAGTATGCATGAAATAGCATTTCACCCCCCGCTTTAAGTACAATTCCATGTAAATAAAAACATAAAAAGAATGAACACTGTTTCTCAAAAAACCTAGTTTCCCCATTCTTGTTCATTAGGTGTGAAGCAAAAAAAAAAAAAAAACTGGAATTGTTACAGTAGCCTGAAAATATGTAATCACAACATGTAAAAAAAAGAGTAAACAAAATAAGTTGACATATTCAATGCAGCCTAAAAGCAGAAACCTAACATTTAGAAACAGTGGCTTTAAAATTGGTCAAACAAGTACAGAAATCTGAACTCCAGAGCTTGTCTTTTAGACACACACCGATATCAAGAACCAGCATATGAATCTCTACAACGGTGACAATCAACAAAATGCTTAATGTTGCAATACATGCAAGACTCCCATAATGCACTGTAGTAAGAATAATCATTTTCACCACTGTTTTGGATCATATGATAAATGATCATGACTAAATTTCTAATCCCAAACTGCGTTTTTGTTTTGTTCCTTAATATTGAAACTTTATGGTGGCATTTATGTAATAAGATTTATCTCTTCTTTGTGAAAGTGACCTAAACTCACAAAACAAACAGACAGCAGTCTTCTTTAACAAATAAGACACAAATTATTTTATTTAAAATTATAAAGAAGAAACTTAAATCAAGATCACACAGTCACCAAAAGCATAAATTACCTATTAGATCAAGATTTGTATCAGCATTGCATAAATATTTGCTATAAAAACAATAATACAATTGCTTAGAAGCAAATTTATAGAAACTGCTTGAAGGCTCAAGAGCTTAACTGAAGCAAATACTCACCACAATTATGGTGGCACAGTTTTTTTTTACACTGTAAAACCCGATATGTAAACTTTACTCAAACCGTTTGAGTAAACAGATTGCCTTGATTTAAACCATGTAAGTTTTAAAACTTTGCATTCAAGTAATTAAGTGATTAACTAAGTGCTGATTGAGAATTAGTGATGAACAGCTGCTGTTAACAAACAGAATCACTGAAGAAAAGAGAAACACAAGAACTACTACAACTGACTTCAGACACAGACTTAGATGAAATCAACTGAAATAAAATACATGAAATCTCTCAAGATCTGATGAAACAACCCCACAAACAGCATCACCAGCTCCACTTATTAATAACCAGACTGACTTTATTTCTGTCAGACGTCTACAGAAGATCTTATTGAGAATGAACTAAGGTTTAGATGTTGATTTATTGTTTCATTTGAAGTAACCATGTTAGAGATCAGTGTCTGCTTTAGTTGGGCTCTTGACCCTTGATTTCTGTCTTAGTCTTTTCTCTGGCTGTTATAACCGTGTGTTTCTAAAACACATTTGTTATAACTCAAAAGCGTAGTAGTAGTAGTAGTAGTAGTAGTAATAAAACAAACAAACAAGATCCTGTTATTTAAAGTTTATGTGATTGGTTTTCATCAAAGTTATGAAAAAAATATAAATGGGAATTTGTCATGTAATAAAATTACATAAATCTTAAATTTGGGCTGAAATATTTCTGTGAGTGCAGTCTGATGTGCTGTGCTTTGCTGTGCACATTTCTTTCCAAGAAGAAGGATGCTATATCGCTTACATTTATTTGATTTAAATTTTACATCCTACTGAACTTGAATTGTTGGGAAATTGATCTTGCACAACAAGGTTAATCTTGAAGTAAAAAGTTTTTAATCAATTATAAAAAATTACATTTCTGCATCAGTAATAAATCAGTACCTTATAAAAGTTTGTTGTTTTGGATAGTGAATAAGGCGATGATCAGAACAGATGATCTTGCTTGACCATATTTATTAGGGATATTTGCTTATACATGCATGTTTCACAACACTGCTTTTGAAATGGTGGTGTGTAAACAAGTCATGCTTAGGTATACACTAATTAATCGCTGAATAACAGGATAATTACTAAAACAGCAACAGTCAAAATGAACACATAACTCATGTTTTACATACATTTAAAGTTGAAAACGAAGCGACAGGATTTTTTAGTTTTATAATATTTCATTTTGTCAATGAGCATCTCAAAGCAATAGTCTGGCATTTGACTAATTAGTTGCAGCCAAAGCGCAGATCCTGCTGGAGACTCAACATGCCGTTGTACTTTTCTCTGAGTTCAGTGCTAGTCTTGCTCTGCTCAAAACTGGGCCAAAACTCCAACCATGTCCTCTCACCCAAAGCATACTGACTGCTGAGGAGACATCAGAGGAAGTTTATGAGTCTTTCTACTTTAAAAAAATTGATTTAATGTCTTTGTAATTATTTTTTAGCAATTTCTCTGTGAAAAATGTTTCAAAGTTAATCCTTCACCATACCGGCATGTAAGCAGTAAATATATTTGTATTTTAAAGAAATGGTTTGTATACATTTGACCATTCAAAAAGTGTTTCATATTTCAAACTTTCTTATTAATATAGATGCATTTTCACAGATAAGGACACACACATTTTGGATCACAGGTCAAATGGACTTACATTCTGCCCTCTAGTTGGACATCGTCAGCCTGGCCCATGACCAGATAGCTTTCACCTTGCTTCAGATCCAAAGCTTCTTTGCAAGAGATCTGTAAAGAGAAGGAACGCTGCTTCCCCTCCACATCAACTTCTGGACCTAAACAAATTTGTTTATGACATGTGACATGATTGGATTTCTCCCCCTTCCTCGGAGGCACTGAGTTAGTACTGATACAACATAAAAATACAAATCACAAGTGTCTGATAAGATAAAGATCATTAAGACCAGACACGATTAACTTGTTTTGTGTGGATAAACATATACAAGTAATCAGCAGAACATCTGTAAACCACTTTACATCTGATTGCTGAAATGAGCAGAACATTCAATTGACAGGATTTACAATTGTTTTGCATAATGTGGTTGGAATGAGAAGATATACTGTACCTGTTTTGAGGGCAAGTTCAATCCTCATATCATAATTAACTGTTAAGGCATCCTCTTGTTCTTTCAAAACAACAGCTTTATAAACTGTAAAAAGGATTAGATTGGTATCTTACTGACTATAAGATATATATATATATATATATAGAAAACATTCTCACTTATTGAGCCAAAAGATGCACACACACATAAAATAAATTACCGTAATTTATTTTAGGTTCACAGGCTTTCTTATTACGGTGAGCATCAATAATATTCTCCTTCTTTTGAAGACTGCAGTTTTCTGTTTCAGCAAAAGAGAGAGAAATTAACCTGCTGTAGACTAACAGTATAACTTCATATGTCTTCTTTGCAGTTTTTCTGAATTATTTTTACAATTAAATATACTACCTTCGGCACACTGACAGACATCTTTCTGACAGATTTTCTGAAGAGCTCCTTCCTTCCGGGTTGGATGATAAAACTTCAAACAGCGATTTTCTAAACATGCAAGAATGACATCATATGTGTCACACAGCATTCATTCATTGAGCTGCAGCATCAGAGATATTAAAGTAGTCAGCCATGAAAATATTATTATCATAATTATAAGGAGTAAAATGTCAGTGGCTCACTTTTTTTTTACATTTTTCTGTGTATGTAAAAATAAAAAATTAGTTTAAATTACAATGAAATAATAATAATAATAATAATAATAATAATAAGTTGTATAATAATGATTCAGTAGACTTTTGGTTACACCAGCAACATTGCCATGGACACTACAATGTTCTGCATGTGTAACTGCATATGGATGCAGAAGTATAAACGAAGACCAATGCATATACTGTAGGTCAGACGCAGAAGTATAAATCAGTCTTTAGTCTTTGGATTTTTTTGTTTATAAATGAGTTTGCCCTGTCTCATTGTAAGTCAGTCTAAAACCACAAGTATGAATTATTAAAACCTCATTACACCTTTGCATTTACATCAGCTTCATACCTATAGAGTAGTATTCATATACAGTGACTGCTGCTGGTTGAAGGAAGCCTCCTTTCATTATTCTGTGCAGCCTGAATGAAATCCTGTCTTCCCTGGTATGAGAAATCTGCAGAGAATGGAAATGCAAACAGCAGATACCTTAAAGCAGGCATGTGGGAGGATTTTTTTAGAAGTAAAATTTTCAGTTGCATTTTTAGTAAAAAAAATAAATAAATGAAGGTTTAGAATAAAATTGCCTTGTGTTATTGCAGTGCAAAAATGACCCAATATCATTACCTTGCATCAAACTAGAGCAAAAACCTGTGCTACTACTTTGCATATAAATATAAAAATGTGTGTGTGTATATGTATGTTGAAGGCATTTTTGTGTATATATGTATATGCGTGTCTCTGTGTGTGTGTATATATGTGTGTGTGTGTGTGTGTGTGTGTGTGTGTGTGTGTTAATAGTGTATTCTAATCAACATGTTTATTGCTAATGCAGCAAAAATAGACAGCACAAACTTTACAAGTAATTTGGTGCACTGTATCTGGTTGCTATGCCAAATAGCTTATGAACTAGTGTTTTAAGTTTTTACATGAATTAAGTTTTTATACCAAAAACAATTTACAATTATGGTATTTCAGAAAGGTTTATGGAGCCATACATATACACATACATGAAAAAATTGTGTAAATTCGAACTATAATGTGATTATACAAATCTGAATATTATGTGTCATTTTACAGTTTAGAATTTTATTTTTTGAATTGTTTAGTTTAATTATTTGAATCATTTAATTATGTCTGTGCACACATAACAGATCAAAACATCAACAAATTTGACTAATTTCTAAAAGTCATCAATGGTATTAAATTAAGAGCCCTTTGGGAGCCTAAAGAGCAGGTTATTTTTGCTGAGCTGAGCCAAATGATCAGAATCCCTGAAAAGAGCTGGAATTCCCATCAGTAATGGCAACCTAATGGCAAATGTACTTGCTGCTGATCTATTTAATCATAAAACCACTTAAATTGTACATTGAGAGTTAGTCTGTATGTTTATGTCTATACAGAAATGCTAAAATGTATGTAAATGTTTGAATGACCAAATCAAGTGGCTAGCAGATATACTTCTGTTACCCAATAGACAATATTAATAGAATTCATGAAGTCATTTTCCAAATTAGCAAGCCTGATGGCCCTATTTTTAGACATTACAATACTTTAACATTAGTATTTTTTTTACTGTAAATCTGACACCGAGACCTTGTCTAGGTAGATGATGAGAGATCCTCGCTCTGAAAGCTGCTTGTTCATCTCAAATCTCTCAATCATCCGGTCACATCCAGTTGACAGCTACAAACACAGAAACCAAAAGTTAGTATTGAGGAGTTTGACAATGTGGCCACTGTGACTCTCATGGAAACAAGCAAAATGTATCACAGAAATGTCAGAATGAATAAAATGTATAAAAACAATATTGACGCAATCTCTTTTAATCTACACAAATGTTATGATTGCAATAGGTAGAAATTACTATATTATAATATAATTAGTTGTGACTGAAAGTTACTAGAAATACACCAGAAAGAGTCTGCTAATACCACACAGTTGTCACAGTTGGCATACAAAATGGGAAGTCATGGCCTAATGGTTAGAGGGTTGGACTCCCAATCGAAGGGTTGTGGGTTCTAGTCTCGGGCCGGACGGAATTGTGGGTGGGGATAGTGCATGAACAGCTCTCTCTCTACCTTCAATACCACGACTGAGGTGCCCTTGAGCAAGGCATCGAACCCCCAACTGCTCCCCGGGCGCCGCAGCATAAATGGCTGCCCACTGCTCCGGGTGTGTGCTCACAGTGTGTGTGTGTGTGTTCACTGCTCTGTGTGTGTGCATTTCGGATGGGTTAAATGCAGAGCACAAATTCTGAGTATGGGTCACCATACTTGGCTGAATGTCACTTCACTCACAAAGAGTCCATGTTTTTCCACCCTTTTGTAGTGAAAAAAAAAAGCAATTTGTTTGGACTAACACTATATGCAGACTGCGATTAAAAGCCCCTGAAGTTCATAATTTAATTTTGTCAAAAGCAAATGTGAAAAATGAAAATGTGATTCATACCGCCTTTAGATCATTCTCATCCACAACAAATCCTGTCAGCAGTGATACATCCAATATAGACATGGTGGCATCTCTGTCAGCAGACAGATATCTGTGGAGTCATCAAAGCAAATGTCAGCTTTCTATAGCACTACTGGTAACTCTAACTCTCCCTCCATGTGATTATACTGTGACAGGACAGGACAGAATATTTATATAACGTTGAAAAATAAAAAATAAATAAAAGAATACACTCTTATGAAACAGAATACAGGTCATCATAAAATACTATAATTCTTGCCAAAACCTTGGTCAAACTAAATAAATTAATTCATTTGATAATTTTCAAGGATTGTAGTAAGAAACCATTGTGTCAAACTGAAATGTGAAAGTTTTAACTTTGATGTTCAGTTGATTTGGGCAGAAATGTGATGAAAATGTCATGTATTTGCACACCTGGTATTGATAGCGAGTTTGTAACTCTCAATTGCTCCTTGATATGTTACTAAAAAAGAAAGAAAGACAATTTTCCTGTTATCTTCTGTATTTGTTAGTTGATTTTGATCCTTAATGTGCCAAATAAATAAATGTTAATGTACACAAGACTGTAATGGGCAATTATTACCAAACCTGTAAGGCATATTTCACAAAAAAATAAGCAAACTTTTGTTTGATCATATTTTGTTTTGCATCAAGAAAATGTAGCCAATTTTAGTATCATCAATATTATTTTCATGACAATTAAACATTGTTCTTTAAATGAAAATGATTACAACATTTAGTTCTGTAAGCAAAAGTCAACAAATAAATACAATTAGATAAATAATAATAATAATAATAATAATAATAATAATAATAATAATAATAATAATAATAATAATAATAATAAATGATGGCTTCATTTTCCTGACTCTAGTGACAGAGAAGCATGAAATTATTAGTAATAGTACATTTCTTCAATAAAAAAATATATATACTGTACTTATGATCAGCATTTTTTATAAATGTAACCTTTATTTTCCCTTTCAAAAGTCAAAGAAAGCTCAAAGTTCTTGCAGGTGCTTTTGCTTTCTTTTGGTTTTGCATAGTACTCAGTCACAACCTGCAGAGGACAAAACAGAAACACAGTATCTAATGTCTGATGTATTTATTTTTTTTGTGTCAGCATTTATCTCTGATTATTGCTTTCTTCTGTCACTCACAGTTACAGAGGCCTCTCCAGAACCCTTGGCACTGATTGTGATCTGCCTGTTAGGTTCAATCTGATAAAATAAAATAAAATAAATGCATACATACAATTATTCATCTTGATGAACAATGTTAAATGTTACTGCTCAATATTAGAGTTAAAATACAAGATTCTTCTTAAATAAATATGACTGCAGTGTCTTCCTGTATTGATACTAAAGCTAGAATGTGTAACATAAATTAATTTATAAATAGAGGATTTGGTTTAAACATTTCTGTTGCCCTGCTAAAATTTGCCCTGCTAAAACCCAATATTTTAGATAACAGTGAAATAAAGTCATAATCACATGTAAAAGAATATGGTATAGTCTTTACTATAAAAAATCTGTATAGTTTGATCTATGTTTAATTCCTTGTTTTATTAAAGGGTTAGTTCAGCCAAAAAGGACAATTATGTCATTTATGACTCACCCTCATGTCGTTCCAAATCCGTAAGACCTCCGTTCATCTTCGGAACACAGTTTAAGTTAACCGGATTTTCTTGAACCAGTTCACCAAATCAAACTGAATCGTTTTAAACGGTTCGCGTCTCGAATACGCATTAAAACAAACCAATATCCCGGAGTAATTAATTAACTCAAACAGTACACTGACTGAACTGCTGTGAAGAGAGAACTGAAGATGAACACCGAGCCGAGCCAGATAACAAACAAAAGATTGACTCATTCTTGAGTGATAAAAATCTTACGTCAATACGTCAAGCGCAAAAGAACCATTGAACCGTTTTATTGAATCGAACTGTCTGAAAGAACCGGTTCGTGGAAAAGAACCAAATATCCCATCACTACTGGTGATCCAAAAACCGATGCAACCGGTCCTTGACTCGAGAATGAGTCAATCGTTCATTCGTTATCTGGCTCGGCTCGGTGTTCATCTTCAGTTCTCTCTTCACATCAGTTCAGTCAGTGTACTGTTTGAGTAAATGAATTACTCCGGGATATTGGTTTGTTTGAACTCAGAGGGAGTGTCAGCAACATTAAAAAAGTTAACAGCTTAAGTTATTTGTGGATTAAAGCTTATTGGAGACGATTTGGTGAACTGGTTCAAGAAGATCCGGTTACATCGAGTGATTCATTCGCGAACCGTTTATCACTACACTGCAGTGAACGCGCTCACAACAGACACGGAAGAGAAGACAATGCTGAATAAAGTTGTAGTTTTGTCGTAGTTTTTCCAAAATGCATTTTCGATGCTTCAACAAATTCTAACGGACCCTCTGATTTCACATGGACTACTTTGATGATGTTTGTCTTACCTTTCTGCGCATGGACAGTATATCGGACTAAATCTAAAATATCTTAAACTGTGTTCTGAAGATGAATGGGGGTCTCACGGGTTTGGAACGACATGAGAGTGAGTCATTAATGAAATAATTTTCCTTTTTGGGTGAACTATCCCTTTAACATTAATGCCAGACAGCAGCAGGTATGTTAGACTGCTCTGACTTTAAGACCTAACACACCAAGACACTAAATGGTAATTTATATCTGACTATATGAAATACATGGGGATTGATTCATATTATTAACAAACCTTTTGATGACATTAAAAAGGTTAAACCTATGTTTTCCCGTGTCGCCTTTTAGTACAAACTCACCTTTTCTGTTTGTGTGAGATGAGAGTTTTCTTTGTCGAAGTTCCACACAATCGGCTGCTGGGTGCCTTCCACTCGGATTGTCATTTCTAGGTCTAACAGTTTTATGTCTTTCACTTGAATCCTGTACTCAGCTACAGCCTGGAACACCATGATGGTGGCCTGGAATGGACGAAACAAGCTTGAACTGTTTCTCATGCGTAGGCTTCACTTTTTTGGTCTTAAATTGTTTATGGTCTCTTCTTATATGTTGCATAGTAAACCTGTGGACAGATTTGCAATGCGGATGTGCTTGTTGGATGTACACAAACCTGAGTCGTGCCATATCCTCCACTGGACTGTCTCTGGTTGTTGAGCCAGTTTACAATGGGAGCTGCATTTTGGAAGTCTTGAGCTTTTACGAGGGCCAGAAGCGCATAAGCCGAAGCCTCTAAAGTAAAGCTACTGCTTCCAGGGACAGGCCATTGACTTCCATCTGTATGGAATTAATTCAGTTTAATTTTATTTGCATAGCAATTTTTACCATACAGATTCAATACAGATTGAAAAGCATCTTTGCTTTTGGTTTATGTAAAACAGATGAGGAAAAATAATTAGATTCTATACTTGTTGACTTTTAGTTTTAGATTGTGTTGACTTGTTCATGACAATCATCAGGCATTTCCTTATGAGCTTTTCTTTGCTTTTGAATGAATTGTAATGTACATGTAATGTTGTCATGCATCTTTCTTAATTATTTAGTACCTAAATACCTAGGCAGGTAAAACAAGAAATGTTAATGCTGTCTGAAATAGGTGTTACATAGAGACTTGAACATTAAAGCACAAGTAAACAGAAAAAGCACACTTTTTCTGAACAGGTTAATTTAACTCTTCACATGAATTCAAAAGAGATGGCTGTAGCTTTACCTGCAGATGCTTTTCTCAGCAGGGCTTGTTTGTCAAGTGCCTTTCCATTGGCAAGAGCATAAGATGCCATGGCGACTGCATAAGGATTTGTCAGACTATGTAACTGAGATTTGAGGTACATAATGGCTTTAGATATGCTACTGTCAAGACTCTAAAAAGGAATAAAAACAACAAAAAAGAGTAAATTTAAGAAAATGAATTATATTGAGTGGCATAAAAAAGAACAATAATAATCTTTATTTATTTATTTTTAATTAAGCTAGAAACATTAGCTTTTTCAAGGATTGCATATTAACTCAAAGCCTTGCGGGACTCACTGAGATTTGGCCGGCACAAATGCCCCTCCCCTCCTGCAGGGCAATGAGCACAAAAGCCGTCATGGATGCTTGCGAGTCCCCCCCACGTACGTTCCCCTGTGCACAGTGATGACATAGTGATATCAGAAATATTTAAAGCTACAAGTAAATTTGTGATCACATTTACCAAAAATGTTGTTGTTGAAGTCATTCATTTCAATGGGTACAGGAGCAATATTGAATTCTACCAGGTAAACTTCCAGCAAAGAAAAAAAGTCCCTATATGTGAATTGCCAGCAAGGACTTCTAACAAGCTTTCTGGATGATATTTGGCAGTTACTTCTGTGTAGGTGAAGACTCAAACTTAACAGCAAAGCAAAACAGAAGAGCCACAGAGGATGAGTGCCATCTATCTCTGCCTCAGTGCAACACAATATTTCAATATCATAGAATTATCCAGAAAAAGAGGTTGCTTGGAAAACAGTTACTTAGGTTTGGCCTGTTTGCAAGCTGGTAGAATAGCTTTGAATGTTTATTTTGTCATAATTATTACCTTTCATATTATTTTATCCCTTTCTTTCGCCTGCAGATGGTAAGTGTGATCACATATCAGGTTCATTTTTGAAATAGTGAAATGTGAAATGAATACTTGCAGGTAAAGCTGCTCTGGTATATATTTTTTTAATGATGAAATGATTTATTCTTTTTCTGTTTAATCTGCTCAGAAAATCCTAATTCTCTCTAAATCGAACAGCGGGACTATTTGACCATTGGCAATAGCAGTTTGAATTTTTTCTTTTTTTTTTTTTTTGGTAGGTTTAAAGCTGCAGTAGGTAACTTTTGTACAAATATATATTTTTTTACATATTTGTTAAACCTGTCATTATGTCCTGACAGTAGAATATAAGACAAATAATTTGTGAAAAAAAATCAAGCTCCTCCCAGTGCTCCTATTGCCATTTGCAGTTACAGACCGCTCCCGGTAAGAAACAACCAATCAGAGCTGCGGTCCGTAACTTTTTTTGTGTTCAAAATGTAGAAAAATGGATATAATAAGCGAGTACACCATGAATCCATTTTCCAAACCGTGTCTTTAGCTTGTCCTGAATCACTGGGGTGCACCTATAATAAGTGTTTATAATCGGACTATTTTAGATTGCTTCAGGGGTACCGCGGCGGAGTAACCCAGTACCTTTGTGATTCTTCATAGACATAAACAGAGGGAAAGAGTTCCGGCTACAATGTTCTTCCGCAAGACGCAAGCAGTTCTGTTTATTAACCACTAATAAGCGTCAAAAGTTACCGACTGCAGCTTTAATTTTTGCCCCATAAAGAGATATACTGCAAGAGTAGCTCTTCAAAGTTGCTTCATCAAAATGCCATGGTGCTGTGAAATGTATAGTAAATATCTAGAATTTTAGTTTGTAGACTTGAAGAAATGTCAAGAGTTGTACAGACTCATTTTTGGCACTTTTGAAGTATGACTTTATTTTTTCCATTAGTGCTCTAGTTAAGAAAGAAAGTAATTTAGGTTAAGGTCAGAAGTTTAAAGATCATAGTTTTTTTTTTTTTTTTTTTTTTGGTGAAGTGTTCCTTTAGTTTGAAAGAGGTCTCACTCACAGTCATCTCTCCATGAATCACAGGGGCATCTTCTCTGAAAACGCCATCAGGTAACTGCTTGTTCAGTATGAGCCACTTGAGAGCAGAGCAGATCACATTCTGGTCTATGCTTGCAATGTTACTGGCCATGGCAAATACTTTAGCAACATATGCTGTCAACCTTTAGGAGAAAAAAATACTGAGTCTTGATTCCTGATTAACAGTTCTTACTGACCAAGCAGAACTATGGATAAATGTATTATTTACCAGGTGCTGCTTGGATGAGTAATCCATGCACCATAGGATCCATCACTTTTACGATATGCCAACTGTTGATTGTAACCTGTTCATCAACACATGTCCAACAAAGATGGACATTCTCTATGAAACAAAAGCATTGGAGCAGAATAGTTGACTTTGCAGTGATTAGTTTACCTCTCGTGATATACAGAACAGCTGTCTGCCTAAGGCCAGCGCCCACGGTGTGCCACTGATTGGTTTTGTCCAAGTAATACGTTGCAATGACGGGCAACGTTAGGCCAATCATGTTCTGCTCCCCACAGCCACCAGGCTGGATAATCAAGGAACCCATGCCCTGGCCGCTAATAGCCTTTTCTATTGTTATACTGATTGTATCTCCTGTGGACAAGAGATTGACATACTTGTAAAAACAAGGCCTATTTTTATTTTACAATCTTACAGCAGATGTTAGAAGAGTCACCTATTGCTGATATATATGTTTTTGCAGGAGTGTTGGGCGCCTGGTCCCTCAGTATAAGGCTCTTGATTACCTCCACATGTTCACCACCTGTTCCAGAAACACAAGAACTATGCAATCATACTTCACTCTCATTTGTGCATGGAGGACATGAATTTTGATGACTGGTGTGGCTTTTATTTAGTATCTGACCAAGGCTGGGAGGGCGCTGAGAACCACAGAGCTTATAACAGCTAAGGGGGTTTTAGGGGGCTCCTAATTTGGATAGTCAATCCAAAAATAAATTATGTCGTAATTAAAGTCATGCAGTTCTTGAACAAGAAGATCAGTAAATGATGACAGAATCTTAAATTTGGGGTGGACTATCCCTTGAAAAGAGAATTTATTTGTGTGTATATGTTTTAGTGGAATCCCCTTACCTTTCTTTGAAGGACTGAATTGTAGATTTTCATTAAGTTTGGTCAAAACGCCTTCAGACTAAAGAAATTAAAATAAGCATGAGTGAGTGAAAGAGACAGAGACAGAGAGAGAGAGAGACACACACAGAGAGAGAGAGAGAGAAAAAAAGGTGTGTGCCATATAGTTCAGATTCATGTGTAGATTCTTAGAAATCAGCAAGGTGGCAGAGACTCAACTGATGTCTTTAAACATAGAGGAAAGCTGTGATGAATGTATGCCACTTCATTTCTTTATGTAATCTGTTGGGTTCTGTTCACATTATGCTAAAGCTACATTGAATTGTCTTGCTATTCGATTACGAAGGTTTAATTTTCGTACCACCACCAGGAGATCTTTCTTCACGCCATCACTCCAACCTCCTGCAGCAGCTGCCTTCACTTCAATGGCATGGCGTCCGAAAGCTAACGGGACGATGACAAATGGTACAGAGTATGATGATTTAGCATTTACTGTCACAATGGTTTGGAACTTTACTCTCTTGCTAGCCGGGCTGCAGATGTTTTTGGTTTCCATCAGCTCCACACGTACCTACAAGAAGAAATGAAAATCACATATTCCATATGAAGAGAGGAAGGCTGATAGTGGCCAAATCATATTCTGTTGTTATGCTGAGGGCCTGTCCAGTAAGGTCTGCCATGGTTAATCATTCTTCCAACCTGACCTTTACTTGTTTGTCGTTCAAGTTGTGGATAATGGCCTTGATTTCAATTTGCTCGTTGCGCACGGCTGAATATGGAAGCTTAAGGTCAATAAAGAATTTCTTCACCACTGTCATCTCCTGGACATCTGCCACACAAATACCTTTGTAGAGAAAAAAACACAGCAACTTCTTATAGAAAGCATGTACTGCATGCCTAGAATATTGTTATTCCAGTGAGACTGAACAGAACAGTAACGCAATTAAATTATTGTCTATGTTACACAACAGCATGTCAGAAATTCAATACACAAGATTGGAAATGGCTTTAACTATTCCTTTAATATGAATTTTGTTTACAACAAGACTCTGTACCATGAGTACTGGACAGGCTGATGGCTGTGATCTCCCAGGTAGTTATGGAGTCTTTCAGCTTGAGTCCATCCCTGGGTAAGGTGGTGGTTTGACTAAAAGAGAGATCATCTTTTAATAAAACAGGAACAATGGCGGCTGAGCACTGACTGTTGGAAACTCAAAGTCAAACTCACCACTGGCGGTTCATTGACGAACATTTGGGCAGCGCCACTTCCTCCCAAAGCCAACTTTCAGGGAACAGCGTGCGTGTCACAATGTCATCAGAGTTCACAAATTCCTCGCTTTCACCTGGGGGTGAAATGAGTGGTTGAGTTACTTACACAAAACAGAACTGACTATTTTTTACAAAGTATTTTCCAACTGAAACCATCTCTGCAATTGTAACCAAAACTTGTAACATCTCTGGGGTAAATTATCCTGCTCCAGACACACCTGAAGCACAATCTGACTCCAAGCACATTTGCAAGCGAGATTTCCAATTGAAATTTGTAAACTATTACTGAGAATGCTCTTACTGCGGGCTAGAAATGTTTCTTCATCTGGATTTTCGAGATGGGCGGTCATCTCAGTGCAGCAGTGCAGGAAAGCCTTAATGCACTTCTCTCCATCCTGAATAAATTGTGTCCGATACTGACAGGTGTATGTCAAATCATCCAATTTCTTCAGTCCATCCACACAGCAGTCTCTCTCTAAGCCAGAGTATTTGCTCACTGGAGGTAGATCACAAGAGAGAGAGAGAGAGAGAGAGAGAGAGAGAGACAGAGAGGATAAGACTAGAATAGAGCTTTGTAAAGCTACAGTAGATGTAACAATAAACCTTTTGAAAAAAAAACAAATCTAAGATTACAGAAAATGTGGTTAGTCTGAATTGTCATTGCTTGGTGGAGAGTAGGGATGCACCAATATCATTTCTGTTACGAATCCAAAATTCTGAGTATCAGTTGATAATGATACTGGTCCTTTGTTTCTTGATCACTAAAGAATATCTATATTTTGATCACTCTTTCACGTGTTAACACAATATTTAATTATAAAGGAAAACAGATATTATAAACTAGAAGATGTGAACAAATAGATATCACAGGTGCTGGTCATATAATTAGAATCATAAAGTTGATTTATTTCACTAATTCCATTCAAAAGGTGAAACCTGTATATTATATTAATTCATTAGACACAGACTGACATATTCAAATGTTTATTTATTTTAATGTTGATGTTTATAACTGACAGCTAAGGAAAATCCCAAATTCAGTATCTCAGAAAATTAGAATATTGTGAAAAGGTTAAATACTGAAGACAACTGGTGCCACACTGTAATTAGCTAACAGACAGCATCAGAAGCGTCTCGCTTCAAAAAGGAAGTGGTCCAAAGTTATGTTCTCTGATGAAAGTAAATTTTGCATTTCCTTTGGAAATCAGGGTCCCAGAGTTTGGAGGAACAGAGGAGAGGCACACAATCCATGTTGCTTGAGGTCCAGTGCAAAGTTTCCACACTCCGTGATGGTTTGCGGTGCCATGTCGTCTGCTGGTGTTGGTCCACTGTGTTTTCGGAGGTCAAAGGTCAACACAGCCATATACCAGGAAGGTTTTGAGCACTTCATGCTTCCTGCTGCTGACCAACTTTACGGAGATGCAGATTTCATTTTCCAACAGGACTTGGCACTTGGACACAGTGCCAAAGCTACCAGTACCTGGTTTAAGGACAATGGTATTCCTGTGCTTAATTGGCCAGCAAACTCGCCTGACCTTAACCCCATAGAAAATATATGGTGTATTGTGAAGAGGAAGATACGATATGTCAGACCCAACAATGCAGAAGAGATGAAGGCCACTATCAGAGCAACCTGGTCTCTCATAACACCTGAGCAGTGCCACAAACTGATCGACTCCATGCCACACCGCATTGCTGCAGGAATTCAGGCAAAAGGAGCACCAACTGAGTTCTTTTCATTTTCATACTTTTAAGCTGGCAAATATTTCTAAAAATCCTTTCTTTGTATTGGCCTTATGTTATATTGTAATTTTTTTGTGATACTGAATTCGGGATTTTCCTTAGTTCTCATTAATAATCATCAAAATTAAAAGAAATACATATTTGAAATATATCAGTGCAATGAATAAATATAATATACAAGTTTCACTTTTTGAATGGAATTAGTGAAATAAATAAACTTTTTGATGATATTCTAATTCTAATTCTATTCTAATTCTATTGATATTCTAATTATATGACCAGCATAAATATTGTTCATGTTAACATAATGTTTATAAATGAAATCTTATTGTAAAGTGTTACTAAAATTATATATACATATATATATATATATATATATATATATATATATATATATATATATATATATATATACATATATATATATATATATATATATATATATATATATATATATATATATATACACTGTAAAAAATTTTGCCGTTAAATAACAGTAATTTTCTGGCAGCAGGGGCGCCAGTAAAGTACTGTTAATTTACAGCTCTTAACCATTAATTTACCACTCTTATTTTTTAACAGTATTTTACCGTAAATTCTACCATGGAAATTAACTCCACTCCCACTGCTTCAAACAGTTCGAGTTTTTAAACTAGCATTCCCACGATGTTAGTACTATGTCCACTGAGAAGGAATATTTCTTACACTTAATGTGCAGTAATAAAGTAACTAAATACATGACTTTTACTCAAATCACTGCAGCTCATTGTCAGCTGTATTACACATGTATGTGCTGAAGTACTTAACACAGAGATCACCACTGTATCAGCGACTCCACATTTACTGCCTTTATATAAAGCAGCAGAAAATCAGAATTTGTGGCTCATCATTGACTGAAGCACCGGCTCTACTCTCCAGCACAATGGTGAACAACAAAACTACATTAAACTAAACGATTTCTCTTGTGCAAACACACATTAATACAGTCGAGTTCAGTATTTACTCTCATTATCAGTGTATGACTTTGCCTAATTTTTTTTCTATGGATGTTCACAAATATCTTAGTTAAATTAACTTTTTTTTCATTTGGTAAATCTGACGTTTACATTTTACAGTATATTACTGTTTTTCCTTGACTTGACGGCAAAAAACTGTAGAAAAACACTTTTTTTTGCTGGCAACCATTAATTTACGGCAAAAAAAACAGTCGAAAAACAGTTATTTACTGGCAGCAGGGGTGCCAGTAAATAACTGTTTTTCTACAGTTTGTTTCCTGTAAATTAATTACAGTTTATTACTGTTAAATTATGTTTCATTCTGTTTTTTCTTCATCTTAAATCTTTAACCCTTTAAACCCCACAAGAAAAGCCTCAGTTTTACATGAACACTTATAATGTGTGCACACTACAGAGTGTTAGAGTAACACTGAATCAGTGAAGTTAATGAGATAATTATGTGATTAATTGATGATTGAGCATTAGTGATAAACACCTGCAGAATCACTGAAGGAAAGAGAAACACAAGATCTACAAATGACTTCAGCCACAGCCTTAGATGAAATCAACTGAATAAAAGAATACATCAAATCTCTCAAGATCTGATTAAACAACTACTAAAACAGCTTCACCAGATTCACATTACTAACCAGACTTTATTTCTGTCAGATGTCTACAGAAGAACTTATGGAGAGTTAAATAGGTTTAGGTGTTTTTTCACTACCATGATGGAGATCAGTGTTTACCTTAGTTGGGCTCTTGAACGTGACTTTTCATCAACTAAGTTTTTATTTTTTTATTTTTTCATGCTGTAACAATGCGCCTTTGGAACCTGTTATAGCAAAACAAAAGTACACAGAAGAAAAAAAATCTGATATTGTTGTTTATAGATTGACAAGAACAAATACTATTATTTCTGATCGAATAATTGATACTACAGCATGAGAAGGAACACTGCTGAGCCATAAGTTATGAAAGACTGTTAAGAAAATGTCACTCATAATAATAAAAAAAAAAAATCTTTGCTGAAATTTAGACAGAAATATCAAGAATCAGCGTATGAATCACAACAATGGTGACAATCCACAAAATAAATGAACAGATCAGCTCTGAACATCACAACACATGCTACTAAAACTTAAAACAAATGCAAAATTATAAGCACATAAGAATTCAAGAAAATAAGTGAACAATTCAGGGGCATAATTTATTCATGCCGCAATGCATGCTGGGAATCATGGATGAGTTTTATCCTGTGCTGGTACCCAGCATGCATTGCATCATGAACTTTTTCATTGTCACCATTGTTGAGATTCATATGCTGATTGTTGATTTCTCTCTTTGAGTGTTGTGGGGACTGCTGCCCGAAATACTTTTTAACTAAAACTAGTCGTTAAATCCATAAATCCTGGTTATCACACTACTTTTCAATCTTACCAAATTGAAGTGTCATTCACTCAAATATTTCAACACCAAATTAATATTTGATTATTATAGCAACACTTTAAGTCAGTCTAGTAGATCATGCCTGTTAGAAACAACTAGTGATGTGTCGTTCGTGAACGAATCGTTCTTTTTGAACGAATCTTTTAGGTGAACGAATCGTTCTCGTTCACGTAATCCACTGACTCATATTTCTCGTTCAGTGAAGTTCCTCCCTCCACAGCAGCGCGGCGCTATAAGCAGCGCATGCGCAGCTCAGTGAACCGGGTAACAACTGTTTCATCCTGTCAAAGAATTACTCAACCTCGAGCCAATAGCCTTCGAGTATGAGATGTGACAGAGTATGTGATTTGTTGAATGTAGTGAACGAATACGCCCTTCAATGAACGAGTTTCATATGAGTCTGAACTAGATCTAGAGATCTTATCGTTCGTGAACTAAATGACTGAACTGGTACCCATGTCGTTCGTGAATGAGTTGAATGAGCTGATACATATCGTTCGTGAATGAAATGACTGAACTGGCACTCATGTCGTTCGTGCACGAGTTGAATGATGCATCTCGTTCGTGAATGAAATGACTGACCTGATGGTCAGGGTATTTTCTGGCAAACCGTTTACCAATCACGTTTCTCAATTGGCAAAGCACATGTCGTTCGTGCATGAGTTGAATGATTTAGTAAATCTCGTTCGTGAATGAAATGACTGAACTGGCACACATGTCATTCGTGAACGAGTTGAATGAACGGATACATGTCGTTCGTGAATGAAATGAACTGGTACATAGCTTATCTCGTTCGTGAACGAAATGAATGAGAGTAAACCGGGTCAGTCTGCCATTTAGCATGTCAATCTCGCAAAAATGCAAAGCGCAGTTATAGGTACTGTACTGTGCACATACGCTTGTTTTGATATTTAGCAACTCCACGTTTAATCCACGATTGATGAATGTGAATATATAATATACAAACTGTCTGACCAAACAATTAAAATGCTATTTAGGCAAGAAAACCTTGTGCTTTGTTCATCTGAACAACTTAATTAGACTTTATATATTGAATGCGATTATACACACATTTTAATAAAGCCAGATCAGTTTTTGCAACAAGTGAATACGTTCGTTGACTTAAGACATAACAACATAATACACTTTTTTTTTGCCATCTGCTGGCTTATTTTGTGTAATACGAAGAAATGGTCACTGAACGAATCAGTGAACGATTCTGAACGAATCATTTTGGTGAACGAACTGAAAATGAACGAATCACTAGAAAGAATCATAATTTCCACCACTAGAAACAACCATAATCACTTGACTATCAAAATTAATACTGCTGTAACAGATGCATCATAAAGATACAAATACAGCAATAAAACAAAATGTAAAGTGCAAAAGTCAATGGTCAGGAGCCCAACTAAAGCAAACACTGATCTCCACAATGGTGATGTCAAACGAAACAGTAACATTATCATCTAAATCTCTTTAATTCTCAATAAGATCTTTTGATCTCTGTTCTCTGATCTGACAGAAATAAAGTCAGTCTGGTTAGTAATGTGTGAAGTTGGTGAAGCTGTTTGTTGATCGTTTAAATCTTCCGTTGATTTCATCTAAGGCTGTGGCTGAAGTCATTGTATTTCATGTGTTTGTCTTGTTATGTTTTTTTTTTTCTTCAGTGATTCTACTCATTAACAGCAGCTGTTGATCATTGTCTGAATTCACTCATTAGTGTTCATTCTCTCTGTCAGGTGGACTATATTAGTAAACTCATGCAGGGAATAGTGAATGAGGGTGTAGGGTGTGATTTGAAACACAGCCGCTGAGTGTCGACTTTGAACGTTGTTAATTTACGATATATAGCAGCAGGCTACTTCTCGAAAACGATGAATATTACCCAGAATGCACTGTTTTAATGAAAAACAGTATGTTACTGTCGAAATTTGGCCGTTTTTTTACAGCAATTTTTAACAGTGTATATATATTGTTCTGTGAATGTGATTTTAAGTCTAGACTCTAGATGATTTGGATTAACCCTTTAACTGCCATATCCTTTAAAACCTCACTGCCAGAGGGATCTTGTGAATGCACAAGATGTTGAGTGTATAATTTTATACAAATCTAAACATTTAGTGAAAACATTTAGTGAGGAAAAATATTAAGAGTGAGAGAAGTCTAATCAAATTTAGTGTTAATAAAAATGTATATAAAAACAAATACAAATTATTATTTGTAGTCTTATAAAATTCATTCATGTGAAAAAAAATTTAACACTTTCTATGTAGCCTTTATTTATAATACATTATAAGGGTGTTCTTAAGGCATTATAATGAATCCATAATGCATTATAAAAAAAAAAAAAAAAAAAAAAAAAAAAAAAAAACATTATAATATGTTGTATCCTCTCATGAATATTCATAAGAATAGTTTTAATATATTACAATATTTATTTATTTGTGGTTTTAGCTTTTAAGAGTATGGTACTTTATAACACAATGAAAACGTTACATCAACTTTTACAATGGATTATACTTAGCATAAACTTATAATGTATTATAAGTTTCATATCTTGCAATTTTTTTTCTGATGCTACTTTTCTTAATATGACACATTTGCTTCGAACTATTTTTTTTTGTAATATTAGTTTGATTGTTTTGATGGTACCCTTTAGACAGCTGTTGATAAGTAACTCTGCAATTACATATCAACTAGCGGTCATTAGAGTATTAATATGTCTGCAACTGTAAATATATGCTAACACTTTATAAACTGACTTAAAATTACTTTGCAAATACGTCAACTTATTCTACCATACTAGAGCCTACCATTCTACTCTACAAAACTCTAATGAGAGTTAGTTGGCATTTAGTTGCAAAGTTGCTTACAGTCGATTTATTAAAGGGGACAATCAAAATAAAATGTAACCATATAAAATATAGTTTTTTGTTTTGTTGGAGTATTAAGCTCATATCAATTAATTAACATTAGCTCCACAGGAAACACTCAACATCTAACCACTCTCAAGCTGTAGTAAGATACGCTGCAGATCTTAAATAAACAATGTCAAGATATGATACAGTCCATTATACTGAAAATGAAGTATATTTAATATGGTGTTCATTATTTGTTATAAATAATTATACTCTTAAATGTATAACCACAAATTCATAAGTATAATGATGTATTATAATATTTGTTATGGTTATTCATGAGTTGATATAATATATTGTACTTTTTTTTCATTATAATGCCTTAAGAGTAGCCTTATAATGTATTATACTGTACATACGGGCTTCATAGAAAGTGTTACCGATTAGTTTTTTTGCAGACATTTTAATAGTTGTTTCTTTTAAATGTATAGCACAACTTTTAATTGGGCAACAACTTATGATAGAAATGAGATAACCAGATGTATAGCACAAAAACAAGATGTGGATACCTGGTGTATTATACCGATGCATTCGTTTATTGAGTCACATTTTTAAATTCCTGTTGTGTTGCATGTGGATACTCTAGTGTTGTGATCTAACACTGCATAGCAAGTGCTGCATCATTCAGAAACAGCAACAAACCCAAGCAAACTAAATTCCTTGTGAGCAAAACCTTTATCAGGCTATGTTTAAGGTATCTGTCTGAAATGCTAAAAGTTGCAATGTTTTAACCATGAGGTCTAGAAAGTCATGAGGTCTCAAACTCATCCTAGAGCTTTCTTTGTATAATCCTTAAATTTTCGTCAAACCAACTGGATACAGTTCTGGTCAAATACTATCCAGATATTTCAGATATGCAAAAAAAAAATTATCTGTAATTCATCAGAGTGATGGTATATTGTCCATAGTGTTTAAATGCATTTTTGTTTACATAAAACAAATTAGGATGGTCTGAGATATGATGGGGTTCCAGTATTCAAAAAAAGTCTAAGAACCACTCCCTCAAGAATCCATGGGAAATCTGTGGTCTGCCCTTGGTGGTCAAAAGTTGGACACATTGCATCCTCATATCTCTAACTAATTTTTAGCTGACTCAGCTGATCAATTGATTGATGGATTGATTGAAACTGTTTGCATCTTTCTTACTTAGAGACTGCTGGAGATTTATTATGGTTGCTTCTCGTCTTTTTCTTCGTGATGAAGATTGGCATTCAGCATCTGGAAAAGAACAATGTCAATTTACTCAATTTAGATTAAGATTTACAAACATTCATTTACTGACAGGTTATTCAAGTCTGTACATGGATCTTTTTGAACATGTCTGTTTGAAAAATGGAAGTACTTGTTCTGATGCCAGTGCCTCCAGCAGAGCTGGACTCAAACAGCAGGCCGGCATCGCTGAAAACTTCCATACTGTCTTTTCCACTTCCTGCTGTGCAGCCAATGTCATGTGACTCAACAACATCCCAGATCTGTTGGGGCAATCACATAAATCAAGTAGAAAAAAGGCAATATGTTTAGGTAAGAAAATGTTACCTCTTTTCAGTTATAATTGAAAGATTCAATTTTCGGATCTACAAACCTTTGTTTGAGTTATTCTGTTATTGTTGTTCAGAACATAAACACCTTTATCCACAGCCACCAACCCAACTTTGGCCCCAGGATCTCCTGTTATTCTCAGGCCAAATTCTTGACCGGGGTCATAGACTTTCGCTGGATCGTGAACTTGCACTTTAAGCTGGGAGATCAAAGTAATTTGATAAAAAAATAACAAACTATAATTAATTCATAGTGTTGTGTCACAAGGGCTAAATTACCGTTCCCATGCACGTGTCCTTCACATCAACCCAGACTGAATCAGACACCACCTCAGACGAGCCCACATGGTAATAAGCCACAAAGCGGAAGGACGGCATCATGTCTTTGGTTACAGGCAGAGACAGAGCCATTAGAGATTGTCCTTGCCTCTTGAACCTGTCTGCTTGAACGATCTGACCTTTACTTAAGATCTGAAAATGAGGCAGATGGGAATATATTTACAACATCTAACAAAGGACATAAGAGCAGATTGTTTATTTAATAATGTCTCTTCTTGAATCATGATATGACTGTCACTCACCATGTAGGTGAAATCTTGATCTCTCACTCCTGGACTTCTCCCCAAGTTCAGACTGACTGTCATTGAATCACCAATCTGAAGCTCTGCAGCCCCGATGCCGATGTGAAGGTAGTTTTGTGAGCCACCTTTAGGAATGTAGGCCTGAGCCGTCATCTTTCTCACCGCCTGCTGATCATCACTTAATTGTGGATCTTTGGTCTTTGCCTGGAAAGAATAAATAAATTGTTTTCTGATGTGATGTGTACAATATGCTCTATTGATTATTTAACATCTGTTAACTGATCTATTGTCCACTAGATCACCAGTGAAACTGACTGAACACCAGTGCAGTTATGATGGCAGGTCTTACAGTGATCTCCAGTGATGAAGATCCTCCCGGAGTGTTGACAGTAACCTTTGAAATGCCATTGTCTCTTGTTTGACCTTTGACCCCTCCAGGATTGACCTCCACTTCCACATTCTCAGCAGGTGTCTGGTCAGGATTTGTTACATAGACCTTTATGCAAAACCAAACCATAAAATATAGAATGAAGAAAGTGTTGTTTAGAGCAAACAATAAATCCCAATATTCTCACTATGTTTTTTGCTTCTGGTCAATGTTTTATACCGAGATGTCGAAGGGCATCCCAGGTTTGAAGAAGTGTGGTGTTCTTCTGAAGTGGATGGTGTACGGTGATGTCACAATCTGAATGCCTTTCTTGTGTGCTTCCACCATTTCACTGCCTGAAACACAAGTACGATAATAATCAGAAAACATATGCAAGTTGCATGTTTTCAAGGCCCTTAAAATGTCGATCTTGTTCACCAGAATTTGTGTAATTCTTACCAGAATCAGTTAACACGCTTACTGTAACATACAGTGACTTGCCAACAAGCTGCATGATGTTTGGGAAAGTCTGTAGGATGTGATTTCTTCTCAGCACTGCCGTTCCACTTCCTTCCCTGATCTGATATTCAACACAGAACCAAAAGCTGTGTGATTGTTGGTGTATATGTCAACTTCTTCTCAACATATGGACAATCTCATTAGACTCATTATTCTTTGTGTGTGTGGTATAATGAACACATTGTGGGTTTAAGGTGCTTATAAGGGCCAAATTTGTATTTACCCTTCCATTTAATTATTATAATATATATATATATATATATATATATATATATATATATATATATATATATATATATATATATATATATATATATGGAGTAAATTTTCAGTCTGGTGTTTTTATGGATGTATGACATATGTGTATGTGTGTGTGTGTAGTACCTTCACTTTCTGTAAGGAGCCCGGTATACTTATTTTTCCTTTATCTTCAGTCACCACACCAAATACAACAAATCCATTACCATTGACTTTCTCTCCAAACAAATACCTTCAGGATACACACACTTATAAATACACTGATAGCTAATATATTACGAACATTTATTAAGAAATGCTGCTGTATCTATATTTGCTAGCTATTTTGTTAGAAACATGCATATTGCCATAATACAAAAAAGACTGTACTTGGCTTCAATATTGACTGTTAGACTGTCATCATTCACATAGAAGAAGGCTTTCTGTGGACTCAAAGAGATTGCGAAGCTGGGCAGGACTACAGGAAGAGAAGGAACAAGCTGAGTTAATATCAGGGGATTGCAGATGGGTTTATCTTTGTGAAATGTTGCTTCGCAACAGCTCGCAGAGAAACCTACCGTATTCTTTGACTTCAAACTCACTGGAGAAGTTCTTCTGTGGGCTGTTCTGGTGCCACGCCACAAGTTTCCACAGGCCTGGGCTATTTGGACACCAGGTCATTATTTGTCATTTTACAATCTTATTGAGAGATAACAGAAAATAAAACTGCAGTTCAATTCTCTGGACTCGCTAGGGCAATAATTATCAAAAAAAAAAAAAAAGTGGTGGACATTTACCCTTTGGGTAGCTATAATAGGGTCTTTTAGAAAAGGGGTATGTCCAAATATGCCAATAAAACTATAAAGCCTAAACAAAACTCAAATATAATGTAGTTTGTTAATATATAATATAATATAATATAATATAATATAATATAATATAATATAATATAATATATATTTTGACATGTGGGCAAGTATGGTGACCCATACTCAGAATTAGGGTTCTGCATTTATCCCATCCAAAGTGCACACACACAGCAGTGAACAGACACCCTGAGAAATGTGCAGCCATTTTTTTCTGCTGCACCCGGGGAGCAATTGGGGGTTCGGTGCCTTGCTCAAGGACACCTCAGTCAGGGTATTGAAGGTGGGAGAGAGTGCTGTACTTCTCCTACCAACAATCCCTGCCAGTACAATACTCGAACCCGCAACCTTTGAGTTAAGAGTCCAGCTCTCTAACAATAAGGCCATGACTGCCAATTATATTATATACATATTTTACATATTTTAATTCTAAAACAAACAAACACTTTTTTGTATGTGATTAAAATGAGTTCCTTCTAATAGTAAAATATGTTTGTTTAATTAAGACATTGAATATTTTTAATTGCAAAAGGACATTTAGAATAAAATGTCAAATACAAATCACAAAGATGGGATGATAATTTGTGCTGCATTTTTGGAAAGTGACTGAACCAAATTAGGTTTTAATTTTAAGTGTATCTATTCCATTTGAAGTATTCAAGCAGGTCATTCGCTCTTCCTCACCTGGCTGGATCCGTCAGGCTGAAGGTTCCTGACACCATTCCTCCACCGGGATAAACAGATTTGCTCTCAAGACTGATGCCATCAGGTGTCTGCAAACATTGAAGATGTTGAAACATTTATAAATACGCATTAAAACGCAAACACAAACAGCTAAACACATTCACAAGAGGTGCACATACTGTGGAGTACAAAAGTTTTCACAAAGAGACAAAAATCTGGCGCTTTGCAGTCTCATGTTTTGTACTTCACTGTACAGGTGCATCTCAATAAATTAGAATGTCATGGAAAAGTTCATTTATTTCAGTAATTCAACTCAAATTGTGAAACTTGTGCATTAAATACATTCAATGCACACAGACTGAAGTAGTTTAAGTCTTTGGTTCTTTTAATTGTGTTGATTTTGGCTCACATTTAACTATCATTAATTCACTATCTCAACAAATTAGTATATGGTGATATGCTAATCAGCTAATCAACTCAAAACATCTGCAAAGGTTTCCTGAGCCTTCAAAATGGTCTCTAAGTTTGGTTGATTGGACTAAACAATCATGGGGACGACTGCTGACAGTTGTCCAGAAGAAAATCATTGACACCCTTCACAAGGAGGGTAAGCTACAAACATTCATTGACAAAGAAGCTGGCTGTTCACAGAGTGCTGTATCCAAGCATGTTAACAGAAAGTTGCGTGGAAGAAAAAAGTCTGGAAGAAAAAGATGCACAGCCAACCGAGAGAACCAAAGCCTTATGAGGATTGTCAAGCAAAATTGATTCAAGTATTTGAGTGAACTTCACAAGGAATGGACTGAGGCTGGGGTCAAGGCATCCGGAACCACCGCACAACTGGCAACAGTTGTCAAATTCCTCTTGTAAAGCCACTCTTGAACCACAGACAACTTCAAAGGTGTCTTTCCTGTGCTAAGGAGAAGAAGAACTAGATTGTTGCCCATTGGTCCAAAGTCCTCTTTTCAGATGAGAGCAAGTTTTGTATTTCATTTGGAAACCTAGGTCCTAGAGTCTAGAGGAAGGTTGAAGAAGCTCATAGCGCAAGTTGCTTGAAGTTCAGTGTTAGGTTTCCACAGTCTGTGATGATTTAGGGCAATGTCCTCTTTTGGTGTTGGTCCATTGTGTTTTTTGTTTTTGTTTTTGAAAACCAAAGTCACTGCACCCATTTACCAAGAAGTTTTGGAGCACTTAATGTTTCCTTCTGCTGACCAGCTTTTTGAAGATGCTGATTTCAGTTGGCATCTGCTCACACTGCCAAAAGCACCAAAAGTTGGTTAAATGACCATAATGTTGGTGTGTTTGACTGGCCAGCAAACTCACCAGACCTGAACCCCAGAGAGAATCTATGGTGTATTGTCAAGAGGAAAATGAGAAACAAGAGACCAGACAATGCAGATGAGCTGAAGGCCACTGTCAAAGAAACCTGGGCTTCCATACCACCTCCATGCCACGCCGAATTGAGGCAGTAATTAAAGAAAAAGGTACCAAGTATTGAGTACATGTACAGCAAATTGACATAATTTCCAGAAGGCCAACAATTCACTAAAAACTTTTATTTTTAATTTTTTATTGGTCTTATGAAGTATTCCAATTTGTTGCGATCACAATTAAAAGAACCAAAGACTTAAACTACTTCAGTTTGTGTGCATTTAAATATTTAATAAACAAGTTTTACAATTCGGGTTGAATTACTAAAATAAATGAACTTTCCCATGACATTCTAATTTATTGAGATGAACCTGTACTTTAATACACTAAAGCCACTTTCACACTCACCAGATACAGGGGTAAAGTGCTCTGGCAATTGTTTCCGGGTCACTAGATTTTGCACTTTCACACTGCCAGTGATTACCCAGGGTATGTGTGCGCTTTCACACACAACCCATAAAGGTCCCGTAATGACACGTGACATCAGGGCGTGACGTGTAATGTATGAGTCAAAAACGTTAGGCACGTTATACTTTCACTGAAGCTGTTGAACGATCTCCGCGTCAGCGCGGAAAGTGAGGAACTAACTGATCTCTGCTTCATTAAAGTTTGCACATATTTTTTTGTCAAAAACTTTGATCTTCCTTCAAAACAGCCGGTAAAAGAGTTGCGCGATAACTTGCGTCATCACTACGACGCGGCATTATATCTGGTTTTTGTTCACACAGCGCTCATCCCGGAATTGAACCCGGCAATGTTACTAGGTCCCCGACCCGTGTTCAATCCCGGAATCAATCCCGGGATGTGTTTGCTTTCACACAGAAGGCGACCCGGCAATGTTCCTAAAATTTGCCGGGTCAGACGTGCAGTGTGAAAGGGGCTAGACTGAGTACACATTTACCAAGATCTCCACTCTGACTCCACTTTCCATAGGTTGTGTCATGCCTGGACTCAGTGAAAACACCCGGTAACAAACTACAGGGAGAAGATAAGCATTAGGAGACAAATTTGGTGCGAGAAATATGATGAAAACAAATGCAGCGAAGCAAATATGACCAAACCTGTGCTGTTTGGAGTGTAGATGGTCTTGTCGGTCTGTAAAACTATGTGTCCAGACTTAAAGATCACCATGACCTTTTTCTCCATCAGCTTCTGTGGAAACTGGGCTTGCAGGACGGCATATTGCTGCACTCCTTTCTCAAAGAAAAATGCATTACCGGGTACCTACAGGCACACAATACACTGAAAACTGAGGGAAAAAACACGCTGCAACAGAAAACTAGCATTCATTGTGCTAACACAGTTAGAAACACGTCTGCATTCAAACATTTTTGAAACCTCCTCCCAAAACATTTGATGTGAGTGGAGCATCTGACCTCGATCTCGACTAGATCCTGGTAGTTATTGGCGGGTGTCAGAGTAACTGAAGTGCTCGTCACTTCACGGTTATCCTTAGGGTTTCTCACTGAGATTTTAACATTCAGACTGACTCCAGAGTAGTCCTGCGCCTCCACGAACACTTTCTCTGGGGACCCCACATTCAGTATATTGGGTGCCGAGAGAACATAGCTGAAAATTAAAAAACATTCATTTAGGAGGAATGTGTCATAAGCCCAGTACCGCCACTCCCTACACTATGCAGCTTGCGTAGGGCACCAACTCCCAGAGGGGCACCATCCCAGTTGCTCAAAAAAAAAAAAGGCCAACTGTGGACTGTGGCCGTTCAATATTCACAAATTTAGGGACCGTCTCTAAAGTTACATGCGATGTTGCTCTACAGCTTTTCTAAAGTCAATAGCATTTGAGGAGAATGACTTACAGCAATGAAAATACATTTATTAATTGTTAGTTCATGCTAACAACATGCTTACCATTATTCTAAAGTGTTACCAAATAAACTGTAAATCATATGTACATTATGCTATTTTTTTTCACAACCCAATGGGCTCAAACACAAATTTAAAGCTCAATATCATTTGAAGAGAATGACTTACAGTCATAGAAACAACTGTAAAATGTTCATTTAGGTGTCAACTACAATGTCAACTACTGGGAACTACTGGAAAATTAAAAAAAAATATATACAAACCTTATAAATTTTTTATATTTATTAAAATAAATTGCAAATAATTTGTTAAAGGTAAAAACGAAGCCTGTGCATCACTTTCAGACACATTCATAATCTTGTGAAACTTTTTTTGGCTGTTGACGTAAAATAATATGTTTTAATGTCGAAATAATTTCATCACCACCAAAGTATATTCTAATATACTTTACATGTTCCCTTATGACAATTAGCCATGGTTTTAACACATATAACACCAAGAATCAGTTTTTGTAGGTAGGGTAAATGCAAATTAACCATAGTTTTGTTACTTTAAATTATAATTTACAAAGAAGTATAATGATAATAGTTTATTTGTTATATGGTTATGAAAACAGACCTAAGCCACCAATAGCCTTTAAAATGAATTAAAATGTATTATATAAGAAACAATGAAGCAATAATGATTGGTTAATAACACTGATATAATACATAATGTAGGCTAAAAAAAAAAAAAAAAAAAAAAAAAAAAAAAAACATGTTATGTTATATTCACTTAATCTATCATTTTTGGTCAGCTTTTTGCTATAGATACATAGACTCTGTAATTTCTTCAACAAAAAAACGTGTGTGGACATCACAAACCTTACAAAAAATAAACCACAGTTTTATCATTAAAATACTGCTTAATTTTCTTTTGCGTGATTATTTATTTTACAGATTGGGGTTGTCAAAAATGTAAATAATAATAAAAAATAATTGTGATTTTTTTCTTTGTGCTAAATCTCTCTCTCTCTCTCTCTCTCTCTCTCTCTCTCTCTCTCTCTCTCTCTATATATATATATATATATATTCATATTTATAAATAATTTAAATAAACAAAATGTACTAAATGTTGAATGCTTGAGACAAAAAAAAAACTGTATCAATCAAGTCATAGCCATAGGAAACTGTCAGAAGCTACAATTATAATTTGTAAATAATCAAATTTATCGACTTTTTAATTTTATTTAAGTTCTATTTTGACCCCCTATAGGGATTTTTTTTATTTATTATTATTATTATTTGAAGAAGGGAGGCACTGCCCGTGTATGCATCTGGATTGCTCACATGGAAAGCATAAGTCTCAGCACCTTTATCAATGATATGGCACTAGACTTTACTAAAAACGAAGTCTGTGAAACATGTATTTATTGGATAATTCATTATATTAAATAGATTTCATTCTGTTTCTAGTGGTTTGGTTTGGAACAGTCATAATCTCTTTGCAAAAGCAAATACACAACAAATCTCTCTCTCAGAGAGAGAGAGAGAGAGAGAGAGAGAGAGAGAGTAAAATGACATTAATATTGATATCGTATTAACATTATTCTTTTTTTATATTGCTTTTAATATATTGGTTTGAAAAGTAAATCATTTTAATAGTTGTACTTTCTTTATTATTGATTGATTATTTATTTTGCCTTAACCTTTTGCCTTTTCCTATAAATGAATAATTCAGCTATTTATCAACACATAAAATATCACATTTAAGAGATATATATGACATAAGTGTAGCATTAATATTGTATTAATATTCATATATTTTAATATAACATTAAATTTATTTATAGTGATATTAAATTAGTTATACAATTTATTTTTTAATAAGTATATTTATAAAAAGTATATTTAAACTATAAGAGATGCCAATTAAGAATTTGCACTTCCTCATTTATACAAATGCCTCAAACTTTTGCTTTTTTTTCTGTACATCCAGTTAATTATCACGACACATCAACAAGTGGTATAAATGATGTAGTGTAGTGTATGTGTGTGTTGTGATACTCACAGGGGGTCGCAGAGAGAGAGGACAGGTAATGAAACGACAACAGCCGCCAGCCATAACGAGTTCACGTGCATCGTGCCTGTCTGTCCCTGACGGTCTCTGAACTACCAGACGCTAATTCACAATATATTCTCATCCTCATCCTCCACGCTGTCAGGTATTGAGTAAGACAGGTGGAGGAACCTGAGCTATGATTCAGCAGAGGACTATCCTGTGCGATAAGGTTGTGACATCTCTGTCTAGCTCAGAGTGTCACAGCACCATCACTCTGGAATGGAATCATGTGCTTTTAAATTAAAGTAAATACTGTTTATATTGTGAAAAGGTTTGCGCTTATTGATGTCCATCCAACTCCCTGCTTTAGAACTTGTAGTTTTCTGCCGGTGTCTGCAAAGTAACCTGAAGCTACAAAACCACAATTTCTCAATCAGTCGAGATGCTGTTGGTGGTTGTTATGTAACAGGTTTCTTTCACAGTCAGTGGCCTGATTTCCAGTAATGATTAGAATGAATAGTCTTACAGAGCTATTTGATCTTACAAAATTTTCCATTTTCAGACGCTGAAAGTTCAGACATTCACAGTCATTCTGTCTTTCACAATCATCCACTGAGCCACTGGTTTGCAATGATGTGAAAATTCAAAAATACTCTTAACACATTCAAAGTTCAGCTGAATTAACTTCAAAATGATAATGAAAAATGTTTTGTTAACAATACAAAAATGTGGATTTACTCTAGCATACTACAGTTTTGTATCTTAGAGTCCAGAGACAATGTTTCTTTTTGCAATTCAATGCACATATACTCTTCCATTGTCACAAATAAGCATTAAGCGTGTTAAATTAACCTTTTTATTTCCAGATCAGTAACATTAGAAATGTTCAGTAGCATTTTCAGTGCAGTAAGTGATTACATGAAATCCGGATACATAGTAAGATTCCATAAACTTAAGTACTTGTAGGCTAATTAGACTGTATTATGTTTTAAAATGCTATTTATATGGATTAAACAATTACATCTGAGTTTGTTTCATTCACACAAAAGCAGTAAATTATTCATAATTAATTCAGGCTAATTCTTTTTCTTTTTAATTTTCATTTCTAAATAGACCCACTTACATTTGGACAGTCTTCCAGTTTTGTGTAATTACACACACTACTAATACTTAAATAGCAATGATTGCACAGAAAATGGACATATTTTTATTAGTATTTGAATTATCACTCAATCAGTCATTTAACCATGCATTGTTACGTCTTCGGAAGGTTTTTGTCTTAAAAACACATCAAATTACACAGATCCGTGCCGTTTAATCTAGAAATGCCTGCAAACTGACTGCAATAGTGAGGTAAAGTTAGTTTAAGATTTAATTTAACAGCATTTTTGTACATGCATGGTTATCCAATGATGGTTGATGGTCACACAAACATTTAAATTTAAATACATTTGGACTTTTTCATTATTTAATTTAATTAAATTTTCTATTCTCTCTCTCTCTCTATACAATAATCACACTCACATAGTTAGATGTAATGTAACATATGTGCAATCCAGATTGTTATCAACTACAAATTTCATAATTTTGCAATTTTAATTTTGTAGCCAAGACTTCACTAAATAATAAACCTACTTTGATAAAACGTTCACTGTAAAAAAAAAAAAACTGTGATAGTGAACTATAATTTAGGGTTGACACAAGTGTTACCAGAAAACGAAATACAATTTCCAAAGTTTTTGGATTGAATTACAGACTCCATGGGGAATCACAGCAGGATCATTAAGTTGTGCATCCAGTGTTGTAGAGCTGGTCAGCGAGTGCTGTGATGCCAATGTGCTTGTCTCTGTATTTTTGGGTTTGGGCCTCCTCTTGTGTGGGCCAGTATTCAATCCAGGTATCCTCACCCAGGCTGTACCTTAGCCTAGAAAAACCCACAAAACACATGAAGATCACTCATACTTTGTGTGTGTGTGTGTGTGTGTGAGCAAGAGAGAGAGAGAGAGAGAGAGAGAAAAAGAGAGAGAGTGAGTTCAAAGCTCACAAGCTGAGGTGAAAGCTCAGGGATGACATGAAAGTGACGTGACATACAGCCAAGTATGGTGACCCATACTCAGAATTTGTGCTCTGCATTTAACCCATCCATCATGCACACACACAGCAGTGAACACACACACACACACACATACACATAGGGGTGTTTTTGTGAAAAGTGGGGACATCCCATAGGTGTTATGGTTTTTATACTTTAGAAACTGTATATTCTATGGCCCTACACCAACCCTACACCTAACACTAACCCTCACAGGAAATTTTGACTTCATTTTTACTTTCTCAAAAAAAATAAAAAAAATAATAGAAATTCTGTATGATTTATAAGCATTTTGGGTTCAGTGCCTTGCTCAAGGGCATTTCAGTCGTGGTGTTGCCGGCCCGAGACTCAAACCCACAACCTTAGGGGTTAGGACTCATACTCTCTAATCACTAGGTCTCAACTTCCTAGAATGTATAGTGGTTTGGAGTGGACTGGAATCGCACTTGTATGTAAGTGTGAAATCATCCTCATTAGGTTCATACAGCTCCTACCTTCCACCAATCCTCGGAAGTGATGTGGTTTGGCCCATGATCAGGTAGGTTTTGCCTTCTTGGAAGTCCAGAAACTCTCTACAATAAGGATGAGCCAAGAAAGACCTGGTCTTTCCTTCCACATCTGCTTCAGTGCCTGAAAACCATGCAGAAGAAGCATTAGTTACTTTACAACTTCAAATTCATGCTTATTCATTCCTCATATTCCCTTTCAGCAAAGAATCCCCAAACTTGTATCTAATAATTTCTAATAATTGTATCTAATAAAAAAAAAAAAAAAAAAAAAATAATAATAATAATAATAATAATAATAATAATAAATAAATATATATATATATATAACAGAACAACTGTATAATCAAAAACGTTTCCTTGAGCAGCAAAGCAGCATATTATACTAATTTCTGAAGGATCATGTGACACTGAAGGCTGGAGTAATTATGTTGAAAATTCAGCTTTGAAATAATAAATAATTTACATTTTAACATAATATTCAAATAGAATAATAAAAGAGTTATCTTAAATTGAAATATTTCACATTATTACTGCTTTTACTGTATTTTAGCCTTAGTGAGCAGAAGACTCTTTTCAAGAATCTTACTTTTTAACATCTGTGTATTCACGCAAACCATCAGTGACTGCTGAATATTTCCAACTTTTGCATCTTACCTTCTTTCAGCACTTGTTCAATTGTCATGTTGTAGATATCTGCTTGCAGTGAAAGCACCATTCCCACCACTCTGGTCTTATAAACTAAAAAGAAGTTGCAGCGTATAAACCACAGCACTAAGTACACGCACACGTATTTACACAAGCAAACAGACAACGGTGTGTTTACCGTACTCCACTCCATGCGCACAGGCCTTATAAGCACGCTGAGACTCCTTGATGTCATGCTTCTTTTGGAGACTGCAGTTCTCTGCAAATACAGAAGCACACAAGTCACACAAACTTGCTTGACTTCACTTTTGCTTAAAAGCCTTAGTTTGTATTCACTTAATATCTGTACGCACCTTCAGCACACTGGCACAGGTCCTCATGGCAGAGTCTGTTCAGCGCGCCGTCTTTCTTATGAGGATGGTAGAACTTCACACATCGATCATCTGAGGAATTACACATTTCTGCAGATTAAGGTCAGGTCAATTCAAAATTTATTTGTATTGCGCTTTTCACAATACACACTGTTTCAAAGCAGCTTTACAGAACATGCATTAAGCACAAGATTCTCATGGCATGCTGTTAAATCATCCTGTTTTCTTGTCTATCACACACCTGGAGCGTTGTACTCGTACACAGTGACTCCGGCGGGCTGCAGCATTCCCACTTCATTGATCTTGTGCATTCTGAAGGCGATCCTTTCCCTCTCTTTATGAGAAACCTAATGAGACACATGCACAATTACTATGAATTTACATTGGACATTATAAGTTACGTAATTGAGTTCAAAGTTCAAATTGCTCTTTGAGAAACTCAATCAGTTATGAAGACACACTGGAAAAAATTGCTTTTATAATTACAGAATACAATTTTTTTAATACAAATAGTTTTTTGAACAGTTTAAAGAGAAATTAAACACAATAATGATAATTACACTATAATCATTCTCATACTTTCATTCAGTGGTGCTGTACATTTTCTACCAGTTACTGAACAAGTTCTTAGAAAATCTCATTAAATAAAATGTATGAATGAAATTACAAAATTATGTGTGCATTGATTTAAAATTCAGTTCAAAGTGTGTTGGTGTCACATTGTTATGTTATTAATGATATGATACATGTACAGTCCATGCACATTTAACCATGACTATGCATTTATTTAGATAGTTATTTCAAGTAATGCTTGTTTGTTTGGTCTTATGAGTTACTTAAAGGTTTGCTGTACAAACATATGATATTTGCAGCTACATGAATGGTGCACTAAATAGTGAGCCAGTTTACCTTATTCAAGAAAATGATTAGCGATCCCCGATCAGAAAGCTCTGTGTTCATCTCAAATCTCTCAATGTACTTTTCTTTCCCTTTAGATAACTGATGGAAATAAATAAGATCATGAAAATGACATCCAAAAGGATGCACGTCAAAAACGAGAATGTTACTTTCAGTTTCAGGTGTTGTGTATTCTATCAGCTTTTTACAATCACTGAGCATTTTTACCTTTGAAAGATCATTTTCATCCACTTTAAACCCTGTCAACAGACCGACATCCACAACAGTCATGGAAGCATCTCTCTCCGAGCTCTTGAAACTGTGCAGATGGATAAAAACAACATATATGATGCAGCAGTATATAATACATCATCAATATGTTCTCACATTTAGCTGAACATTTGGATGAATGAAACTGAAATGAGTGTTACACCCACTATGTTTCAATCGTGAACAGGTAACTTTCAGTGGCGCCTGGATGTGACACTGCATGCAGAAAGATATAACAATGTTATTAATTGCTAATTACTGAGGTCCTTATGGACAAATTCATTGACTAAAGAAAACGTTTGGGGTCACTAGGATTTGCAATGTTTCTGAAAAAAAAAATATAAATATTAGTAATAGTAATATAGTGAAATTCTTCACACCTTATATTTTTTGTGGAAACTGCTGCATTTTTAGGATTCTTTGAAGAAAGTTCAAAAGAATGTGTTGATGTGCATTACAAATGTTTTCACAGTGACTTGTGTTCAATTTAATGCATCCTTGATGAATAGAATTATTAATTTCTTTAAAAAAACAAATCTTACTAACCCCAAACTTGTGAGGTTAGTGCATGCACACGTGAAAAGATGGATCCTACCGTCACGCTCTTTCTTCATCCGCACACTGAGATCATACACATTACAGTCATTTTCTCTCTCTTCGGGCAGAGCATAATACAGAGAAAACACCTGAGAGGACATCCAGATAGAATAAGATTGATTTACATTTACTCGTTTTAATTACAAATGTATTTGAAATTATATTTATAACACTGGTGAGTGTTCGTGAATCCTCACTGAGAGAGTGGCCAGTCCGTTGCCATGAGCAGTGACATTGAATTTCTGTGTCAGTTTGACCTGAAGTGAAACATTTGACTATTAATTAATTATAATTGACATGATGTGAGATGCAGAATAAATAACATAAACATGTGCTCATTTGCTCCTTCACCTTGTCTGAACGTGTCACATGCTTGTTGGAACTAGTGAAAGTCCATTTGTTGTGAGTTTGTCTGCCCTCCACGGAGAGTTCAACGTTCAGATTCATGTCCTGCTTCTTCGCTTCCATGCGATATTCAGCCACGGCCTGGAAAACGATGATGCTTGCCTAGGAAGAACAGACAATATTGATTTGTTTATCACTAAATTATAGTAGTCAGGAGGGTGATTCATTTCCAGAGTTATTGAAGTGTTAGTGATCTTCACCTGTGTGCTACCATGGCCTCCGTATGTTGTTCTCTGTGCTCTCAGCCAGCGCACCACCGCTCCGGCGCTCTGGAAATCCTTGGCCTTCACCAGAGCAAGAAGCGCATAACCTGAGGCCTCTAGAGAGTGATGATGTGCTCCAGGAACCCTCCAGAACGTGCCCACTGTATAAAGAAAAAGATGATGTGGGTACAGGGATATTATTGTTTTGATGTCACTACTGTATTTTTTTACATGCATTTGAATTTCTTCATTTTTACTTTATATGACATCATTTCATGCCATGCATTTAGCAGACGCTTTTATCCAAAGCAACTCACAGTGCATTTGGGCTAACAGTTTTTTTCTAACATGTGTTCCCTGGGAATTTAACCTACAACCTTGCGCTGGTAATGCAAAGCTCTACCACTTGAAGCCACAGGAACACTTTATGTTTGGCTTTAACCATTAACGATAATATTGTTATAGTTGAGCTGACTGTAATGTTACTGACCTTCGTTCTGGATTGAATGACTCCTCAAGATGTGTTTATTGAGTTTTCCTACATTGGCCAAAGCATAAGAAGTCATAGCGGCAGCATAAGTGCTGGTCAGACTGTGAACTCTCAGCAGCAGGTAATCAACAGCTTTTTTCATACTGCTCTGAAGATTCTATTATAGAGAGAGAGACTTAGTGAGACGTGCTCGAGATGAAGATGGCGTATCGTAGAGCTTTTTCCAGGAATCACACTTACAGATTCATCACAGATCTTGTTCCCCTCTTGCATGGCAATCAGGACGAATGCAGTTAGAGAGGCATCAGCATCTTTCCCAAGTACATTACCCTGGAATTCACATAAATAAATGAGACAAATATATGAAAAAGATCCCAAACTGAATAACAAATGTTAGTGAAACTCTACTGTGGGATTTCTTTAACAGTTTATTGACTTTAATATCTTCTTCAATAGTTTCTCGCAATTATTTTAATTTGTCATTAATTGAAATAAATTATTGTAAATGGTTGATTGTTTCTTCAACTTGTTTCTTCACAAGCTACTTTAATATTTTAATATTTAATTTGTCAAATATGGTTCAGCAGTGGACATAGGAAAATCACAGAAGAATTCTGTCATGTTTTCTGAAACATTTCCACCACAACATCAAGTAATGTATTCTCAGCATTCTGTGGTGGAAATAATTTGATACCAAAACTGAATGATACAGTAATTTGTGAGTTAAAATGTCCAACCCATTTTGCATTTTTCATTTGTCATTGCACTGCATTATCATGAACAGAGATAACTATAACACATTTTTCAGAATTTTACAAATGTATATACTTTTCTGAAACATATTTGACAGAATAACTTCTGAATTAATAAGAAATTATTTTTTGTAAGATATAATTCACTATAAGTAGAAGAACTAAAAGTTACTAATTATGAACTAAGTTAACATTCGAGGTAGTATGGCTGTTTAAAAACAAATAAATACATAGCTCTATTTAAATTCAGAATTTATTTTTGAAGGTGACTGTAGAGGTTTATTGACTGATATTAAAACATTGTTATCAATAATAAAAATTTAAACAAAACATCATGTGAAATTAAAATAATCTATCCAAACATGGCTTACAAGCATCTCCTGGTGTATAACAGGCCAATCTTCTTTAAATGTGCCATCTGGCAGTTGTTTTTTAGTGGCCAGCCACGTGAGGGCGCTACAGATCACATGATTCTCTGTGACAATCAGATCACTGGCCATCACGAACACTTTAGCCACATACGCTGTCAGCCTTTTATGGACAGATGGGACGGGAAAAGAAAGGTAAGTGTAAGAAGCACTATGTAGCTACAATTGAGCAGATAAATACAGTAGTAATCTTCCTCAAGGCACGGTCACATTAGGTGTACTTTCGCTGGCAAAATCCAGGCGTGCGCGAGGGCGAATTATTTTCACAGTGAGATTTGACAATGCCCAGCAGGTACAGTACATCAATGTGATGTTAGGAAGACGTTGGACTCCAACTAACTCCAATGTCATATTTTGATTGAAAATGAAAGTTGGGTTGACGTCCAAACCCAACTTTGTTAGACGTCAAACTCCGACATCAGACAGACTTTGAATTTTGGTTGGAATAAGCACCACACTGCAACAAAAGGTGAAATGCATGGCAGCACATTAAATATTTTAAGATCAGAGGAGGATTAAACAACTCCACAAACAGCATTAACAATTTCACTTATTACTAACCAGACTGACTTTATTTCTGTCAGACGTCTACAAAAGCTCTTATTGAAAATTAAGAGGGGTTTAACTCTAATATGTTTAATTTCCATAACAACATAACAGTTAAACACCATAACAGTTTCATTAAGTTCGGCTCTTAACACTTATGTCTTTTGTGGCAATCATTTTTCTTCATGATGATGAAATCTATATCCTCTTATCTTTGTTTATATTCCTTTTAATAACAAATTATGAGTTTTTGTAAACACTATTACAGGAACCACAAACTTACTAAGCCAAGAGTCAAACTATCCAACTAAAGCAAACACTGATCACAATAATGGTGATCAAATATTTTCAAATAAAACATCAACTAAACCTCTGTTAATTCTCAAAAAGAACTTCTGTGGATGTCTGACAGAAATAAAGTCAATCTGGTTAGTAATAAGTGAAGCTGGTAATGCGTGTACTACCATGCATTTCCCCGTTTTTTGAGTCTACATCCTGTGCCTGCTGGGTCAACTACATCCAAGCTGCTCACACAAATTAACCACATTAACAAATAGAAAACTTGATTTGAAAGTGACTTCTGTTTGAGCTGTGCCTCATACAGTGGGTATAGAAAAGAATCACCATCATTTTGTTGCTTTGCAGGCTGAAATGAAGACGTTTTTTTTCAAACAGTTTTTTGGTTTTGTTTTATCCAGCTGTATATTGCAGTGCAGCTTATAACATCAAAGTGAAAGATATTATACCAAAAACGTAAATAATAATAATACAAATAAAAAGTCGAAAAAAGAATCACTTATGCAGTTATGTCTTTTGGCCTTTAAATGCTCAAGCTGTTTAAAGTGGATTCTAATTGGCTGTCAATGTTTTACTTGTTTATTAGCTGGAAAAAAAAATTGTGAAAGGGATTCCACCAATATTGTTCCTCTTTATCATTATTGTTATAGCAGTAGTGTGGACTTTGCTCTTCTTTTACAAATAGTACTTTTTAGAAAATTCTCATTGGCTGTAAATCATTGCCAATATATATTTTCAGTCAGAACTCATTTCACACAGCAGGATTTTGAATCGCTTACAGCCTGGTCCAGATATCTTGCTTGCCAAATATTTCACGGGCGTTGGCAATTCTCTCAGATTGCGTCGTTGTTAATTCAGACTATGTGATTGTCACTCATGTGAACGAGTTCCGACTGGCCTCAAACTTTGGGCACTTTGTTGGAAAAACTTAATGGCGAGTGAAAATCGTGGCTAAAATCGTGCAGTGTTATCTCGGCAATAGCTGGGACGGGCCTTAGGTCTATCCCCTTACTGCATCGTTTTCATTTTTGTTAAAATAAAATGCCTTCTACCTTTTTTTGCTCACAAAAGTTAGCTAAAGTGACCACATCTCCTTAGAAATGTTTTTCACCATGTGCTGCTATGCATGTTCATCATGGCAGCAAAGGACCCATCTGGTTTCCGGAAAGTTAGCTGTCGCTGATAACCTTAACAAAAACAAAACAGTAAACCGTATGACTTCATTGCGTTCTTTCCATCGTAAAAAGAATACTGTGTTTCTGAGGGATCTGCTGACCTGTGTTGATATGGTTGATGGCATCATTACGTCGATCCATACCAACTGTCTCCCACTGATTGGTGCTGTCCAGATAATGAGTGGCAATGAGAGGAAGAGTCAGACTGATCATGTTCTCCTCTCCATTACCTCGAGGCTGAAGAATAAACCGCCCCATTATGTGTCCACTGATGGCCTGCTCGATCAACTTACTGAACTCCTGACCTTGAGTAACAGACTGCAGTCAGGACTGGACAATCGGATGGACAGGCAGAATAAATGAGCATATTGATTTCTCCTTACTGGTCACTGTGATGTATGTGTTAGCAGGTGTATTAGGAACCTGAGTGTCTGGTTTGCTACTCCTGACAGACACTTCTTGTACGCCACCTGTCACACAGGCTCAGGTTGTTTTGGTTTGTATCTATTGTTTTTGGATATTCTGTAGGAGAAACTCTTATTATTTAGAACTCTTACCTATTTTAGCAGGATTGAGTTCAACATTTGCCTCCTGTACCTTAGTGAGTACACCCTCAGACTGAAACATAGATTTGATTAGCAGATATCAGTTATATAATGAAATGCAGCTTCTGTTATGATAGTTAATGAAAAGTATATATATATATATATATATATATATATATTAGTGCTGTCAAAATTGGCGCGTTAACGCATTCGATTAATTTGAAATATTTAACGCGTTAAAAAAAAAAATAGCGCAATTAACGGGGTTGCAGTTTTTTTTTTATTTCCAGTTGTGGCCTATGAGTATTCAACGTGCAAATAAATATGGATAAGACCAAGGAAGGACTTTTAGACGGAAAGTTTCAGTATAAAACTCTGCCGGATTACTCTTCAGTCTGCCACAAGAAACATTACTCTTCATTTAGTCTGCCACAAGAAACAGCAACATTAAAATCATGAACTCAAATGTCATTGTTTAAAAAAACAAAAAAACAATGACTGTAACAATGCATAAATCAGACCTTTCTGTAACGCTAACGTTAATAAGCTTAAACGAAAATAACAAAATAATTGTGTAGCGGAGTATTTTTTGTACACAGTGCCGCGAACTGTCAATCACTCCTGTACGCGTGCATCACTGTCCTCCTCAGCTGCAGCAACTTGCGCTCTCTCTCTTCATCAAGCTTTAAAACAAAAAGGGGACAAAAATATCATATTGTCTTTGTGCATAGGCTATAGATTAATTAGATAAATGAATATCTAAATTTGTGCCTTGCCGTCTACGGTATTTTTTTAGAACTTAGAAAAAAGATGCAGCAGCCAATGAGCAGCCAGCGGGGGGCTGCAGGACGACTCAACCTCCGCAGACAGTTTTTAATGTTTATCAGACAATAAATACTCAAGATTTTGCTTTAGTATAACTCACAACGAGTTTCACACACCTTCTCAGGCCACGTTGAGTTGTTGACACTTAACAGTGGGAAAAGCGACACATGCGCTATTCACTTGTGTAACTTAAGGGTGAATGGGTAATGTAGTTTCTGCTCTGGGTGGGATGAATTAGGAAGCTTGCATTGTGAAGGGCGCTCTGAAAATCGGCAGTGCAGGTAAAAGATTAAAACCTCTATTAAAACAGATGTCCAAATGAGCGTACCGGTACGCTACAAGCACGTTCTGGGCGCACGGAGAGGTGGCGGTAAGCTCAAGAGCTATATTTGGAAGTGGCGGTACTGAGTACCTGTGCGTACTGGCCCACTTAAAGCACTGGCAATGACTATACTTTGGAATTTTTTTGCAGTCCACTTAGAATTCAACATGGAAATCATTTTTGTTTTTTATTGGCATTGATTATTTTGAAATTCAAATGGTACTTACATTTCCTGTGTTTTTATTTCTGTAATAAATATGGCTTTCAAGCCAACAGTTAATTTGGAGGATATTGATGGTTTATTGCAGGTATGTTGTTTGCATGAGAAAATCTGTGTTACAAGTTAAACAAAAATTCCAATAAACAATCATATTTTGAATTTAAATAGTTTCTTTGTCTTGAGTTTACATTAATTTATTAAATTTTACATTTACATATCCAAAAAGTTTCAGTCTTTTAATTGCGATTAATCGCGATTAATTTTAAAAAATTGTGCGATTAATTAGTTAATTTTTTTTTATCGATTGACAGCAGTAATATATATATTTCACTAGTTCACTCTTACATATAATTAGCTGAGGTATGGTATGCGTATTTGGCGTACTGTCCGGGGAAGGGCTCCGAGCTCGGGAATTGCCCGAACCTAGAGTACCCCCCCCTCCCCGTATATTGAAAAGTGAACTTGAAGTGAGGAGATGGGGTGGAGGAGGGATGCTGATAAACCGTCAATGGATAGAGGTAAGTCAGCGATATTTATACTGTGGGATTGATTACTTGATTGTGGTCCACCTGTGATGATTAGGCTAAATATCTGACGCGCTCCTCCCGAATCTTCATTGATAATTACATATATATTATCCACAAAATGAGGCAGGTCACACCCAGCAGTCCATTTTCAAGGACTTCGAAAAGTGTATTCAGATTGCTTTTTGATTCGCTTTTCTTTTTGATGGGACTTTTTGGCCTATCTTAATTTTTGGTTTATTAAGTAGAGGTTAAGTAGAGGTTTGCTCTTTATTAATGTCAATAATATATTTATTTCAACTAATACAATCAGTTCTGTTATTTCATCAATGGGCTGAAGGGAACTTTACACTCACCACCACCTTCAGAATCTTTTTCACTCCATCACTGTAGACAGAGTCATACGCTGCTGCCTTCACCTCAATCCAGTGATTGCCCAACTCCAGAGGAATAATTACATGTGGGATGGACCTGGAGGACATGGACTCAACCTCCACTTCAGTCTGGTACATGCCCTTTTTACTGGCAGAGCTACAAATATGTTCGGTTTCCATGAACTCCAGCCGTGCCTGAAGGAGAGACAAACAGGCATTTGCAAATAAAAAAAACTCACATTTTGGAAAATTTTGCATCTGGATCATCCGCCAAAGTGCTTGCTGTACTGGTGTTTATTGGGGAAAAATTACTGTGATTGCTTACCCTAATTTTCTTCTTGGTGTAGTTGTGCAGGATGGCCCTGATTTGTAGTTGTTCATTGCGAATAGCTGAGTATGGCACCTTCAGGTCAAGGAAGAACCTCTTATAAACGATCATCTCATATGGATCCGCCACACATATGCCTTTGGAGAAAGACTTTAGCATAATGCGGAAGGTAACAGGGTGAAAAGGTGCACAATATAAGTGTACTTTTTCCAAACATGAATACCGTGTGTTTTCGACAGACTGACAGCAAAGATTTGCCAGGTAGTGATTGATTCTTTCAGGTAGATTCTGTCTCTTATGATCGACGTTGTTCCACTAAGACATGAGGGAACGGAAAAGCATTAATACAGCTATGGAAGATTGAAAAAGTTTGAAATCACTCAGACTTGGCTCTATCTATAATGATTTTCTCATACTCACCATAACTTGTTTTTTTCTGGGCAGACCGGCAGAATCTCCTCTGCCCAAAGCCAGCTCTCAGGGAACTGTGTACGTGACGTGATTTCATCAAAACTCTCATAATAGTCATCATCCTCACCTATTGGGGTAACCGAAAAAATGCTGTGAAAAACTAGTTAAGAAAAAAGTTCAGAAAAAATAAGTTCACCTGATCTGTTTGCAATTAGCTCAAACTACTCTATCATTTGTTCCGTTTTTTTTTCTTCCTCTTTATTATGTTTACAAATATTCCACTGAAATTTCAATTAAGAGATTCATATGGATGTGAATCTTGTTTATTTACTCATCCGTCAACAATCCTTGACAAATCTTTATTTTATACATTAAGAAAATAAATAAAAAATAAATTACAGATTCAATTTCTGTGCATAAAATGGTCATTTTGTTTATGTTATCGTGTTTATTTTGCCCAGAAGCAACTAGGTTACATTTAATTACATTTTTCATTTTGTATTTAATAAAACAATTAAAAGTGAGATATTTAAAAATAGATAATACAAAAAAATTAATAATCTCAATAGTGACTGCATGCATTGAACTGATATTCACTGCATTCATTTCACTGTCACATAAAGTTCTTCTGGGCAAATACATTTAAGCATTTTTTTTTTAACATACTTAAAAAAAGATTAAGCTTTTTTTTTTTTTTTTTTTTTTTTTTTCCTCTTTCTTCATCAGAAAATAATAATAATAATAATAATAATACAAAAATCTCCAATCGTATCGCCATTGTACATGCATTGTGTTGACAAGAAAAATGGTTTGCTAGCATGATAAAAAATATGACAGAAATCGTTTGTTTGAAAACCAGCTGAATGACATGACACATACTGCGAGCCAGAATCATCTCCTCCTCTCCAGCCTCCATACTATGAGCCTCCACATCATGGCAGCAGTGCAGGAAGGCCTGGACACAGTTGTGTCCGTCTACAATGTACATGGCTCGACGTTCACACGTGTAGCCGAGTTTATTATCCCTCATACCATCCACACAGCACTTCCTCAGATCACCAGAGTACTGACCAGCTGAGAAAATAATGTTAGTGTAGAACAGGGCTGGACAACTTCGGTCCTGGAGGGCCAATGTCCTGCAGAGTTTAGCTCCAACCTTCATCAAACACACATGAACCAGCTAATCAATGTCTTCAAGATCACTAAAAAGTTACAGTCAGGTGTGTTTGATTAGGGTTGGATCTAAACTCTGCAGGACAGTGGCTCTCCAGGACCGAAGTTGCCCAGCCATGGTGTAGAACAATGAGGACAGGCAGAGAAGAACAGCAGAAGAATGAGCCCTGGAGCCATTCGATTATCCTTTCTCTCCAAATCATTTTCACTGTCTGTCAAATAAAAAAAGAAATTCCTCACCCAATATAGTTGTGACCCGCTGAAGACTCGCTCTTCTTCTTCTCTTTAAAGGTACAATACACTCAGGCACTACAGGATGTATAAAAAAGTAGGATACTTTGAGTTCAAGAAGATTACAATTATATGCTGAAGACTCAAAAATATAAATATTCAGACTGCACGATTACCTATTATTTTTTTACTCTGAGGTGACATGCAGGGAAATATATATTCCAAAAACATAAATAAATACAAACATACTTGTTCTGGTGTTGGTTCCTCCTGCAGTGCTGGACTCAAACATCAGACCTGCATCAGTGAAAACCCCCATACTGTCCCTCCCACCTCCTGCTGTACAGCCGATGTCATGCTTCTCTATGACGTCCCAGATCTAGAGCAACAAGAGACCATTTATAAGCCATTCGCAAGTTGTCGAGGTGCTGGTGAACATCCTTCACCTTTGTCTGAGTGAGTCTGTACTGGTTCAGTCCGTGCACAGCTTTATCCACCGCCACCAGACCAACTTTAGCTCCAGGATCTCCAGTTATCTGCAAACTGAAGCTTTCTCCTGGCTCATAGATCGGTCGAGGCTCCTTCACCTGAACCTTCAGCTGTGAAACACAAGAAATAATATGAGGGACTTCTGATGTATGAAATTTTTAAAGCAACGTTTTAATTCTTAAAATCTAAAATATTAATTATATTACATGATATACCCACCGTTCCCATGCATGTGTCCTTCACATCGACCCAGACTGAATCAGACACCACCTCAGACGAGCCCACATGGTAATAAGCCACGAAGCGGAAGGACGGAACCATGTCTTTGGTTACAGGCAGAGACAGAGTCACTAGAGATTGTCCTTGTCTCTTAAACCTGTCTGCTTGAACAATGTGACCTTTGCTCAAGATCTGAAAATGGGAGAAAAAAAAGGAAAACATTCTGCCTTGACATCAGTACTTTATTTTTTTAGACACAGTGCAAAATTACAGTAGTAGAGGTAGAGAAATTGACATCTTGGTGCCAGGACAACTGTCTCTCTTTGAATGTGAGCAAAACCAAAGAGCTGATTGTAGAATCCAGGAAGAGAGAGGAGCGACCTACATCCCTGTCATGATCATTGAGACCCCTGTGAAGAGGGTTAATAGATTCAAGTACCTTGGAGTGAACATCTCTGAGGACCTGACTTGGACTGCACACATTCAGGCTGGAGTGAAAGAAGGCCAAGCAAAGACTGTATCATCTGCGACAGCTGAGGAACTATGAAAGTTGTAGAGTCACACTGAAGGCATCAAGGGATATTTGACCAAGAAGGAGAGTGATGGGGTGCTGCGCCAGATGACCTGGCCTCCACAGTCACTGGACCTGAACCCAATCCAGATGGTTTAGGGGTGAGCTGGACCGCAGACAGAAGGAAAAAGGGCCAACAAGTGCTAAACATCTCTCGGGGAACTCCTTCAAGACTGTTGGAAGACCATTTGAGGTGATACCTCTTGAAGCTCATCAAGAGAAAGCCAAGAGTGTGCAAAGCAGTAATCAAAGCAAAAGGTGGCTACTTTGAAGAACCTACAATATGACATATTTTCAGTTGCTTCACACTTTTTTGTTATGTATATAATTCCACATGTGTTAATTCATAGTTTTGATGCCTTAAGTGTGAATCTGCAATTTTCATTGCCATGAAAATAAAGAAAACTCTTTGAATGAGAAGGTGTGTCCAAACTTTTGGTCTATACTGTACTTCACACAGCACTTTCTGATTTGTTACTGCTATGTAACCACCTGTATTATTGCACATTCTTCTTTTTGCACATACCTGTTCATCTTAATATTTATTGTGTTTAAACCTATCCTCTACTTGTATCCTGTAAGCCTATCCTATCCTGTACTTCCTAGGCTTGTTATCTCCATTTATATTGTTGTTATATGCTGGCTTACCCATAACATACTAATATTCTTTTAATATCCAAATCCGTTAAAGGATTTTTAGGCTGCATTAATTAGGTGAACCAGAACAGGGAACACTTCCCATAACACCCGATGTACTTGCTACATCATTAGAAGAATGGCATCTATGCTAATATTAGTCTGTTTCTCTTTTATTCTGAGGTCACCATAGCCACCAGATCCAGTCGGTGTCCAGACCAGAGGGTCACTGCAGTCACCTGGATCCAGTACGTATCCAGACCAGATGGTGGATCAGCACCTAGAAAGGACCTCTACTGCCCTGAAAGACAGAGACCAGGACAACTAGAGCCCCAGATACAGATCCCCTGTAAAGACCTTGTCTCAGAGGACCACCAGGACAAGACCACAGGAAACAGATGATTCTTCTGCACAATCTGACTTTGCTGCAGCCTGGAATTGAACTACTGGTTTCGTCTGGTCAGAGGAGAACTGCCCCCCCAACTGAGCCTGGTTTCTCCCAAGGTTTTTTTCTCCATTCTGTCACCGATGGAGTTTCGGTTCCTTGCCGCTGTCGCCTCTGGCTTGCTTAGTTGGGGTCACTTCATCTACAGCGATATCATTGACTTGATTGCAAATAAATGCACTATTTAACTTAACAGAGATGACATCACTGAATTCAATGATGAACTGCCTTTGGCTGTCATTTTGCATTATTGAGACACTGCTTTCCTAATGAATGTTGTTCAGTTGTTTTGACGCAATGTATTTTGTTTAAAGCGCTATATAAATAAAGGTGACTTGACTTGACTATTGTTGTATACGTCATAAATTATTGCACAGTATATGGAGTGGAACATATTTACATTTCACTGCTTGTTATACATTCTCTAAATAACTGTGTATTTGACAAATGAAGATCTTGAATCTAGTAGCAGTAGTTTAGAAAAACACAGGGTGTCTATAAAAACAACAACAACAACAACAACACTGTTTGTAATTTATTGTGATCAAAAGCATTGCTTGCATGTGGCATTGCTGACAGAATAATGCTAGATGGAATCAACTGGGCCAAAAAGGGGTTGTCACTCACCATGTAGGTGAAATCTTGGTCTCTGACTCCTGGACTTCTTCCCAGGTTCAGATTGACTTTCATTTGATCACCGATCTGAAGCTCTGCAGCATCAATGCCAATGTGGAGGTAGTTGTTAGAGCCGCCTTTGGTTTTATAGGCCTGAGCCGTCATCTTCCTCACTGCCTGCTGGTCGTCATCTAATTTTGGTTGTTTGGTTTTTACCTGGAAGTGAACAGATTATGATTCTTTATTTGATGCTATTATATGCTGAAAAAAGCAACAAAAAAAAGCAAAACAATTTTTACAAAAAAAAATTAAAATAAAAAAAAATTACAAATTGGATTAAAGCAGTCGAGCAGTTTGACCAGGCTAAGAGACCAGCTAGATAAGCTTAAACCACATATGACAGGCAGGAATTCTTAGGTTGTTTTTTTCATCAGTAATCCTGAGACACATCAACTTACAGTGATCTCCAATGTTGAAGATCCTTCATAAGAATTGACAGTAAGCTTCGCAATCCCATTAGCTCTCGTTCGACCTCTGACCGCTCCTGGATTTACCTCCACTTCAATGTTTTCAGCAGGCATCTGGTCAGGGTCTGTTATATAAACCTATATGAAAACAGAATACAATTATACATTTCATTACATCAGCTAAGTTTGGCTAGATCCTATTAACTGTTTACAAATGCCATTTAGTGGTGCATTAAAATCATGATGGATAGATCATATTTAGAGTTGAAAGCGGACGATCGCCACCAGAAAGTCAGAAGTACAAGTAATAGGCACTGTAAGCAATTGATGTAATTTGTATAATAAATTTTACAACAATGCAATGTATTCATGTTTTTATTGTAAATGCATGATGAGAAATTGATGAACAGTCCTGTAATATTACTGTAACTACACTGTAGAAGCATTATTTTACAGCCACCCCATATCATTGTGGGATAGCATTAAAATTTAAGGCGCAGTCTATTTAATTTCGTAAATGGGCGCAAATGCATTTGCTATTTAAAAAACTTGGTGCAGGACGTGAAATTAACAACTGCGTTAAATTAAATCACTTGTGCTGTGTGTGGCGCTGCATTTCGCCGGGGGTATGATAGGGTTCTTGGTGTGGCAAAAGACAATTGGAAAATAAAGTGTACATCAATTGACCCCTTTACATAAATGGCAAGTCAATTAGTGTATTTTCATCAATTATATTATGAATACAGACTGCTTATTATTTTTTTGCAAGAACAGAAAAGATTCATACGGAGACATCAAAGGGCATTCCAGGTTTGAAGAAGTGTGGTGTTTTTCTGAAGTGGATGGTGTATGGTGATATCACAATCTGAATGCCTCTTCTTTGAGCTTCCACCATTTCACTTCCTGAAATACACATACACACACACACACACACACAAAAACAAATACTAGAATTGTGTCAATACAGAATAAAATAATTTTATGATGGGCGTATTTTTAGCACCTCACACTATGTGCTGCATTTTATGACATAGTGTAAAACCTTAAATAATAGCAGTAGCAGTAGACTCTTGCATTCTGGTGTGCAATCTCTTACCAGTATCTGATAAAACACTGACTGAAATGTAAATTGATTGTCCAACCAGTTGGTTGATGTCTGGGAAGGTCTGAAGTATCATTTCCTTTGTTAGCTTGGCGTTACCTTCTCCGTCTGAAATCTGTGGTTAATGCAAATGCCAGTATAAGTCTGAATCACTTACTAACACATCAGCTTGTCAGTTTGTGCTTGTTATGAAGTTCACCTGAACTCTTTGAAGAGAAGAAGGAATACTAGTTTTCCTCTCATCTTCCATCACACCGAACACCACAAATGCATGTCCGTTCACATTGTTTTTATGAAGGTATCTTAAAAAGATAATAACAAAAAAAAGTTAGCTAGCAGAGAGGTGCTTTGGAATGTACATAGCTTCAAATGTGAGAGAATATGAAATTAAAAGGATATCGAGACTTGGACATAATAATAAAGTGGCAAAACATAATTGTCTTACCTTGCTTCAATGCTGACTGTCAGACTAGCATCTTTTACACAGAAGAATGATTGACTGAGTGATAATGTGACTTCATAGGTGGGAAGCACTATAAAAACAAACACGCATTATGAAAAATTTGTTGATGCACAGCAAAATCCCCAGTGTTAATTTAACACTCTGAGTGTGGACTCATATAAACACTGAAGCAGTGTTAAAAGTAACACTGAAGCAGAGTTGAAGTTAATGAGATAATTAAGAAGTTAATTGAGTTATGATTAAGCATTATTGAAGACACCTGATGTTAACAAGCAGACTCACCAAACGAGAAAATCACAATTTGTGTGTCACCATTATAGTGGTCAGTGTTTGCTTTAGCTGGGATCTTGGCTTGTAACTTTTTACTTTTAAAGTTTGTTTGTCAAACCAAGAGCAAAAATCATCGCTTGTTGATGATTATGTTTTAATGTAATCGTTGTTTGGCATGATTCACTGAACTCATTTACAGTGTTTTCTCAAAGTAAAACTTCCATTATTGATTGTCACAGCTTTGATTCCACAATGAAAAAAATCTGTGTTTTCTATACATTTTGTAGGTATCTCTTTCAAGTGATTCTGATTTTTTTTTATTAAAGAATTTTTATTTTAGGCACACACAGATAACAATAATCAACGTATGAATCTCAACAACGGTGACAAACAACATATTCAGTTAAACAGACCAACTCTGAACATCACAAAACTAGATACAAAATGAACATAAAAACAGCAAAAATAAAAAATAGTTAGAATAAAAAGTTAAAAATACAGTTCAGCTCATAATTTATTCATGCCGCAATGCATGATGGGAGCCATGGATGAGTTTTTATTGGCTACAACATGCTTTTTTGATGGTCACCGTTGTTGTGATGCTCACGCTGATTCCTGATGTCTGTGTGTCTAAACAAAAGATTTATTTTTTATGTAGAACTAACTATTAAAAACATGTCATGTTATGTCAGAAATGCTGAGTTGCTTCCTTTTCTTTTTCACTTAATTTATGTATGCAGTAAAGAAACCTAAACTCAGGCATTCAGGTCACTCTATTACAAATAGCTCAAACCACAATCAATGGCACACATGATTGCCTTTGCTGTGGTCTGTCTGTATGATATAATTCAGTCACCACGGCCACATAAAATCTACAGATAATAACTGAAGGGTCAAGATCCCAACTAAATCAAACATTGACCACTATAATGGTGATACACAAATTGTGATTTTCTCGTTTGGTGATTCTGCTTGTTAACATCAGGTGTCTTCAATAATGGTCAATCATAACTCAATTAACTTCTTAATTATCTCATTAACTTCAACTCTGCTTCAGTGTTACTTTTAACACTGCTTTAGTGTTTATATGAGTCCACGCTCAAGAGTGTTAAATTAACACTGGGGATTTTGCTGTGTGTGTTGATATTACATTAATAAAAACAAAAACCCTGTAAAAGATATGTATTTTCAGAATTGGCTTAGATTTTTGGCACAACTGCAGTATTTGTCATATACAACAAAAAATATAATAAATAGAAGGCTCATCCAGTACCATATTCTTTGACTTCAAAGTCAGCAGTGTAATTCTTTTGTGGTGTGTTTGTGAATCTCGTGACCACCTTCCAGATCCCAGGACTACAAATACAAACGCATTAATCAGGTCAAAACAGTTGCAAATGATTGTCCTACTCTACAGACAAATCGAGTGATAATTCAGTCAATTAACTTGTGTCTAGTTACATCAGGTCTCAGTTTTCAGCATGAACGCACCTGGCAGGCTGAGGTACGGCATATTTTCCTGATCTAATCCCTTGCTGTGGAAATATGGTTTCTCTCATAGTTGTGATACCTTGAGGATCCTTAAATATAAATATACTCATTTGTTATTCATGCTTTTTAAATATATGTATTCAAATATGTATTTTAAGGAATGTTTAAGTGCATTCTTTAGAGTACCATGATTTCTACTGATACTCCAGCATGTTCAAATGGTTTCAGGCCAGACGTCAGTGAGAAGATCCTGTACTGAACTGCAGAAAGGATAAATGATAGTTAATGGAATAATTTTATTTTGTGCTTTTCATCATGACATTCAAAAGAGTTATCTGATGTTGAAGCTCCAAACCTGTGGTAGCTGGTGTGTAGATGGGTTTGTCTGTTTGGACAATTATATATCCAGACTGGAATGAGAGCATGACCACTTTCTCCAGAGAGATGGATGGAAACTGAGCTTGTAGATACACATACTGCTTCTCCAGAGGATCGTCAGAGAAATATTGCCTATCACTTGGAATCTGAACAACAGTAAACAATACAATATATACGATACACATAAAAACTATTGAATTGTGCATAACATTGCAGATTCCACAACATGAAGGTTGCCCTCTGAAGAATCACACACATATGCTTACATAAGGACAAAGTATATTAAAATGGCATCACCTTTATATCTGTAAGGATCTGGAAATTGTTGGCTGCAGTCAGTGTCACTGATTTAGACAGTATCTCCAGGTTCTTCTTCGGGTGATTCTTTACTGTGATCCTCACGTTCAGGTCTCCTCCAGAGTAATCCTGAGCCTCCACAAACACGTTCTCTGAGGAACCCACCCTCAGCAGATTAGGAGCAGACAGAACAAACCTGAGGAGGTCAAATCAAATAGCCATAAATATTGAAAAAGAATGTTCTGGACGCCGGTACGCATCGTAGGTTTATTTTTGAAAATTAATGCAGGGAATGTAGAGGATATCTTAGAATGTTACACCAAACAATATACATCATAGGGGTTTCGCGATATATCGCTATTGATGATAACCTTGATATTCAAAGCAACAATTATCGATATTGTGTTAAGTGTGTGATGATACCGGTATTAGAAATAACTGCAATAGTTAAAATGAACAGTTTTCTCACAATAACCCCACGTGTAAATACTACAGTATTGTTCATTGCTGAGCTCCCAGGTGGCGGTATTGTGCCTTAACCCTGACACCTTTCAAACAAGAAGAAGATGCAGCACTTGCAGCTATTCTGAGCAGAGCCACATAGTCGTTCATCAGAGTAAGTTGCCATTATTTTACTAGTCATAGAATGGAAAAAGTTACATTAACCTGTTAACAGCAGTTTTCTGTGTTCATATATTGAAGTGAAGGGTGATTATTTTAAGTACCGTGTTTTCTTTACTCGTCTTATTTTTGTATTTGCAATAAATAGGGCCTGTGTGTAGTAAGATTTTATTTCTTTGTTCAAATCTATTAACAGTTACACGATTAAAACTGATCATGAAAAAAAGTGAGCGACCACATTGCCACATTAAACTTGTAAAATGTTAGGTTGGTCACAGTGCCACGTACACTGTAAAAAAGAATCCGTAAAGAATAAGGTAAAAAACCGGCAGCTGTAGTTGCCAGAATTATATTGTAAAAAATACTGTAAAACCATTTTCAGGTATTACCTTTAATTTCCAGTTTAATCCCATAATTTAACGGACACAGTATTAATATACCTACTTATTGAAATACTGAAATCTGTTTTGTACCTTTGTAATACTCTGGTAACCACTAAAAGCAGTTGGTGATGAGAAAGTCATATGATGAAACAATGCCCATCACAAGCAGCTTTTAAATAAAATACACAGAAGGTGCACAGTTTCATTCACAAAATCACTAAACACCATCATGGTGAGACTCATGAAACTGTAATATGCAATAAACATTAATTGAACATTATATGGAACATACAACCCTAATGAACATTACAGCTAACAAAAAACATATTTTAAAAATAAAACATGAAATTCAAGCAAAATGTGAAATTCAATGCAGATAATTCTGGGAACATCAGTATACGGGTTATCCCTGTAAATTACCAGGAAACAGGATATTTTCCATTTAAGAGGTTGGTACTCACTGTAAAATATTGTGCCATTAAATAACTGGGTGCCAGTAAAAGTACTGTTAACTTACAGCTTTCAACCATTATTTTTACTGCTCTTATTTTTTACAGTATTTTACCTGTAAATTCTACCATGGAAATTAACTTTACTGCACTGCTTTAAACAGTTTGAAACTGCTATATATCACAAATTAACAACGTTCAAAGTCAACATCAGCGTCTGTGTTTCAAATCACACCCTACACCCTCATTCACTATTTTCTACATGAGTTTACTAATATATTCCACCTGACAGAGAGAATGAACACTAATGAGTGAATTCAGACACTGATCAACAACTTCAGTTAACGAGTAGAATCAATGAAGAAAAGAGATACAAGACAAACTCAAGAACTACAACTGACTTCAGCCACAGTTTTAGATGAAATTACCAACTTCACTCATTACTAACCAGACTGACTTTATTTCTGTCAGATCAGGGATCAAAAGATCTTATTGAGAATTACAGAGATTTAGATGATAATGTTTCTGTTTCGTTTAGCCTCAAAATTGTGGAGATCAGTGTTTGCTTTAGTTGGGCTACTGCTCCTTGACGTTTGTACTTTAATTTTTGTATCATTGCTATATTTGTATCTTAATGGTACATCTATAACAGCAATATTAATTTTGATGGTCAAGTGATTATGGTTGCTTTTGTCAGGCATGATCTCTTAGACTGACTTAAAGCATTGCTATAGTAATCAAATATTAATTTGATCTTGAAATATATGAGAGAATTACACAATTGTTTGGTTTCTTCAATTTTATAAAATTGAACTGTATGTGATAACCAGAACATATGGATTTAATGACAGATTGAGTTTTAAATATTTAGGGCAGCAGTGTCCGCAACACTCAAAGAAAGACATCAACAATCAGCATATGAATCTCAACAATGGTGATAATCAAAGGTTCATGATGCAATGCATGCTGGGTACCAGCACAGGATAAAACTCATCCATGACGCCCAGCATGCATTGCGGCATGAATAAATTATGGCGCTGAATGGTTCACTTATTTTCTTGAATTCTTATGTGCTTATAATTTTGCTTTTGTCTTAAGTTTTAGAAGCATGTTTTGTGATGTTCAGAACTGATCTGTTAATTATTTTCTGGATTGTCACCATTGTTGTGATTCATACGCTGATTCTTGATGTTTCTGTCTAAATTTCATCAAAGGCCTTTTTTTATGAATGAAATTTTCTTAACAGTCTTTCATAACTCTGTGTTTCTTATTTTGCTTTAGTATTAATGTTAAAATAACAGAGATTGTTCTTGTCAATCTATAAACAACAATACCAGATTTTTTTTTACTTTATTTTTTTGCTATAACAAGTTCCAAAGTTGCATTGTTACAGAATGTAAAAAAAAAAAAACCTTAGTTGTTGAAAAGTCACGTTCAAGAGCCCAACTAAAGTAAACACTGATCTCCATCATGGTAGTGAAAAAAACACCTAAACCTATTTAACTCTCCATAAGTTCTTCTGTAGACATCTGACAGAAATAAAGTCAGTCTGGTTAGTAATGTGAATCTGGTGAAGCTGTTTTAGTAGTCGTTTAATCAGATCTTGAGAGATTTGATGAATTCTTTTATTTCAGTTGATTTCATCTAAGGCAGTGGCTCAAGTCAGTTGTAGTTCTTGTGTTTCTCTTTCCTTAAGTAATTATGTTTGTTAATAGCAGGTGTTCATCACTCATGCTCAATCATCAATTAATCACATTATTATCTCATTAACTTCACTGATTCAGTGTTACTCAAACACTCAGTAGTGTGTATAGAATTTAGGGCTGGGCGATATATCTAACAATATGATCATGCGCATCTAATCAGTAAAGCTGCTTCCATGATCACTGCTAAAATCTCCATCATCTGCTTATAATTGGAGTGGCATTTAATAGACAGAGCCGTAGATCGCTGACAAGCCACGCCATATCCGTTCATTATCGCAGATGAATCGCCTTCGATAATGAACGCGATATGGCGTAGCTTGTCAGCGATCTACGGCTCTGTCTATAAGAGGTGGGACTTTCAAGTCACAAGCAAGTCATATTCAAGTCCTCAAAGAGTTAAAGCTAAAGAGATAATTAAGTGACTAATTAAATGATGACTGTACATTAGTGATGAACTTCTGCTGTTAACAATCAACATCACTGAAGTAAAGAGAAACACAAGAACTACAACTGAATTTAGCCACAGCCTTCAACTGAAAAAAAAGGAAAAGAAAAATGCCACCATAATTGTGATCAGGGTTTGCTTTAGGTAGTCTCTTGACCCTTTTAGTAATTCAAACCAATTTGATTCAAAACAATTGCAATATTGTTTTTGCAACAAACTTGTAGCCTATGCGTTGCTGAGTCAAACCTTGTAATGACAGATGATCTTATGCTTTCTCTGCTTATAACTCATGATGACCGAACATCATGAAATGGTGTTTATCTTTGGATAGTAGACTGACACTCAGCTATTACTGAACGGAAGTAAAAAAAAAAAAAAAAATCACAATGCTTCAATGTTGAAAGACACAAAAGGAGACAATCAGTTCAAGTTTTTAGACAAACACACTTATCACTCGATCCTCAACATTGGTGACAATTTTTCATAGTGCAGTGCATGACGGGAGTTTTTACTAAGGTTTTACCCAGCATGCAACATTTTGTTGATTGGCACCACTGTTGAGAGTCATATGCTGGTTCTTGATGTCTGTGTGTGTCTACAGAGTACAGTTATTCCAAATTGTGTATGCACTTAAAAGATTTAAAGTTAACTTACTTAAAAAAAAAAAAAATTCCATAGTGTAGTTTTACTGGGTTAATTATGCTTAACTAAAATAGAGTTAATGTTAATTTGAATGTAATCTGACCACCTATCACATGCAGATTAATTTCTTCTCTCCGCTTTACAGCACCTCATGCAAAGCTACATAAAGAGATCTAACATGACAGTCAAGGGTCAAGAGCCCCACTAAAGCAAACACTGATCTCCATTATGGTTGCATCACTTTAACCAATAAAACATCAACATCTGATCCTCTGTAATTCTCAATAACAGCAGCTGTTCATCATTAATGCACAATCATCATTTAATTAGTCACTTAATTATCTCATTAACTTTAACCCTTTGAGGACTTTGAGGGATATGACTTGAAGACTTGCTTGTGACTTGAAAGTCCCAACTCTGGTAAAAGCTGAGTGTCAGTCAACAATCCAAAGAAGACTATCTCATGATGTTCAGTCATCATGAGTTATAAGCAGAAAAAGCATAAGATCATCTGTCACTACAAGGTTTGATTCAGCAAGGCATACATGTTTGCTGCGAAAACAATAATGAAATTGTTTTGAATCAAATTGCTTTGAATTAATAAAAGGGTCAAGAGACTACTTAAAGCAAACCCTGACCACAATTATGGTGGCATAGTGTTTTTTTTTTTTTTCAGTTGAAGGCTGTGGCTAAATTCAGTTGTAGTTCTTGTGTTTCTCTTTACTTCAGTGATGTTGATTGTTAACAGCAGAAGTTCATCACTAATGTACAATCATCATTTAATTAGTCACTTAATTATCTCTTTAACTTTAACCCTTTGAGGACTTGGATATGACTTGAAGACTTGCTTGTGACTTGAAAGTCCCACCTCTGATTACTACACATTAAATGTTTGCAGTTTTATATTAAGAAATATTCCTTCTCAGTGGACTCAAATGAAATAAGTTCATAGTACTAACATCGTAGGAATGCTAGCTTTTAAACTCGAACTGTTTGAAGCAGTGGGAGTGGAGTTAATTTCCATGGTAGAATTTATGGTAAAATACTGTCAAATTTCATGTTGACCACTTTTTAACTAGTTTTTAACCTTGTAAGGAGGTTCTGTGAATGTCTAAATCGGAAGTACAGAAGACGTCAAAAAAAGACATCATACAAACTTTCATGTTGGCTCCTCAATGGATGTCTTTTCAACGTCAGCAACGTCAGCAAAAGAGATAAAAATACGTCCACAAATACCAGGGGTACTTCCGCTAAATAGCCGCTAAATAGCCGCTAAATATATAAGGTGAAAGAGGTTCAGCTGACAGTAAAAGTTTGGGAATCCATGCATTACATATAAATAAGAAAAAAATTGAATTTCCACATTTGAATGCGTTTGACACATTAGACGTAAAACATGGTTGAATAACCCACTGAATGATAATTCAAATAAAAATGAATTTCTATTCATCAAAAGTTGATGCAATTTTGAAATGCTGAGAAAACTAAAAATGTAATGATTTTTGTAAGCCCAGTGGTCAAATTCTGAGTGGCCTCTCTGTTTTCTGAGGAATTACAGTCACCTGACTAATGACAATAGTCAACAGACAATGATAATTTTGTTTGAAAGTCTGCAAAACTGGAAGACTCCCTGAGTGTATACAAGCGGTGGGATATTTTAGAAAGGAAATCTTAAAATATGGAAAATAATCATTTATTGATATTTTGTGAACAATACGTTATCAATATAAAAGTAACTGCAGTCTGATTATGAATATTTTAAAATGTAATTGAATCAATTTACTTAATCAGGATTACATAATCAGATTCCAAAAATTATGTTAATCAGTTACTACCCAGCTCTGATGACAACACATCACAACAGCATAGCACAGAGCTGTTACAGAATATATATATATATATATATATATATATATATATATATATATATATATATATATATATATATATATATATATATATATATTCTAATAAAGCATGTGACAAAATTCTGGAAATTAAACTTTGCTGTTGGTGTCTGAAACCAACATACAAAACCACTGCTATACAAAATAGACATTTATGACACTGAACCTCTAAATGTATAGCATACTAAGCTAGTTTCCCCGACCAACACACATAAATTAATAAACTGTTAATAAAATCAGTGTTTGATACTCACAGCGGATCACATAGTGTGAGGATCGGTGAGGAGAGTAGAACAACAGTCAGAAACAGCAGCTTCACCTCCATCTTTGTGTGTTTGTGTGTTTGACTGTGTTCATGTTTGTACAGATTTGAATCGAGCAGACTTTCACCTGAACTCATGGCTGCCAGACATTTTTGTTTGTATTAAATTCAGTTATAATTAAGCCAACCATGTCGATGAAAATAATGTCCATGTGTTCAAATAAGTGCATTATTTAAGGTATTTCCTCCTTTAAAATGGGTTTTTAGTTCTTTAAAACTGTCAAATTAGGCCAATTTCAGAGGCATTTTTTTTTCAGCTGATCAATATTTCCTACTTTAAAGCATCCACTAGAATATCATTCATTTGAGTGGATGCTAACAGAGTTATATGTTTGGATCATCATGAGAATGGGCTGTGAATTCATATAGGTCATGTCTCTGTCAATCTAAAGGGGTCCTTTGATCAGAAAAGAGAATACGGTGGGGCTGTCTGTGGTAAAGTTCACTGTGGTGAGATTTCCCGTCAATGACCTGTTGTGCAAATGCAACCTTTGGTAAATCTGCTGCTCTTCTATTGATCAGTTGGGCTGGAAAACTTCTCAGTATTTCAGATGGTTTTATTTAAGCTATTGAACTTTTTTTATTTTTATTTTTATAATGGATCTTGCATGCTGTAAAGATTGTAATTTTACTGCAAGGGTCCAGAAGATACATAATAAATAAACATATAAAAAATAAAATAAATTAATAGGTGAATAAACAAACAAACAGATTCCGATGAAGTTTTCCCTTTACTCTCTAGCAACAGGCCCAGAATTCTTTATTAGTGACATAAACTTTCTCATTTATTTTTTACTCCTAAACACTTTCACTGAAACCTTGTTACCCCATCCATCAAATGCAAGTGAGCTTTGAATATAACCAGATAAATATTGTTAAATTAATTAAACTATATAACTGCCTTTAAAAAAATAAAATAAAAAATCAACCAGCTGAAAGAAGAAAAGTGGTCACCTCACTCTTTGCCATTTTGTTGGTACTTAAGTTCCATCAAATCCTTATTTTAGTGCATGATCAACCTGCTAAATGCATTTATAATGTCTTATTATAGTCTCAGAAACTGTATAGTATCACTGCAGTAATCTGCTTAGGGTTTTTGCTTTTTTTTTCAATTAATTCTCTGGTAAGGTTTGGAAATTTCTTTTTTTTTTTTTGTTATGCAAAGAATCCAAAATAAAGAATGTTTTATGTTTGCAAAGTTTATTTGACAAATAGCTTGGAATGATTATTTTTCACTTGACAGACCTTAGGTTGAACCCATTTAAGTGAATTGAATATACTGCATGAACCTTAAAAGAACAAAAGTAAGCAAATATTTATAAATCAGACAACATAATAGAATTAAAAGCAAAGATGTGGCTTCAAGGATGGTATAGAGCTGTAAATTAATTTTAAGCTCATGAAAATCTTTAAGTGGTGCATCCAAATTGAATGAGATTTTCGGCCAGTGCGGTGATGCCATTATACTTTGCTTTATATTTTGCTGTCTGGCTCTCCTGCTCTGTTGGCCAGTATTCGATCCAGGTGTCTTCGCCCAAGTGGTACCTTAACCTGAGACGATTGAGAAGAGTGAGAACGTTTTTCATTAGGAGTATCCATACAGCAGATATATAATAAGAGTTATACTCAAAATACACTAAACTACAAGATTAGCCAATTTCCACATAATCCATACTGAATGTCGTACTTTCCGCCAATCCTTGGAAGGGTTAAGGTTTGGCCCATGATCAGGTATGTCTGGCCTTTTTCAAATTTCAGAAAATGTCTACAGAATGGATGAGCTAAGAATGATCTCATATTTCCTTCCACACCTGGATCAGAGCCTAAAAACAAAGACACAAGATAAAGCCATTGCAATAGACCAGTCACAATCTAGAGTCATGATTCACAGATTACACAGCATCTTTCATGCCCATCTTTTGCTACTGCCACAGTTAATCAGAAGGAAAACTGCAACTCATACCTTCCTTCAGCACTTGCTCTATTGTCATGTTATAGATGTCTGCATGCAATGAGAAGTTCATTTCCAACACCCTGGTTTTATAAACTGCAAGACAAATGCATTACACGATCGTCTACAGTACATAACACTGCCATTGCAAGAAATGTCCCTTACTGGGTCTTCATTAGGAAAACAAGACTTCTGTACAAGATGTACAACAACAAGCATTCAGGGTGTTTACCGTACTCCACTCCAGGTTCACAGGCCTTATCTTCACGTTTACTGTCATCTTTTTGTTCATTCTTTTGCAAACTGCAGTTCTCTGTTAAGATATTTCACTTGTTTTTCTCATGGGGGAAAATGACACTTTTTAAGTATTTTGTAATCTTGTAATTTATGTGTACAAACCTTCAGCACACTGGCACAGGTCCTCATGGCAGAGTCTGTTCAGAGATCCATCTTTCTTATAAGGATGGTAAAACTTCACGCAACGCTTATCTGTCAAAATGTGCAGGTCAGAATAAATATGACAGTAGAATTTGTCAAAATGTTAAATCGGATGTATTTGTATTCTTCAAAAAGCTTTTCCGTTTGCATAAGGGAAAATTGCCAATTACTTTCTACTTCATTGGAACACAAGCACAATTTTGTTCTTTATTCTTGAGTTGTTTTAAGCAACTGACAGTGATTTATCACAGAATCGACTGCTAAGATGTGAATATTTGTGTATATTGTGAAATCTACTGAATAAATAGTTAGATACATTTATTTTCTAGTCCTCTAGATAAATATGTGTTGGCAAATGTTACACCACACACCTGGAGAGTTGTACTCGTACACAGTGACTCCGGCGGGCTGCAGCATTCCCACGTTATTGATCTTGTGCATTCTGAAGACAACCCTTTCCTTCTCTTTATTAGAAACCTAATGGGACATCAAGTATAAACGTTATTATCATGAGCAATCACCACACCAAACAGCAATTCACCCAATAAAACAACAAAAAAACAAAACAACAGTAGCATACAGTATACACAGCATGCAAAAATAAACATAAAAACACAAGACATATGGGTATAGTGGAAGTGTACCTTATCTAAGTAGATGATAAGAGATCCTCGTTCTGACAGCTCTTTGTTCAACTCAAAGCTCTGAATGTACTTATCCTTACCAGTGGATAGCTGTAGGCCAAATCATAAGAGAAAAACAGATGTGATAGCAGAATATCAAATATCCATTGTGTTAATAAAATTTAAATTTAAATTCAAATTTAAAAGTCAATTGAACGTGTCTAAACTTTCACGATCCTTTATGCCATTTATTTACCTTTGAAAGATCTTGTTCATCCACTTTGAACCCTGTCAGCAGGCCAATGTCCAAAATAGACATGGTTGAGCTTCTTAATGGGTCTTTGAAACTGCAAAGAAGGATGAATATGATGTTATAATCTATCAGTTATCTATTTGCAGGATGGGTTAAAGTGTACCATCATACACTGAAAAAAGTAATAAGTAAATTTACTTAATTTTTATTTGGCAAGTTTTTGCACAAGCATTTTTCAAGTAAATTTAACACATTTGGAAATTAAGTAAATCTACTTAACTAAGTTAAGTAAAAAAATAAAAATAATAATAAGTACATTTTGTTGAGTAACATTTAATTAAATAATATTAAATTAATGTATTTAGCAGACACTTTTATCCAAAAAGACTTACAGTGCATTCAGGCTAACAATTTTCACCTGTCATGTGTTCCCGGGGAATCTAACACACAAACCTTGCGCTTTCTAATGCAATATTCTGCCACTGAGCTACAGGAACACTTCAAGATTTTGTGAAAAATAAGTGCAAATTTCACTTACTTACTTTTTTATTTTGGAAAAGTTTTTACACTAACAATAAACCCGAAACAGATATTCTAGAAATTTCTAAATGTAAAATAATTTTTTTCAAAACAGTTTTATCAAATGAGGGTAAATAAGTCTCTCACTTCTGTCCCTTTAAACCAGTTTACAGCAAAGACAGCACGAAGGACTGGATGCACATGATAAATATTCTGCAATTAAGAAAACAGACAAAAGAAATAGCACTGTAAAATCCGATAAGTAAACTTTACTCAAACCGTTTGAGTAAACAGATTGCCTTGATTTAAACCATGTAAGTTTTAAAACTTTGCATTTAAGTAATTAATTGATTAACTAAGTGCTGATTGAGAATTAGTGATGAACAGCTGCTGTTAACAAACAGAATCACTGAAGAAAAGAGAAACACAAGAACTACTACAACTGACTTCAGACACAGACTTAGATGAAATCAACTGAAATAAAATACATGAAATCTCTCAAGATCTGATTAAACAACCCCACAAACAGCATCACCAGCTCCACTTATTAATAACCAGACTGACTTTATTTCTGTCAGACGTCTACAGAAGATCTTATTGAGAATGAACTAAGGTTTAGATGTTGATCTATTGTTTCATTTGAAGTAACCATGTTAGAGATCAGTGTTTGCTTTAGTTGGGCTCTTGACCCTTGATTTCTGTCTTAGTCTTTTCTCTGGCTGTTATAACCGTGTGTTTCTAAAACACAGTTGTTGTAACTCAAGAGCCCAGAAGAAATGTCATCAGGTGTTAACTTGTACCTAGGTGTAGGTTGCTATACTTTATATTGGCGATGATAATCATCAATTATTGAACTGTACGGAGTCTATTCTCTGATGAAATAAGTGTTGTGTAATTTGATTATAGTAAAAGTGATTCTAAGAGCAAGTGCTTCTGGGATAACCAGTTAATATGAACAACTTTTCAAAAAACAGTGGGGTCTTCTACGCTGTCAAACAGTCACACAAAGACATCAATAATCAGAATATGAACCTCAACAATGGTGACCATTAAAAAAATGCTGCAGAGCATGCTGGGAGCCATGGATGAGTTTTGTACTACAATAGTACCCAGCATGCATTGCAGCATGTTTTTTTCGTCACCATTGTAGAGGTTAATATTCTGATTATTGATGTCTGTGTTTGACGAACTACTGGCATAGAAGACAAATGTATGTGTACAAAATGTTTAGAAAGTCATTTTTATATTAACTGATAATCACAGAATCACTGGCTCTTAATGTCACTTTCACTAGAATAGAATCACTTCTACTAATTACACAACACCTACTTCTTTAGACTCCATACAGATCAATAATTGATGATTATCGTCACCAATATAAAGTATAGCAACCTACACCTAGGTACAGGTTAACACCTGATGATATTTCTTCTGGGCTTTTGGATTACAACAAATATGTTTCAGAAACACATGGTTATAACAGCCAGAGAAAAGACTAAGACAAAAATCAAGGGTCAAGAGCCCAACTAAAGCAGACACTGATCTCTAACATGGTTACTTCAAATGAAACAATAAATCAACATCTAAACCTTAGTTCATTCTCAATAAGATCTTCTGTAGACGTCTGACAGAAATAAAGTCAGTCTGGTTATTAATAAGTGGAGCTGCTGATGCTGTTTGTGGGTTGTTTAATCAGATCTTGAGAGATTTCATGTATTTTATTTCAGTTGATTTCATCTAAGGCTGTGTCTGAAGTCAGTTGTAGTAGTTCTTGTGTTTCTCTTTTCTTCAGTGATTCTGTTTGTTAACAGCAGCTGTTCATCATTAATTCTCAATCAGCACTTAGTTAATCACTTAATTACTTAAATGCAAAGTTTTAAAACTTACATGGTTTAAATCAAGGCAATCTATTTACTCAAACGGTTTGAGTAAAGTTTACTTATCGGGTTTTACAGTGCTATTTCTTTTCTCTTTTTTCTTAATTGCAGAATATTTATCATGTGCATCAGTCCTTCATGCTGTCTTTGCTGTAAACTGGTTTAAAGGGACAGAAGTGAGAGACTTATTTACCCTCATTTGATAAAACTGTTTTGAAAAAAATTATTTTACATTTAGAAATTTCTAGAATATCGGTTTCGGGTTTATTGTTAGAGTAAAAACTTTTCCAAAATAAAAAAGTAAGTAAGTGAAATTTGCACTTATTTTTGACAAAATCTTGAAGTATTCCTGTAGCTCAGTGGTAGAACATTGCATTAGAAAGCGCAAGGTTTGTGTGTTCGATTCCCCGGGAACACATGATAGGTGAAAATTGTTAGGCTGAATGCACTGTAAGTTGCTTTGGATAAAAGTGTCTGCTAAATGCATTAATTTAATATTATTTAATTAAATTTTACTCAATAAAATGTACTTATTATTATTTTTATTTTTTTTACTTAACTTAGTTAAGTAGATTTACTTAATTTCCAAATGTGTTAAATTTACTTGAAAAATGCTTGTGCAAAATTGCCAAATAAAAATTAAGTAAATTTACTTACTACTTTTTTCAGTGTACATCACAGCTTCCCTTTGTGCAAAGTGTTAAAGTTAAGTGTTGTGTTAAAGTTAAAATAGTTGTATACTCACATGTATTCAATGGTTATCATGTAGCTTTCAGAGGCTCCATTATAAGATACTACATACAAAAATATGACATCATAATTCAACCTTATTTACAACAAAGCCATTTGAATTACACTCAGGTCTCGTTCTCCTGATGAACCCTACCTGCAGACTCTTTCTTCATCTGCACACTGAGATCAAACACATTACAGACATAGTCTTTTTCTTCAGGCAGAGCATAAAACACAGAAAAGACCTGAGAGGAAAGGGCAGGAGCTCTTAAACACAGAACAACATGCTGGTGAAGATATCATGAGCGCGTTCATGAATACTCACCGAGAGCATGGCCACCCCAGCACCTTGAGCCGTGATATTGAAACTCCTTGTAATGTTAAACTGTGGCATTCAGTCCACAAAGCAGACAGACAAGAAAACACACTTTTAAGTGAATCAGTTAATCCAAACAAAATGTCAGAGTTAGTCTGTTTGTCAGTATTAAGTGTGCAAACATTCTTTAATATTTCCAGACCTTGTCTGTTCGTGAAATGTAAAAGTTAGATGATGTAAAAGCGATTCTGGTTTTCTCTTTTCTCTCCTCCACAGCCACCTCCAGGTTCAAATTAATGTCTGCCTTCTTAACCTGAATGCGGTACTCGGCCATGGCTTGGAAGACCATGATTGTTGCCTAAACAGACAGGTAATTAGACAAAAATATCAAGGCAATTTTATTTTCTATTAATTTTATTAATTTCTTTTTTTTATGAAAACAGTTGTCCAGCAGACATCACACCAGTGATTTTCCTCTCAGTGCTGCTGTATTCAGCTCCCATTACTTTTAACACTAAGCTTTTAGCATGGCAATTATAATTCAGAAAATGTGGAACCCATATGATTTTCTGACATGGAACACAAAATAAACAAATATCTAATTTGCATTTCACACTTAGATTGAGAGCGTACAGAGGATTTCTCAGTCAGGGTGACAATGTCTAAAGTGATGTTTCATTACAAAAAAAAGTTTGCCAGCCACAGCCAGCATTTTTTAAACAAAGTTTTCATGGCCCCCAGAATATTTTGTTCTATACATATTTATTTATGCAATATGTTAAAAGAAAGATCAGAGCCTCTGCTTTTAAACAAAACCTGTTTAAGTCTAGCTTCATGCATTCTGTTTTTATTAACACTTGACACTTAATGTATTAAATGAAAATGGCATATTTTTTAAAGGCTAGGTACAGATCAGATTCAGAATGATGAAAAAAAAACACCAATGGAATAGATCGCTTCCATCAACACGTGTGGCGGTCACACAAAATAGAGATAAAATAGTAAATAATATGTGAAATGTTATGTGTGTCAAGATGAGAGAATGTCTTTCTCAAATGTATTTTACACTGTGTTTATTACATTGACGATTGATGTTCCCTGCTCAATCGATCAGTGTTTGATTGTTTTTCCCTTTGGGAGTGTTCGCCTGCTTGGGGAGGGGGCGCGTGCGTGCGCAGATCAAACAATACACAGACTTGAAGCAGCAGCGGCTCTGTGTTATGTCTATTATTTATACTTTTATCTCCCCTCATCAGGTAGGGTACACATTAATGTTAGAAGAATATGCTCTTGACATGTCAGAGAGTTATGATGAATGTAAAGGAGAGTTTAAAGTGTTTAATGAGTTGTGTAAAAATTCGCTTCAAGTTACATCTGTGTGTCGCGTGTGCTAGTTATGCATTTCATGCTAATGATGGAGACCATGCGGTCTCCACAAGTATGATGTGTTTTGGTTAACTAATGTGATTATTACAATTGGAAGTCTACATACGAGTGTGAAGATAGGAAGATAAGTTTGTTTGCACTCAAAACTGCACTCTCCATGGGGCCTGGTGCGATTGCACCAGTGTCACCTGACTAAGGATGGCCCTGGTCATTTAATTTGGTAACATAAGGCAGTTTTGATTTATATAATGATTAATGTTTGATGGTCACGTTATTTTACATATGCATCTGCTTACACATGCGACCACTTGTTTCTACTTCTTCTTCACCATGTTTTGATACAGATGTTCAGTACTCTTTCAGAAGATGCATAGTAGCGCCTCTTACCATACACCAGTGAAAACACAGAAACTTGGAAAATTCTGTCAATGGCGGGGAAAGAGTTAAGTAAAATAACCCAGAAGATAGAACAAAATTAGGAGAAAATATAAGTTGTAAAGTATATAAATAAATCAGTCCACATTATTTCTTAGTTTGTCACTTTAAATACCTGCGTTGTGCCGTAACCCCCATAGCGAGTTTGTTGCTTTCCAAGCCAACGCACTGCCAGTCCAGCACTCTCAAAATCCTTTGCCATCACAAGGGAAAGCACTGCATAACCTGTGGCCTCTAGAGAGTGATAATGCTGCCCTGGAACTGGCCAAAATATTCCATCTAAAAGTGGGTACAAGCAAAACAGTTTGTTGGAAAACCCACTGACAAATGGCATTTTTTTATTTGAGCATTTATGTTATTTGCAATAAAACATCAAACATGCATTTAAGATTTTTTTTCACTGGCAACTAGCTGAAAGTATATATATATATATATATATATATATATATATATATATATATATATATATATATATATATATTTTTTTTTTTTTTTTTTTCCTCGTGATTCAATTTTAGTTAACTATTACAAACCTGGTACTATTATCTGGGAGAACATAAGCTTTTGCCATGGAGAAGTGACCTCAACTGTATTCAGTCTCACATTCCATGCTACTGGACATTTGCTTTTGTTTTTTGACAGACTTTAACGTTACTGACCTTTGCTTGCGGTGGAATAACTCTTCAAGATGTCTTTATTGAGTTTTCCAACATTGGCCAAAGCATAAGAAGTCATAGCAACAGCATAAGTACTTCTTAGACTGTGAACTCTCAGCAGAAGGTAATCAACAGCTTTTTTCATACTGCTCTGAAGATTCTATTATAGAGAGAGAGATTTAGTGAGACGTGCTCGAGATGAAGATGGCATATAGTAGAGTTTCCAGGAATCACACTTACAGATTCAGCACAGATTTTGCTCCCCTCTTGCATGGCAATCAGGACGAATGCAGTTAGAGAGGCATCAGCATCTTTCCCACGTACATTACCCTGGAATTGACATATACTGAATAAGATGTTGTATAATTATTAGTGGTGGGCCGTTATCTGCGTTAATGTGCTGCGTGGATATTGGACTCATGAAAAGTGTTCTGCTGAATTTGCTGAAGTCAAAACATGGACGGAATTGGAGTTAGTGCGATTTTGCTGTGAGGAACATCCAGCCTTCCTCGAACAATCATGTTCACGATTTCTGATTTACTGATTTGATACATTTGTGCCCCCTTCACCACTTTTAACTATCATTCTTTCTTTTCCCTTTCTTTACTCTACTTGACATTTTAGATTCTGTGCATAAACAGCCCTTGGAAGGTAACTATTTTATTTTAAGATTTTATACCAACATATTGCCAAAACACATTTACAATTCAACAACACAGCCAATGTCTATTCATAGACGCCTTTGTAAAATCATAGTAAGGCTTACCACAGTTCTAGGCATACTATTTTAAGAATAAAATCAAAATTACCACTTCCTAATAAAAGTTATGCCTAAAATAAAATGAAGTTATGTGAAAATTGCACCTCCGAAAAAAAGTCTGTTGTATCCAACCTGTCATTCTTGACATGAAAAAGTAAGCTTAGTGCTTTTGAATCTCTCAATTTGTTTGCATTAAATTGTTCTCGTTTAATTTTAACCCCCAGCTCTTAATGCATTGTGTTTCCTTCTGGAGAATCAGTGAGCATTTGAACCTTCTTTAATAGCCTAGTTGCATATGATTCCCTCAGTGAAAAGATGGATCTCAAAATCATACACTGAAAACCCTAATAAGTTGACTGAACTAAATTTATTGAGTAAACTTGTTGCCTCAATTTAATTGAGTAATGGAGTCTCCCAAAACTTACATATTTAAGTTTATTTAACTTGACGGTTTTGTAGACTACCGAAATCCCTCAGAGGTTTAAATGTTGATACATGATTCATTTGAAGTCACCATTGTGGTGGAAAGTGTTTGGTTTAGTTGGGATCTTGGTTCAGTTACTTCTTGAGTTAATTTGTCTCTTGCTGCTGTATTGGTGTATTTTAAAACGCTGTTTTTGTGGTGAAAAAATTTAAATGAGCTCAGGTGTTATTTGATGTTTTTTGTTGATGAGAAAGTCATCACAAAATATGTATTTGAGATCATAAAATAAGTTTTGTTTGATATTTTTAACAGACACCAGGAGTAAAATACTTATTTTAAAGATGGACGAAATGAATGTGTTTGAAATAATTTGAGTAAAAGAATCAATCAAGTACTCACACACACATACTTCTAGATTTAGCATATGCATCACAATAATTGTGACAAACAAAAGAGCTCCATAGCACAAACTCCTCCTTATTTTCCAGCCTTTTTTGTTCTGATTGTCACCACTGATGTGATGCATATCCAAAATCTTGATGTCTGTTTGTGACGACATGATCGGTTTTCTAAAAGGAAGTACATTGTTTTATCTACAAAGTTTATATCCATAAAAGTATTTCCATAGTTGCAGCAATACATTTTATTTTACTATAATTAGTCACCATTACAAGCAAGATATGTGTATGTTACATCTCAACTCTCTTTGCCACAGGAACAGTGTTTTACAACACACAAGTTACAGCAGCAAGAGACAAGCTAACACCAACAAAGAGCTGATAACACCTGAGCTCTTTTAAACTTTGTCTTTCTTCGCCACAAACACAGCATTTTAAAATATATTGTTATAGCAGCAAGAGACAAGCGAACAATAAGAAGTATCTGGACCAAGATCCCAACTAAACCAAACATTTTCCACCACAATGGTGACTTCAAATGAATCAAGTATGCACATTTAAACCTCTATTAATTCTCAATAAGAGCTTCTCTAGATGTCTGACAGAAATAAAGTCACAGAACCTTGTAAGGAGGATATGTGAACATCTATATCGGATGTACAGAAGACATAAAAAACATAAAAAAAGACATCATAAAAACATTCTCTCCTCAGTGGATGTCTTTTCAATGTCTGCAAAGACATAAAAATACTTTTTTTTTTTAGAGTGCAGTATAAGGTTTACTGTATTTTCATAAATATTGTGACAGTTTGTCAAAAGGTCAAAGTTTAAATATGCTATTATTTGTTTTACTTCAGTGTGCTGTCAAAAATAAGAACATCATTTTCAGTTAAATTTACATGTTGAGTTAACTTAAATATATAAGTACACTTGAAATTAGTACCAAGTTAAGTGAACATAATTGTTTAAGTACATTAAATTAGCATCAAGTTTGGTGAACTGAGTGATTTAAGTACAATCTACAAAACCTTCAAGTTAAATAAACTTAAATATGTAAGTTTTGGGAGACTCCATTACTCAATTAAATTGAGGCAACGAGTTTACTCAATCAATTTAGTTCAGTCAACTTATTAGGGTTTTCAGTGTACAGTCTACAAAACTGTCAAGTTAAATAAAATTAAATATGTAAGTTTTGGGGGACTCCATTACTCAATTAAATTGAGGCAACGAGTTTACTCAATCAATTTAGTTCAGTCAACTTATTAGGGTTTTCAGTGTACAGTCTACAAAACTGTCAAGTTAAATAAAATTAAATATGTAAGTTTTGGGGGACTCCATTACTCAATTAAATTTAGGCAATGAGTTTACTCAATCAATTTAGTTCATTCAACTTAAGGGTTTTCGATCTAACGAGTTAAGCAGTAACTTTAGCTGCCATGTTCTTTCGCTCAAAGAAAAACAATTGGGCCACTTCATCAAATACTTAAGTTGTTGTTTCAATAATCATCTCAAAATCATTTGTTCAAAGGATTTAAATTAACATATTTCACCAGTAGAAATCATGCAAAACAACTTTATATCTACATAATTTTAGTCACCGAACATAGTACACAAAGAAAAACTTCCTCTTGAATTGTAGTTCAGCAACCAAACAGACCAAAAGGACGAATTTTGTAACCCACCAATCAGTGCTTTTGTTCTCTTGTTGCTAGGCAGAATTTCTCCCATGGCCAATCACGTTAAAGGAAGAACAGAGTGACGTTGAGTTTTTCGAAAGGATTACTCATGATTTTGAGCTCACAACACTTGAAATCTTAAGTTTATGCATTTTTAAGTTAAATTAGTTAAATTAACTCATAATGTTTAGTCAACATTACTTGATTTTTTAAGTCAAGGCAACATTAGGGTTTACAGTGTACAGTCACTGTTGAAAAGGGTTCAAATACACAAAAATGCTGAAAAACCACAGAATTTGTGGGAGCCGAAGGATTTTTCTGAAGAACAGCAGGCAGTTTAACCGTTCAGGACAAACAAGGGAATCGTGAACAGCTACAAAACGATGTCATGCACTTGGCTTTCTACAGATGTGGAGGCACTTGCATAAAAACACAATGACAGACTTCAGTGACTAAATAATGAATGAAATTTACCACAGGCTATCCTTTTTTTTTTTTTTTTTTTTTTTTTTTTTTTTTTCTGTGCTTCACATCTGCTCCTCTATGGACAGCTTCACCATTAGAAATGCAAAGCAAATTAAAACAGCCTGGGTGCTGATTAATAATTCCGAAACAAATAATTCTGTGAAACGCATTAGGTTGCACAGAAGAAAGATGATATATTGATATTGCTGGAGAAGGCTATTATTTTGGTGAACAAACTGATGTCACAGGCTTATATTTGGTTGACCAATCGATGGAAGGGGGTCATGATTGCACACAAGGGGGAAACTAATTTTGAGGGTTTTTTTAACCGTTTTTTTTTTACCCCTGAACCAAACAAAAACTAGCCAATATCTAAAAAAATTTTTTTTGGAACAAACAAAAAAATTAGAAAACAACCACCAGAGTGCAATGGATCTGACAGCCATGCTTGATATTTGAAGGAAAATTTTGCACAAAAAAAAAACAAAACCTAATAAAACCTAATTTTACTTACAACCATCTCACTCTGATACACTGGGGCATCTTCTTTAAATGTGCCATCTGCCAGCTGTTTATTTGTGGCCAGCCACTTGAGAGCGCTGCAGATCACATTTTCCTCTATGACTATCAAATCATTGGCCATGGCAAACACTTTAGCTACATATGCTGTCAGCCTGTAAATGGATGCAAACGAGAAGAGCAAATTGATTAAAACACAAGAAACAGGCAAGAAAGACAAACAATCATTATCTTTAAATAATCTGCATTATCTCACCATGTGCTACTCGGTACATGTAACCAGATACCATATGACCCATCAGCTTTACGGAACTTCAACTCTTGCTGATAACCTTGACCAGAACAACAAATGAATGACAGCGGTGGATAATCTGCACTCAATTTAACCACTGGGACAACATTCATTTAAAGGTGATGCTGAGGGCGGTCAGCTGACCTGTTTTGATATGATTGATGGCTTCATTTCGGCGCTCCATGCCAATAGTCTCCCACTGATTTGTGCTGTCTAGGTAATGAGTGGCAATGACAGGCAGAGTCATCAGGATCATGTTCTGCTCTCCACATCCATTGGGCTGGACAATGAGCTCACCCATAATATTCCCACTGATAGCCTGCTCGATTGTGCGCGTTATCTCCTCACCTGCAAATGAAAGGTACTTGACTGTGATTGGGTTTTGTGCATCATATTGACACCGACAAGTGTGAATACATATGGATGTTTATTAAACTACACTACGGGAGTACAAGAAACATCTGACATACACACATTAAACATAGATTCCAATGCAAGGAAAGCATGGATAGAGAGAGAGAGAGAGAGAGAGAACACACTATGGAGAGAGGTAGCGCTCATGCGCAACAGAGTAGAGCGTAATAGTACTATTTAATCATCAGCTAATCACAACCTGTTAAGAACCGTCAAAGAATCACATCACCTTAATTAAAAGAGGTCAAAGCCAAGAAGCATATCTAAATAGTTAACAAGCGGTTACTTGCATTGGTTCTGTAAAGTGTCTTGGTGCATGTATAATGTGTAGATTCCTGTTGAATCCTGTTAGGATTATTCATCCATGGGTTGACTGCTCCGAAGTGAATCAACAAAGTTGCTGAAAATTGTCAGAAGATTGGACTCAAACGCAAATGAAGAGAAGCATACTTTTCGTGTGTAGGAGAAATTTTTATCTGGTTTCACTGTAACATTTGGAGCTTATCAAATACATATAAACAGTGGTATCTAGTCTAATGTAATAGGGAAACATACAGACAACACATGCATATATCAGATACATTTGTAACTGATTGATTATAGTCTAAAATAAAGAAAAAGTCTTTATATGTGTGTGTTTATATGTGTGTGTGTTGTATTGAAATTATGAATGCAGACCACTGGTCTAGTCAGGCCATTGGTGCCTGGCACGAGGGTCATTTACTCCTCTTTGGAATGTGGTTGAAGTTCGCTGGGGAGACCATAGAGAGCTGATCTGTCTAGCCTTTTCTTGATAGTGGTACAACCATTTAACTTTAGCAATCATATAAATGTCGACGGTGGGGCCAGGTTTGTAATTTATATGCAAATGACAAAAGGCTAAAAGGGTCTCTTAAGACATAAAGTGTAACCACCCATCAATGATCCTAAGCAGACGCTTCTCTCAGCACTTTGATTGTCAAATAAAAAATAAAAGGAATTCTGAAACATTTTTGTTTGATTACTATTCAAAGGTTAATTAAATTGTTAATATTTTACTACTCCTTTCTTGACCACAATTTTTGATAATAAATAAATAAATACAAAATCACCAAATCACGGTTAATATAGATAACCGAGAATTTCTGAATTCAGATTTTTTGAAAACATTATTACATTTTTTTATAGTGATAAAACATTCTTTTTAATTACTAACATGAAATTGTTAGCAATAATTAAATTAAATTAGGCCTGGGCAAGTTAACAAGTTAATATTGCATTAATATTACGGTGACGCATTAATTGATTAACACAGTTTTTTATTATTACGAATGTCCACTGCTCACTGGCACTGAATACACATACAGACAAATCATGGGTCACAGGAGGAGATGCTCCTGATCAAATTATTTAGGCTAAGCATCAACATTCACAAACCACTGTCCACTGTTATTTTTAACAGAAAAGAATGCAACAAGTTCGTAATCATGACTTTATAGGTTGGAAATAGGAAGTTTCCGATAGCACGTGAAGACAGCAGAGAAGCGCTCTAACTCAACACAGTGGAGTGAATCATTTTGTTAACTTTGTGGTTTATTATTTTGAGTTGTATGGGACAGGGTTACACACTTCCCTCTCACAATATATTGATTTACATATCTATCACTGTTGCTGCTCAGAAATATTCATGAAAAAATGCAGCACATATCAGAAGATCTGGACACCAGCGAAGATCTACAAAGATCTGCACTCCAGCTCCACCTCTTCCAACCGAGCCAGGAATTGATAAATGGCGTGATCACACTAGTCAAACGAACCAGGCTTTGGGGGTCAAACTCACTCCGGCACGGTTAAGATTGCCTAGTGTGAGCACACATTAATAATTCTCCCGCATCCCACATACACGTCTCTACCCGCTCTTTTGTTGTCCTGCGGCGCACTCTGCTGCAATGGACCCCACGATCATACAGGTCTCTAATAGAAAGGTGCCTGTTATAATGTTATGATCGAGGCTCTGGACTCTGACCATAACTTGTTTTTCTATAACAAACTATAAAATATTTTCTATAAAAAAAATGTATGTCCTTGTAATAACAAATAGCTTGTTTATATTTCATTTTATTACATTAATGTTATTAGTTGAGATTTAGGCTACAATAAATATTTTAACTGCTATTATGTAAGAGGAACACTTCCGTAAAATGAACCTTGTGTGTTTAAATTGTTTGCAAAACAAATGTTATTACACTTTTGTTCATACAGTGTAGCAGTAGGCCTACTTTGAGGGGGCTTTCACAGTGGCAGTTTAGTGCTGAACAGGGCACGGTTCACATGAAAAATTGCTAATGTGAACGCTGTCATCGGACCCTGGTGCGCACCGGGGGTACCGAACCTGAGACTACCTGGAGAAGGTGGTCCGAGTTCGGTTGCTCCCGAACTTTAGCGCGGTTCGTGTGAAAGCAATGCGGATTCGGGAGCACAGTTGTTCAGGAAGTAAAGTAACACTGTCGATATCATTGTTTCCTCAACACACGAGATAGCCGAGGTTGATTCCACACACTCCTAAAAGTCAAAATTAAATTAATTAAAATTAAATAATTAAAATTAATTATTATGCTGTGCATAATAGCACCAAAATAACACAAAAATTACAACTATGCTTAGTCACGTTGTGTTCTCCAGGCGTTTTCCGTGTGCGTTTGCGATGACGTAAGGTGACTGCAAACGCACCTGAGTTTGATACAACTATTGAGTGTGAAAGCAGACCAACGTTGCAGGCGATGCTCGGGCTCAGACAGCAGCAAAAACGAGCCCAGTGTGAAAGGCCTCTTAAATGGAAAAACTGCACAATACCCTCCTTTCAATGAATTATTAGTTTTGTGCATAACAATGCGATTAATTGCGATTAATCACAGCCCATAATTTGATTAATCGTGATTTAAAGTAATGTAATCGTTGTAATGTAATCTAGAAAAAAATATGCAAGTTGGAGTGGGGGTGAGGGTGAGTATTACACAGGGCCATAATTGTTTTCTTTAGTTTAACTTTTAGTAAATTTTCATGATATCAATTAATTAGACGTGCGTTTTGATTATTTAAATGTAACAATTCAAATGGAATTCAAACAGCAATAAAAACAAAACTAAATTCAAACAAAAATACTAATGGAGTTTTGCAAAAAAAAAAAAAAAAAAATATATGGATTTCACAGGTTCCTGTATGCCTCAGATAAGAACAGTACAATTAGATTTTCACCTATAACTGTGATCACTCTGGAAGCAGGGGTGTTTGGAACCATTCGGATTGGGATGTCGCTCCTCACAGGCACGAATTGCAAGCCACCTGTTCAGTCATAAGAACATAGGATGTTTGAAGAGGATTTTAGCTGTCATTTGCAAACATTTTCGCTGCATATTCAATTTTTCTAAAGAGGCTGCACCTGGATGCTGGGATGGGTTAATCTCCACAATTCTCTCTTTGACTTCGGTTAGCACACCTTCAGGCTGAAAGAAAGACGGATACAAATTAAACTTTGTGGATGCATTGAAAATCTAAAAATAAAGTGAGTGAGGACAGTGCATGATTAATTGTTACGTCCCTACTTCAGTGGGCGTGTCTCCTTTGTGTATGTGCCTTGTGCGCTCTCTCTCTCTCTCTCTCTCTCTATCTCTCAACCTCTCAAGTGCTGTTAAGGACTAACAGCTGGATATCAATTTTGCTGATGACTGCCCTATCCTGATTGGCCCACTAGAGAAAATGCTTGGAGACAAAAGGCACAGCTGAGATGTCTGGAGTGTGGAGACTTGGAGTGAGAGTACATTCTGATTTTACTAGTGTTTGTAGTTGATTTGTTGTGATTAGAAGTTTGTTGAAGAATGTATATTAGTCCTCTTGTGGGAGGATTTATTCAGCCCAAACGTGATTTATTTTCTTTTGTTGTTAGAACCAAGGGTTATTTTGTTTTCATGGGAAGCTGTACGGAGGTGGTTGCCATTTATTTAGCTTTTTCTCCTGTTTAAAAACTGTTAAAGTAATCTTTCGTATCTTGTTTTTTTTATTTTGCAGGTTAGTTAGGTTGTTTTTGGGAGTTAGTTTATGTTGGCCTGGACCCCTTCTGAAGTTATGTTTGCTTCGTTGTGTTTAATAAATCCTATTCTGTTTCCACATTAATTACACTGTTGTGTGCGTGTGTCAGTAGAAGGGGAAAAACCTCCCTCAATTTTTATATATCTTTTTTTTTTTTTTTTTGTTCCCATCCCTAGACTGGGGAGGTATGTAATACTGCAGATCAATTCTAAATGTTGACAAGGCAGACTCACCACCACCTTCAGAGTTTTTCTAATGATGTCTTTGTGTTCCGAGCTCAAGCTGTATGCTTGAGCTTCAATCCACTGTTTTTCCAGCTCCATGGGGATGATGATGAAAGGGACGGATATGGAGGACATGGGGCCAACAGAAACAGTTATCCATTCTTTCGGTTTTTTCCTGACACTGCTGCAAATACCCTCTGATGTCTTAAATCTAATTTTCACCGTCTGGTATAAGACAAAAGATCTTTAGCATGTGGAAAAACTGTACTGTACAGTCTGCTGCTGTAAATTTAACCTTTCCTCAAAAGTTGATTTATCATATTTGCAATTTTTGTAAAGCATGATCTGGATTTTCAATTAAACCCTTGTTGCTTCCGTTCAGTAAATGTTAACTGTAGTCAATACTACTAATAATACCAAATATATTCTTACATTTTACTTTAAAAAAAAATAAATAAAAATTAGTACAATGTACCGTGCCAGTAAACTGCACATACTTTCAACTTCTGATTGCTGTAATTGTGAAGAACAGCCTTTATTTCCAGTTGTTCATTGCGCACTGCTGAATAAGGCATCTTCAGATCGATAAAAAAAATTTTCTTAACAGTAATCTCAAAAGGATCAGCCACACACATTCCTGCAGAGAAACAGAGGGAGGGTCAAAGAACAACAAATATTATCACATAACAAATGAACAAGAGTGTCTATTTACCAAGGTTCTTGGACAGGCTGATGGCTGTGATCTGCCAGGTTGTAATGGAGTGTTTAAGGGGTAATTCATTTAAGTACGATGTTTCAGCACTAGACAAAAACCAAGACACTGTCATGGTCAAATTTCTTCAACATCTACAGCCAGTCCCTCCAAGATTTTTCGAACAAGTATTAATGCACACTATTTATTCAAAGTTCATATTTATAGCTGATAAAAATTTTCAGTACTGCCAACTTGTAGAAAAAACATCTTGGTTCTCACAAAAAGTTTATTTGTAAATTAAAATATAAAACATTTTCTCACCACAACTGGTTTTGTGGGCAGGGAGGAAGATCGATGTCCTCCCAAAGCCAGCTTTCAGGAAACTGTGTGCGTACCGTCACATCACCTAGTTCCTCATCAAAGTCATCTTCTTCACCTGAACAAGAAACCGACTAGTGTGCACTACTATTCAAAGGTTTGCGATTGACAGTTTTTAAGTTAACAATTTTTTTCCTGAAACAAATTCAGCAAGGATGCATTAACTAGATCAAATGTGACAGTAAAAAGTTAAAATGTCACAAAATATTTGTTTCAAAATAACTGAAGTTCTTTTGAACTTTCTATTTATCAAATAATCCTTAAAAATAAAAAAGTTTAACAGTTTCCATAAAAATATTTGGCAGCACAAATGTTTTCTGCAGAATCAGAAATGTTTCATGAGCAGCAAATCAGTATATCAGAATGATAAAAAAAAATCTGTTATCATACTACTGATAAGTTTATTCTGTTGATATGTAATAAAATGAGAATTTGTGACCATAATATTGTAGCTGTAATAAACCCAAAAGCGCTCTCAAACTTTACAACTGTAATTAAACGTTAATGCCATTTAGCTTAAAAAACCAATAGAAGCAAGCACTTGAGAGTTACTGTAGGTAGGTGGATAATTCTCTTGCTGAAATCACTGTGTTTGAGAGCTGTGAGAATGTATTTTGAAAATGAGGCAGAAATCTCACTGCGGGCCAGTAAAATCTCATCGTCTGCGAATTCAGCCTGGTGGTGTTGCAGCTCCCTGCAGCAGTGCAGGAAGGCCTCAACACATTCATCTCCATCACTGATGAATATACTCCGCCTTTCACAGGTGTAGCCGAGATAATTATCTTGAAGTCCGTCCACACAGCACGTCTTCAGATCTCCAGAGTACTGACCAACTGAAAAGACAGAAGGAGAGAAACAGCACGAAAAGGGCTACACAACTTATTTTTTTTTTCAAATACTAAACCATCAAACATTTATTTTGATGCAAAACTGCAGAAAGCCCTTAAAAGCTTCTCTTTTGTTTATAAGGGCTTCTCATTAAAAGTTTTGGATCATGGATGGTGCGGGTTACAAACAACTCAGACTCAGAGCAGATGCAGAGAAGAGTTCATATGGAGCAGTGTTTAATGTGAGCTGAGATGCTGAGAACAATTTGATAAATCAGACTTAGCCATAATGAAAATTTCAGTTTTATAAACAGCTTCCTTACCCAATGTAGTGGTGACCTGCAGAAGACTCTTTGCTCTGCGTTTTCTCTTAGATGGGGCAAGACACTGAATATCTACAAGAACATGACAGATGTGTTTGGGAATGCAGAGCATGACAACACTGACACTTCAGTTCCAGTTAAATTAACTGTTCAGGTACTTGTTCTGGTGTTGGTTCCTCCTGCATTGTTGGACTCAAACATCAGACCTGCATCAGTGAAAACCCCCATACTGTCCCTCCCACCTCCTGCTGTACAGCCGGTGTCATGCTTCTCTATGACGTCCCAGATCTACAGCAACAAGAGACCAGGTCATTTTAAGTAAATCTGAAACTACTAAATCTATTGTAAGGTTAATGACCTTAGTCTGAGTCAGTCTGTTCTTGTTGTTAAGGACATAGACACCCTTATCTACAGCAACCAGCCCAACTTTAGCTCCAGGATCTCCAGTGATTTTCAAGCTGATGTGATCTTCTGGGCCATATTGTCGCGGGTCCTTCACCTCAACTTTGAGCTGTGATTAAAAGCAGTAAGTACATGCACATAAATGCTGATGGTTTCTACATGCACTCATCATGCTCATGGTTTCTGGGTTCACTTACCGTTCCCATGCACGTGTCCTTCATGTCGACCCAGACTGAATCAGACACCACCTCAGATGGGTCCACATGGTAATAAGCCACGAAGCGGAAGGACGGCAACATGTCTTTGGTTACAGGCAGAGACAGAGTCACTAGAGATTGTCCGGTCAACTTAAACCTTTTCACTTGAACAATCTGACCTTTACTTAAGATCTGTGGGAATAATGACAAATAAAGGCAGCATGAATTACATTAATATATATATATATATATATATATATATATATATATATATATATATATATATATATATATATATATATATATATATATATATATATATACACACATTTTATTTTGTTTAGAAAGTTTATTTGTTTTTCTCAGCTATATAGTCTTAATTTCATCATAGTTATTTTAGTAACTAAATGGTTTTAATGGTTTTAATAGTTTTTAGAGTCAACTATATTGACTCCGCCAGCTACACATTTGAAAGCATAGTTAGGTACAATTGAATATATAAAAAATAAAATACAAATCAGCAATTAAGGAGCCAAGCACAACAGACGCAAACAAGGAGGGAAGCATGGCAGGGTACATCAGACCAACTGCAGCAATGAGTATTTCAAGACTGATGAGTTTTTCAGCCGTTCTGACTAAAACCATCATATGCAACCACTAGCAATATGATTTCATGGTTAATCATTTTGACCAATATGTGGCGCTGTTTCCAAATTGATGTGCTGTGGTCAGTGTAATGTGGCATTGCTACGAAATAAAGTTTGATATTAATATAGCTTTTAGTTTTCACGTATGTTTTCAAAGAAAATAAAAATGCCGGAGAGTAAAGGTGGCCGATAATGGCTTACTTGGAATAATCAATGTTCTTGGGATGATTCAAGGAATCTTCCAGTTCCATGACAATATGCAAAACTGATCAAAAGGTTTTTGGGATGTTTTGTAATTGCATTATAGTTATTATTATTATTATTTTTTTTATATTAATTTATTTATTAAACTTTAAAATGGCAGATGCCAAAAATGGCCAGCATTACAAATCTAAACATTTTACAAATCTTCTGACCGCTAGGTGACGCTATGCCAAAACCGTGCAAGTAACCCCGGTCATGGTCTTTATAACACACACCAAGTTAGGTCTGAATACAGTAAAGATTTGCAGAGAAGCAACTTTACATCCACTTTCGTTCTTCGTTAAATTTGTGTGTTATTTACGAATGGTTTGATTAATCACCAAAATGTGTTGTTGGCATGGTCTGAGTATGATGTGGTTATATTTTTGTTAAAATTAGACAAATGGTCTAGGAGGACTCCGAAAAAGTAGGGTTCTCTGAAAATTCAAATGATATTTAACTGGCACAAATACAGTTATTGTAACCTAATCTATATAAATCAATAAAACTCTGAAAAACTTAATATTTAATCCACAAAAAGGAAAAAAAAAATGCTGTGCTAAAATGATGAACATTTAACACTATTAGAGACAAACAGGCAGCATCTTGGATTTTTTCTCACGTTGCCCAACAATCAGACAAAATGGTTAATGGTCAGTGGTCAAGTTTCCAATTTGTAGGTGGAGAGATTGATATGCGCAGTAAGTCACACTCCAGAATTGGTGTAGGTTTTCAAAAAAATGTCCATAGAGCTTGCAGAAGTGTGAATATAAATTCATCCATAAATAAAGGTAAAAAATACAAATTTTATGAAACAACAAAGATGCACAAAGTAGCACATGAGCGATAACTGTGTCATGTGTTCCTCACCATGTAGGTGAAATCCTGATTTTTCACTCCAGGGCTGTTTCCTAGATTCAGATTGACTTTCATCTGATCACCGATCTGCAGCTCTGCAGCATCAATGCCGATGTGCAGGTAGTTTTTGGAGCCTCCTTTGGGAATGTAGGCCTGAGCCGTCATCTTCTTCTCTGCCTGCTGTTGATCACTTAATTGTGGATCTTTGGTCTTTGCCTGAACATAAACATATTGATTTTGTTGGTTTGCAAAATTTCAAAAACCAATCAAGACTTTAAGATGTTTCATTCAAGCTCACGACTTACAGTGATTTCCAGTGTGGAAGATCCTTGCGGAGTGTTGACAGTAACTTTCGCAATGCCATTGGCTCTTGTTCGACCACTGACTCCTCCAGGATTGACCTCCACATCCACATTTTTAGCAGGTGTTTGGTCAGGATTTGTTACATAGACCTTAATAAGAAATGTAAAAAAAGAATATCATCATATTTAACCAATATCAACATGTATCGTAGTTCAGTAGAGGGGACTATGATCCCATTCTTAAATGTTCAGTAATTTTTTTTCATACTGAGACATCAAAAGGCATCCCAGGTTTGAAGAAGTGTGGTGTTCTTTTGAAGAGAATGGTGTACGGTGACGTCACAATCTGAATGCCATTCTTATGCGCTTCTACCATTTCACTGCCTGAAACACGCACACAAACACAGTCATCAGACATATTTCTCCTTTAGAGCTGCTTAAACATAAAAACCTTCCGGCAACTCTACACAGACTCTCACTTCAGTCTGGCTCTTACCAGTTTCTGTTAAAACACTGGCTGAAATGTAGAGGGATTTCCCAACTAGCTGCTGGATGTCTGGGAAGTTCACCTTGATCATTTGTATTTTTAGCTCTGCCTCTCCTTCTCCATCAGATATCTACAGAGAGACAAATGGCGACATCAACTCCATGTAAAGTAGTTTTTGTTATTTTATAAAATGATATTTTAAACATTTTTTAACTATTTTTTAGATAAAAATATTTTTTCTTAATTTATTTTATACTATAATTAGACTAGAGATGTAAAATTGTAATAAACACCCTGCAATTACATCATAATTTTAGTTTTATAAAATTCATAAATACAATGATACAATTTACACATTTTATAAATGGTTTATTTAATAAAAATGTTTTAATGCATTTTTATTTATTTATTTTTTCTTTAGGACTGTAAAACACACAAAAAAGGCATAAATTCACAATGAAACAGCAGTTATGTTGAACCACAAACATGCAAGCAATGCCCTTGGTCTCCAAATGAAGTTGTGCATCATGTGGGATTATAATTAGTAAAGTTATAAAGCACAGCTCTGTCTGAACTCACCTGAACCCTTTGCAGTGAAGCAGCAATGCTGATCTTCTTCTCATTGTCTATCACACCAAACACCACAAATGCAGTTCCACTCACCTTATTACCAAACAGGTACCTAAAGAAACAAATATATCTATCAAACATTTGAGAACATCCCCTGTAATATATCTTCAAATAACCAGTGTGGTCACAGTTACTAATATTAGCGTACTAAATTGTAGTAGTATGCACAGTCAAAGATAAATACATTTATCGTACTTAGCTGATATGTCTACTATCAGAGAGTTCTCATTCACAGAGAAGAATGGTTTGCGTGGATTTAAGGTCACTTCAAAGCTCGGCAGCACTACAAAAATTACAACAAATGACAGCCATTCTTCAGTATTTCTACTTTTCCAACATCATTTGTTCTCCAGAGACAGTAAACGTACCATATTCCATAACTTCAAACTCAGTGGTGAAGTTCTTTTGTGGTGTCTTTGTGTACCTTGCGATCAACTTCCAAACCCCAGAGCTTCAAAACAGAATGTGCAGAAAACAAAAGCATCTTACTAACATAGAACACTTGCATTATGACTGAATGGTGCACTTCAGCAATAAACAAACCTGGCAAGTTCAGGTAATGCATAGTTTTTGGTCAAGATTCCTTGCCTTGGCTGGAATTGATCTCTGTTCAGTGTGATGCCTTGAGGATTCTTGGTAAACAGTAAAAGTTATTATTATTTTATTTATTTATTTTTTTGCCAGTGACGGGATAATTCTGGTGCTTGTTACTGTATACAAGATGGTTTAGTTATTTAATGTATTGATGCACCGAAATTTTACCAACTGAAAATATTTGCAGTAAATGAGAGCTGAAATCTTTGACTGAAATTGTGTGTTTTTTTTTTTTTTTTTTATTATTACTTAGCTTCTCTAGTAATGGCTTTAATTACTGCTTAAGTAAAAATCCTTTATTAATTAATTCCATCTTTGCTTGAATATACCGCATTAATTTCCATACCATGATATCAAACGAGATGGAGCTTCCATCAAATGGGTGTTGATCAGGAGTTAAGGAGAAGATCCTGTAATTAACTGGAAAAAAATTAATAATTTGTTACATCATTTGTTACATAATATGTGCACTACAGCTTTATTTTATGTAAATCTTTATGCATGTATCCTATTGTCGTAATGGGACTGCATGGTGACAGCAAACATACATCTTCTTTAAAAATCATTTTTACACAGCTGAGAAATATATCACGTTTTCTGCATCCTCTCTGTAATGAAAAGGACTCTGTTAATGTGTGTGTGATTCTTTCTTGTTTTTATTGTTACAGAAATTAGTATAAATTATAATTAAAATGTTTAATTAGAATATCCAGTACTGAATGCTTCAACACAATTTGTTTTAAACCATTTTAAATACTTTAATTTTATAAGCCAATTAAAAAGCATTGTGACCCATGCCTAAAATAAACCTAAATGGTACCTGTGCTAGCAGGTGTGTAGATGGGTTTGTCTGTTTGGATAAATATATATCCAGTCTGGAATGAGAGCAGGACCACTTTCTCCAGAGTGACTGATGGAAACTGAGCTTGTAGATACACATACTGCTTCTCCAGAGGATCGTCAGAGAAGAAGTTCTGATCATCAGGAATCTGTACAACAGACAATCAGTCTGAATTATAAAAAAAAAAAAAAAAAAAAAAAGTCATTACTGCACTCTCACCTTTATATCTGTAAGGATCTGGAAATTGTTGGCTGTAGTCAGTGTCACTGATTTAGACAGTATATCCAGGTTCTTCTTCGGGTGATTCTTCACTGTGATCCTCACTTTCACGTCTCCTCCAGAGTAATCCTGAGCCTCCACAAACACGTTCTCTGAGGAACCCACCCTCAGCATATTAGGAGCCGACAGAATATACCTGAGGAAATCAATAATTAAGATTTACTTTTGTCTATCAATAGGAGCATTTTCAGGAATTTCAGAAACCACCTTTTCAGAGGTTTAAAAAAATGAATGTACTTACAGTGGGGCACATATTGTGAGCAAAGGGAAGCAAAGAATGATGGCAGTCAGCGCTACTATGTCCACATGCATCGTGTTCATCATCTGGCTGCATTAGCAACATTAGTAGAAGCGGAGCACTGTTTCAACTTTTATCATTCATCTACGTCCCTCCTCGTTTCAAGACATCATCATCCTCAGAACTAACTGTTGAGTAACTTGGATGGAGAAACTGGAGTATGATCGAGCAACTATTGGTGTGTATTTATGTTGTGCAACACCATTTAATTGAAAAGCGTTAGTTAAGACAAATGCGTGTCTGCAACCCAGTTTCACAACACACTTTGTCTAGACGAGTCTTCAAACTAAGGGTGACATGGCAAAACAAACCCACCAGTGCAAGACTTCAGTTGCTTACTTCCACATTCTTCTTTGCATTTCTTGCTGAAGGATGAAGATGCGAGGAAGCATAAAGATATTAAGAAGCACACAACAGTCGAAACATCAACAGTCTCTGTCAGTTTGAGATAAATGTGCTAAAACGCACTTGAATAGCAGTTAACTTGAGTGCTAAAAATGTGTCACTCAAAATAACTGCCTATTAAACTAAACCATTTGGTCCATTACCAGTCATGCCAAATAATTGACAATTGTTTCAATCAGTTATTAAATAGTTTGCTCTTATTATGAAATTAGAGAAAGTCTAAAATGCATTGAAACTTCTAGTTATTATTTACTACTTTTTTTTGGACAATAAATTAAAAAAGTTTGTTTGGTTTAAACTTTTTGCATCTTAGAATTTGCTGACTTCCTGGTTTCTCAAGTTTAGTTAGAGGGTAACATTTTAGAATAATATTCCATTAGTTAATGCTAGTTAACTACTTTAGTTTATATAATCTAAGCAAGAACAGTCCTTCTACAGCATTTATTAATCTTAGTTTATCTTATTTTCAACATTTATTAATGCATTATTCAAATCAAAAGATGTGCTTGTTAACATTAGTTAATGCACTTTGAATAAGCATGAACTAACAATGAATAACTTCATTAACTAATGTTAACAAAGATGAATAAATACAGTAATACATGTATTGTTCATTGTTTATTCATGTTAATTAATGAATTAACTAACATTAACTAATGGAACCTTATTCTAAAGTGTTACCAGTTAAAGTATTAAAGTATTAAAAAGTATTTGTATCTTCTTATGCAAACCCACAGTTAACCTGAAATTAGGAACCACAATGTCTCAGGCAAAGGCAACAGGCAAAGAGTCAGTAAAATTGTATGTTAGAAAATAACAGAATAATATATTTTTAGCTTGATTGTCTTGCAAAACTAAATTAGAAACATCATTCCATACACCTCATTTATTTTTCCTCCCCTTTTTCTTTATTATTTATTTATGTATTTATTACCTTGAAAAAGCAGTTTCAAAAGCATTTCAACCAGACCTGGCACCATCTGGGCAAAGAAGGATGACCGGACTAGTTTGTGTAACTATCCCCTGGTTTCACAGACTAGTCTTAAACCTAATCCTAGACTAAAATGTAAATCTGAGCTGTTTCATCTAAAAGAAACTTGCATTGACTGATCTTAAAATATATCAGTGCCTTTATTTTGTGTCAAGATGCACACCAGTAATGTTTTTTTGTATAAGGCACATTTGTAAAAATTGCTTAAATGTCTTAATTGAACTGAGATCTAATCCTTAGTCTAAGCCCTGTCTGTGAAACCGGGCCTTATAGTCTAAAATATTCTAACTGCCCATCTTTTTCAGCTCCAAGTTTTATTTTAATTCCCAGAATGTTCTGCTAAAAAGTATGATAACATTCTCTAGAAAACATTCTAAAAATGTCTATTGATAACATTGTTACAACATTATTCTCTAACATTCTAATAAAGCTTCCCTTCACACTAGATCTGGAATGACATTGCTAAGAAGTAAAATGTTGGTTGAAATAGAAAACCCAACCTCTGGTTAGTGTCAAACTCTAGCATAAATACTCCAAAAACAGCATTACCAACTTCACTCATGATAAACAAGATTGGCTTTTATTTCTGTCATACATTTAAACAAAAGTTCTTATTGAGATTAACAGAGATGTAAATGTTGATGGTTTATTGAAAATAATAGTTTTTGTTTGATGTCACCATTATGGGGATCAGTAGTTGGTCAGTAGTTGAGCAGTATGTAACTATGTACAGCAAAAACACTGAGTGTGATCAGATGATGTTGGCTTTTTGCTGAAGATTTCGTCATGTAATGTTCTGATTGTGTAACTTTCAAAGATTTTGAGTCAGACAGTAAAACTAAGTGAAGGCTCAGCAGGGCATGGTGGGAATAGAGCCGGTAAAAGAACTGTAAACCACATAATCATGGCCTACAATGATGTTTGTATGTTTTGTAATAAAATGAAGAAGCAAGCACAGACACGTGTATTTTCTTCCTCTCTTTTACTACTCTCCTTTTCCCCCTACTCCCACATCTAGTAGCTACATAATACCTCTGCAGATGCAACAGTTGATTAATTATTGTAAGTTTTACCCACCCCCACCCCCAAGTTGTGCGCCCTGGCGCCAGACCTGATTCCAGTGTAACACTGACTTCTAAAGTCTTCTGTTTCTTTACCACACTCCTTCCCAAACGTCGGTTCTTAAAGTATTGACTGTTGGGGGGGCCTCCAGGAACATGGGAACTACTGCTCAAAACTTTAAAACATGAGAATTTAAACTGATTTACTGCATTTATGGCAATCATAAACTACTAAATTAAGCCCATGAAAACATATAGATGGTGATCATCCATATGTTCAAATGTCCAGATGTCCTCATCCAATTGATAGCTCAATCTGTGAACAGCATACAGAGGAATATTGAACAGTTTAGCGGTGTTACAAATACTAAAATGCATTTTGAACTTATATGAGTGTAGGACAACCTTTACAAAATCCTGAAATCAACAAAATCATACTGGAGAAAAAAAAAGTGAGTTTGGGCCTCTAGGTGATGTGATGATACAATTTTTCCGGCATGACTTTTTTTCATACTTTATTACCACCGATGACACTTTTACAGCACAGACTTCTATGGAATCTGATTTATGTAAATGTAAGAAGTGAGGTAAGCGATCTTTAAACGTAACATCGCATTGTGTTCCCAGCTTGAGCAAAAGTAAATATGCAGAAGTCAGTACTGCTAACTTTGCAGTCATGGATCTGGTGAATTAGAATGATTTGTCAATGCGTTATGACAAAATTAAAAACTTTGATACAGATGCTATAGTTTCCCCCACTCATGAGATGCAACAGAAACCAGTGGCCAAAAATAAAAATAAACAAGCGACAAGAAGGAAGAGATCGAGAAGAAAGTGACAGAATCGCGAGTATACTGACTGCAGTACGAAACCTTTCTCTTTCAACTGAAATGACAGTCAAAGCTCCCCACTGAGCAAAGTTACGTCCAGTGGACGTCTTTTTTATGTCTTTGCTGACGTTGAAAAGACGTCCACTGAGGAGCCAGAATGAAAGTTTTTATGACGTCTTTTTTTTTAAAGTCTTCTGTACGTCTGATTTAGACGTTCACAGAACCTCCTTACAAGGTTAAAAACTAGTTCAAAAGTGGTCAGTGGACATATTTTCAACATCATTTAAGGTTCATTTAGGCATCTGTTTCTGGACCAAATCAACACTCTCAGGATTTAGACTTATTGTTATTTCAATGTAAGATCCTCCTCTGCTGAGATCTTCAGAGATGTAATGTCTTTGATTTGCAGTTGATTTTACCATATGCTCAATCGTCAGTTATTTCATTACTTCATAAAGATCATTTTATTTTCTTGATTTTAGGACAAACACAGTGTCTGGAAATTACATTGAAATAACACAAGTCTAAATCCTGAGAGTGTTGATTTGGTCCAGAAACAGTATAAGTTATGCCTAAATGAACCTTAAATGATGTTGAAAATATGTCCACTGACCACTTTTGAACTAGTTTTTAACCTTGTATGGAGGTTCTGTGAACGTCTAAATCGGACGTACAGAAGACGTAAAAAAAAAAAGACGTCATTTAAACTTTCATTCTGGCTCCTCAGTGAAGGTCTTTTCTACGTCAGCAAAGACATAAAAAGAAGTCCACTGGACGTAACTTTGCTCAGTGGGTACATCTAAGTTGCTTGAAATCTCTCCGGTTCACTGGCTTGCACTGGGTTTAGGACAACACAAAGATGCCTTGAAATGCATTTAAGACAGATACCAAGTATGAAAGAGGAAAATAAGTCCCTGAAGTCCGGTCTGTGTGAATGCAAACGTTATAGCTGGAGATGGTTGCTGAAGTTACAAGGAGTAAGAGAAAAAGAAGGGAGAACATCAGGAAGGTGGGAATGGACATCTGTGGAAAAGTCGCTTGCAATGAATTAACTGAAGATGTGGACAAAGCTCATCGACTGGGAACATTAAGGGCTGACGGAAAGGCAATCATCTGCTAACATTTCACCATCTACAAGACACAATCTGGTGAGATTCCAAAAGTAAGACATTTTAGAGAAGTGATGTTGATTTATTTATTTATTTTTCTCCATGAAATACATTCAGGAGATGTGGAGGAAACATTTTAGAGGATACAGTTTTCTACACTCTGCTGAGGTTGTGACCCTTATTCTTCCCACTTGAAAAAATAAATGAAAAGACAAAATATATTTCAGATCAAAATCTAGTTCAGATAAATAAACTGATTGCAAATTTGTATAGCAACCGTTATTCTTCGAAATTTGATATTAATTGTTAGTAAGTGAAAGCATTATTGTTGAAATACAGTGTTGTATCCCAACCCATTCTCACTCCAAAGGCGTCAAAAACTGAAGCATGGTCAAGCGCCCCTAGCGTCACTTTTATGACGCCAAATGTGCCTCTCGGCGTCGAATATCGAAGCACTACGACCTTCATTGCTTTCAATGGGAAACTTTTGGCGTCAGAATTCGACACGAGGACATGAGATGTTTATCGCTATGAAATCACGTTCAAGAAGTCTCATTCAGCACACATCGCGATACTTGCTATCAGTTCCACAGTTTGGGTGAGTAGTCGTATATACGCTCTTTTAATGCCTTTTATAAAATGTATTCTGTCTTATTTATTAATCAGATTAGTGCCATATGTTTAATCGCTGTATTATATCGGTCATCCGCGGCTGTCTTTGAGTTTCATTGCGTTTAAATAAATGAACACAGCTGCTAATTAGTCTGATTAAACTCTATCTGTCACCTGACGTGCCATAGACCTTCAATCCGTTTTATATTATTATTAATTTCAGGATCAATGATGCAAGTTGTATTTGTAGTAAAATCATGGTAATCACGACACTTACAATAGTAAGAAAAAGAAATGTGAAGTTAAAACACAGTAAACAGGACATTAGTAACTGTAGTTTTACTATGGTATATTAATAATCAATACAACAATACAATAATCACCAAACCAGCTATGTTTGTATCACTGTAATGTTAGTGTTTTTATGTGCTTTTATATGACAGATATCACAGTAATCATATGTTCTGTACCATGCTTTTAATACCTTTTAATGTAAATCCCCCCAAAAAAAAAAAATCAAATTAAAAATAAATAATAAAACATGCATTTTTCCATTTTGCAGTTCATTCATATCAGTTTATATTTATATATATATTTATATATATTTATTATATCTAAATATTTTGCTAACAGATCATTATTAACATTCTTTATATAATTCAATTTTATTTACTCTCACCATTTTATTATTTTTATTTTTATTTTTAGCTGAAAAGACGTAAAGGCAGTCAGCCCAGTGGTGTTTCTGGAGAGGGATTCCTTCAGAAATGGAGAAGACAGAAAGCTGTGGAGGCAGATATTTGCAGCAGTAAGTCTGTGATAGTTTGTCTCTTTTATCAAACATTCCTGCTGTTATAATTTGTACAGCATTTGTTGTTTCTTAAACTGTTGCACTGTCCAAATACCCACACTTGCCATCTTTGCACTTGACCACTTGATTACTTATTTGACGTCTTTCCTGTATTTGGCCTAGTGTTCGAGTGAGCATGATGACCACAAGTGTGTGTCGAACTTTTCATGACCTGATGACTGTGTTTCCCAATCCTGATCCTGGAGAACCCCAGCACTGCACGGTTTTGGTGTCTCTCTTATCTGCCTTGGAGTCTTCACTGATGAGCTGATGAGTTGAATCAGGTGTGTTTGATCAGGGAGACATCTCAAATGTGCAGTGTTGGGGTTCTCCAGGACCAGGATTGGGAGCCACTGCCTTATGGGACACTTATGTGTTTACAGAGATTTTTAATATCTAATTATCAATATTTCACATACTGTACATTGGACACCTTTCCATGACCTCTTGTGAGATCTCGGCAAAAAGTCTGACGATTTATTCCAAAACATGATGCATGATGGGATACACTAAGCTTTGTATAGCGCTCCGGAGCAGTATTGGAGAGGTTTAGTGTGTGTTAAGGACGCTGTGCTTTGGCATTATTAAGACCGGGGACAGTCTCGTTCACACACTGTCACGTACACGCACTCTCAAGTGGCCAAGACTGCAAGTGTGGGTATCTGGACAGGGTCAAAGTCTTAAAAATGATCCCTAAACACAGTCGCACATCACAGTCTTAATAATCCAGTTTAACACTTGTATGATATTGTACAAGCCCCAGGACGGTCTCATCTGACACTATCAAAAGAATTCATATGACTATAGCTTGCTATTAATTACTTGTATTCAATAATGCATGCATTTAACATTTAATTATACAGCATCTTTACAGAGGCTGCTTTTATGGTCTAAACAAAACACAGTGTAATGTATAAGTTGAATGTAATTTAATATTTCCTTCCTTTCTGTCTTACAGGATTGTTTGAGGATAATGCTGTAGCTCCATCATGCACAAGGACTCACCTCGTTAACTCTTTGTCACCCACACACACAGAAATGGTCCCTGGATCAGTGATTAGACTTTGCAGTGGTTTGATTTTTGCAGAAGATGTAACTTTGTTTTAATTATAAGCTCATAATGAATAAATTACAGAACCAGTGATGAAAACAATAGTTAAAAATAGCGCTCCATATTAAAAATATATTGCACACTTGACATGCATGTCTTCATGGTGTTTTTTTGTGAGTTTGAAACATTTACATTGTGTTGTATAACATTTTGGTCACAACACTTTTTCCAGTGTTCTCTGAAAGACATACTGTATTTACTGTTTTGTTTTTTAATAAAAGCATTTTCATTTGCATACTGAAAATAGTTAATGTTTACAACATAACTGCCTTTTTATTCTTTATGGTGGCAAAAACGAGCTTGGTGACAGAGGATGCAGTGTAGTAATTTGGGCATGTTGTCTTTAAATGAGTTTGACATATAAATAAATAATGGAAGATCCTTACAAAAATATGCATGTTTATTATGCTTTATGTATTTATTTGTTCATTTATTCATTAATAATTTCAGTTTTTATTCCTAGAGTTCAAATGGTAGAGAATGGTAAATCACAGAAACACAAATGTGAACAATTTTAACTTTAAAACACATATGACATATGACATTTAAAAAACAATGTAATATACAATGTAAATTTTAGAAGCACGTCATTTGATTAGTAAATATATTTGTCTTTGGTAAAAAAAAAAAATACAAATCTTAAAAATGTGTCTTATATTTAATGAGAGGAATCTATCTGTTGGATACAACTGCGACTGCTGGGCATGTGCACATCAATATTGCCCAATGTTTGTCAAGCTGAACAACGGAGGAAGGTGAAGACGGTAATAAAACAGAATCTAATAAGTAGCAAGCTTAATCTATTGTTAACCGAATCTATCCCTTCAGCCGAAAAACGAAAGACATCTGTCATAAATGGATAAGGAAGTGTGACGCTACTGCTCAGCTTAGATGTCATTGGCTATGAATTTTCAGGACAGTCTGTGGTTGGACTATCTTTTAACCCATATTAAACAGCGCATCATGTTAAAAAGTATGTTTTGCTGCTATCATCACATTAGTAATATATTAAGTCAACAATGAAGTGTTGCTATCTTGAGAAAAATGACATCTTTAGCGAGATCCTAATCCTAACCCTAAGCATAACTTCAATGAACTACAAAAAACAGCCCCCTAGTGTTGCCTTTCTATAGATAGAACGACGGAGGCTTGTGGGTAATGTAGTTTAAAACTTTTTATTAACGAAACGAAATAAATTATTTATTTTAAGGAAAACTGGATATCTAAATATGTTTATTGTGCAAACCTCTATGATATATTTGAGAGGCAGGCTGAAATGTGGTATTTTACAGTGAGCAATATTTAAAATGCCTTTATGTCAGCTTTCCATTTATTTCTGAAAACTGAGCTCAACATTATTTTATCAGCATAGCATAAGTAATAATCCTGCCCATTTTCTCTTTGATATGTTAATTGGACTCTGATTTACAGCCATTTGAATTGTACAGTTTTGAGCTCTTCCGGGGGGTGCTACTGGGCCCCTGGCGGTAGAAGGGCAGTAAAACCTACATATATGTATTCTCCTAATCATGGACAACAAACTGAGCTGAGTCACATTTATATCTGACAGTTTTCACAGTCCTCTGTTTTCTATTCTATTCATCATGACTATTAAGCCTTTTGACAGGACATTGTGAGGCCATCTGATGAAACATTGAAAAATTAGAAATAAATTATTTAATAATGAAAATAATAGATTATTTATTTGATTTTTGAAGTAAATGGCAAGAAATATAATGGATGAACCTGCAACAACTTGCCTTTATCTATTCCCCACCTGTAAAGCAGTAATCAAGGACAATGTATACACATTGTGATACTTCACTATTACACAAGGACAAATTCATGCAGTGCTAAGAATATTAATTTATATATATATAACTATTGAGCAAAAATCAGTGTAAAAATGTCCTCCTCACCCCTGTATCTTGCTCCTCAGGTGCTGGACATCAGTAATGTGTGTGCAGTACAAGATCCCATTGATCATTCCTGCTACATTCTCAGTTATCCCTCAAGTGTTTGTAACAATAAAGCCCATGGCACCATCTTGTAATGCAGAATAATTAATCTCGTAAGTCCCTTTATTTCACTAAAAAATGTGCTAAATGTTACTAAAATATAAAAAAAATACTTTCTGGTGTACTGATGTCCCAGATGTTATTAATCCGATAGAAAATGTTTATGTCTTAAATAAAAAATAATCCCAATAATTAATATGTTGTTTTTCCAAGTCTAAAATAAACACATATGAGCCTACCTAGTAAAATTATGTATTTACCAAGAATCTTCAGAACACAATATTCACCATTTTCATTTTATTGAAGCATAGACTATAAAGTTGATAAAGTAGCATCAAGACGAATACGATTCAATGAAAATAATTATCATCAAAAATACATTAACCTCATATATAAATCAGTTCACACAGATGAGTGATGAAATGTCCTTAAAAGTCACACAGTCCCATCCAGTCAACTGTGATACAGATCATGTGATACATATAAGACATGTGATACTGTTCCACAAAATAATGATTCCCATCATCACATCTAAACTGGTTTCATCTCCCCATCGTGTTCTTCTTCTCTCGTGTCTGGAAACAGTTTGTGGTTGATGTCCAGCACTGGTGTGGTGTAGCTTCTCTCAGTCAGAGGATCTCTCAGTCCTAAGATCCCAGACCTGGTCAAAGTGAAACAAGCAATCCAGATGAAGTTGTTTAATGGACAGAGAGCTCAGCTTATGTTCTGTGTGATTTTAGCAGTGTGAGCAACTATGACCCTTGTAGTACTGTACACTTACCATTCTTCAAGCTGTTTTAAGATCTTTTGAGAAGCTTTTTCTCTGAAGAGAATTTAGCACATCCTCTTCTTTCACTCCTTTCAAGAGCATCACTTGGTCAAAACCCCTCATTTGGCTGATGAGATCATCTGTACAAATTAAAATACTGCAATAAATATGTCATTCTGCAAGAATTAAGAAAAAGTTACAGAGGCAAAGGTCTTGCTCATGAGACTGCATTAGCATGTGTACTTCTCAGAGACTCTAGAATTCATCTATTGTTGCAGTAAATGTGTTTTCTTCCTCTAGAATCTTTCTCCAAAGTTCCTGACTTCTCTCACAAACGTGTTTTAGTCTGTGCAGTGTAAGGCCTGGCTTCAAACCAATCAACTATCAATTCACAATTTATAACATAACATTTACAAAACAATTAAATAATGTCAATTGGTGTTTATATCAGCTAAACCAATTTCATGATACTTGTCTACTCTTAAAACAGGTGGTGTGTTTTTAAAAACATAAAATGTCCAGTCACACTTTGCTAACATGCTGTAATGGTAATAGTAAAAAAAGAAATCAAGGCTGACATGACCAGTTCTGTGAGAGATCATCATAAAATGTTGTATAACACAGCATTGCTTCAACACACACATACCAAAGGACTTCTGTTTGTTTGAGCACAAGATGGCCATCTTCATTTCTCATCCTGAGCAAATCATTTCCTTGGTCTTCCTTCTCTTCTGTGAAACAAGATAATCTCTACTTACTCTGTGTGCAATTAATATTGCTCATTAAACATAATTAAGTTAATTTAAAGTAAGATTCAGACCAGAGCATTTGATGAGTAAATGTTGATTAAAAAAAATATTCTAAACAAATGTACCTGGGAAGAGCTGATCATGGCAAGATTCGCTGAGACTCAGTAATAGCTCTTAGTTTTTAGGAAGGTTTGTGAGGGTTGGCTCTTGAGTGAGCTGTTGAGCTTGATATTTTAGACATGAAAAAGAAGAACAGCATTAGGATTATCTGCAAAAAATCCTGTAAGACAGAAAGAAGAAAATATTATTAAGTACGTGCAACTTGTACATTACACCTCTGTAAAGATGCTGTATAATTAAATGTTAAATGCATCCATTATTGAATACAAGTAATTAATAACAAGCTATAGTCATATGAATTCTTTTGATAGTGTCAGATGAGACCGTCCTGGGGCTTGTACAATATCCTACAAGTGTTAAACTGGATTATTAAGACTATGATGTGCGACCGTGTTTAGGGATCATTTTTAAGACTTTGACCCTGTCCAGATACCCACACTTGCAGTCTTGGCCACTTGAGAGTGTGTGTACGTGACAGTGTGTGAACGAGACTGTCCCCGGTCTTAATAATGCCAAAGCACAGCGTCCTTAACACACACTAAACCTCTCCAATAATGCTCCGGAGAGCTATACAAAGCTTAGTGTATCCCATCATGCATCATGTTTTGGAATAAATCGTCAGACTTTTTGCCGAGATCTCACAAGAGGTCATGGGAAGCTGTCCAATGTACAGTATGTGAAATATTGATAATTAGATATTAAAAATCTCTGTAAACACATAAGTGTCCCATAAGGCAGTGGCTCCCAATCCTGGTCCTGGAGAACCCAAACACTGCACATTTGAGATGTCTCCCTGATCAAACACACCTGATTCAACTCATCAGCTCATCAGTGAAGACTCCAAGGCAGATAAGAGAGACACCAAAACCGTGCAGTGCTGGGGTTCTCCAGGATCAGGATTGGGAAACACAGTCATCAGGTCATGAAAAGTTCGACACACACTCGTGGTCATCATGCTCACTCGAACACTAGGCCAAATACAGGAAAGACTTCAAATAAGTAATCAAGTGGTCAAGTGCAAAGATGGCAAGTGTGGGTATTTGGACAGTGCAACAGTTTAAGAAACAACAAATGCTGTACAAATTATAACAGCAGGAATGTTTGATAAAAGAGACAAACTATCACAGACTTACTGCTGCAAATATCTGCCTCCACAGCTTTCTGTCTTCTCCATTTCTGAAGTAATCCCTCTCCAGAAACACCACTGGGCTGACTGCCTTTACGTCTTTTCAGCTAAAAATAAAAATAAAAATAATAAAAAGGGGAGAGTAAATAAAATGTAATTATATACAGAAAGTTAATAATGATCTGTTAGCAAAATATTTAGATATAATAAATATATATAAATATATATATAAATATAAACTGATATGAATGAACTGCAAAATGGAACAATACATGTTTTATTATTTATTTTTAATTTGATTTTTTTTTTTTTTTGGATTTACATTAAAAGGTATTAAAAGCATGGTACAGAACATATGATTACTGTGATATCTGTCATATAAAAGCACATAAAAACACTAACATTACAGTGATACAAACATAGCTGGTTTGGTGATTATTGTATTGTTGTATTGATTATTAATATACCATAGTAAAACTACAGTTACTAATGTCCTGTTTACTGTGTTTTAACTTCACATTTCTTTTTCTTACTATTGTAAGTGTCGTGATTACCATGATTTTACTACAAATACAACTTGCATCATTGATCCTGAAATTAATAATAATATAAAACGGATCGAAGGTCTAGGGCACGTCAGGTGACAGATAAGAGTTTAATCAGACTAATTAGCAGCTGTGTTCATTTATTTAAACGCAATGAAACTCAAAGACAGCAGCGGATGACCGATATAATACAGCGATTAAACATATGGCACTAATCTGATTAATAAATAAGACAGAATACATTTTATAAAAGGCATTAAAAGAGCGTATATACGACTACTCACCCAAACTGTGGAACTGATAGCAAGTATCGCGATGTGTGCTGAATGAGACTTCTTGAACGTGATTTCATAGCGATAAACATCTCATGTCCTCGTGTCGAATTCTGACGCCAAAAGTTTCCCATTGAAAGCAATGAAGGTCGTAGTGCTTCGATATTCGACGCCGAGAGGCACATTTGGCGTCATAAAAGTGACGCTAGGGGCGCTTGACCATGCTTCAGTTTTTGACGCCTTTGGAGTGAGAATGGGTTGTGTATCCCTGCTATTAATAAAAATTATAAATCATATTGTGAGTCTGAGTTAAAATTTGAAGAAGCATGGATGTCACTACAGTTAATAAAACAAACAAAAAGGAAAATCTCATTTTGTCTATACATCTCTATCTTTATTTATTGAGAAAAATGTTGCCAAAGAAAATAATCATATTTTATTTAACGTTATTTGGAAAAATACATCTCATTTAAAAAAAAAAAAAAAAAAAAAAAAAAAAAAAAAGATGTCTTTCCTCAATTTTGAAATGTAACCATCTACCCTCTAACCTCTAGTTTCATCAACAGTGTCTCTTCACTTGCAGCAAATTTTTTAATGGAATATCAGGAATATCAATGTCAGAAATAAATCATTATTTTACCCAGATGATTAAAAAAAAAAGTGCTCTGCTTATTTGAGGAAATATTCTGTCTTATGAGCAATTTGTGACATAACATAGTTTTCGGATTCCTCTAAAAGAGTTCAATATGGTTGTTAAAGCAATTTTACCTAGATTAATTCACCTTGTTAAAAGCCATTCTATATTTTACCCTTGGAAGTTATTGATCTGTTAGATAAGATATGTAATAGTACGCATGTGCGCCAAATTGTTTGTTTTAAAAGGAAAATTTCTTCAGGAGGAAAGTTCTACTAGAGGTCATTGTTTGAGGATATAGACTGAAAAAAACCTGGCTTTTACCTAGGAAATATTGTTTTTCCAATAAGCCAAAAGAATAACACATTTTAATATGTCCTGTCAATTCTAACATTTCTTAATATTTTACATTTACAGCTCATGTTCTGATTCTTCTTCTTCTTCTTCTTATTATTATTATTATAATACTAAAAATAAACCCCATGAACTATAATTCATCCTGCAATATATTTTATGATTATTAAACAGATATAAGGTTTCAAAAGTATTGCACAAAAATTATAATGTTGGATTTGTAATTCAGAATGGCAAGAAGATTATGAATGATTTTGCCAGTCACTCCAAAATTAAAATGTACCATTTTTATTCAGACAGTATTTTTATATATGTATATATAATTAGAAAAGTATTTTGAATAAAACAACAATATGAAAATTAAAGGTAAGTTTTCAAGAGATGACAATTAATTTCTGTAATCAACAAATGTTGGTTATATGATTATGTAGCACATCCGTCTGTGAGAAGGCTGTCCTGGAGGTCAGAGATGCCGAGGTATCGCTGTTTATGTTCTGGAATTTGGCTTTCCTCTCTTGTAGGCCAGTATTCAACCCAGGTCTGCTCTCCAAAGATGTACTGCAGACTAAAAACAACAGAAGAGTGAAGACAAGACATAAAAAATGACAAGCTACACATCATGTCCAGTATAAGGATCAAAATAAAATGTTTAAAAAGGAAATACATTACATACATACATTCTTAAAAAACATTTAGCCTACACAATTTAACAACTACTGTATTTCTCTTGTAATAAAAATAAAAAACAAAACAAACAAACCGGTATTGACCATGAAAATAAAAGTCCAACATATTGGCTAATGGCGATACATACATACATATATATATATATATATATATATATATATATATATATATATATATTAGGGGTGTAACGATACGCGTATTCGTATTGAACCGTTCGGTACGAGGCTTTTGGTTCGGTACGCGGTACGCATTATGTAGTACCGATTGGTTCGTTGGACTAATTAATTAAATTTGGAAAATAAAAAAAGTGTGTGAAATATAATGTTATGCGTTCAACAAGGTAGCGCAATAACCCAAACGATGTAACAGGCAATGCCCTTGACACCGAAGAAAAAAAACAAAAAACACCAACTTTTATGTTTATGTTAGTCTACTCAGTCAGGCCCTCGCTCACTCAGTATGCGCTGAGACCAGAAATAGAAGATCCTCCAATAACCAACAGGTCTGGTGTTTGGGTGCACTTTGGATTCCCTGTAAACTATAATTCTGATGGCAAGAGAGTGGTGGATAAAAAAAACAATGGTCGCATCTGCTACATGACAATAGGGTACACCAGCGGGAATACAAAAAAAAAAAAAAAAAAAAAACACCAGCGGGAATACTTGAAACATGTCAATTCGTTTACGCCGACATCACCTTAGTGTGTCAGTATCTGGGAAAAGACGAAAAAAAGGAGAAACATACATGCAACAAACTATCCCTGCAGCATTTAGACAGACATTTCCAATGGATTCAAGCAGGGCAAAAGACATCACTGCGGCGATTGGTACATTTACGTTTCATTTATGTTATAGCCACGGATATGAGACCTTACTATTTACCATTCATTCTATCATCACCATTTTACAGGGAATCCAAAGTGCACCCAAACACACATGAGAGAACATGCTTAATGTCATTGAGCCCCGTTACAATATTCCTTCACGAGCCCATTTCAGCCAGACCGTAATTCCTGCTTTGTTCTGCCATTTTTTTTTTCTTTTTGCTGTATCTAAAACGTACCGAACCGAACCGTGACACCAGTGTATCGTATTGAACCGAACCGTGAATTTTGTGAATCGTTACACCCCTAATATATATATATATATATATATATATATATATATATATATATATATATATATATATATATATATATATATATATATATATATATGTGGGCTGGTAAGCAATTACAATTTTTAATCTAATTAATTACATGATGTTGTGATTAATTAATCAAATTAATCACACATCAATTTTGGATAAATTATTCAGAAAATATAACTTAAAGTCATTGTTGTGCAAAGCATCAAACGGAGATTACAAAAACTGGGTTCAGCAAGAAATTTTTTACATTTACATTTAGTCATTTAGCAGACGCTTTTATCCAAAGCGATTTACAAATGAGGACAGTGGAAGCAATCAAAAAAACAACAAAAAGAGCAATGACATATAAGAGCTATAACAAGTCTCAGTTAGCTTAACACAGTACACATAGCAAGGGCTTTTAAATAATATAATAAATAAAAAGAAAACAGATAGAATAGAAAAAGAATAGAGCAAGCTAGTGTTAGAGGTCTTTTTTATAATTGTATAATACATAAAAAGGAAATTGAATACAAAAAGATACTTAGAATGTTTTTTTTTTTTTTTTTTTTTTTTTTTGATGGAATGATTTGGTTCCTTTGATGAAATCAGCTTCTGAATTCATAAGTGGAACAAAAATATGGCAGGACTTTTACTCTTTGGCCTCTGAACTACCCACCTCTGAAAGTCGTTCACGCAGACTTTAAATAACATAAAACAGAACTTTGTATAAGTTGCAGCCAAAAACAAATTGTCACGTCATTGCTAGCACAACAATCTACAGACTTTGAAGGCATAAATCTCAGGCAAATCCTGCTCTGTTGAAGACACACAGTGGACACATACCTTCCCCCGAGCTCTGGCAGGTCAACAGATCTGCCCATGATGAGGTACGACTTGCCTTCCACCAATTCTAAAGGTTTTCTGCAACTTGGACGAGCCAAAAATGGTCTCACTTTTCCCTCAACATCCACATCAGTGCCTACAGGACAGAACAGTGTTTAGGACACAATTCTACTTCAATGCAATTTAGCTTTCTGCAGAGAAGGTATAATGGGATAGTAATGAACTGTACCTTCTTTCAGCACCTGGTCCACCCTCAGATCATAGATGTCCGAGTCCTGTTTCAGATCCATCCCCACCACTGTAACTTTATAAACTGTCAAACACATTATATTGTTATCAGCATGTAGAACTAAAATTTTTTTACTGCATTTGCACAAGGGTCATATACACCTAGGATGGCATGGGGGTGAGTAAATCATGGGGTCATTTTATTTTTTGGGTTAACACGCCCTACCCCTTGTGAACCTTAATTTTTGGAAGTATGAGTGTCATAAACACGAATCAACGCAGAACTGAATGCATTTACCATAATCCATTCCAGCTTCACAGGCTTTATCTAAACGCACTTCATCTCCAACATGGTTTTTCTTCTGGTAACTGCAGTTTTCTGTGTTCAGAGAAGTTGATAATGTTCATGCACACACATTCACACTTGTAATCAGAGACAGATTTGTAAATTTTTCCTTGTTTGCATTTAAGAATAAAAATGAACTATAATTTCTTCAAAAGTTAAAGCTGCGGTAGGGAACTTTTGACGCTCTAGCGGTTAATAAACAGAACTGCTTGCGTCTTGTGGAAGAACATCGTAGCCGGAACTACTTCTCTCTGTTTATGTCTATGAATAATCACAAAGGTAATGGGTTACTCCGCCGCGGTATCCCCGAAGCAATCTGAAATAGTCTGAATATAGACACTTATTATAGGTGCACCCTAGTGATTCAGGACAAGCTAAAAACACGGTTTGGAAAACTGATTCATGGTGTACTCACTTATTATATACATTTTTCTACATTTTTAACACAAACAAAGTTAAGGACCGCAGCTCTGATTGGTTGTTTCTTACCGGGAGCGGTCAGTAACTGTAAATGGCAATAGGACCACTGGGAGGAGCCAGAGGAGCTTGATTTTTTTCATAGATTATCTGTCTCATATTCTACTGTCAGGACATAATGACAGGTTTAATAAATATGTAAAAAATATATATTTACAAAAGTTCCCTACTGCAGCTTTAATTCTGGCAATATAGATGATTGCAGTTCAACCCTAGCAGTTTGTTGAGCACATTAAAGGCCAGACTGTTTAATTACAACATTTAGGAATGTTTTTGCAGGCTAACATTAGTGGACTGCAGGGGACCAAATAAAATGATTTATTTTATAAACAATATTTTGTGGCTGATAATACCTTCTGCACACTGGCACAGGTCTCCCTTACACAGTATGGATATAGCACCATCTGTCCTTTCAGGGTGGAAGAACTTTGTACAGCGTGCATCTGAAAAACACACACACAAAACAGACATGGATCAAACAGACATGATTCATCAAATGCAAATTAATTAATCAATCAGTTCTGGAATGTAAGCGATTTTATTATTTCAAAGTGCATGAGTCCATGGTTCTTTGTAACTGCAAGTTTCAGTTTAGCTTTAACTACTACAGATATGCTGTTTATAATGCCACTATAATTTATAATTGTTTTATACTTTTACAGGTGCATCTCAATAAATTAGAATGTCATGAAAAAGTTTGTTTATTTCGGTAATTCAACTCAAATTGTGAAACTTGTTTATTAATTAAATTCAGTGCACACAGGTTGAAGTAGTTTAAACTTTGGTTCTTTTAATTGTGATGATTTTGGCTCACATTTACAAATATTTTTAGTGAATATTTGGCCTTCTGGAAAGTATGTTCATTTACTGTACATGTACTCAGGACTTTAATTGCTTTAACCCCTTACTAGTCGCCCCCCTTTTTTTGGCATGGAGACAGAAATTAAATACCCAAAATGAAAAGGTTTCTGCTCATGATTATTTCTGACTAGATACATAATCAACCTTTGTCTGAAGAAATATGAAGTAAACATAAGTAAATATCCACATATCTCCACAGATATGCATCTTTGGTCTATAAATCCTTATTGACGCTGTTCAGTGAGTCTATGTGAACACAAATAAACCGCTCTTGACGTGACTGAATATGAGTGAGTGGTGAATTTCTATTCAAAATGTGGCATAATACGGATTTATTATTTTGCACTCCTGACATAAATCACTAAATAACTACCACTGCAACAATGTTTTATCAAAATATTGGCCAAATATCGATGCTAGAGTCTTTAAACTTTCAATTGATGCACAGTTTGTCCAGATCAAGTAAGTGATGTTTAACGTGCTGTGAAAGTGAAAAAATAATAAACTGGGGCCGTGTGCGATGTTTGCACGTAAAGGGGTTAATTACTGCCTCAATTTCGTGTGACATTGAAGCGATCATTTTGTGGCACTGTTGAGGTGGTCTGGAAGCTCAGGTTTCTTTGACAGTGGCCTTCAGCTCATCTGCATTGTTTGTTCTCTTGTTTCTCATCTTCCTCTGGACAATACACCATAGATTCTCTCTGGGCTTCAGGTCTGGTGAGATTCTGGCCAGTCAAGCACACCAACAAAATGGTCATTTAACCAACTTTTGGTGCTTTTGGCAGTGTGGGCAGGTGCCAAATCCTGCTGGAAAATGAAAGCAGCATCTTCATAAAGCTGGTCAGCAGAAGGAAGCATGAAGTGCTCAAAAATATCTTGGTAAACGGCTGCAGTTACTTTGGTTTTCAAAAAAAAAACAATGACATTGCACCCCAAATCATCACAGACCTTGGAAACTTAACACTTAATACAACTTGTGCTATGAGCTTCTCCATCCTTCCTCCAGACTCTAGAACCTTGGTTTCCAAATGAAAAACAAAACTTGCTCTCATCTGAAAGGAGGACTTTGGACCAATGGGCAACAATCTAGTTCTTCTTCTCCTTAGCCCAGGTAAGACGCCTCTGACGTTGTCTGTGGTTCAGCAAATTCCTTGACACATCTGTGTGTGGTGGCTCTTGATGCGTTGATGCCTTGACCCCAGACTCAGTCCATTCCTTGTGAACTTCACTCAAATTCTTGAATTGATTTTGCTTGACTATCCTCATAAGGCTGTGCTTCTCTCGATTGGTTGTGCATGTTTTTCTTCTACACTTTTTCTTTCGACTCAACTTTCTGTTAACATGCTTGGATACAGCACTCTGTGAACAGCCAGCTTCTTTGGCAATGAATGTTTGTGTCTTACTCTCCTTGTGAAGGGTGTCAATGACTGTCTTCTGGACAACTGTCACACAGCAGTCATCCCCATGATTGTGTAGCCTAGTGAACCAAACTGAGAGACCATTTTGAAGGCTCAGGAAACCTTTGCAGGTGTTTTGAGTTGTTTAGATGATTGGCATGTAACCCTGATCATAAACCTAAAACAGATATTTCCTGAAAAGTTATATCTCAATTCTGATTGGTTGATGGATGTTGATCCAGGAACATGTTGTACTTGGTGAAATCATGGCCACCGTGTGTATGTGTGTGTATGTGTGTGTGTGTGTGTGTGTGTGTGTGTGTGTGTGTGAAATCATGGCCACCGTGTGTATGTTTGTGTGCGTGTGTGTGTGTGTGTGTGTGTGTGTGTTTGCACCAAACACTTACTGGGTGAGTAATATTCATATATTGTGACTGCAGCGGGTTGTAGGACACCCACATTAAGCATCTTGTTCATTCTGAAGGCAAGTCTTTGTCGCTCTTTACGCAAAACCTGAAAAAAACAGTAAACAAACCAAGTTTTTGATTAGGCTGCAGGTCATATTGCACACTGGAAACGGTCCATGTTAACATCAGCACAAGAAAAAATGAATAAAAAAAAAAAGAATTAAACAATTTACATTTTTTACACCCATAAGCTATATGTTAAATATGTACTTTCTCTTGTGGTTATACGACTGTAATAATTCGGCCACACTGCACAAAATGTGAACATGCAGTGACATGGAACCTTCTGGCAGTAGAGTATATTCTTTGTCAGCCAATCAGAAGCAAGAATTCAACATATTTTAAATAAATATATTATAGAAATACCCTGTCTAAGTAGAGGATGAGGGATCCTCGCTCTGAGAGCACTTTGTCCATCTCAAATTTCTGAATGTATCTCTCCTTCCCTCTGGACAACTGAGGGCAAAGAAACAAGACACAAATGAACACATGATATGATCAAATTGCTTTATTACCGGCTTGTAAATGATTATTAGATTGCATGCACAATCAAGGTTGTTTTTTTTATATAGTGCTTTATACAACACAAATTGTTTCAAAGCAGCTTCACATTAAACCACAAAAACTGTATTAAAATGTTCATGAATAACGAAAAAAATTGCAGCTGTAAATCAGCTCTAGTGTCATTATTCAACTCGATTCAGTACAGTGTAGTTTCAATGCAGTTCAACTGCTAAAGTTTCAAAATTCATTAAAAAAGTTAAACTCAGATGTATTTCTACAGAACACACCAGTGTTGTTATTATTCATCTCAAGTCAGTTTGATTTTAATCTAAATAAAGTGAATGAAGGCCTCCTGTAGTGAATCAATGCATTTTTGTAAGAAAAATATCCATATTTAAAACTTTAAAACTTTTATATCTAGCTTCCGCTGACCATCACACGCTCATTCCAGCAAATGATTTAGGACGTAGGAGTATCGTAAGGTCCCATACACGAGAACCGACGTTTGTTTACAGAAGCAAAGGAAAATCAGTCTCCTCTTGACTTATATCGAAATACTCCATCATTCTTCTTTACATATCTTTGTTTTGTACTTCTTTGCAACTTTTCATCTTTTCATGTCCTATGTCATCCACCGGAAAATCGCTCTATTGTGAACACGTATACAACAGTTAACGGAAGCTAGAGATTATACATTTATAAAATGTTTTACCATTTATAAAACCTTTTATATGGATGGATGTTCTATATTGGACTTTTTTTGGACTATTGACAAAAAACACCTATTCACTGCCATTATAAAACTTGGAAAAGCCAGGAAAATGTTATACAACTCCGATTGGATTTGACCGAAAGAAGAAAGTCAGATAAACCGAGGATGGCTTGAGGGTGAGTAAATTATGTTAAATTATATTTATATTTATATTAAATTATTTTCATTTTTGGTTGAACTATTCCTTTAACAGGCTAATGTAATGCTAAACTGCGTTAGCAATAGCTGTTTAGATTAAATCAGATAGTGATTTGATAGACAATGTCAGATAGGCCTTATATTTAAGGTTTGCTTCTAGGATGTTCTAGATTGATGTCATTTACTATACAGATGTGAGGCATCACTGCATCAGTTTGTCATCACAATACCTCTTCCAGATCTCTGTTCTCCACAGTAAATCCAGTTGGTATGCCAATGTCCAGAATAGTCATGGTGGCATCAGTTTTATCACTTTTGTAGCTGTGAAGATGAAGATATCAAGAGAAGATTTTAATGACAGGTCTTTTTGGTTTTGTAATTTTTCTCCATCTACATCTACTCTACGTCTGTGTTTAAAGCTGTTTTCACAATAGGGCTTTTGGTTTGAACCCAAATACATTTGACTTCCGAATTATCATATAGTAGTAACGCAGAGTTGCTCATCTCTGAATAAACTTGTCTCTGTAAAACGAGTTGCCTCTGTGTCAGAATCTACTGAAACTGAAATCTCTGTTGGTGTCATTATTTAATTAAAATGCTAACCAGCTGTCACTAGAACTCACATTCATGACGCAAACATACTGCAAATGTGGGAAAAGTGAGGCGGGATCGAACTTGGACACTGACTGACTAATCAGTAAAAAAACAATTAACAAGTCAGAGTGAGAAAACAGCAAAAATAATCACATGCTGATAAATAAAAAATAAAATAGTTATTGGCATAACAATAAACTTATTAGAATATGTGTTAACATACTAGAAATCCATAGTCATCTTGTACGTTTCAATGGCTCCTTGTTTTGCTAAAGAAAAAAAAAAAACATGTTAAAAATCTAAACTAACAAACAACACTTAATGAAGTGTTTTGGAGGTTTTATTCTAGCTCTGAATGTATGAAAAGTGCCACAGAAAGGGCAGGAATTCAATCTTACTTTCATTTTCTTTCTCCAATTTAACAGTCAGATCAAAGAAAGTACAGTCAGATTTCTTCTCAACAGGTCTGGCGTAGTACATCGTCAGAACCTGAAAACAGCCGAACGTCTCAGATTAGATGTTACACACTTTAATCTTGCTGTTGACTGTATAAGCGCTCATGAACACTCACTGAGAGAGTGGCTTTTCCAGTTCCTTTAGCAGTTACATTGAACTCCTGTTTTATGTCCACCTGTTGAGTGAATGCAGATGTACTCGAGTCATCAGAATTAAGTCCATGATATAATAGAGATACCTGAAGATTTCACTGACCAAATGTAAGACCATTTACATTGTAAACAATTAAAAATGATGGATGACAAGTAATAAAACTACCATAACCCCCCCAAAAATACAAAAACCAATAACACACAAACAGTTTGAATCTAGTAGATGAGTTATTCCTCACCCTGTCTGATCGTGTAAGATGTGCATTGTCTCTTTTGATAGTATATCTGACAGGTTTGCTTCTTCCTGCTACAGACAGCTCCACTTCCATATTGAAGTTGTGTCGGTCCTTCACCTGCGTGCGATACTCTGCCACGGCCTGGAACACCATGATGGTCGCCTAGAAAAGACAGAAAAGCATTTAAAGGGGGTGTGAAATGCTATTTCATGCATACTGAGTTATTTAACCCTTTTAAAGAGTTGGATTCCCATGCTAAACATCGACAAAGTTTCAAAAATTAAGTTGTACGTTTGAAGGAGTATTTTTGTTCCAAAATTACTTCTTCCAGTTTGTCACAAGTTTCGGAAAGTTTTTTTCGAGTATGGGTTTGTGTGACGTTAAATGGAGCGGAATTTCCTTATATGGGCCTAGGGCGCGTCTGCCGGAAGAGCGCTCGCTCCCGTATAGCAGAGCAGAGAGAGGCTGTGCACAGACAATCACTGATCAGAGCGAGAGCGTCGCGATATGTCACAAAAGTAGTGTGTCTTTGGTTGCCAGGGCAAGACAACCCTGCACAGATTACCAAAAGAGAAACAGCATTAAGGGACCAGTGGATGGAGTTTATTTTTACAGAGCATCGACGGAGTTGTGCAAGTGTTTTTGTTTGTTCCCTGCATTTCGAAGATGCTTGTTTTACAAACAAGGCCCAGTTTGACGCCAGATTTGCACATCGTTTATTTCTTAAGGATAATGCAGTCCCAACGAAAAAGGGTCACGATCGTGTGTTGGAACCGCAGGCGGTGAGTAAAACTGCTTCAAATATCTCTGTGTTGTTAACTTAGCTATCGGCGCGTAAGCACATCAAGTAAACAACATACGCTGTTGGCATCAAAATGCACTTTCCACATGTACAGCTTAAAAAAAAAAGAAAAAAAAAAAAAAGATGACATAAAGTGGAACTTATTCATTTTCCAAAACCGCTAAGCAAATATATACAATTTCATTACATACCACATAGAGACGTCCTGCTGTAGTCATTGCTGCGGCTGCTGCTCTTGTTCAATTTCAGCCTCTGGATCTGATTCTGGATCATAAATATGCGCTGAATCTGACTGTTAGCCATGGTTTGTTTTGGATGTTTTTTTCCTCACGGTAATGTCACAGCTTCCAAACGCTCTCAACGCAAAAGCCTACTCGCGCTTGTGATTCTTTAGCTCCACCCACACGCCACGCCTCCAGTCGGTCGTGTTTTTCCGGGAAAAATCGGTAGAGACTATCTTTCGCTTATGAATATAATAAAACTAAAGACTTTTTGGAGTTATGAAGAATGCACTACTACTCTATAGGTACTCAATAGGGATGTGCATCTCCATAACTGAGGCCGATGCGATACGCATCTCGATGCATAGCCAACGATACGATACATTAAAGATACATGAAGCAGCTAGCGATGCGATACGATACGATACACCTCTGTTACAATGCAGTGCGATCCGATTTCGATTCGATTCAACACGATTCGATGCGGTATGATGCAATGAAACAAATCATGATATGCATTTCATTATGTTACAGATACTTTTATTTCTTTGTTTCAGACAACAAATCATAAATTAACTTAAGTGCCTTCTGATTTGTAGTGCATGACCCTTATACAAATAGGCTTTGGTAGTGCAAAAAAATATTAAATAAAACCAATTTTTTTTTTCCTGTTTTGTCCCTACTTAAACTTTTAAAAGCTCAAACATTTAACAGTGAAACAATTTAAGGATGCTGCTCAGAGGTAAACTGAAGAAAAGTTCCATAACATGCTAGCAGATGAATGTGCTTTCAGCAGACAGGCTTACTCAGTGAACAGAAAACAGGTGCTATTTTGACATAACCAATAATAATATGAAGTACCAAAAGAAAAAAAAATTGTCAGTTATTTCATAACTGTATTCAAATGTAAAAAAAAAAAATAATAAAAATAAAATAAACTAGTATAGGCAGTCACAGGCTGCTGTAAACCAGACTCATCAGATTAAATTTAACTTAAATATGCTCTTTTAAGGTTTTTCTTAAGAAATTTCAGTTGATCCGAGCAGAACTGTTAGGCAACTTCGATTGAAAAAAAGTTTTGATCGTTTGATCACCCGGCGTCCCGCTAGCAGTGGCAGGTTCGGCTAAATCCGAGTGAGAGGAGGAGGAGGAGGAGGAGGAGGAGGCGGCAGCCGGCGTCTCCAAACTCACACCGTGTCGGCGCTTCAGGTGTGTTGTCAGATTTGTCGTGCTGCCTGTATATTTTATAGCGGCACGACATATTTTACAAATTGCATGGGTTTTATCAAGATTTCCAGCTTTCTTATAAAAGCCAAAGTGTTTCCACACACTGGATTTGTAACTACTTGGTGGAGGATGCAACTGCTCTACCTCTGCCATGTTAATCTATGTGACTTTCTTGACACGCCCCGGTCTCTGTGGTGTTGTGAAAGGCTTACGTCATCACGCAATAGTGAAGAGAGACGTGCTTGAAAAACAGTTTAGAAGGGTGAAAACAATCTAAAAATATTATTCCTTTTCTAACTAATGAAAGTATAGTTATCTACTAATAATTATAAAGAAATAAATCTGGGTTTACCGATGCAGATATGTTAGAAACGATGCATCGCGATACAAAAGCCAATTTGAATCCGATGCACACTTTTTAAACCGATGCATCGCATCTTTAACTTTTTAAGCCGATGCACCGAGCGAATCGGGGAATCTTCCCATCCCTAGTACTCAAGATTAACAGGATATTGAGTGAAAACGAGCATTTCACCCCCCCCTTTAAATCCTGCCCCGCAGTGTCAGTCCTGCACTTGTTCTGCTGTCTATCAGTCAAATGATGAGGTGTTAGTGTACCTGTGTGGTGCCAGATCCTCCATAGTGAGACTGTTGTCTGTTCAGCCAGTGCACTGCTTCTCCTGCTTTATCAAAGTCTTTTGCCTTCACAAGCGCCAGCACAGCATAAGCCGTCGCCTCTAGTGAGTGATGATGCTGTCCAGGGACAGTCCAGGACCGACCGGCTGTTTCAAACACAGCACAGCAATAGAAACAGGATTGATTGTCTCAAACAGCTGTCCTTAAACCACAAAACATCTGTAATTCTTCTATTATTTACACTTGGGTCAGAGTGAGCACTGTTACAAAGTGCATCTCTTTTTGATGCATTGTTGACTTGACTGACCTTCTTTTTGTGAGGAGTGTTTCATTAAAATGTCTTTTTTGAGTTTGTTGTCATTGGACATGGCGTACGACGTCATCGCAACAGCGTAAGGATTGGTCAGTTGTGGAAGTCGACCATCTAAGAAGACAACAGCCTTCTTGATACTTTCAGGCAGACTCTATAAAAGTGAGTGGTAGAGGTTAAACCCAAAAGAAGGGTATAAAAAGCAATTGTTCATTATAAATAGTTCTGTCAAAAACAATGATGTAAGAGGTGTTCTTACACCGACTGATCCAGCACAGATCTCTCTGGCCTCTTGCATGGCAATCACAACAAAGGCCGTCAGAGAGGCTTCAGCATCTTTGCCACGCACGTCACCCTGGAACACAGTACAAAGTAAAAGAAATGAAATCAATAATATGAAATCAAAGTTTGCTAAAAGAAGCTTGCAAAAATATTTTTCCAGGACTGCAGAACTACAAAATATTGTGACATAGTGACAGTATAGGTATTGCAAATGCTTTGGTTCACCTTTGCATTGGCGTGAACAACTTTACACATGCTTGTAGAATTACTGCTATTCCTTTGGAAGTTTTGCTTTTGCATTTTTTCATGATACATGGGGGGCGGCAAGAACAGTAAAAAAAAAAAAAAAAAAGTATATATATATATATATATATATATATATATATATATATATATATATATATATATATATATATATCTCGAGCGCAGCGTCAGTTCAGTCAGGCCACGGAGGCAAGGCTGTGAACGGCTGATGCGGTCAGCTGTCAAATCGCTCCAATCACTACCACTCTCCTATTAGACACGGGACCTATATATACGTGGCACTACGGCTCGGTAAGTATGCTCAACGACTCGCAAGGCTCAAACTGCTCACGAGAGCCTCAGGAACTATCAGACGGCGAATCTATCTCCATACGAAGCGTCAAATCAGGTTTGGCAGGATTCCCACAGAGTATCTCACCAGATTTCAGTCGCGCACGTAAGCGAATTTGCCGTATTTGTCAAGCAGCAGACTGAATTGATACAAGTGAGCTTGATATAGACTTTTCGCACGTGATTCATCGTCAGTGTGTACTAATACGACCGAATCACAACTTACACGAGATCTGCTCCTCGCTGGAAGAAGCCATATATTCAACAAATCAAAGCATCCACGAACAACTGGCAATTTCAACTTTAATTCATCTTTGGACATCTTCACGAAGCTAAGCAAAGTATTTCATTTTTACAAACTAGTGCTATTAGGCGAACATGCTTCAGACATTGTTTATTGAAAAGCTATTGTCCAGTTACGTTGTGAGGCATGCTATCATATTACCACACCGGTAACACAGTTAAATATACCCAAGAGCCTCGTTAATCTGTGGTCAAGGCTGTCGATATTAATGGCTGCTGCTTCAGGGATGCTTCATCAAAAGTATTTAACAACTTCAACACACTGGGTTTAATCCGCGATTTGCTGTTGCTCAAACACGATCAAGTGCTTTATACTACATGTACAGATCGTAATTTTGCTCGTATAAAGGCTAAAACGAATCCGACAAGGGCTTATGCTGTTGCCTTAATTAAAGTCTGACCATATATATATATATATATATATATATATATATATATATATATATATATATATATATATATATATATATATATATTTATAAAAAAAGGCTTCCTGCTTTACAGGTGCACGCTGATTTTCAGCTGTTTAAAGAGCATCCTTCGCTACTCCTATTTCCGACTGCGGGCGATCCCGCCCCACTCCACACACTAAGAAGATATTTGTTTAAGCTATCAAGATATGGGACTGCTTGCTCGTGAGGTTTATATATTGTCCAAAATCATGTGCTAGTCCTGCCGTGCATCGGAGGGATTAATGCTTTTGCCGGCTCAACTACGAGCCTCCGCTGACTGAGCGCGCACCTGATCAAACGCTTGGCTAACCCCTTGGCTCATACGCGTCACATTCGCCATCGTACAGGGTCATAGTACGGGTGTTTGAATCCTCGAAAATGCTGAAAATTAATGCAGTGTTTTCAGGGTTAATTGTATAAGCGCTTGGATTTAATAATTACCTGGAAATGCGCATATTTGAGTTAATATTTGCTCTTAGGGGCAACCATGGTTCATTTTATAAGCAGCTCCGCTCGAGTCTGCACCTGTGGCTGTAGAGTGCTCTATTATGCAACAATAAATAAATAAATAAATATTCCCTGCTCAGTTAAACTACATTCTAAGACTGCAATGCATACAATCATATGCAGGGTTCCCCAGCATCAGGGTAGGTATTATTGCCATTTTATAATCACACACGGTGTTGAATGCTACAGTCGTGTCAGATCATGTCACTGGACTGGACTCTCTCGAACAACAGCGGAATAATGTAAACAAGAATTAATTTGTGGCTAGTCCGCGAAATGCAGTGGAATCGTCAGTCATCAATCAGGGAAATGTTGCAAGTCTGTAAATTAAATCCCGAATGGATTAACCATCTGTTATGCTACAAAAATCACATATCGAAGGATGTATGAACATGATGTGTAATTCTCCCACAAACATTAATCGTTATTGGGACAAAATCTAAGGACATCATTATTGTAAGGACATCTATACAAACCGTTGTACCGGGCCAAGTGCGCCACCTGTTGGCAATTTGATGATTTGTCTAGAACAATGGAATTGCTTATGCACCTTAAAATCCAAACGTTTTACAAGCAAGGGTGTCTGTTGGGTTTCATGTGCTTAACTAAGGTAAGGTAAGGTAAAACATTTACCTAGTCTGTAGTGCTGGAAAATTAAATGTCTTGGAAGTGCTTGGATTTACTCAAGGCCGTAACAACCCTGGTGTACTTTCTTGGAACAACAGAGGGCGACAATGACTAACCATCCTCCGAAACCATCGGGCATCATTAGTGAGAATTACTGGCTGCATCCGATCTTGAGCAGCTGACTCGATGAGCATCAGGTGTGTTCGACTCACCAGCACCATGCAAACCAATCGCAAATCTGACCGAAGCAGTGCATACCGTGTGGAATTTTGTCCAACTAAGACTGCGCCGACGCACATGACCGTAAGGTGTGCCATCAAGTATTGCGATAGTGTTCGAGAGCAGCCGGCTGATTCAGCCTGCACTTCTCCAGAGTGACAGCTGGAGCGCTGATGACACAACACAGCTGTTCACGATTGGCCAGACTCACCACATGGCTACGTTCACCTGTGTTTCAGGGTTTATTCAACATTTCAGTTCCAAAAATGGCCACATATCTCCGCTTAGAAGGTAAAAGCGTTCATGTAGTCATGTAGGGGAAGTCGTGGCCTAATGGTTAGAGGGTTTGACTCCCAATCGAAGGGTTGTGAGTTCTAGTCTCGGGCCGGACGGAATTGTGGGTGGGGGGAGTGTATGTACAGTTCTCTCTCCACCTTCAATACCACGACTTAGGTGCCCTTGAGCAAGGCATCGAACCCCCAACTGCTCCCCGGGCGCCGCAGCATAAATGGCTGCCCACTGCTCCGGGTGTGTGCTCACAGTGTGTGTGTGTGTGTTCACTGCTCTGTGTGTGTGCATTTCGGATGGGTTAAATGCAGAGCACAAATTCTGAGTATGGGTCACCATACTTGGCTGAATGTCACTTCACTATCACTAGTCAACTGTTGTATTGAGTCACGTCATCCAAACAACAAAAAAAAAAAAAAAAATCAAGTGACCTTATTCTTGAAATATATGGCACTGTATTAAGTAATGTTGAGTATCTGTGCTCACAAAATGTTCTGAAACGCCTGCGTATTTGACAATTCTGCATTTTATTACTTCATAGTGATAAGTATGTGATTATAGACATGTCTGTTTCTCCTCATAAACCGTTTTTGGACAGGTTTCTGAAGCAGAGTAATGATCTATAGCTGATCTACAGCTAAATATAGGAGCGTTGGTTATAACCAGTGGATATTTTGTACTACGTACATTTAATGATAAATACGACACTGACCGCAAGGGAAAAAGGAGAATGAGGAGGAGGATGAGAAGAATGAGGAGGAGGATGAGAAGGAGATAGATAAGGAGATGAAGAATGAAGAGGAGGATGAGGAGAGGAAATGAAGAATGAGGAGGATAATAAGGATAAGGAGGAGGATGAGAAGAAGGAAATGGGGAAGAAGAAGTATGAGGAGAAGAAGGAGATGGATGATGAAAGAATGAGGAGGCGAATTAGAAGGAATGGAGAAGGAGAATGAGAAGAATGAGGAAGGAAGGAACAGATGCTTAGAGAAAACCCTCGCTGCTACGAAAAAAAAAAAAAAGTATAAAGCAAAAGGGGCTGCTGTTTTCTCCTGCTGGGAGATTACCCCTTGCCGCGATACCTGAGAGGGCCGCTGTTATCCCTCAAGCGAGGGACGAACTCCCCCTCAGAAGAAAGGGACCTGCTGTTCTCTCCAGCTGGAGAGAACACCCTTTGCTGCTATGGCTGCAGGAGACTGCTGTTCATCCTTCAGCAGAGGATGAACACCCCTGCTGCTTAAAATAAGAGGGGACTTGCTATTCTCTCCCTCGCTTTAGATAGGAGAACACGCCTCTCCTACCATAGGCTGCTTAAGGACTTCTCCATAACATTATCTTTCTCTTTTGCAGGAAGGAAACAAGGAAACGCTACTCTCCTACCACTCATACCAAGCTCAGGGACATGATGCTCGTTTGCGGTTCTCCTGCTGGAGAAAATACCCTCGCTGCTATTACCAGCTACCTTAATTATGGAGAGGCCCGCTATTTTCTGCCTCATTAGAAGGGAGATACCCCTTCGCTAGCCAGTAGGTTACATTAAGGATATCTCAATAACACTGTCTTTTCTCTTTGCAGGACTGGAACAAGGTTGGTTTTGGGGTTCTTCTTCAGGCAGTAATACTCTCATTATGTTTTGGGGGTTAATGTTAAAGCTCTTGTATGTTCAATTATTCTGGGAGCAAGAACCCCAATAAGGAACCATACCGCCAAAGATAAATTGTGTTCAATAAACTCAAGTAAACTTGCCAAAGTGGTTCCTGTCTGAAATCGAGCGCAGCGTCAGTTCAGTCAGGCCACGGAGGCAAGGCTGTGAACGGCTGATGCGGTCAGCTGTCAAATCGCTCCAATCACTACCACTCTCCTATTAGACACTACGGCTCGGTAAGTATGCTCAACGACTCGCAACCCTCCCTCCCTCCCCATTATAAGCATGAACACATTACTGGGCACCTTCTGGCTGTCGTCTTGTTTGTTTCAGATCACTAAGGCTTCCAAAAATCTTAGCTGGCATGCACAGCAAAATCCCCAGTGTTAATTTAACACTCCCCAGTGTTAATTTAACACTCTGAGTGTGGACTCATATAAACACTGAAGCAGTGTTAAAAGTAACACTGAAGCAGAGTTGAAATTAATGAGATAATTAAGAAGTTAATTGAGTTATGATTAAGCATTATTGAAGACACCTGATGTTAACAAGCAGAATCACAAACGAGAAAAATCACAATTTGTGTGTCACCATTATAGTGGTCAATGTTTGCTTTAGCTGGCATCTTGGCTTGTAACTTTTTACTTTTAAAGTTTGTTTGTCAAACCAAGAGCAAAAATCATCGCGTGTTGATGATTATGTTTTAATGTAATCGTTGTTTGACATGAATCACTGAACTCGTTTACAGTGTTTTCTCAAAGTAATACTTCCATTATTGATTGTCACAGCTTTGATTCCACAATGATAAAGTCTGTATTTTCTATACATTTTGTAGATATCTCTTGCAAGTGATTCTGATTTTTTTTTTTACAAAAGAATTCTAATTTTAGGCACACACAGATAACAATAATCAACGTATGAATCTCAACAACGGTGACAACATATTCAGATAAACAGACCAACTCTGAACATCACAAAACTAGATACAAAATGAACATAAAAACAGCAAAAATAAAATATAGTTAGAATAAAAAGTTAAAAAGACAGTTCAGGTCATAATTTATTCATGCCGCAATGCATGATGGGAGCCATGGATGAGTTTTTATTGGCTACAACATGCTTTTTTGATGGTCACCGTTGTTGTGATGCTCAAGCTGATTCCTGATGTCTGTGTGTCCAAACAGAAGTTTTCTTTTTTTACGTAGAACTAACTATTAAAAACATGTCATACTATGTCAGAAATTCTGGGTTGCTTACTTTTCTTTTTCACTTAATTTATGTATGCAGTAAAGAAACTTAAACTCAGGCATTCAGGTCACTCTATAACAAATAGCTCAAATCACAATCAATGGTACACATGATTGCCTTTGCTGTGGTCTGTCTGTATGATATAATTCAGTCACCACAGACACACAAAATCTAGAATTAATAACTGAAGGGTCAAGATCCCAACTAAAGCAAACATTGACCACTATAATGGTGATACACAAATTGTGATTTTCTCGTTTGGTGATTCTGCTTGTTAACATCAGGTGTCTTCAATAATGGTCAATCATAACTCAATTAACTTCTTAATTATCTCATTAACTTCAACTCTGCTTCGGTGTTACTTTTAACACTGCTTTAGTGTTTATATGAGTCCACACTCAAGAGTGTTAAATTAACACTGGGGATTTTGCTGTGTGGACCTCATTGCGGAGAGACACCCATCTTCATAACCAGGCTACGTACCACTGCCACATATACATGATTATCACCGTTTGCTTTAAAGACTTTATTAAACGTCTTAATTATTATGTATTTCTAAATTCATGGTTCTGGGGGGTTAATGTTAAAGCTCTTGTGGGGAATTGGCAAATTGGCGCCCCTGCTTGCTGAGAAGGTGCAGTGCACACAGAAGAGAAAGGGAAAGGGGAGCGGGGCATGGGGCGCGGGGGACACTTCACCTCTGGGTGCATCCCAAATGTCGAAGGGGTGTCGCCCAGGGTGTAATTCAATGTAGTAATTCAATTGCAACTGATCTTACAGATGTGCAAAAGTTAGTTATTTAATGTAGTTCTACTGCTTGCTTCCATTCCTGTTCTCCTGTACTCCAGATGAGTTTAAATACAGTCTATCATAGTCATATTCAACTTACCACCATTTCTCCATGAATCACAGCTGAATCCTCTTTAAAGGACCCATCTGGCAGTTGTTTGTGCAGGACAAGCCACTTGAGGGCGCTGCAGAGCACATTTTCCTCTATTTGAGCAAAGTCATTGGCCATAGCGAAGATTTTAGCTACGTATGCTGTCAACCTTTAACGGAGAGAAACAAGTGCAAATGAGGGACAAGTAATAACTTGTTATAATAATAATAATAATAAATTATCACAGGGAATCACTGGCAATGAAAATAAAACAAATAACATTGATTGAAATTAAAATACCATGTGCTGCTCGGCCTGTGTGTCCATGCAGCATAGGATCCATCTGTTTTACGGTAACCCAGCTGCCGCTGATAACCTTTATACAAAAAATAAATAGTTTATTGTTTATTATCTGTTTTTGATCAAAAGTTTTCTAGAGAGCATCTCTCAGAGTATGTTATGATTTTATTCCGAATCACCTGTGTTGATATGGTTGATAGCTTCATTTCGGCGCTCCATGCCAACAGTCTCCCACTGACTGGTGCTGTCCAGATAATGAGTGGCAATGACAGGAAGAGTCATATAGATCATGTTCTGCTCTCCACATCCATGAGGCTGGACAATAAGGCGACCCATGAAGTCTCCACTGATGGCCTGCTCAACTGTCTGAGCGATCTCTTCACCTGGAGAGATAAAAGAGTGAAAGCAGACTGAGTATTCAGCTTGAGCTGGTTTGACTCGACACTAGAGCACGGGAATCAGAATGGTCACTGGTCATCCTGAAGAGACATCAGACATTGTGTCCTAACCGCGACATGCAATACAAGGTATCCTTTCCATGTTAATCAGAGTTCTGTTCTTATCAGCTGCTACAGCAATATCTGACGAAAGAGGTATGCTACCTTAATAAACCGCCATTTAAAATAGATTTTTGACCAAAAACAAACAAACTAAAAAACTAAATATGGCAGATGATTCATATTTCAAGATCGATGCTTATGAATCAGCATGATTTGTAATCGATGCCAGAAAACAGGAAACCGTTGCTTGATATTTATTTTTTAATAGGTTGTGTTAACAAAGATTACTCAGAGTCAAAGATTCATTAGCCTTATATATATATATATATATATATATATATATATATATATATATATATATATATATATATATATATATATTTGGCTAATGCAAAGCCCTGTAAATTAAGGCCAGTCTCAAACAGATGAGGCAAATGCCATGACCAAGTGATAAAAATCTTACAGTTGTTAGAAACCAGCCCCTTTATGAAGTACGGATGAAACAAATTTGTCATGGAAAATAGACAGTTTGATTATAATGACATTATGATAGATATAGACTTGAACTCTTAAAAAAAAAATGAAATAAAAAAAAAAAATCACTCATTCACTGAAAGCATCTTTTTCCTTACCAGTTATTGAGATGTAGGTGTTAGCAGGGGTGTCTGGAACTCGATCAACTGGTATTTCAGATTTTACCACTATAGGTTTTTCTCCTGTTCGAGAAATAGTGAAGAACATAAAGATGGAGGAAGAGACATGAGTCACATGCTGATCACATTTGGTTTGCTTTTTGGTTTTTGAAGTACTGAGCGAGAAAAGAGCAGGAGTTCATTGGTATTCATACATGTTTTTGTCTTGACTGACCGAAGGTAAAATCACAATAATTCACTGGTTTTTGTGATTGAATACAAGTTTCTATGGTTCACAGTAAATCTCACCATTCTTAACAGGATTGAGCTCCACATTTTTTCTGTGTACTGGAATCAGCACACCCTCAGACTGAAAGAGAGAGATAGAGTGTTAACTACCCATGATGCTCTAGTTTATCTATTCAAAGTGACAAACCTCTACTAATGATACAAATAACCAAATAAAATAAAGTGTCAGAATTTTCCATTAGACTTACCACCACCTTCAGCGGCTTTCTCACTCCATCAGAGTAGATGGCATCATATGCTGAAGCTTTCACCTCGATCATGTGATTTCCCAGCGTCATGGGAATAATCACATATGAAACTGATATACTGGAGTCTTTCTCAACAGATACTGTCGTTCTGTATTTGCCTTTCTTACTGGCAAAGCTGCAAACATCTTCTGTCTCCATGAACTCCACACGCACCTGCATAAAATAATAAAATGAGACTCAAATCATTTAATATATTAGATGAAACTTCCTCCAAAATAAATGCATATGGGTTTAACATGAAATGTGTGATGATGGGATATATTTCTGTTTCAGCACAGGACAGTATCCTACACGTTTCTTCAGTTTGAGTCACAAGCAGCTCAAAAACCTGAAATGAGTCTCAGGATCCGTGCATGCTATCATTAGATGATTTGACTCAAGCAAAAATGTTTTCTACAATCCACATGACTATAATGTGCATTAAAACTGAATAAATTTTTTATATTAAAAGTAGTCCACCTTCTGCTTCTTTGGGGTGTAGTTGTGAATAATGGCCCTGATTTCCAGTTGTTCGCCGCGCACAGCTGAGTAAGGCATCTTTAGGTCAATGAAAAGATGCTTAAAAACGACCATCTCCTCAGGTTCTGCCACACAGATGCCTTTGAGGAGGAACACAGACACACAGAAGGATTTAAAGCAGCAGCTCCTGCACTGTAAAAAGTGATACTCTATATTTACTCAATTAAATTGTGGCAACAGATTACAAGCAATATTGTTAATTACATTTAACACATTAGAATTAATTGGAATTAATCAAATGAGATGCTTGAAAGAAATTATTCAAAATGAGTAAAATAACATGAAAAAAATAATTAAAATATATTTAAAAATATCGGTTTTGTTGGATAAAACGAGAAGCACCCAGCTGCAGCCTGCATATAGAGGCGGGGTGGCACAAATTAACCCGCCCCATACCTACTGTGATTGGTTTGACCATCTTTCATAGGCATACATGATAGGAAATGCGTGTGTAGTTGGTGTACACTGTTAAAAATAATACATTATATTTAGTTAATAAAATTGTGGCAACAGATTACAAGCAATATTATTAATTAAATTTAACACATAAGAATTCATTAGAATTAATCAAATGAGATACTTAGAAATTAACCATTCAAAATGAGTTAAATAGCACAAAAAATAAGCTAAGTTTAAACAAATAGAAACAACAACAAAAAAATAACATTTCTTTAAGAAAAACAACACACTATGAACATTATGTTATGCATACCAGGCCAGTAGTTGGCGACTAAGAAACACAGCCCAAAAATGTAATTTACAAAGTCATGTTTTAGTTGATTACATGGAGATGATACAGGCATCATGTTCAAAAGCTCATGTTTTCAAGCTACCAAAACTGGAGACACCTGATGTTAACAAACAAAATCACTGCAGGAGAATAATCTAAATTTTGGTTACCATTACGGTGGTCAGTGTTTGCTGTAAATGGGAACTTTACCCTTAACCTTTCAAACAAAACTTTTTTTGGTTGCTGTAATTGTGAGATTGCCGCTAGATAAGCCAATAAAGAGTAAGATCAGGTGGTGTTGTTTGTTTTGACAGCATTTGGTCTGGGTTTCAGTTGTCCTATGTTTGAACAGCATAAGGTCTGGACATTTAAAAAAAAAAAAAAAAAAATTATTTAGGCACACAAACATCAAGAATTAGCCTGAGAATCTCAACAATGGTGACCATCAAAAATCTTGCTGCACTGCATTCTGGATGCCACCAATCGAAACTAATTTATGGATCCCATCATGCTGTCTGTCACCATTCTTGAGATTCATATGCTGGTTCTTGATGTCACTTAGTGCCAAAGAGAAAGTTTCCCTTCTCCATCGCATTTTTTTTTTTCTTAATCAGAATTCTTAAACTCTGGATTTCACATAAAAATCCAGGTCTTCTATTGCAGAATTACAGATGTTGCTTTAATGAATGTCAATTTGTCTCTGAGAACAGACTCCATTTATAATGCTCAGGCCAAACAAAGATTGTGCTAGATTATAACCAGGACCACCGCAATTCTGTCAGCAAATCTAGCTGTTATAATTCAGTTACAACAGCAGTACAAAATGTAACATTAAAAAGTAAAGGGTCAAGAGCCCAACTAAAGCAAACACGGACCACTATAATGGTAACCCTATAAATGTACCTTTTTTTCCTTCAGTGATTCTGTTTGTGGACCTTAGGTGTCTTCAATAACTTTTGGGGGACTGAAGACACAAACTTCTGAACATGATGCCTGTATCATATCTATTTAAGCAACAAAAATGTGAACATGTATAGTGTTTCATGATCGCCAACTACTGGCCTGGCATGTATAACATAGTATTCTTTAGCATAGTGTTTTTTGTTTCTTTGTTTTCAATAAAATCAATATTTTTTGTGAAAATTGTAATTAATTTTTTCATGTTATTCTACTCATTTTGAATGGTTGGTTGTAACCATCTAATTTGATTATTAATAATTAATTATAAAGTGTTAAATTTAATTAATAATATTGAATGTAACATTTTAAACAATTTTATTGAGTAAATAAAGTGAATCATTTTTTACAGTGTGGAGGATGATGATTATGTTTTTCAGAGCATGTACAGTCATGCCCACAAATATTGGCACCCTTGGCAAATATGATCAAATAAGGCTGTGAAAATTAATCGGCATTGTTAATCCTTTTGATGTTTTTTTTTTTTTTTTTTTTTTTTTTTTTTTTTTGAAAAATGTATGCTTTCATTGGATACTAAGAATTTAAAATGGGGGGAAATATCATTCTGAAATAAATGTTTTTCTATAATACACATTGACCTCAATTAAGGACACCCTTTTATTGAATTATTTTTTAAACCTCCATTTGCCAGTTTAACAGCTCAAAACTGTCTCCTATAATGCCTGATGAGGTTAGAGAACACCTGACAAGAGATCAGAGAACATTCCTTCATCCAGAATCACTCCAGACCCTCCAGATTCCCAGCTTCTCCTCTTCAGTTCACTCCTCTCATGTTCTGTAGGGTTCAGGTCAGAGGACTGGAATGGCTATAGCAGAAGCTTGGTTTTGAGCTCAGTGACCCATTTCGGTGTTGTTTTTGAGGTTTGTGTTTGGATTATTGTACGGTTGAATGATCCAAACATGGCCCATTATAAGATTTCTAACAGAGTCAGTCACTTACTGATTTTTTATCTGTTGGTATTTAATAGAATCCATGATGCCATGTGTCTAAACAAGATGTCCAGGACCTCCAGCAGAAATATAGGCCCACAAAATCAAAAATACAGCTGTATATTTCATTGTACACATGGGGTACTTTTTATCCCTGTTTTCACCAAACCCATCTTGAGTGTTTACTGCTAAAAAGCTCATTTTTAGTTTCATCTGATCATAGAAGCCAGTCCCATTTGAAGTTCCAGTCGTGTCTGATAACTGAATATGCTTTAGTTTGTTTTTGGATGAGCTAGGAGAATTTTTATTGAAACCCTCCCAAACAACATGTGTTGATGTAGGTTCTGTTTGAAATTTTTTTTAAAGGTTTTCTGAACCAGAAACTCAACTATTTTCTGCAATTCTCCAGCTGTGATCCTTGGAGAGTCTTTAGCCACTCGAACTGACCTCCTCACAATGCATTAGGACGATATAGACACACAACCTCTTCCAGGCAGTTTTCTAACATTTTCTTTTGTTTGTAAATTCTTAATTATTGTCCTGATGGTGGAAATGGGAATTCTCACTGCTCTAGCTCTTTTCTTAAAGCCACTTCACCAATTTGTGAAGCTCAATCATCTTTTGCTGCACATCAGAAATATATTCTTTGGTTTTTCTGATTGTGATGGATGATTAAGGGCATTTGGGCTTTGTTTTCCCTCCACTTTATATTTCTGTGAAACAGGAAGCAATGGCTGGATAATTTCATGTTTATAATCATGCTGGAGTGCTCAAAATTGTGAATATGAATGGGAATATACTTCAGAGATATTTTACTCATAAGAATTTCTAGGGGTGCCAATAATTGTGTCCAACGAGTATTTGAGAAAAACATTAATTTCATAATGATATTTCCCCTCCGTTTTAAATTCTTATTATCCAATGAAAGGATACATTCTTGTGAATTTTTTAAATAAAAAATCAAAAGGATTAACAATGCAGATGAATTTTCACAGGCTTTTTTTGATCATATTTGCCAAGGGTGCCAATATTTGTGGGCATGACTGTATTGTGTGTTTGCAGCTTCTCTTTACCAAGTGTTGGTGACAGACTGACAGCCAAGATCTGCCAGGTAGTGATAGAGTCTTTGAGATAGATCACTTTTTCTTTGGCTGGTGTTGGACTGGAATATGAGATATATAAATGTGAAGTTACAAATATGAAATATAATATACCATAAATAACAGAAACTGTTGAAGTACAGTTATAACATTTGTTTAATATCTAAATTCATCTCAGCCTAATAAAGCATCATAAGATTGGCGACCTGGAGGAATTATGTCTAACAAGCAACGAGATTCAGATGTTTTCTGAATATAAGCTGATGAAATACTGTTGTATACCACTACTGCTTTCTTATTAGCATCTATGAATGACATTAATGGATGTCATTTCATGTTGTTGAGCTAAAAAAATGCATAATATCAAAGATAATTGAGAAACAATGCTCTTTGTTGTCGGAGGTCATCAGCTCAAGTCAGCTGAGATCATGATGTTTATTCACTGCCAGTGACTTGTCTAAGACGTGTCTAGTGTCTCCTACTCACCATTTGTCACATAGATCAATCTCCTCCCAAAGCCAACTCTCAGGGAACTGCGTACGTGACACAATCTCTTCAGAGTCTGTGTAATAGTCATCATCATCATCACCTGTTGTGACAGAGAAAAAAACAATGAAACGGTGGAAAAACATCAGATAATCTTATCATATAAATTGTATCATTATTATCTCTGATGACTATCCACTTCCACTATTATCCTACTTTCCAAAGTACCCAAACCTCAAAATATCAGTGTCAATTACTGCTTTGACATTGTGACAAGTTCAAGTGAGAATTGTATGCTGTATTTTCAGTTTATTTTATACATTGATAGCTTCTGATAGGACGGTGCAAGCTAGCGGAGCCATCAGTTCATAAACTCACTGCGAGCCAGAATCATCTCCTCCTCTTCGGTCTTCATGTTCTTGCGATCTTTTATCTGGTCACAGCAGTCCAGGAAGGCCTTGACACACTCTTGCCCATCGACGATGTACGTGGATCTTTGTTTACAGGTGTAGCCGAGTTTATTATCCTTCATCCCATCAACACAACACTGCTTCAGTTCACCAGTGTATTTACCAGCTGAGAAGACAATGTCGATGTAGAACAATGAGGGAAGTAGGAGAACCCAAACATAAAAATGTGTTTGAGAACTGACCTAAACGAGAAGGGCTCTGGGTCTTTAACACAGTAAATGTTCTGGTATACTTCAAACAAAATCAAGAACAAACTGATGTTTGTTAGCTTGAAACAGCTTGCCAAAACAAACTTTAAAGAAACGTTCACCTTCGAACTACCAGTAATGATTATAGGTAGGTGTGCTTCTGTAGCTCCGCCTTCTTTGGCGTGAAAATATTTTCCGGTCTTTTTTGTCTCTTCAGTCGATTGAGGTCAGACACACAGCAAAATCCCCAGTGTTAATTTAACACTCTGAGTGTGGACTCATATAAACACTGAAGCAGTGTTAAAAGTAACACTGAAGCAGAGTTGAAGTTAAAGAGATAATTAAGAAGTTAATTAAGTTATGATTAAGCATTATTGAAGACACCTGATGTTAACAAGCAGAATCACCAAACGAGAAAAATCACAATTTGTGTGTCACCATTATAGTGTTCAGTGTTTGCTTTAGCTGGGATCTTGGCTTGTAACTTTTTACTTTTAAAGTTTGTTTGTCAAACCAAGAGCAAAAATCATCGCGTGTTGATGATTATGTTTAAATGTAATCGTTGTTTGACATGATTCACTGAACTCATTTACAGTCTTTTCTCAAAGTAAAACTTCCATTATTGATTGTCACAGCTTTGATTCCACAATGAAAAAATCTGTATTTTCTATACATTTTGTAGGTATCTCTTGCAAGTGATTGTTTTTTTTTATTATTAAATTTTTTTCATTTTAGGCACACACAGATAACAATAATCAGCATATGAATCTCAACAACGGTGACAAACAGCATATTCAAGTAACCAGACCAACTCTGAACATCACAAAACTAGATACAAAAAAATGAACATAAAAACGGCAAAAGTAAAATATAGTTAGAATAAAAAGTTAAAAAGACAGTTCAGCTCATAATTTATTCATGCCGCAATGCATGATGGGAGCCATGGATGAGTTTTTATTGGCTACAACATGCTTTTTTGATGGTCACCGTTGTTGTGATGCTCACGCTGATTCCAGATGTCTGTGTGTCTAAACAAAAGATTTATTTTTTTACGTAGTACTAACTATTAAAAACATGTCATACTGTGTCAGAAATTCTGGGTTGCTTACTTTTCTTTTTCACTTAATTTATGTATGCAGTAAAGAAACTTAAACTCAGGCATTCAGGTCACTCTATAACAAATAGCTCAAACCACAATCAATGGCACACATGATTGCCTTTGCTGTGGTCTGTCTGTATGATATAATTCAGTCACCACAGCCACATAAAATCTAAAGATAATAACTGAAGGGTCAAGATCCCAACTAAATCAAACATTGACCACTATAATGGTGACTCACAAATTGTGATTTTCTCGTTTGGTGATTCTGCTTGTTAACATCAGGTGTCTTCAATAATGCTCAATCATAACTCAATTAACTTCTAAATTATCTCATTAACTTCAACTCTGCTTCAGTGTTACTTTTAACACTGCTTTAGTGTTTATATGAGTCCACACTCAAGAGTGTTAAATTAACACTGGGGATTTTGCTGTGCAGTAGTAAAAATATTAATCTAAAGTTACACACTGTTTAAGACTGTGAAGCTGCTTTAGTTAAAGCAAAGTGCTAAATGTATAATCGTGACATGACTTGAGTGCTGAATTGCAAAGCTGGTCCTAACATGCACACATCTATAATCACATGCTTTCTCAACTGTTTTCTGACTACTTTCATTTTTGTTGTCTTATTTTGTTTTTGAGAGGAAAGCATGCAGTTCTCATTTACATATTTATCCAAACATTTTCTATCCTATGCAAAGAACAAAAATAGATAGTATATCAGGGATTTAAAAGCCCAGAAAATCCTTTCTGATTTGAATTGAAAGAATATAATCAGAAAAAAGTGGCATCTCACCCAGTTTACTAGTGATCTGCTGGAGACTCTCAGCTCTTCGTTTTCTCTTTGAAGTTTTAGGACACTCAGACACTAGAGGACAATTCAGTTTAATAAGTTAGTTTATTTTAAAATATATATATATTTAAGAGCAATACGATCTATTTAGTAAACTTCATCAATTATATTCCAAAACCAAGGAAATAAGACATGGGAAGCAAACAACAGGAAAGTCAAGATATATGAAGGTCAATATATGACCAAAGACAATAGAAACAACAGGACAAAAAACTTATTACAGTAAGACGGAGAATTTCACACATATGACACCTCAGATTTACAACCAGAGTTATTCAGTTAATGGGATTATAAATGCCTTAGTTAAAGGACAATAACCTTTGGGAAAATGTTTTGTACAAAAAAAAAAAAAAAAAAAAAAACCTGTAGAATAAGGAAATCATATTAATAATAAAACCTGTTCTGGTGTTGGTTCCTCCTGCACCGTTGGACTCAAACATCAGACCTGCATCAGTGAAAACCCCCATACTGTCCCTCCCACCTCCTGCTGTACAGCCGGTGTCATGCTTCTCTATGACGTCCCAGATCTACAGCAACAAGAGACCATTTATAAACCAATCTCAAGAGTTCAGTGATTGTTGAGATGCTGATGAAGATCCTTCACCTGAGTCTGAGTGAGTCTGTTCTTGTTAAGGACTTGCACGGCCTTGTCAACCACCACCAGACCAACTTTAGCTCCAGGATCTCCAGTTATCTGCAGCTTGACCTCATCTCCTGTGCCATAGGTATTCATCTTGTCCTTCACCTTAATCTGGAGCTGTTATTAAAACAAGAGATGGTGTGTCAGACCTTGACACATCAACTGTTTATTGTGATTGTTGACCCACCTTTCCCATGCACGTGTCCTTCACATCGACCCAGACTGAATCAGACACCACCTCAGATGGGTCCACATGGTAATAAGCCACGAAGCGGAAGGACGGAACCATGTCTTTGGTTACAGTCACAGGCAGAGTCACTAGAGATTGTCCTTTCCTCTTAAACCTGTCTACTTTTACAATCTGACCTTTACTCAAGATCTGAAAAGGAAGCAGAGAAGTAACAAATAAACTTAAGCATCTTTGTATGGTTTCAAACAAGCTGTGGTAGCATATTGATGTCATTAACTGATAGATTTGTGGTGCAGATGAATAAGAAATAACTGTTATCTTTACCATGTATGTTAAGTCTTGATCTTTGACTCCAGGACTTTGTCCAGTGTTCAGATTTACTTTTATTGGATCACCGATCTGCAGCTCTGCAGCATCAATGCCAATGTGCAGGTAGTTTTTGGAGCCGTCTTTGGGCTTGTAGGCCTGAGCTGTCATCTTCTTCACTGCCTGCTGCTTTTCATCTATTATTTCTGGATCTTTGGTCTTTGCCTGATTTTTTTTTTTTTTATAAAAATGTATTCATAATGATTCACACAGACAACAAATAAACTTATCAAACTCAATCTTGTTCCACATATTGGCAGGTCTTACAGTGATCTCCAGTGTTGAAGATCCTCCCGGAGTGTTGACCGTAACCTTTGCAATGCCATTGGATCTTGTTTGACCTCTGACCCCTCCAGGACTGACCTCCAATTCTACATTTTCAGCAGGCGTCTGGTCAGGATTTGTTACGTATACCTTTTTATAAAACCAAGGCCAAACATAATAAATAAATAAATAAGTGATCTCTGTTAATATATTGATGGAATTGTTATTCTGTTACTATAACTCTTCAGGTTCTCAACTATCTAGTCAACGTATAATACCGAGACATCGAAGGGCATCCCAGGTTTGAAGAAGTGTGGTGTTTTTCTGAAGTGGATGGTGTACGGTGACGTCACAATCTGAATGCCTCTCCTTTCTGCTTCCACCATTTCACTGCCTGAAACACACGATTAGCTTCTCCTACAATCACACACGTGCAGGTAAACATGTGCAGACATATCTGTCCAGTCTTACCACTTTCTGTTAAAAGACTGACTGAAACATAGATGGATCGTCCAACCAGCTGGTTAATGTTTGGAAAGGTGTCAGTGATCATATCATTGGTCAGTTCTGCAGTACCCTCTCCTTTCATTATCTGTTCATATATGAGAAACACAGCAACATCAGTCTACAAGACAATGAAATGCTGTTTAACCACTTAAATTGTCCTCCAGGTGAGCAGAAATTATATTGATCCAAATTTGTGAGAAGTTTAATGTCTCACACCTGAACTTTTTGCAGAGATGCAGGAATACTTATTTTCTTCTCATCTTCCATCACACCAAACACCACAAACGCATTTCCATCCACCTTCTGTCCAAACAGGTACCTGTAAAAACACATCCAATCTCTCAAGTAAAACTGAATGTGAATATTTCTAACAGAACTTGTTAAAATTTACTTCAGTTGGTGTAACCTAATGATGTCTTGTTGAATCAGCTATTTTAAACGATTCTGTATTTCTGTCTCAAATAAAACACATTCAGTTTACCTGACATAAGTTAACATAGTTAATGAATTCTGGATAATAATATATTATTATTATTATTATTATTATTATTATTATTATTATTATTATTATTATTATGCATTGATAAAAAAGGAAAGAGAACACTTAATCATCACATTATAATACCAAGTCAATTAAAGTCAAACTCTGTCCTTACCCATCCTGACTGATTTGTCTTGTAATTTTGTGTTTTAATTTTGGGTCCTTCTCACTATTTGTAGCATGAGGCAGTACCTGCAACCCAATCATGCTGCACAGGTAGTCTAGCTCCTATAGGATGGCACCAGTGATGCGCTGGTTGATCCAAAATGAGCGGGTGCCTGCGGTCGCCCGCGGTTATGAGTCAATCAAAAAATATTTTTAATGATATTCGGGTCGTGGTCAGTCGGGTCCTAGTACTAGACACATTTTTGAAATACATAGACCTACACTTTATTGGCTGAATAACTTGCATGAAGATGCATAGCAAGATGCAAGATGGCGCCAATGAACCCGGCTTGCCGTCTCTCTGTCCTACGTTTGTCTCAGTTTGGTGTACCTGTGGTACCTGTTCGCCCCACATCTGGGCTATTCGTTTATGCATGATTTTCCACTGGTTCCATGCAGTCTCAGTGCTCAGCTACGATCGCCAAGCTTTAATTAATATTAAATATCGTATGGGAGATTACCCTGGATTGTGTCCCGCTCTGCAATCTCACTCTCAATCCTCATTCAACCTACCTGCGCTGGAGTGCGCTCGCCAGTTACCGTCCTGTGTTCCTCGAAGGAAGCGCCGCAGGAAGAGAGGTAATCGTGGAGGTGTTTGTGTGAGAATCAGAAGGGCAATTGCGTCTTCGATACAGTCTTCAATGGAGCTTTTGGTGGATAATATGAGCTTGGAGGGTCTTCACCTGTCGCGACGTTCATGGGATTATACTTTACATCTCCCAGTTTGCCCGGTTTTTCACTCATCTATTTTTTTCTGCTCCTGCGCGTTTACAGATTCGTCAAAGAGGAGTGAATTGTTCAAATCTTTGCCAACTGAACATGGTTCAACATCTGGATCTGAACTTGTCAACACAGCCCCCTTGAATATGGCCTTAGTGAACGCTAGGTCTGTTAGCAATAAAACTTTCATTTTACGTGACTTTTTTATCCGTTGTGATCTGGACATTTTGTGCTTGACTGAGACTTGGGTCGGTGCTGGTGAGTTGTCACCTTTTGAAGAACTTTGTCCACCGAATTGCTGTTTTATTAGTACCCCAAGATCTGCTGGTAGAGGTGGTGGGGTTGCAATGGTTTTTAAACAGTCACTTAATATTCAATCAGTTTCTGTTCAAACTTTTTTATCGTTTGAAGTACAGTGTGTGGTATTACAGTCTAATTCATCTCTGCTGTTCTGTGCTCTCATCTATAGGCCACCTAATGTTGGAAGTAATTTTACCAGTGAGTTTTCAGAATTTTTAACTTCTGTTGCCCCGTTGTATGATCGAATGTTGTTTCTGGGTGATTTTAATATACATCTGTGCTGCCCGGGGCGTCCTTTGGTTGCCGAGTTTTGTCATATCTTAAACTCGTTCGGTTTTTCTCAACATATAAATCAAGCAACTCATGTTCTTGGTCACACACTTGTCCTTATAAATGTCACATGGTTCCTCTGTAGTTGATGTTGTCATTGATGATGCTTCATTTTCTGATCACAAACCCATTCTTTTTAAGGTTCCTGCTGTTATCTCTGCTACTGTGAATAAGCCTGCTGATTATTATTCTCGTTTTATTAATTCACTGACTGTTTCTCAGTTTAATGATGACTATCTAGCTAATGCTGTTGAAAAATCTATCTCACATGCTGAAAAGGCATCCTATGGGCCTGATGTTTTGATTTCTCTGTTTTACACAGTTTGTTCTAATATCTTAGATTCTATTGCTCCTTTTAAGGTTAAACAACCTAAGATAAAATCTTATTATTGGTTGGATGACAACGCTCGCTCTCTTAGACAGGCGTGTCGTAAAGCAGAGAGGAGATGGAAGCATGATCATTTTACTGTGTCTCTTGAGATTTTTAAAGATTTTCTGGTTAAGTTTCAGAGTGCTGCTAAATCAGCAAGATCTAAATATTTTTCAGACCTGATTACCACACACTGTCATAGACCTAGGGATTTATTTTCCACAATAAATTCAGTTATTAATCTAGGGAGCCATCAGCAGGGCTCTGTGAGAAATTCTTGGCATTTTTTGTTGACAAAGTGAGTGCCATTCGCTTATCTTTTACTTCACCGCTTTCAGACCTGTCTTTGAACTCGCCTGGTAGTTCATTTTTATTTTGCCATTTTCAACATGTCTCTTTAATAGAACTTTCCGATCTCATTAACAAAATGAAGTCTACTAATTCCTCACTGGACATTGTTCCTTCTGTAATCATAAAAGCAGCTTTTCCAGTAATTGGCCCCAGTATCCAAGTGTTGATTAACTCCTCTTTGGACACTGGTGTGGTTCCGAACTGCTTTAAGCATGCGTTTGTTCAGCCTTTGCGTAAGAAACAAGGTTTGGATGAAAGTTGCTTTAACAATTTTCGGCCTGTCTCAAAGTTATCATTTTTGTAAAAGCTTTTGGAAAAAGTTGTGCAGTTACAACTGATCACATTCTTAAATACAGCTAATTTATTAGAACCTTTTCAGTCTGGGTTCACTACTTATCACAGTACGGAGTCTGCTTTGCTTAAAGTGTTCAATGATATTTTGATGGCAGTTGATGCTGGTAAAAATGCAGTATTGATTCTACTGGATCTTACAGCTGCTTTTGATACCGTGGATCATAATGTTCTTATTTGCCGTTTAGAACATCTGATTGGTATCAGGGGCACAGCCTTACAATGGTTTAGCTCATATCTCAAAGATAGATCTTTTTCTGTAGAGCTAGGCAAATTTTCCTCATCATCTGCCCCAATTACTAGTGGAGTACCTCAAGGCTCTATTCTGGGGCTGCTTCTTTTTAAGAAAGATATTATCTTATAAAGATATTATGGGGGATATTATCAGGAAGCACAATGTCTCTTTTCATTCATATGCTGATGATACACATTTGTACCTCCCGCTAAAAGCTGGTGATTCCATTCAACCATTGCTGGAATGTGTCTCTGATATAAAAAATTGGTTATCAAATAACTTTCTCAAACTCAATGAGAACAAAACAGAAATTATTGTTTTTGGTCCTCCAAAAATAAGAAAGGATATTATTAAGGAGCAGGGCAATCACTTCACCTCAATTTCCTCGCAGGTTAGAAACCTGGGCGTTATCATAGATTCAGAATTATGTTTGTCCAAACAAATTAATTCTGTCGTGAGGAACAGCTTTTACCAATTACGGGTCATCTCCAAACTTAAACAGTTTTTGTCTTTTCAGGATTTGGAGAAGGTTATTCATGCTTTTATCACTTATTGTTTAGATTACTGTAATTCACTGTACTCAGGTCTTCCTCAGTCATCGCTTTTACGCCTCCAGTTGGTACAAAATGCAGCTGCAAGGCTGCTGACTGGGGCAAAGAAATATGACCATGTCACTCCAATTTTAGATTCTCTTCACTGGCTTCCAGTCCATTTTAGGGTTCAGTTTAAGATTCTGTTGTTTGTTTTTAAAGCTCTTAACAATCAAGCTCCATGCTATCTTAAAGATCTTATCATCCCTTTGTCATCTACCAGACTTTTAAGATCTGCTGACAGGGCTCTTTTATCTTTCCCTCGTTCCCGTATGAAAACTAAGGGTGACAGAGCCTTTTCAGTCACTGCCCCCCGTCTGTGGAACCAATTGCCTCTATACTGCCGCCTTGCACCTTCCATTACCATTTTTAAATCGAGGTTGAAAACATATCTTTTCTCCTTAGCATTTTAATTTCACTTCATTGCTGTTTTATTGTATTATATGTCTTGTTTTTTTTTTTTGTTGTTGTTTTTTTCTGTTTCCTCTTACTTTTAATTTGATTTTACATTGTTCAGCACTTTGGATAGCTTTGCTATGTTTAATGTGCTATATAAATAAAATTTACTTACTTACTTACTTATTATGACACAAGAGCTCATGTTTAATGTGCAGAGATGGAGGCGGCAAAGAAGACTGCACAGGGAGCAACGTCGCTGTTTTTAAAACATGATTTTGATGACTTCATTAAGTTTTGTTTTATAGAAAACTCTTTTTAAAAGATTTTCGTTTTGTATAAATTGTATCTTAATTTTGATCAATGTTTTATCAATCAGTTGCCCGTATTTAATAAATAAGAAGCAAATATATAGCCTACAATGTAATAAGGCACCGGCACAATCACTTGCATTGCATGTGAACTAAACTCAGCATGTGCCTCACAGATTTGAGAAATATAGGCTATATATTACAGACAGCTTGAAATGTCTTTTAAACGGAAATATTCAAACCAAAATAAACGGGCTACTCTCTGATGTAATCCATATGAAATGTGCATTTCTCTCTGGCGTTCATGGCGAGTCCGCATCGTCAACTTCATCTTTGCAGTGACACAGAAAACACCAGTTTATTACTAAACAATAGAATGACTCCTTGCATATTTTCAAACCAGCTGGCCATTCTTTGTTGAGCGAGACCCCACGGAATGAGCGAGCGGATCGGAATATTCAGAAATGTCTGATCGGAGATCTGAACCCGAGCCTCAATGTCTGCTGACCTTGCAGAAACATACAAATAGATATAGCCAGATTAGACTATTTTAGTACAAATTATGAGCTTACTGACGATTTGTTTATAATTCTTGACAAAATTATAATATATATATATATATATATATATATATATATATATATATATATATATATATATATATATATATATATATTTTTTTTTTTTTTTTTTTTTTTGCCTAGTTATTTTTGCCTACGTTCCTATGTCCCAATGATGCTACGATGAGTATTAAATGCTTTTTAAAAATGCGGGTCAGGAAGCGGGTCGGGTACAATATTTTCTTTTTCTTTTTTTGCGGTCCGAGTTGCGGGCGGGTTAGTTGAAAACGTCGGTCGGGAGCGGGTTATTAATACATTGACCCGTGCATTACTGGATGGCACATCCATCCATACATGCTGTCACAGGGAGGTTTGGTGTGTTTAATAACAGAGTCATGAAAGTGATTCGGGAGATGGGCCGTTACACAAGGAGAGCTGGACGGGGCACCATGGACCCCATCCACCATCTCATCAGGAGCAGGCCTAGACGTTGTTGTGAGTGCATACAGGATGTGGGAGCCATACACCCTACTAACTTATATTATGAGTTGCTTTGATGGAATCCATGCAAGATCGAGCAGCATTTAATATATTATAAGTATTATTTATTAGTTTTATTCATTTTTACTCAAATTTTTGGTGTGGTTTTAAATTTAGCCCTCATTGGGTTGAAGATTTTGGTTCCCACTGATCGTTGTCACATTATTTTGTTCCTAGTGATGTAAGGTTTTCAACTTGAATATTTCATTCATCGAGATCCAATGTGTAATTTAAAATGGTAATTAAATGCCCATTTCCCATAAGTTGATATGATTATTTAGGGTCTTAATGGGAAGTCTGTAACAGTTTGGTTAAAATTTCTCAATGGTAGTGTAAATAGCACTTTTTTCCTCGTCAAAAACAGCTCTGTTCAGAGCAAGCCGTTTTCTAGCATTTTCCTTTAAATGTTAATGAGCTCTGCTGACCTCGCCCCTCTCTTCCAAGCTGCTCTCAGAGAGACTGTTTGCTTTAGCCTCATTTATCGTGAAACTTGCTAATCAGCACATTATTAGGAAAGGTGATTTGCAAAATTTCATTCAAACCTTATACTCACTTTTGTGTTGGTGAAGATTTATGTAGACCAGGGGCACATTCTCTTGAGAAACAAATGTAATCCCCAGCGTCTTCAGAGGCTCAGATTTAAAAGTAAATTACGACTGCTATGTTCGTTATTATGTCCAACAACAGAATGCCTCAATCATTTGGGAGTCATTATTGTCTACATCTGCTCTGGCGGTGAAAAAATAGCGAATTGATGATAGCTCACTCAGGGCGGAGCTAATGTCAGATGCCAGTCCAGTCAGTGCTGAACAGAGTTGGGTATAACGCATTACAAAGTAACGCGTTACTGTATTCTAATTACTTTTCGTGGTAACGCAGTAATGTAACTCATTACATTTAAAATAAATGTAATTTGATTACAGTTACTGATGTCAATAAAATTAAGTTACTTGCATTACAAATGTATTAGTACGAAAAAATATTAAAGTAAATAAATTAAAATGCATTTCTAATCACGTTTTGGGGCGGCTGCGTCAGTTATTGAGCATGCGCTTTAATTAATTACTGGAGAACTCGTGCTGTTAAAATGGACGGAGATTTTTGTTTAAGAACGGGAGGGAAGGTAACTTCTGGACAGGTGAAGAGAGCTGTAGCAGCGTGTGTGGTGGAGGAAATGCTGCCCTTGTCGACTGTGGAATCGCAGTCATTTAGAGACTTTGCTTTCGATGATAGCCTAGCCTACTCGTGACGGACAGCTCTAAAGACATTTGCAAGGTATCTAGATAAATGCTATGCGGATAGAGGGCTGTCACTTTTGTGTAAAAAGCATTTTCGATTTTTAAGACATACGTGTTCATTGAATAGATTGTAAAATCGATTTTCCATGTCTAAAAAAAAAAATTTCCTTTTATAACGCCACATATCGGACGAACGAGAGCGCAAACACACAAGTCAGCAATATTTCTTATTTATTGGCATTAGAGCATTAGACCGGAGCTCGACAGGTTTCGGCCCGAGCCCGAAGTACATTTTGATTGACAGACTTTTAAACCCGAACCAGTGTGCAGCGCAGCCCGACATTCAGATGTGCGCATACACAAACAGCTCTTTTGCCTTTTGTCAACAATGAGTCATTTATACATGTTTTAACATAATTTATTCATAACTAACGTAGACTAGGCCACTTGGAAGTTGGAATAAAGAAATAAAATAAGTCCTCTGTAACATCGTATCTCAGCACTCTAAATAGACATAGACTCATTTAGCCTATAAATAAACCAACAGATTAAATTAAGATATGGTATTTGGCAATAACGAAATTAAGATAAAGGCTCCGCCGGGTTTGCTTCTCATATCAGCTGACATTTAATAAAAGAATAATGCCAACATTAGCGTAAATACTCTGTCCACATTATGCATTTAAGCCTTAATGGATATATAGTTATCATTTGAAAAACCTTTACTCACAGAGATTAGGCTAGATCTAGTGTTTTGTGGAGGAAAATGAATGAATCCACTGTAGATGTCTTCAATGTGTTCCTGCGCTCACTGATGGTGATTATTCACTCATTATTCTCATTATAAACATGGTCAAAACTTTTCCACACCTCAGAACTTTGCTTTAGTTGGTGGTGCAACCGAAACGTATTTTCGCCAGAGGCAAGCCTCCGTTACACCTACTCATCCATTTCACATCTTTCTCGCGCTAATCGATTTACCTATCAATTAATATTAATTTACCTCACAAACCGGAGCGCAAGCCCGAACCCGCGTTTAGATGATATAAATTACGTTTTTTTACATCTATATTTGTGTAATTGTTTAATTATTTTAAAATTAATAGTTTGGTCAAAATCGATTCCCTATTTTCATTTTCGAAACTTTTTTTGGTTGGTCCGATCGATTGTGCAATCGATTTTCGAACGAAAAGTGACAGCCCTATGCGGATATGGAGTATGAACTAAAAAAAAAAAAAAACATTCGAGCGTTTGGAATACGTCTCCACATCCGCAGACATCTGGACTTGTAATAATAGAAGCTTCCATGGAACGACAGCCCATATGTAGTTAAGACATACTGTAGCTATATACATTTAAAAAGACTACAGTTTTCATTGTTAGGCAAGTTTATGTTAAGAATGTTAAGTTATAGAAATGCATTGGATCTTTAATTCAAGTTGCTGTTTTCATATTTCTGTAATATTTTTCAGTCAATATTAAATTACGGAAAGAACTGAGTTTCACTTTGTTTGTAGTTTTTTTCCTTGTAGGTTTAATAGGTTTTCAAAGTAACTTAAAAGTAAAGTAATTAGTAATCTGATTACTTTTTACTTGCAGTAATCAGTAATGTAATCAAATTACAATTTTAGAGCAGTAATTAGTAATTTGTAGTGGATTACTTTTTTTGGGTAACTTACCCAACACTGGTGCTGAAACCCTACTGTCAATCAAACTATCATGGGAGGGGCCTGTCTGTGTGACCTCACAAAGACAGGCATCTGAGATTGACTAGATTTCAGAAAGAGGTTAAGATTTAAGTAGATTAAACACACTTCGTATTTTGTTGTATTTTTATCAATATAGGGTGGTTGTCTACACACACTGCCAACACCCACTTCAGTTCAAACAACTTGTAAAAGTGCATTTAGCATCTGAAGACCCATTTTTTATTTTATTTTTTGCACTTTTTATTAAAATTGAAATTCATCTGACCATCCGGTTGCTGGTCAGGAGAGTCTAATCGCCTCCCGTTACTCCCTGTACAGTGCACATCAACAACTGACACCCAAGTCACAAAAGAGTTGCACATGTCAGAATTGAGCTCAAAATCGGAACAAACGATGCAGAGTGTATAGCCTACCCGGCCTAACTGCAAGTTAATTGATAATATGTTGTGATTGGCATTGTAATTTTGTTCTAAATCAGCCGGCTAACTTTGAGCTGGCTGTGTGAAAAAAAAAAAAAAAAAAACTGTTTGAAAATATACATTTCAAAAGAATGCAGCTGAACATATTTTGTCTTACTTGGCTTCAATGTCGACTGTCAGACTCTCATCACGCACATAGAAGAATGACTTGCTGGGCTTTAATTTCACTTCAAATGTTGGAAGCACTAAAACCAATATAGACAAAAGACACGCAAATAAATCAATAAATACATTCTTTAACTTGTTATCATATGCTTACACAACAAGAGTTTGTAGACACAGGTCTTACCATATTCTTTGACCTCAAAGTCAGCAGTATATGTCTTCTGAGGAGTGTTTGAGAACAGTGTGACAATCTTCCAGATCCCAGGACTGAAAAAAAAAACCCAAAACACATCCAGAATCATAAATGCCTTCGTTCATGACATTAAAACATGATAACAGACCATGAACAGCTAAGGATTTCCTGCTACAGTAGTTTCATTAGCTTCCGTTCTGATAGTGTTTTACACACCTGGCCATCTCAGGAATGGCATATTTCCCAGACTTCATGCCTTTCACTGGAAAAATCTTCTCTGATGAAACTGTGATGCCTTGTGGATTCTTCAGGAATACATAAATAATAATGAACAGCTGAAATGTTATGAATGAGTGTGATTGTGTGTGTGTGTGAAATAACAGTGTGTACCATGATTTCCACTGTGATTCCAGACTGACTGAGTGGTTCCAGGTTAGGCGTCAAAGAGAAAATCCTGTATTGGACTGCAATAGAGATGCTTTGTTTGAAAGTTTAATATATTATTATTTTTGTCTGTTAAATGTGATGAAATGACACCATAAATAGTTAATCTTTACTATGCATTATTGTAGCCCTCGAAGCTTAATAATTCCTCTCATAATCTTAATCAGTGGATTTTTTGCCTGTTGTCAGCTCTGTGTAACTTCTCCTTGCTACAGTATGTGTAAATAAAAGCATTATTTAAAAAAAAAAAAACTATGTTTTTCATAATATTTAATAAAAAGTAGTCGTGTCCTTAGATTTTGCTTCAGTCCTGTTACCATAATTAATCTAGCTTATCAAAATTAAAATGACATGACCTTGAGCACAAGGCTAGTAATAGCTATAATAGTCTAATGGCGTATTTCATATTCTAACATATAATACACAATTTGTTGTTATTATTTTTACTTCGCTTCAGATGATTTGACACACAGTGCATTTTATAGTCACTTAAAGACTTTTTTTTTTGTCTGAACACATTTCAGCGTGTAAAAAATAAAAAGAAAATACCTTTTTTAAAAAGCAAATATGCCACTGACATTCCAGATGTAATTTTAATTGCTTTATGACGTAACGCTGATGTAACAAATGTAAAGTTCTATTCACTCTATTTCGGTTGTGTTTTCAACACTTAATGGTACCTGTGCTAGCAGGTGTGTAGATGGGTTTGTCTGTTTGGACAAATATATATCCAGACTGGAATGAGAGCAGGACCACTTTCTCCAGAGTGACGGTTGGAAACTGAGCTTGTAGATACACATACTGCTTCTCCAGAGGATCGTCAGAGAAGAAGTTCTGATCATCAGGGATCTAAATGACAGAAAATGAATTAGTCATCTGCCAAATTTGAACAAAATAAAAGGCATTTTACAAACTAAGTTGTCAAACTGTACATAATGCATCACACATACACACAAGCAAAAAGTATGTCAAAGTAGTATCACCTTTATGTCTTTAAGGATTTGGAAATTGTTGGCTGCAGTCAGTCTCACTGATTGAGACAGTATCTCCCTGTCTTTTTTTGGGTGGTTCTTTACTATGATCTTCACGTTCAGGTCTCCTCCAGAGTAATCCTGAGCCTCCAAAAACACGTTCTCTGAGGAACCCACCCTCAGCATATTAGGAGCCGACATAATATACCTGAGGAGATCAAATCAGAGCGTTTGAGAACAGATCTGTGAGTGAATCCATGAACAAATAGTGTTTGATACTCACAGCGGGTGACATAGTGTGAGGAGCGGTGAGGAGAGCAGAACAACAGTCAGAAACAGCAGCTTCACCTCCATCCTGACTGTGTGTGTGTGTGTGTCTCTTCCTGTGAGCGTCTGTGAAGCTGCAGCAGCTCAGATTTATACCCACCTCCTCCACCCTCAGAGTCCAAACTGCACGCTCTCTCTTCTGCACCCCTTGTTCCATCATGATGATTAGGCAACACGTTTGGGAAGGGGAGGATCTTGAACATTTTTTTGTGGAATTTCCCAAATTAGAAAATATTGCATTTATAATTTGTGTGAGGAAAACCAAAAATTATGATGAAGCTGTATATGTACATGTATCTCAAGCTATTGTTGTTGTAGTTTGTAAACATGTTATCATACATCATATGCACAAACACCCATGAAATGTCATATTCAGGCTATTATGGCTGCATTTCACAAACATACTGAATTACTGGCATAACTCTCTTTTAACAGATGTTTCAAGTCCCAAGTAATAAAAATTGAACCAAATGTCAACTGTATGCCTGAAATGCACCTTTAAAAAATACATTGTGTTCCTTCCATTCAGAATATAGAAAGCTGTAGAAGCAGAATTTTGCAAAATGTTGTGGACCTGAGTGTAGATTTGTATATCAGACAGGAGACATATAAAGAGCATGAAGAGTTAATAGCAATGCAATTCTGATTTCCCGTAAATGATTACGCTTGCTGTGTAAATTCAACCTTTGGTAAATTGGCAACTGCTCTATTGATCTTTTAGGGGTCCAGAGAACTATTGAACAGTATATTGTCATGAAAATATGCCACAGATGTAAGCTGCAGTGTAATGAGTTTTGGTTTATTTTAACTTAACATTTTAACTTGACTAACATAATCATCTTTAACCTTGAATTCATGTACACATATTACATTTACTAATTTGTGAATATAAATGTAAATTAAGAAAGTGTGTCTTTTCTATCCCCAGGTTGCTCCATTGAGAATGCCACTGTAAGTAGGGGAGAGAGGAGTGTTGTAACACATTTTGTAAAACATCTTTAACAAACATCTGTAAGCATTCTTTTATGCATCTAAAACGTAACATTTTAACATTTCCATATTACCCCTGTAACATAATGTACAGTCGCACATATTTGTTTGAACCTGGAACAAAATTTTAATCCAAAACTTTAGTCTTGACCATATCCCTACACTAAAACATAACCTTAACTATTAGTATTCCCTAAAATCAGAGGAAATGTTAGTTGAGCACCAAACACTGGTTGTAAGCCTAAACTTCACAAAAAATACAAACTGGTTCTTTAAACTCGATTGGTTTATCACAACATTGTTCCAGGGTCAAAACAGATGTTGATCCAGGAACATGTCGCACTTGGTAAAATCAGGTTCTGCATGTAAGCACAGTCAGATGGTCATAATCACAAAACAAACCCTGTTATGAGGATTTGTATAACCCTTAGAAATGTATTTTGCTATGATGATAATCATGTTGACATTTAGTTCAATTTATTTTTGATAAAAGTGTCACTTAGATTAGTTTAATGGTTTCACTAATACAAAATAGTTCATTACAACAGAGCAAAAATAAGAAAACTGCAAATACTACAGAGGACACCTGTTTGTTAGTTTCTAGTTTCCCTAAGACCTTGATTAGCTGTCCAGGTGTGTTTATTTGGGGTTTGAGCTGGACTCTACAGGACAATGGCCTTCCAGGAGCAGGTTTGGACACCCCTTGTAAAAATAATTGCATAATATATTATTGACTCTTTCACCATTTGAACTGACATCATTCAATGTCATTTGGAATAGTGAATTAAAAAAAAATAATAATAAAAATTAAAGAAGCCGTTTTTGTCATATATTAGGTACATATTATAATTAATGAATGTGCACATATTGTAAATGTACTAAAAATAATTATGTGGGTTTCCTGGTAGCCTTCAGTAAAGTAACTTGCTTTCTTCACTGACAAATATGAAAATGAAAATACTATCAATCAAAGCAGAGAGCTGCATTGACAAATAATATACTGGCCACTGACATAGTTTTAAATTGTTATCCAGTTGTTTGGCCTTCAAACAGTTCCTCTTAAAATAATAATAATAATAATAATAATAATAATATATATATATATATATATATATATATAATATATTAGCATTTTGGTAATGTCTGTAACACATCAATATTAGGAATGTGGTTGTTCATAATTACATGAAGTGAATGTGGATGATTAATTAAAATGCATCTGTGAGTTAACTATAGAAGCAGTTTAGTCTCAAATATAATTCACGCAAAAAACATGATTCACACATGTGTAGACAATTTTACTATATGAAACCTAATTCATGTACACACAAAAAAAAAAAATTCACGTGTGTGAAAAAATATATATTCACAAAAAGCAATTCACATGCGCAAAATAAAATTATATGTTTATAAAATACGTTTCACAAATGCAAAAAAACTATTTGTAGTTATACAACCGTGCACAAAAACCTTTGAATGTTTAAAATGTACGAGTGTCTGAATGTAGGAATCGTCATTTACTACGAATCCACTTGGATTTGTGTGCGTGTGTTTTTGAGACTTTCCTGGCAGAGCTCTCTTCCCACGTGGGTCTGTCGTACTCTTTAGCCAATCAGATGCGAGCTTACCATTCAACCAATCATATCATAAGCCACTGAGTGCATTCAAGGAGCATGATTCTGCGGCACCTTTTGCACAATATGGATTAATTAGAACGGAAATTAAGCCTTTACATCAGTAATCCAGCATGGCGAATGAAGAACGGGAAGCACGAGTAAGATTTTCTCAAATACGTTTCCAATTTTATTTTGCGCATGTGAATGGGCTAGGTGCACAAGATGGCGCCGGTGAGCTTCAGCGACGCGAGTGTGTGCGTACTTATTTCCGGTCTTGCGACGCTCGCATTGACTGTAAGGGAAACTTACAAACGAAACTTGGCTAGATGTAAATAATTAATGATTTTCAAATTTAATAGCCGATAGTGGTATATCAAAAACATGGGGAAACATCCTCCCTATATTTTGCGTACCTCTGTGTGGAAATTCATCAAGATACAACGCGGAGATTGCTTTATTATTCTGTTGATTATGTGGATCAGTGTCAGGTCAGGTCCACAGGGATTTCTTCTTTCAAACACAAACCTCTTAAATATGCAATACTTTTGATTTTCGAAGAGCAGGTTTTGTTCTGTTATGTAAGATAAATGTTTCTGACTGTAAAACAAGACGCACAGAGATTTCTGATAAAGCATGTTTTATTAACTTTATTTGATAACATAATTTATAACTAACTGTACAATTAAACGTAATATAATTATGGTAGGTTTGCCATAATTAAAAGATCACTGTTTGCATTCATGTGTGTTTTTATCTGTTTATTTGTTTTGTGAAAGATCTGCAGCATAAATCATTATCTGTCTATGAGTAGCCATGTATATTGTTATTGTTTTGCATTAATTATCAGATTAAACAGATATTAAAATTAGTCACGTATTTTTTACTGTGTAAAATAATAAAATATGTTGTGAAAATAACGATGAAACAGACTGATGTATGTGTACAATTGAGAAATGGATACTTCTGAAGATAAATCGCAGCCCACGTCTCACGAGGTAAATATTAAATATAAAAAATAATAATAATAATAATGCAAACATTTTCGAGAAATAAGTAATTTGTACATTTACATATTTGGTAAGATAAAATACATTATATAGCTGTGTATACACACCATGAGTTCAACTTTCATTTTGTGAACAGTAGTGAGCATTAGTGTATTTAATTCATTCACCAGACCCAAACATACACAAGTAACAAATCCACTGGCTCAGTTAACATTTGTAGTATAGTGATAATAGCAGTGTATATCTTATTTGCATATGAAGTAATATTATAAATCCTGTAAACATATAGAAGGTAATATTTGGACTTCTCCGGATCTCTGCACTGACTTTAAGCACAACCGGAAATATCTACGCACACACTCGGCAAGACCGGAAATCCAAGATGGCGGAGATATGCAACTAGCCCATTGCTTTTTGTGAATATATATTTTTTCTTTCACGCACGTGAATTTTTTTTGTGTGTACATGAATTAGGTTTCATGCATGTGAAATTGTCTACGCATGTGTGAATCGTGTTTTTTGCGTGAATTATATTTGAGACTAAACTGCTTCCATAGTTAACAGCCTTGTCCTCAGTTTTGTGAACTGTTCAAAGCGTGTCATTTAAGAGTTTTTGGTTTTGACTGTGTCAGTGTTTGCTCAAGGTTAGTAGCTGGCACTCTCTGTTAAGCTTTTAATAAATGATTAAAGATATTTGGATAAAACGTGTGGACTTTCTTAACTGGTCAGAATTTATGTTTTTTTTTTTTTTTTTTTTTTTTTTTATCAGTTCATTGAAAGTTCAAATTGACCTGATTTACTTCAATGGTTCAGTGTGCACCACCGCTACTGCAGGGGATTTATATTAAAATTTCCTATATGTTAGCCATTTTTACATTCAAATTAAAAGGGGAGAGGCTATTGCTTAAGTTTATTTTTATTTAGCCTACCACAATTTGTCATGTACATTTATTTATTTAGTAGTAGTTGTAGGCCATAGTGCAACTCTTGACACTCATGGGAAGTTAAAGGCAGGGATAAGTTCATGCGTGAACGCGTGCGTTTTGGGGGAAAATGAGGGCGTTGAGATTCTTGAGCGCGTTTCACTCTCTTTGGTGAGTGGAACAGGTAGAGCGAGCTGACGCGCTTCCGGTCGCAGGTGAGAGAGAAGCCGTCATGAACGCGCGCGTCAAATAAAACTTCCTCACGCTGTGCGCTTGGACGCGGAGGTCTTGATCGTTTGGGATTCAAAATAACAACAGCCGCGGGTCCTCCGCGGTTAACACGGCAGTTTCTCAGGTGAGCTTCGTTTCTCTTTCAGTCGATATTTGTTCGTCTCTGGGTGTTTTGAAAAGAGCTCGTCAAACCGGCTCCGCCACCGGTATCCCGTGTCTGACTGACTCACCTCACTCCCAAACAACCAACCGACCGCTGAATGCGTACAACTGTCTCTGCAGAAAACAGTAACACTTAAGCTCGAAGTAAAATCATTTCTGAAGAATAGAGCAATGAAAGTCCATTATGAAAGCAGGTGTCTCTAATGCAATATAGAGCAGTGTGTGGAACATCGTGGTATATGAAGAGTTCAAAAGTGCTGTTTCCAATTTTTATCTAAAATTAGCATTTTTTTTCCCCCAGGCTCATGCTTGAGTTCAATCATTTTACATTAATGTCAACGTGTTGGTCCTTTTCTATGCCATTATAGTGAAGTAATTGAATAAATGTAGGAGTCTGGTAAAAATACTCATTTTAGATGAAGATTTCAAACGGCGCTTAGAGGCTTTTGCTTCTGAACCCTAGAATTCTGTCTGTTGGACTTATTTAGAAGAATTGAGGTTTCTAACTTGAAAAGCACACAAAACCAACATTAATCCATAACATCATGAACTGTTTTCCAGGTCTTTTTTTAAAAGTCATAAATAGTTCAATCTGAGGAAAAGACGCCAGTTCATTTCATTTACTGAAACTCATTTGGCTTTGGAATGATTAGAGGGTGAGTTAATTTCAAAGTGTTTTTGTGGATTTCCTTGTAGTTGTAGATCAGTGTTGTTCTCCCAGACTAATAATTAACCCTATCAGTCCACAGCCAAACAGTAGACTCATTCAAAATGATCTTTTCCTCTTTGAATGTGTTTGTGTACTGCTTTGTGTAGGAATTCACGTCCCGCTTTTATCTTCCTCCTCCACTAGGTTAAAGTTACCTTCCAAAATGTAAAAGGATGACCACTGTGTAGTCACTAATTACCAGGTACTTTGCCTCTCTTGAACAGACACACACTTAGAACACTGTTACCCAGATATTCTCAGTCTGTGTTTGTTTTCACATGTGCGTGGAGCATCATGAGTTCATTGAGCACATTGGGCCTGTGCATGCCAGTGATGTTCTTTCTGGCTCTGGTCCTGGTTCTGTTCTCGTGCGTCCTCCGTAAGAAGCGGAAGATGGAGGGATCATACCAGCCCAGCTCGGAAGAGCGGAAACAAGCCAAGAACAACGGAGCCGAGAGACCCGGTCTCACTCTTCCACTGCCCAAAGAGGAGAGACTGATCTGAATGCAGCCCTCAGAAAAGATGCTGTTTAGGTGAACAGATCTTTCATTATGACTTTGTGTTGATACGCACCGGTGCAGTCCTGACAAAAAAGTGGAGGGTCATGCATGGAGAACGATTAAAGTGGTGGTGGGTATTTATCTGATGCTTTTGACTGAGATGTGAGAATGCTTTCATTTGCTTTCACAACTTGGGACATCTGAAGACACTGCCAAGTGTATCAAAAGTAAAGAAGCCAGATGATTTAGATGGACAGCCAAACCAGTTTGACTTTGTTTAATTAATCTGTACTTTAAGTTTACTGACCTGAGAGTCTTTGTGGAGGGGACATGGCAGCTTCACCTCCAAAACAGTTTACCATTAGCATACTGAATACTTTAAATATCCTACATCAACATTAAGTTGCAGTGTTTTCATAGGTAGAGAGAGAAATATATTGCACTTTGCCAAATGTTGTTTTGTATTAGGTTTGCATTTTTTTATAATGTCTGTAACATTGATCATCATGTGATGAAGTGACTGTAACTGTGGATGATTAATTAAATTGCATCTGTGAGTTAACAGCCTTGTCCTCAGTTTTGTGAACTGTTCAAAACGTGTCATTTAAGAGTTTTTGTTTTTGACTGTGTCAGTGTTTGCTCAAAGTTAGCAGCCGGTGCACTGCGCACTCTGTTAAGCTTTTAATAAATGATTAAAGATATTTGGATAAAACGTGTGGACTTTCTTTGTTGGTCAGAATTGGTGCTTTTATCTGTATAAAAAAATAAATAAATAATAATAATAATAATAATATTCAAATTTGCACTGCCTTTGAATCGACTTTATTGACTGATGTTGGTGTTGAGTTTTAACCAACAGATACATGAGACCAACATCCTTCCACAAACACAAAGTTCAGTATATGGAACATCCACCTTCCACAATCCAAGAAAGAGCAATTTTATTTTGTTTGACTCATTGAGCAATGTTTCTTCACAAGAATCAAAATGAAGACTATTAATTGACAATCAAAAAAAAAAAAAAAAAAATTAGTCCTTGAGTTTTGTTTTGCTTCAGTATGCTTGATTTATGATGGTCTAATGTTCAAATCTCTTCTTCAGCTCTGAGACCTTAATAGAAGCCTGAGTTTGCTCTTCTGAAGTTGATGAAATTGGCGATTTTGTACTTTGTTCTTCAGTTTGCAGGCCCGTCATTGGTCCCACGTTGATTTTGTGGTTGCTTATGGGAGATTTTAGAGATTTATCCTGCCCTCGGGAACCAGAAGAGTCATTCAAGGACTTGGACTGGAACAGAGCTACGGTAGACAAGACTTTCGGTGATGGAGGTTCAACGCTCTTCTTATCTGGCTCTTCTCTTGTGTCTATATTTACATTGAGAGAAACAGCAGAGGTGATGCCTTCATTTGTAGGTCCGTTTGCACCCAAATCATTCGTCGTCTTATGCTCTTTATGACTTTCTTCTTCTTTGTCAGGTTGTGTCTCTGTACTCTCTTCAATTACTGTCTCAGTTTCTGAGCTTTCCTCCATTGTTCCATTTATTTGTTCATCATTTTTCGACCAGCTGTCCTCTTGCACCTCTTGAGAACCCACTTGAGGATCTAGTGAAGCCTCTTCTAGAGCTCGTAGATCTGAACACAGATTTACCCCTAGCTCCGTCAAGTCCTTCTCTAATTCGTTAAGCTCATTTTCTGGACTGTCAGTCAGGACAGCAGGCTCCTCCCCCTCACCACCAGGCCCCTCCTCTAGGTCCTCCTCCCAGCTCACGAGACTCCCACTGTTTCCAAAAGAGGTACTTAGACTCTCCTGACTTGGGTTGGCCAGACTCCTCTGAAAAAGAAATGAAATGTTGAGAGTGTGGAAACGTCTCCCACCAACAGGTTTCCAGTGCTGGACTATTTCTGCAACATGTCAAGTTTAAAAAAATCAACAGCAGTCAGGTAAGGGTAAGGCTGACATGACACTAAATCACTAAAAATGATTTTCAGGCAGCAAAGCCAATTTATTTTCTTAGTTCACCATAAATATGTAGCCCTATAGCAATTTAATGATGCACTCACTTTTCCACCTTATACACACACACACATATAGTTGTAAATAAAAGGTCTGACTTTAACTATGCACTCATATGCTGTTTTAGGCCACATGAGTTATTTTATATAAAAGACCCCAACATAAGTGCTTCTTAAATTAAATTAAGTTTACCATGTATAAAAAAGAAATAAAATGAAATAAACACTGAGGTGTTTTAGGGGGAGTACTGAGGAACTCATGGTAATGATCCACTCAATCAGAAGTTCAATGTGTAAAAATGCATCAATTAAAAAATATTAAATCAAGCAGAAATGGATAATTTAAACAAATGTCCCATTTTCCATTGTGATACAGACATGCCATTTAGTAACAGTTACCCAATTCCTGGACATTTTTTTTTTTCTAATTAGAAGAAATGTTGCTATTATTATTTTCTATATTCTATATGTATATAGAAAATACCATGTGAAAAATATTCCACAGTTATAATGAATACCACACAGGGCTAAATACCTTCTGACTGTGATTCCAGTGTTAAAGACTGAATGGAACTGTCTGTAGAAGGTTATGTCCAGCACCGTTTAGATGTAATGTGTGAGAGGATCTAGGCCTTACATGAGAGATGAAGTCACTGCTGTCGGAGCTGAAGAGGTCGAGGCTGCGTGTGCTGTACAGTAAACCCGGCTCTCTGGAGCTCTGGGCACTCAGTGTGTCAAAGATCTCTCCGAGCAGGTCCATCTCCTCCGGGTCGGCCAACAGAGACAGATCATCATCTTCCTGTAAGTCACTGCTGGCAGAGCACTGCTCAGGGCCTTCTGTTGCACTGGGAAGGGAAATGCATTGTAAAACACACATGAAGCAGCAAAGCATCTATGTATCTCTGTTCTCTCGTCTCACCTGTCCTCATAGCCGGTGCTGTCGTCCTCTGTCTGTTCCTCATTGCCCTGGTAGCTGGGATTCTTGTTTGTCGGCCGACGTGGTCGAGACTGAGAAACAAAGCAGCACAGAAAGTATAAGAAAACAGACAAACCGTATTTAAAATGTTAAGTGCCTGTGCCGTACTGTGGTTGAACACAAGATGGAGCCATGAGTTATAAACACATTAGTCTCCTATTAGTGTAGTAATTTGAATCAATAAGTTGTTGTTCTTTTTACCTTTTTATTCATTTAAGGAAAAAAAAGCATCACAGTTTCTACAAACAAACCATATAAAGTAGCACGACTGTTTTCAACACTGATGATAATTAAACAGCAAATCAAACGGTTTCTGGAGTAATGATGCTCTGATCACAGAACTAAATGAAATTTTACAATATAATCTATTAGTAAACAGTTATTTGAATATTCCACAATATTGCTGATATAACTGTTTTTTTATCAAATAAATGCAGCCTTGGTGAGCAGAAGATACCCCAAACTTTTGACCGATAACTTACAGTATGTTATCTTTATAATATCCTTTTATGGTTAGTTTAGATGCCTTCAGGTGTCACTCACCCTGCCGAAGTGCTGTGTGATTGGTAGGCGGTTCTGAAGGCAATCTGATTGGATGAGGCGATACGTGTGCGTTCCACAGACAGACCCGCCCCTCTGTAGCATATGAGGTTCGGCTTGGTCCTGAAAGGAAAAATCCAAAAATGTAATATACACACACAAACCACATTTTTTATTATATGCTGTTTAAGGAATTTAAACTCACCTTTGATGACAGGAGGTTTTTCAGCCCAAATTTGCTATGATATTTGGTCTGAAAAATGGAAACCATATGGAAAGTATGTAATATGTAATAATAATCAAATGTGGATTCTAAATTAACATTATAAACATAAACTTCAAATGTTTTTTTTTTTTTTTTTTTTTTTTTTTAAGTGACGTGGCATGACATACAGCCAAGTATGTCCCATACTCAAAATTCATGCTCAATACTCACTGCTTTGTTAGCTGTAGACTTCCATGTCACAATCAGGGCTCCACCCCCTTTCTGTGGGAAAATAAAGTGTTTTATTTTTTTTTTTATGTAAGTTTGTTTAAAAGCAGCTTTTGGCAGTCTAATCCAATTCTAGTTAATTTGTCAGAGCAGAAATGGAACGTCAAACAAACGTCGAACGTCTCTGCTGTAAACTGAACATTACATTACTAGATCATATATGTAATCAGTGTATAATGAGAATAGTGTGCACTGTATGCATACTGCAGATGTGGTAAGAGTTGTATGGTTGTCTGACATAACCTTGTTCATACTTCCTTTAAGAGTAAAACGTACCTTTAGGTTTCCCACCAATTGCCGACGCAATTTAGAGCTACCTGAGAGGAATCACAAGCAGAAGGGATGTTAAAAATGAGCAAACAAAAAAACTAGTCTGATTCTGTAATGAACATAAAGACACACCAGATGAAGCTCCACACTGAAGCACCTCCTCCTCAAACACATCATCCGGCTCTTTGCCCTGGTTCAGCATTTTCAGCCGGCCGTCAATAAACTGAGAACAAAATGAGATTATAATGGAAGATACCATGGAACATGGCATAGTCTGTTTAAATGTCTTTTTCTCTTATTATTTTCCCCTCCATTGTAAAACTCAAATTCCATTTGCTATTCTGTATTAAAGATTGGTTTGATGCATACTTTGTAACCAGTCTTGTGAAAATGGAATACAGTATGTGGATGCTCAAACAGCCAATGCTTTTTTTTCACACGAACAATCGTAACACTTCAGAAAACTTGAAGTACATTTGGGTGCGTTTTAAAGTTTTAATCTCAACATCCTCAGACCTCATTCAGAGCAAAAGAGCAGCATTAACATTCTACAAAACATATCCACAAAAAAAAAAAAAAAAAAAAAGCTCCACAGGAAATAGGAAGCCATGTGGGTTTGGAACAATATGGTCAATGTGATGGGTGAGTAAATTATTTTTGGTTGTATTCTTCCAAAACATAGGTGGAATTTACTAATATTTTCCACCATACTTCTCCTGTTAATCAATCACAGTACATTTAGACAATTGTTTTGTATTAGTTTTCTTAAATGTTTAAGTTAGTGCTGTTAAATGATTAATAGTGCTAAATCACATCCAAAATAAATGTTTTCGTCTACATAATATAAGCGAGTTGTATATTTATTATGCGTATATATAAATACACACAAAAAACATTTGTATATATATATATATATGTGTGTGTGTGTGTGTAAATTTAGATTCATATATAATTTATATTATAAATATAGTATTTTATATATAAACAAAAATTATTATTAAATATATTCATGCATGTGAGCATATTTATACTAGGGCTGTCAATCACTTAATTTTTTTAATCTTATCAATCACACCCTTTTTCTGTGATCAATCGCAATTAATCGCATATTTCATAGACCATTTGTCTTGTTTCAAATGTTTATTTTTGTCATCATTTGCTATATCCAGCAAAGTAAAGTTTGAAAGGTGATTCTCAAAAATCTGTATTTTCTGCACGTTTTTTTTCCAAGATAAATTGAGATGTCTTTCCAAAAAAAGGACACTTAGAAAACTCCAAAAGGAATGCATTTGAATGCATTCACTTACAGGATCATTGGACTGCAAACTTTACCAGAGTTTAGTGGCTTAAAATTATCTGGTCGCAAGCAGAGAAGCAAAATTGGGTAAAGGGTTAGGATAGAAATTGTGCTTCAGTAATTTTGCATTAATTGCAATGTATCGCATGCATTAACAATAAAAGCCCTTATGTATACACAAATATACAGAGTGCACACATATATTATGTAAACAATTTTTTTGGTCTTAACAATTTGACAGTGCTAATAAGGCACTCATTTAATGTGCCAATTTGCATATATTTCCAGTACAAAAAAATATGAACATTGGAAAAAGTCAGGCATAAAATTCATGTTTTATTTCAATTGACATGGAAGCAAAACATTGAAACAGCATGAAATAACAGTGGCCTGTAGTGTCTTTCCTAAAGAAAACTTCTGATGTTGTGGCTGTGTGTTTGCAGTTACCTCTTTGAAGCATTGCAGGTGAACCGCGCTCTCCAGAAACTCCCGCATGCTTTGAGACTTATGACTCAAAAACAACTCATTGGAGAACACGACCGGCCCTTCCTTCAACATTCGAGAGAGGAGCACTGCAGTAAGCATTTAGAAAACTCAAGGTAATGTTTATATGTGGATGTGTGTCACTCACGGCAGGTGACTGTAAGGCATCTCTGTATCCTCCGAACAGCAGAGCCTGCGCTCGGAGGAAAGCGTGCGCGACCCCTGACCCGGCCGATGCTGCCTGTCTCTTCAGCCTGACCTTCAGTCCCGCCACCTGCAGCAACAGAGTTCGTCGTAAACCTCCTCGTCATCCTTTGTGTCAGAGATCTGCGAGGAGGAAAAGAGTCTCACCACATCGGCCGGGATCTTTTTCAGGTCCTCGTGGGGCGACTCCAGGGTGTTGGTGTCCACGTTCAGTATGACCACGTCCTCCAGAGCGCGACTCCTCACTTTCTGCCGCACACAAACACACAGAACGAACTGTAATGTGAGTGTTTGTGTGTCAAAGGGCTGGTGTGAAAGAAACCACAGGAAGAGGGAAGCGTCTTACTTCTGCCAGGCTGGAGTGAACTCCGATGAGGTACGGCATCGGTGCACTAAAATAATGAAATGAGTGAAATTAGGCAACGTGTGTGTGTCTGTGATTAATTATCGTATATGTATAGATCATGAATCTAATATGTTGCTTTTACTTCAGTGTTCTTTTTTTTACCATATTGTTCAACAAACTAAAACGTTTTAGTAAACCAAATTAAACTCAGTTTCAGTTCTACCCAAAAAAGCCACATTTCATCAGTACTGGTCAACACAGGTTGCTGCTTGTAATCAAAATAGTATTTTGTACGTTTTTCTTATTGAAGACTTTTGTAGCTTGGTGATTTTGAACGCTTTTAATCTAAAGCCCCTTCGAAATATAAGAAAGAAATGAAGAGAAAGAAATATCTCTTGGGTGTCTAGCACTTTAAGTTAGTTTTGAACGTATTAATAATAATGTGAGTTTAAATCATGGTTTTGGAAGTTTTCTGAGACCCCTGGTACTGACACCACTGCTACAGCTTATTTTTATTTTAAAATGTGCAGCACTTCAACTTCTGCTCTTTTAAATGTGCTACAGTATATCAATTAATTTTGATTTTGTACTGTGTGTGTGTGTGTGTCTCACCAGCAGTAGTCCAGCAGATGAGGCGGCAACACTGGTATGAAGATGTGCTGCCAGTACATTGGGTACAGCATCCCGTTACATGCGTGTATGCAGGCCGTCAGCTAAACACACACAAACAAAACTATTAATTGCTGATTGGTGCATGTTTAATGGAGCTGCATTCTGACTCAAAGTAACACAATACATTTTAGTTACTAGTGATCTGCCCTCAGTGAAAGTAAATCTTTTTATTTTCATCAGAAACCGAATGATGTACTGCGGCTGGTTGGGACAAAAACTGTGATTTGTCGCGTATAGATTCATGTCACTCCTGGTTAGGTGTTAAGGCGTTTTCACAGTAGGGTTTCTGATGAGGAACCAAATCCATTTGACATTTTTCAGTTTGCTTGGTCAGTGTGAGAAGTTGCACGTATACAATTCCCAAATGGTCATCAAGGTAATGATGTGTGTTGTGCTTGTTAATAGCATAAAGCACTTGAAAGAGTTGCTTTTAAATGGACGCTTTTTATGAACTGGGAGGATGCATTTTTATCCAAAGTGAATTACACTAAAATAAATGATTATTTTATTCAAGGAATTTCAGTACATCGAACCCATGACTTTGGTGTTGCTAGCACCATGCTACTACTGTTGTGGTAGCCTTGTGAACCAAGCATGATCAGTTCTGATTCACAAAGGCTGTTGAATATTGAACTCACAGTGCTGAGTTTGCTGCAGTAAATGAGAATTCGTCTCTCGAACAACATGCTGGCGAAGAGCTGCAACAGGTTTCCCACGTCCACCGCCACCACCAGCTCCGTCAGGTTCCTCTGATACACAGACAGACAAACATACTGCTCAAATGTTTGGGAAAATGAGGGGAAAAAAAGAAAATATTCTGAAATATATATATATATATATATATATATATATATATATATATATATATATATATATATATATATATATATATATATATTATATTAATATTATTATTTAATATATATATTGTAAAATGTAATTTATTCCTGTGATCAAAGCATCATTACTCCAGTCTTAAGCATCACATGATCCTTCAGAAAAATTTTGATTATTATCAATGTTGAAGTTGTGTTGCTTCATATTTTTGTGGAAACCGTGACATTAGAATAATTTCTAAAAGATCATGTGACACTTAAGACTGGAGTAATGATGCTGGAAAGTTAGGCATTTAAATATATATTTTTCATCAAATAAATGCAGCACTTTAAAAAAAAATAATAATAATATTTTATTGTTTTTTTTTTAATTGTATTTTTTTTTTTTTTTTTTTACCAGTAGTGTATAATAACTGTGGAATAAAACAGCAAGAAATAAAAACCACACATAATAAAACCTAAATGGAAATATGGAAGAACTCACACTTTCTGGAATAGAGGGCAGGGCTTTGGGATCTGGTGCGATAAAGTATGGGATCTGATGGAGAGAAACATCATTCACCAAACATAAACAGTCAGTACCACGAAAGCAAGGCCTCCGAGTTAGTCTGCATCAAGGTTTTAGATGAATGCTTTGCCAGTTTTCAAGGACCCATTAATGATTTAGTTAAGCACTGTTAGGGATCCAGGGTTAGTTGTGGAAGCTGGATTAGTTTGATTTCACACTATGGATTGTATTAGGATTTATTAGACACTGGAGTGAAGGTTTAGTCCGGCCGGCTGGTTTTAATGCGGATCAGGGACTCACCCCCTCTGACTCCTCCCCTTTAGGGGCATGTCCACAGATGCCAGTCATCTCACTTCCAATCATTAGCTTCCCTCCCTCAGTGAAGAACACACCAACCTGATTGTGATGTCACACATGATGTCATAAACGGAACCTCCACCAGCCAATGAGCACTTACCATCTGAAGCGTGATAGAGCCATTGGCCGGAGGCACGGGGTGTTTGTAGAGGACCGACAGCAGCTCTTTCATTTCCTTGGTCTGGCCAAGCATTTGAATGAATGAAATGGTGTTAGCTTAATGGCTTCATAAATGTGTAAAATCATCAGGAGACCATTAAAATCATACCTGTCCTTTCGTTGAGTAGTCAGCCAGATTGTTCAGAAGTTTGTAGAAGACCTCAAACCAGGGCAAATAACTGTGTTAAGAGAGTAACCGCACTTTAGTGTGGTCAAACAACTGTGTAATTAGAGCTAACTATTCAAATGTAAAATCAGGTTATAACTCTGACATACACCTAATAATGAGACCGGAAAACTAAAAGTGAAATTGATTGCGGCCATGAGAAGCAAACTGTTAAAGGGGTCATATGATGTTGCTAAAAAGAAAATTACTTTGTGTATTTGGAGTAATGAAATGTGTTTATGCGGTTAAAGGTTCAAAAAGCACTTATTTTACACATAATGTACATTATTATTTATTCTCTATGGCTCGCCTTTCTGTAATGCATCATTTTTTACAAAGCTCATCTGTCTGAAAAGTGAGGTGTTCTCTGATTGGCCAGCTATCCGGTGTGTTGTGATTCGATGAAAGCCTCAAATGTGTGACGGAAATGTTACGCCCCTCACCATACTGTGATGACGTATGTCAGAAACAATAAAACCCATTACAAATGAGGCTTTTGTTATATTCAGTGTGGAAATAATTACTGATTATAATGACTTCCACTGTTTTATTGTATCATGCTGCATAAATATAATACCATGTCTGCATTTATGATCTGCTCAAAACTGTTGTTTGAGACATCAGTGGCAGATCCTTTTCATATGTAAACATACTTGCATAATGTGAGACACAAGTGCCATACTGTCCTTGCAAATATGGAATTGTCTCACTTTATAGGAAATATAATCTGTGCATGCTCTTCCTGAATGTGTTAATAAAACATTACGTTATAGGCCACTCTCACAGAAATGTGTGGACGAGTCTTAACTTTGATAAAGAATATCGGTAGCACTTTATTTTACAGTCCTGTTCCTTATGTACATACTATGTACTTATTACAGTAATTACAATAACTATGTAATAACTAGGTACTTACCCTAAACCTACCCCTAAACCTAACCCTACCCCATGTAGTTACCTTGTATTACCAGAACTTTCTTAGATAAGTACACTATAAATACATGTAAGTACACGTACTGTAAAATAAAGTGCAACCAGAATATCTCTTTGGATTTGGACTTTAGTCTTTGCAACTTTACAGATATTATTCATGCACCAAGAGCTTGTAACACTTAAAAGAGAAATGAAAACTTGAAATTACATCATATGACCCCTTTAATCAATCAAAGGGGCTTCACAAATGAGAACCAGTCAACAATCATTTCTTTTTGGGTGTATTTTGTGCATTTGCGACCTGAGGATGCATAAGCAGGTCTGAGAGCTGGATGTGAGTCTGCAGAAACCGAAGCGCTGGCATCCTTCCAGATCAGTCAAGACGAATGTAAAGTGCTGCACAGCAACAGTGTCCTTCACTCTGTCAACCAACCAAACAGCCTCAGTCTATCACTCATATAAGCTAAGAAGGCTTGAGCATCCATCTTTAATAATGAATTAATGATTTTCACCTCTCTATGTCGTAAGGGAAGCAGAAGCGAGGCAAAGACTGCAGAGCCTCCTGTGTGAGAACAGAAGAAACACAATCAAATAAAGGCTCTATATACAGTGTGTGTGTATATATATATATATATATATATATATATATATTATTTTTTTTTTATTATTTTTTTTTTTTTTGGCTTTCCCAAATAACCTTTCAATGCACAGTTCCTAAAAGAGTAAGAAACAAAATCATTAGAACAATTAAAAAATCTAAATTCACTATAAAGAATGGTAAGATTTCATGAATGTTAAAGTTTATTTGTGGAACCGATGCCATAAGAGTACACCAACTGAGAAATAGTTTTAAATTCAATATCTGATACTGTTCCATGGAGTAATATTATTTGACAATTGATTGACATTAGGCTGTCACTGAATAAGCAAAGTTGTTGCAGAAACTGATTTTCTTTAAAATAACATCTCAAATGAATCAGATTAGGAACCTTATTTTTTATTTATTTTATATGCATTTATACATGCAGTTATTTATTTGTGCATTGGATTATATTTATTATAATTTTCCCTAATTCTTAAAATTTTAAATTATGCAAACATTATGCAAAACATCATGGTAAGCAGAGATTTTATTTATTTAATTGTGCATCTATTTATTCATGCAATCGTTTATTTTTGCAGTGTTTCCATTCCTTTCTTATATATTCTTTAATAAAAATAAATACAAACAGGAAAGAACCACATTGATTCTCGAGTACTAACCTCATCATTAAAGTCTTCAGGGAACTGAAACAGCACATCAGGATCTATTCAAATAGAAACACACACACACACACGGGTCAGTCACATCAGCTCATTTCTCAACTAGAGGATGTGGTTAAAGTCAGGTCAAAGTTAGCCACGCAGGGTAACCAGTCCAGCTCAGCCAGACCTCATCTAGACCCAGTCCAACCCTGGCAGTCCCACCTCTCTTTAAACTGTCAGTGTGCTTCCTTTCACCCGTAGTATAACAGATCACAGCATACTAACTAGTTCCTCAAGCTTTTCTCATTCTGACGAATGTATCTGCCCTGCTGTGTGGTTTTTCTGGTTTAGTCATGTGACAGGAAGAGCCATTCTCAGAAGAGACAGTTTGCAAGTGTGTGTTTATTACATCAGTTAGTTAGTTAGTGTGTGTGTGTGTGTGTGTGTGTGTGTGGGGGGGGGGGGTACCCACCTTTATCTCTGGCGATTGGACATGAGGCTTGAAAGAACCAGTAGAATGTTTTTTCGGGGTTTTCTCTGAGAACAACAAAACCATGTGCAAAAACAGTCATCATAATAAAACTAACAAATCACACCAGAAAAACGTTTCACAGGACTGATGTGTAGAATAAACACTGTCAGAATGAGCAGCGACTGAATGTGAGTGATCAGCTCTGAATCATTTTCTGCTATTTCTTCTCACAAGATCTCAAGATGGTGCTTCATGAGCAGGATGTGGTTGACTACTAAATTAGAAGACGTGCATTGTCAGAAAATATTTCCAGTCATGAGTTTGACCATCTGTCTAAAATATAATTATGAAAATGTAATGATCTTAACAGCATGTCTGTCTGCTAAACCAATCAAACGAGATTTTTAAATGACAAACATGAGCAATGTTCAACTGAGATCTTTAAGCGCAGGATTTGTCAGATCGAAGCACTGTTTGAGGCGTTGTTTCCCAGGAGAAAAATCAGACTGCAATTGAGTCATACTAGATCTTATTCATTAGTTTCCCTTCCCAAGAGATGAGAAACCAGCAGATGTCGTGTTGAAGATGTATGTTTGTGTTTACATATTGATAGTTAGTGTGATTCTCCACACCTGTGTGAACTTCCACTAAAAATCACCAAAACAGCAGCTGATTCAAACACATCGAGACTTAAGAACCAATGAAGGAAAGTGCACATGGAGATACTTGATCTGATATTTTTCAAATTCAGTGACATTCAGAAGCAAAGCGGATTTGAGGACACAATGTATATTCACAGCCAGCTGAAATGATGAGGGACGGAGAAGTGATGCCTCTGCGAGTAAAGGTGTTCAAGCTCTCCATCTCTACTCCTGCAGATGTCAACTCAAAACTCTCCAAATGTTGCTGTTTTTGTCTTTTTTGAGTTTATTCACTGAATTGTGACATGATAGGAAACCTTGCATCCGAGAACAACTGAGCGAGGAAGAGGAAGTAAGCAGCAGACCACAAAGTGAGCAAACAGAGAGAAATCGACAGACAAACAGAGAGATTCTTACTTTATCCTGGAGCCCATGATGCACTTGTATATTAGGGCCCATTCGGGGGTGTTCAGGGTGTCAGCAGACCAAAGTCATTAGATCCTTTATTGACATGCTTCGACATACATACTCCTGCACACACACATCCTCACATCAAACAGCCAATTCCGCCAACTAGCACAGAACTTAAGTCAGCACTTCCTGATCTCTCTGTTTGTGTGTGTGTGTGTGTGTGTGTGTGTGTGTGTGTGTGTCCTACATGACTTTTGCCGGTCTAGTGACACTATAATATCCACTTTATAATCCCATATTCTCAATAAGAATATTTAGCCTTTTGGAAGATCTTTTAGGTTGAATGGTTTCAGAAACTCACTCATTTTAATGCTAGAAAGCTAGAATTGCAAAATGCTCAATCATTTTTATATGTAACATTTAATGCACTTTTATTATTTCATATACATATAGTTCTATGCTATGTTGTTGTTATACTTTTATATTATTTTTACAAACCCTATTCCAAAAAAGTTGGGACACAGTACAAATTGTGAATAAAAACAGAATGCAATGATGTGGAAGTTTCAAATTTCTATATTTTATTCAAAATACAACATAGAATACTTGTTAAATGTTTAAACAGAAAATGTATCATTTTGCATAAACACATCTCAAAACAGTTGGGACAAGCCATGTTTACCACTGTGTGGCATCCCCTCTTCTTTTTATAACAGTCTGCAAACGTCTGGGGGCTGACGAGACAAGTTGCTCAAGTTTAGGAATAGGAATGTCGTCCAATTCTTGTCTAATACAGGCTTCTAGTTGCTCAACTGTCTTAGGTCTTCTTTGTCGCATCTTCCTCTTTATGATGCGCCAAATGTTCTCTATGGGTGAAAGATCTGGACCGCAGGCTGGCCATTTCAGTACCCGGATCCTTCTTCTACACAGCCATGATGTTGTATACACAGCCATGATGTTGTAATTGATGCAGTATGTGGTCCGGCATTGTCATGTTGAAAGATGCAAGGTCTTCCCTGAAAGAGACGACGTCTGGATGGGAACATATGTCGTTCTAGAACTTGGATATACCTTTCAGCATTGATGGTGCCTTTCCAGATGTGTAAGCTGCCCATGCCACACACACTCACGCAACCCCATACCATCAGAGATGCAGGCTTCTGAACTGAGCGCTGATAACAACTAGGGTTTTCCTTGTCCTCTTTAGTCCGAATGACATGGCGTCCCAGTTTTCCAAAAATAACTTAAAATTTTGATTTGACCACAGAACAGTTTTCCACTTTGCCACAGTCCATTTTAAATGAGCCTTGGCCCAGAGAAAACCTCTGCGCTTCTGGATCATGTTTAGATATGGCTTCTTTTTGGACCTATAGAGTTTTAGCCGGCAACGGTGAATGGCACGATGGATTGTGTTCACCGACAATGTTTTCTGGAAGTATTCCGGAGCCCATGTTGTGATTTCCATTACAGTATCATTCCTGTATGTGATGCAGTGATGTCTAAGAGCCAGAAGATCACGGGCATCCAGTGTGGTTTTCCGGCCCTGACCCTTACGCACAGAGATTGTTCCAGATTCTCTGAATCTTTGGATAATATTATGCACTGTAGATGATGATAACTTCAAACTCTTTGCAATTATGCTCTGAGAAACTCCTTTCTGATATTGCTCTACTATTTTTCGCCGCAGCATTGGGGGAATTAGTGATCCTCTGCCCATCTTGACTTCTGAGAGACACTGCCACTCTGAGAGGCTCTTTTTAAACCCAGTCATGTTGCCAATTGACCTAATAAGTTGCAAATTGGTCCTCCAGCTGTTCCTTATATGTGCATTTAACGTTTCCGGCCTCTTATTGCTACCTGTCCCAACTTTTTTGGAATATGTAGCTCTCATGAAATAAAAAATGAGCCAATATTTAGCAAGACATTTCAAAATGTCTCACTTTCAATGTTTGAAATGTTGTCTAAATTATATTGTGAATAAAATATAAATTCATGAGATTTGTAAATTAACCCATTTCTTTTTACTCTTTGCTCTTTTACTATTTAGGAATTGGGTTTGTAACTGGCCTGTCTCTATTTGTGTTCATTCGTACTATATAAGCTAAACTCACACTTTCACCTAGTCATGGTTGAAAACACATAAACACATGTCAGGGGAAACACTGGAATAGACTTCCTCTATTGAGTCACTGCTTTTCCACTCTGTTTTTATGCTCTCATCATCATTGCTTATGTGTTTGCTACGTCTCTGTTAGTGAAGGGTGATCAGCATTAAACTGAACAGAATTCTGACAGTTCCTTTGACTAATATTGTCACTGCATTGAATGTGCTTCCAATTTTTGGTCCTTGTTTTGTGAGAAATGTTTCCCTCTAGTGTTCACTGGAGGAGCAGCATTTTACTTGTAGAAAATGTCCGGTCTTCTGAATGCAAGTACAGTCTTATTTAAAATGGTTAGGCCCAGATGATATTCCAAGAACATTCTAAATTGAATTTCTCAACTTGATGTGGAAGCTCATTTTGATCAGAGTAAAAAATAAATAAAAGACTTTGTTATTAGGACTTTATGTCTCACAATTTCTTACATTCTCATAATTGTCACTGTAATTGTCTATTTAATTTATGGAATTGGAAATAAGAATCTTTTCTATTGGGAATAAGATCCTGTTTCTTGTCTCGTCATTCAGTTATGACTTACATTATGCAAATCAATCACTTCAAATCATCAGAACTTGACAAAAAGATTGAATACTTTGCATTTCTTATTATTACTGTCGCTTGTTTATCATTTGTGCCATTAAACCATTGTTAAATATTACATGTTTTGCCTATTACTGTCACTTGTTTAACATTTCTGTTGTAAAAAATGCATTGTTAAAAATTAGCCTACATGTTCAGCTACTTCTAAACTGGTACTCTCTGAACGTTAAAGGTTAATTTGAAGCCTTGCGCTACAATTCTTCTGTGAAATGTCAAGCCTGCCTTTTTAAATTTGATTGACCATTTAAAATGTTTGGGTAAGCGCTGTTAGACAGCTAGAAATAATTTATACTTCACCACTAATAATAAAACAATACTGACGTTCAGTTAAATTTATTTCAAGAACGTTTGTTCATAAAGTCATATAGAACGAAGATTTGTCATGTGTTTATTCAGTAAATCCATTGTGATTTTAAGCAAATGAGACACAACTAAAATGAGAATCACACAGGAGTTTGAATGGACTTTCTCTGTTTAACAGCACTGGACTGAGATGATGTGGCATATGATTTAAAAATGGAGGAAGGAAGCTAAGGTGGAAGAGATGATGATCAGGCGGCCTCCTCTTCACCCTCCTCCTCAAATTCTCCCTCCTCTGCAGTAGCATCCTGGTACTGCTGATACTCGGACACCAGGTCGTTCATGTTGCTCTCGGCCTCTGTGAACTCCATCTCATCCATGCCCTCGCCGGTGTACCAGTGCAGGAAGGCCTTGCGGCGAAACATGGCGGTGAATTGCTCCGAAATGCGTTTAAACAGCTCCTGGATTGCAGTGCTGTTGCCGATGAATGTGGCAGACATTTTGAGACCACGAGGTGGAATGTCGCAGACGGCGGTCTTGACGTTGTTGGGGATCCACTCCACGAAATAGCTGCTGTTCTTGTTCTGCACGTTCAGCATCTGCTCGTCCACCTCCTTCATCGACATGCGACCACGGAAAACGGCGGCCACAGTTAGGTAGCGGCCGTGGCGCGGGTCACATGCAGCCATCATGTTCTTAGCGTCGAACATCTGCTGGGTGAGCTCTGGGACGGAGAGCACGCGATACTGCTGACTCCCCCTGCTGGTGAGAGGAGCAAAGCCAGGCATGAAGAAGTGCAGACGAGGGAAGGGCACCATGTTGACCGCCAGTTTGCGAAGATCGGCGTTCAGCTGTCCGGGGAACCTCAGGCAGGTGGTGACGCCGCTCATGGTGGCCGAGACGAGGTGGTTGAGGTCGCCATACGTGGGTGTAGTGAGTTTGAGAGTGCGGAAGCAGATGTCATACAGGGCCTCGTTGTCAATGCAGTAGGTCTCATCCGTGTTCTCCACCAGCTGGTGAACGGACAACGTGGCGTTGTAGGGCTCCACCACCGTGTCCGACACTTTGGGAGACGGTACCACGCTGAAGGTGTTCATGATGCGGTCGGGATACTCCTCGCGGATCTTGCTAATGAGGAGCGTTCCCATGCCTGAGCCTGTTCCTCCTCCCAGTGAATGCGTGAGCTGAAAGCCCTGCAGACAGTCACAGCTCTCGGCTTCTTTACGGACCACATCCATCACCGAGTCCACCAGTTCAGCACCCTCTGTGTAGTGACCCTTAGCCCAATTATTTCCAGCTCCACTCTGACCTACGAGCAGGACACAAAAACCAGTAACACTTCATACCCAAACCTACAAAGTATAATCCTGCATATTAGAAAACTGCGTTATGGTAAATTGTTTTAAATCCATACGGTAGAATCCTTAAACACCATCTCATTGATAAGCCACCTTGAACAGGAAATGCTCAAAACCTCTGCCGGAATCAAAACAGGTATGCATGCAATTAAACATTTTTTTGTTCTTACGAATTCGAGGGACAGTCTGCGAACAGGTACTAATTAATATAATACAAGTCCTATTTATCTGTCTATATATATATATATATATATATATATATATATATATATATATATATATATATATATATATATATAATGCATATCAGTTCCTTGGTCTCTGAGGGTTTTGTGCGAACTTAATTTCTGCATGAAAGTAAAAGACCCATATCAGAGGTATCTTAAACATTCAGAAATGAATTACTGCAGCTATACTTATTTGTCAAATATAGGTATTTGCATGCAATGAGATGCAAGCGGAAGGTGATTATTTACCAAAAACAAAGTTGTCAGGTCTGAATATCTGCCCAAAAGGACCGGAGCGGACAGAGTCCATGGTTCCTGGCTCTAGATCCACAAGGATGGCGCGAGGGACATACTTTCCCCCTGAGAAAACAGACAACCAGAGAATGAACCTCAAACATTAGGTTTTTTTGTATGTTGTAGCTCTTTGTTTGAAGATTCTGCACCTGTAAGTATATTTGAGAGGCTGAACTTTCCCCTCAATTAATAATCTTAATAACAGTTTCTTAAACTGCTCGATCCAGGTATCAGGCATGTGACGTTCCCTTGTGCTAAACCTGTGTGATATGCCTACCAGAGGCTTCATTGTAGTAAACACTGATGCGATCCAGCTGCAGGTCACTGTCTCCATGGTAGCTGCCAGTGGGGTCAATACCGTGTTCATCACTGATCACCTCCCAGAACTGAGTGAGAAAAACAATTAAAATAAAACCAAAATTCTCAATCTGATGCGGTGTAATAGGACTGGGGATAACACATCATGATAAATATTCACTGTAGTAAAATAATAATAATAATAATAATAATTGTATATATATAAATATATATATATATATATATATATATATATATATATATATATATATATATATATATATATGTGTGTGTGTGTGTGTGTGTGTGTGTGTGTGTGTGTGTGTGTGTGTGTGTGTGTGTGTGTGTGTGTGTGTGTGTGTGACGACAACTAGCCCAGCAGTCTCCCTTGTACTACGACAATATCTCTTTAGTTCAAAATGACGGCAAGGGCAATGTAACATATCCGGACACTATTTTAAGCTATATTAAGAGTTAATTTGTTGGAAATTTAAAGACTTATATAGAAGGAAAACGGGAAGATAAGAGCACCCACCCCATGAACAATGGTAAATGTCTACGCAGTTATATGCACACTGAAACAACAACAACAAAACCTTCCAAGACAAATTGATATTTTCTATTAAACGTGTTGGTATTATAGCTTATTCATAATGATCTTGCGATATTTTGACGATTTTAAACCGACTGACAGCGCGAGACAGCCGCCACACCCCTCTCTGACATCTCAACTATTATGACGTAATGAAGAACTCGCTGACCCTTTCGCGTTAAGGATGCAAATCAATTCTCAAAACTAGACATACCTAAAATAAGAACATCGAAACGAATGGTGCTTTGTCGAAATAACAGCCTCTTTATTTTCGTTTACCTTCGCTCCGATCTGATTCCCGCACTGGCCCGCCTGCAGGTGCACGATCTCGCGCATGCTGACCTCAGATGTCCAGCGACTTGTCCAAATGTCCAGTGGAAAACGATAAAATCTCAACAGCTCGTTATCACACCCTCTCCGGACGACTCTAACGAGACTAGTGCGCGTTCCCGTGAGCCTGCTTCCAGCCGTGCTGCATGATGACGCAATCCCATCTCCATGACAACGGAGCGGATGAGACGGTCCAGCGTTCTTTCATCTTTCTCCTGTCAGCCTCCTATTCCTTTATGGATTTTTATATGCAGTGAAGTGAATTAGCAGCGATGTGGAAATTGAACACAATTAATATTTTTCCTTTAATTTTTTCATCATACGGCAAACGTTCTGCACCGCCTCGTCCACTACGTTGTCATAGAAAAGATGTAATAATACGTGTTTAAAAATGGTTTCTAGAAAGAATCATCCTTTTTTATATATTTATTTTTTACAATAATTAGTCTGGCTTTCTGAATTGCTATGTGGTTGGAGATTAAAACTGAATATTTAATTACAACTGTTTTGGTGTCTGGATACTTTAAACACCGGTGCATTGATCGTTTTGTAAAGAGCTGACAAAAACTAATTTAAAAGAGGTCCTCCAGTGACCTTAGAACTCCTGTTCTCTCACTAAACAAAAAATAAAAAAAATAATTTAGTATTTCAAATGTCATTCCAGTGCTGAAGTTTAAACATTTTAATGACCCAAAAAGATCAACAGGGTGTTCTAGTTTTCCATCTGCCAGTTTTCCAAAGACTAAATTTATACAGCAGATATTTCCAGATAATCTATGTGAATTTTACAGGGAATAGACAATTAGTTCATGGACTTACAAGACTGTAGAAATGTTTGAAGGCCTATTTTATATTATGCACTTTATGTAACATTTATTCATGATATGCATCATTTGAATGCTGACTAACACTCACAATAAAGTCTGATGATCATGGGCACACACCTGTGTAAGCAGCTTTCAGACACGACTTGCTTCTTTTCTTTATACTTTAAATCTATCTTTAGAATTTATACTTTAGGCAGCTTCTAATGCATTAATTTAAGGGGGGGGGGGGGGGGGGGGTGAAATGCTCGTTTTCACTCAATATCCTGTTAATCTTGAGTACCTATAGAGTAGTACTGCATCCTTCATAACTCCAAAAAGTCTTTAGTTTTATTATATTCATAAGAGAAAGATTTCCCGGAAAAACACGAGCCGCTGGAGGCGTGATGTGTGGGCAGAGCTAAAGAATCATGAGCGCCAGTAGGCTTTTGCGTTGAGAGCGTTTGGAAGCTGTGACATTACTGTGAGGAAAAAAACATCCCAAACAAACCATGGCTAACAGTCAGATTCAGCGTATATTTATGATCCAGAATCAGATCCAGAGGCTGAAATTTAACAAGAGCAGCATCAGCAACGACGTCTCTATGTGGTATGTACTGAAACTGTATATATTTGCTTAGCGGTTATGGAAAATGACTAAGTTACACTTTGTCGTCTTTTTTTTTTTTAATTATTATTTTTTTTTTTAAGCTGTACATGTGGAAAGTGCAGTTTGATGACAACATCGCATGTTGTTTACTTGATGTGCTTACGAGCCGATAGCTAAGTTAACAACACAGAGATATTTGAAGCAGTTTTACTCACCGCATGCGGTTCCAACACACGATCGTGACCCTTTTTCGTTGGGACTGCATTATCCTTAAGAAATAAACGATGTGCAAATCCGGCGTCAAACTGGGCCTTGTTTGTAAAACAAGCATCTTCAAAATGCAGGGAACAAACACAAACACTTGCACAACTCCTTCGATGCTCTGTAAAAATAAACTCCATCCACTGGTCCCTTAATGCTGTTTTTTTTTTTTTTTTTGGTAATCTGTGCAGGGTTGTCTTGCCCTGGCTACCAAAAACACACATCTTTTGTGACATCTCGGTCTCTCACTCTGATCAGTGAATGTCTGTTGTGCTCTCAGTGCTCTGCTATACGGGAGCGCGCTCTTCCGGCAGAAGTGCCCTTAGGACCCATATAAGGAAATTCCGCTCCATCTAACGTCACACAGAGCCATACTCGAAAAAAACTTTCTGAAACTTGTGACAAACCGGAAGGAGTATTTTTGGAACAGAAATACTCCTTCAAACGTACAACTTATTTTTTGAAACTTTGTCCATGTTTAGCATGGGAATCCAACTCTTTAACAGTGTAAAAAACTCAGTATGCATGAAATAGCATTTCACCCCCCCCCCTTTAAGGACAAATGTCAAAAGGCAGATTTTCAGGTGAAGGGTAAATTCCGCTAAATGAGCGTCATGTCTGATTTACCCCAGGCATCACATAAACCAGAACTGCTATTGCTTGCCAGTATTTCCTCAAATGTAGCTACATCACCAAACAGTGGTTGTTCGCTGTGTGAGAAAAAATATAATTGAATGGACTTCAAAAGTCAGATGATTAGTATATTGTATATTAAAAATATTATCTCCATTCAACAGGAAAAAGAGAAACAGTGCTACAACATACAGCCACAGCCTCCGATGAATTCAACCAGCGATAGAATACATGAACCCTCTCAAGATCTCAGAGGAGGATTACAACAAAAACAGCAAACTTGTTACAAACATGAATGTGTTTTTGCCACAGTCCCGCTCACCAGACACATTATCCCTCTCTCCAGCATCTCCACTCCTATGTTTCTCACAGAAAATGGAGGAATTGGTGTATGCTGGGACTAAACTTTCCCATTCTTTTGCTGCAAGCCCCCAGATATCAGCAAAAAAAACAGCGTGCCCCCCAACCACCAAAGCCTGTGGGCCCTGCTCCTGTGAGAGCTCTCCGACCGCTGCCACAACGCCAGGGCCCAAACCCTCTATCTGCTGAAGGTGAACCAAAAACAACTGATAGCAGCTCTCAGTGATATGTGTCGGGTCCCCGCTATTATAGCAGCAACATTCACAAATGCTTACAGAACAAGCGGGAACCCAGTGTGCCTGTAGCTTTCTCTATTGCTCTTTTATTGTGTGACAGAAAGTCTAAGGCCATCTCAAGCCGAAGGGCAAACTCATCTAATCTGCAGCCTATTATGCATCAAACTAAGATTGATGTAAAGACACAAAGCACTGCCATCAAGTTAGCATTTTTAAACACTCGCTCACTAAAAAATAAATCATTTCTAAACAATGACTTTAAAACCACAAACAATCTGGATTTTATGTTTCCAAACGAAACATGGCTACAAGACAAGACAAGACAGCTGCAATGCAACAATCCTAAATGAAGCAGCCCCTCCTAACTTCACTTACATGAGTGTTTGCAGGACTGGTAGGAGAGGTGGGGGTGTAGCTGCTATATTTAAAGATGTCTATCAATGCAAGCAAGTGTCATTTGGTCAGTAATTGTCTTTTGAATATCTAGGGATTGTGCTGAAAGGTGCTCAACGCATTCTGTTCATTATTATTTACAGGCCTACAAAATACTTTCCAGCCTTTGTTGAAGAGGTCACAGAAATGTTATCAATTATTTCCTCAGAGTTTGACTGTTGCAATTGCAGGGGATTTTAATATTCACATAGATAATGCAGAAAACAAAACTACAAAAGAAATGATAACGGTTCTAAACACTTTTGACCTGATTCAGCATGTGCATGTCCCCACACACAAAGGTGGTCACACATTTCTGCAGACTCTGTTGATCGTCTCCTTGATTCCTGTGACTAGTCATGAGAGCCGTGGGAACGGAGCAATGCTGGTGAAGTGATTTGGAAATGAGCGACACCTGCTCCACTCACCGGTCTCAAGTCCCACGGAGGTGATCGAAAGGATACAAAAGAGAAGCGACGACAGTGAAGGACGAGGGAGGACCAGGCCTGGGCTTTATTTTGTGTTTGGTTTATTTTATTATTAAAGTTTTATTTGAATATCCGCCAGTTCCCATCTCCCTTTTCCTGTGATTGTGAAGATTTTATATTAATACACTGGTACTGAAACCCAGGAGGAAGGAGGGACGTGCTGCCAAAGATCCCTCCCCACTAGGGTGAATCCCCGGTGCCATCAAGCAGGCAAAGAAGTCTGCTGCCATGGACGCTCGAGGCGGTGGGCTGGAATGAGTTGCCTGGGATGGATGAATTCGCTGGCGACCGCCCGCGATGTGGAGGGGCAGCTGCCATAAGTGAGGGAGCGGAGGAGTCGGCGCTGTTCGCCATAATGGGGAGGAGCAGGGAACAGGGAACTCCTGCCGGCTGCCCGAAAGCGGAGGAGCCGTCGCTGTGCACCGAGGGCTATCCCGTGCCGCATCCAGTGTACAGAGCATCACTGATTATAAAAGGCTCTGTTGTATTTTGTTGTGCTATCCAGTGACGACACAGTGTTAGAACTCTTGTTAAATATCATTATGTATGATGTATGTATGATGCCATTCAGCACTGATAGATCTTTTCTATTTCAGAGACTGAAAATCATTGATAAACCACAAGGTTACTGTAACATATTTAAACAGTAAGAATAAATAAAAATGCATCTGTGACTTAATATTGCTTCGTATTTTTCAGTGGGTTGAAAGTTCTCATTAAAAACATAGCTTTCTTCTCATCTTTGTGCATTTTCAGATGTTGTGCATATTTCTGAATTTTTTTTTTTTTTTTTTAACTTCATAATATTGGTTGTCTTCTCTTGTTTCAGAGTTTTGCCCCAACCCCAGTTAAGCAGACCTGGGCAGCTGATCAAGGATCAGCAGAAACTCTGCAGAACATTGATCCTTCAGCCCAGGACTAGACACCAGTGTTGTAAGTCATTCTGTCTCTTTATAGTGCATGTTCAGAACATATTGCAGGAGATCTCAACATTGTCTCTGTTACGACCCTCTTAAAATGGTCTAGGGGTAAAAGGAGTAACATTCAAAAAAAATTGTGGTAAAACCTGTAAAACTGATGGAGGCAGCAAGAGACAATGCAGAGACACTAATTGTCAACAAATGTGATTTATTGTACAACGTGAAAATCCAAATAACTACCAAAAAGAATATAAATCATTAAAGACACAACCAATATATACAAATATTTACAACTCAGAAAACAAACAAAAAGAATACAAATAAACCCAAGAGAAAGAGGACGCTAGTGACGCCAAAAGAAAAAAAGAAACAAAACAAAAACACTTCTAACTTATTTTAAACCTCTAACCTAACTAAAGAAAAGAAAGCTAATCTTCACCGCCAGGCGCCATAAACTTCCCTATTCTCAACTAATAAAAATCAAATATACAGAGGGTGGCGTTCACCTCTTACCTAGGGTGTCTAAACAGATCGAGTTACCTAAATGTTGCACAATGGAAGTCGCACGACATCTTTCCTATCCACCTTCCTCTTGGGTAAGGAGTAAACGTCTTAGAGCCTAAGCTCAGCAAAGCTCAAAGAGCAACGCCATCCAAGTCACAAAGTGACAAATAAACAAACAAAAATAGCAAATCAAAAAGAGGTAAGGTAAAAGAAAAATGTCAAAACAAACCAATAAAAATTTGGCATAAACAAAGAAACAAATCAAGAAACAAGTAACATAGCCGCAAAAAACCCCAGAAAGCAAAAAGGTCTTCAGTTCACTTCCTTGCATGTCCTTTTATCTGATGGTAGAAACTTTACTGGCACTGGATAGGTCGGTGTCACATTGATTAATGAAGACGGACAGCTTCCAGAGCCAATCAGCAGACAAGGGAGGCGCCTAAGAGATTGACAGCCAAGGATGGAAAGAGCGAGAGAGAAAAGCAGGCACTCACAGGAATTTTTATGGATGTAACACTCCCACCCTTAAGAACAAACTCGTTTGTAAAAAATAAACACCATACCCAACTATGCTCTTGAGAGAGCATCAGCTAAGACATTCTCTGAACCCTTCTTATGTCTGATTTCTAAATTGTAGCTCTGGACAATAAGAGCCCAGCGCATTAAACGCTGATTGTGGTTGCACATTCGAGTTAAAAACACAAGAGGATTGTGATCTGTATAAACCACAATCGGAAGACTACTGGAACCAAGGTAGACTTCAAAGTGTTGTAATGCAAACAATAAAGCAAGAGCTTCTTTTTCAATTGTGGAGTAATTCAGCTGATGTTTATTAAACTTACGAGAATAATAACTAATAGGATGTTCTATCCCATTCTCTTCCTCCTTAATAAGAACGGCACCAGCACCCACAGCGCTTGCATCAACCTCCAATTTAAAAACACGAGTACAATCAGGTGCCATTAAAACAGGTGCATTACACATCAAAATTTTGACTGAATCAAAAGCATGCTGACTCTCAGCAGACCACTCATAAGTTTTAGAAGGGCTGAGTAGTGAAGTAAGAGGACTCACAATCGTAGAGAAATTCTTGCAGAAGCTACGATAATAGCCTGCCATACCCAAGAACCTCCGCAACTCTCTACGGGTAGTAGGAACCGAAAATTCCATCATTGCCGTGACCTTGGCCTCTACTGGTCGTACTTGGCCTTGACCAACCTCCTTACCCAGGTAAGTGACCGTTGCTTTGCCAAATTCACATTTTGCTAGGTTAAGAGTTAAATTTGCTTTAACCAGTCATTCAAATACTGTTCTCAACAGTCCAATGTGTTCTGTCCAACTCAGCGAATACAACACCAGATCATCAAGATATGCATTGCAATTTGGTACATCATGTAAAACTATATCAACGAGGCGCTGGAATGTTGCTGGGGCATTTCTAAGCCCGAAAGCCATTGCTGTATACTGGAGGAAGTTATCTGGGGTTACAAAGGCTGAAATCTCTGAAGCTTGTTGGGTGAGTGGAACTTGCCAATATCCTTTCAGCATATCAAGCTTTGTAACGAAACGTGCAGAACCGATGTTATCTATACAATCCTCCATTCGAGGTAACGGGTAACTGTCTGGCACAGTCACAGCATTTACCTTACGGTAATCAGTGCAGAATCTGAAGGTGCCATCGGGTTTGGGAACAAGCAGGCACGGAGAGCTCCAGGGACTGCAACTGGGCTTGGCTAAATCATTTTCCAGCAAATACTCTACCTCTTGACGCATAACAGATCTTTTTACGGAGTTAACCCGATAAGAATGTTGCTTAATAGGACGAGCTCCATTCACCTTAATATCATGTTTCAGGACATTTGTTTGTGTAGGAACATCACCAAACAGACATTTGAAATCAGAAAGTAATGTTACAATGTCTATCCTCTGATCCACAGTCAAATGATCAAGATAGGAGTGTAGATCTTCTAAAATCTCTGAGTTTGCTAACCTTGCACCCTGCTGAACAGCCTGGCGAAGCAACACACCATCTGTGTCCACACCCAAGATACTAGGAGATGGCGTCAAATCCACAGCCATCAGAAGAGACCGCGGGCCCTGCAGTCTGTTCCACAGCACATGCGGTTGACGACTCTCTAGTATGATAAGCTTTTAACATGTTTAGATGACAAACACAGGTTTTTCGTTTTCGATCAGGTGTGTACAACATGTAATCAGTTTCACTCATTCTCTTTTTCACAACATAAGGACCAAAGAAAAGAGCAGACAAAGATGATCCTGGGACAGGTAACAGCACAAGCACTTCATCACCTGGTTGAAATGACCGCACTACCGTTTTCTTATCGTATTTACTCTTCATGTCTTTCTGAGCATTAGCAAGCGATTCTCTAGCTTGCGACCAAGCAGTATGAAGACGATCTCGAAACGTGCATACAAAATCCAATACATTAGTGTTTGAACTCAACTTGGGCTCTAAAATCTGTTCTTTAAGAATTTTGAGTGGACCTCTAACTTGGTGTCCGAACACAAGTTCGGCTGGGCTGAAACCAAGAGATTCTTGACTGGTCTCTCTGACAGCAAATAAAACTAAGGGAACCCCCTCATCCCAGTCTTTGGCAGTGTCCTGGCAATGTTTCTTAAGCATTGATTTAAGAGTTTGGTGAAAACGCTCAAGTGCACCCTGACTCTGCGGATGGTATGCACTTGAGACCCTGTGAGAGATTGCCAGTGATTCAAGTACTTGTTTAAAAAGTTTTGATAAAAAGTTTGTACCTTGATCGGTTTGCACTACTTTTGGAAGTCCAAAAGTGGAAAAGAATTTCACCAATGCTTTTATTGATGACAGGCGCAGTGATTTTTCGTAGTGGAATCGCCTCTGGCAATCTGGTAGCCACACACATCATGGTTAATAAAAATTGGTTACCAGACTTAGTCTTAGGTAATGGACCAACGCAGTCTACCATCACATGTTCAAACGGTTCTCCAGTCACAGGTATAGGAGACAAAGGAGCAGGTGGAATTCTCTGATTCGGTTTCCCGACAATCTGACAGGTATGACAAATACTGCAATAATGAGTGACATCTTTTTTTAATCCTGGCCAAAAGAAATGGCTCAAAATCCTATTATAGGTCTTCGTAACTCCTAAATGACCAGCTAGCTGGTGATCATGAGCCAAGCACAAGACATGTTGACGATAGGAAAAGGGGACAACAATTTGATAAACAACATTCCAGTCTGAATTCTTGTCAACATGAGAACACCATTTTCTCATCAATAAGTCATTGTCAATAAAATAAGCAAATTTATTTTCCTTAGCTCCATCAAGGGAGAGAGCAGAATTAAAAGAAGTCACAAGAGTTTTATCCTCCTTCTGCGCAGCAATAATTCTCTCACGTGACACTGGTAATTTGAGTAAATCTGCATCAGACACAACTACACCTTTATTCTCAGTCTTTGAACCATTTTTCTTTTCAAGATTCATATCCAGTGATGCGTCACCTGACAACAGTGGAAACATGAAGGAATTAGACAGATCACCTACATCACCTACTCTGTGCGACTGAGCACGTGTGACGGCGCAGGCTGGAAAAACATCAGGGTAAGTTTCAGACAGTACCTCGAACTCACAAAATGCATTTGGTTCATCAACAACTTCAATAACAGGCATTACCTTTCCTCCTGCCAGGTCATTTCCAAGGATAAAATCAACACCCTTCACTGGAAGTGAAGGACACACAGAAACTCTTATGAAACCAGTACACAACTCGCTTTGTAAGTGCAAACGATGAAGCGGGAATTTCACACAACCCATCTCAATGCCCTGAACAATCACGCTAGAGCAACAAAAAGTGTTGTCAGACAGCTGTAATTTACCTGCCAAAATAAATGATTGCATGGCACCAGTGTCCCTGAGTATTCTTACTTCTTCCTGGTCCTCTCTTATCCCACTCAGTGATATTAACCCTTTCGACACAAAGGGTCGATAACTCTCATCAATTCTTTCCTCAGAATGCATAGCGACTACAGATTTAAGAGCTTTCACAAACCCCACGCTCTTTGGTTGTGGTTGCTGCTTGCACTTCAACGCCAAGCAATCTGCGATCATGTGCCCTTTTTTGTGACAGTAAAAACATTCACGCTCCTCTTTATTATGAGGGGGACTAAATCTGGAACGTGACATTTGAGATTGCGAAATGTCAATCTGTAACTTTTCAGGACGTGCAGAAGCAAATACATTCTTGTGGGTTAAAATAAACTCATCTGCAAGTACCGCTGCGTGTGACAAAGTAGTCACCTTCTGTTCACTAAGGTATACTACTATGCGTTCAGATAAGCATCCCTTAAATTCCTCTAGCAATATCAACTCCCTTAAGGAGTCAAAATCACTCACTTTACTGGCAGCGCACCATTTATCAAACAACACTCCCTTCTCCCTAGCAAATTCCACAAATGTTTGTGTAGGACTCTTTTTGTGTTTCCTAAAACGTTGCCTATAAGCTTCCGGAACCAACTCATATGCTCGCAGGATAGCAGACTTCACAGACTCATATTTCAGAATCTCTTCTAACGATAATGTAGAACAAACCTCTTGCGCTTTACCAAACAATCTACATTGTAAAAGCAGAGACCAAACCTCCTTAGGCCAATGAAGAGAAGTTGCGATGCGTTCAAACGCACTGAAGTAAGTATCTACCTCTGTTTCTCTAAATTGAGGAACAAGTGCAATGTGTTTACCCACATCAAAAGCATCTGGGGCTAAACCAACCCGCGGAGGAGTAAAAGAGACTTGAGCGGGGACTGGCTGTAAAGCAGAGCCGGTAGCAATGTTTGATGCACCTAGCTCAAGCTGCTTCAGCTTCACCTGCGTCTCAGCCTCAATTTCCAGCTTGCGTACTTCCAACTGCAAATTCAGTTCTGCTTGGCGTACCTGGGCTCTCTCTTGCGCTTCATAATGCAAACGGGCAAGGCGGACCTTCAGTCGCGATCCTTCCCGTGAATCAACAGAACTGGGTGAAAACGGCTCAAACGGTGGTAAGCCGGCCTTGGCTTTGACCTCGGCCTCCATGTCAGCATCAGCTCCACCACTACGCTTGTCCTCCTCCCCAGTACTGAATTACGCCAGAGCCACGCCATCCACATTGACATCTCCACCCGTTTCACTGCCCCCAACGTTTGACATAGGCAACAGCTGCAACTCATTCAAACGCAAGATCAGTGTTTGAGTGACTGTTTACTTACGACAATCTGAAAATGGTCTGCAATCTGCAATAAATCCTGCTTCCTGCATGAGTTAATTTGCTGTACAGATGGACTGATAACAAAATCTTGCAACTTAAACACTTCCATAATACCCAACCAATAAGCATTACACTACTACACCGCATGAGAAAATCCTGTACTGTCGCAGTACAAACAATGCAATGTCCATTGCTTTGCCACCAACACATTTACAAAGTTACCACAATTAACATACTCTTTTGGGATTAATTGATCCCGGACGAGCCCCTCTTAAAATGGTCTAGGGGTAAAACCTGTAAAACTGATGGAGGCAGCAAGAGACAATGCAGAGACACTAATTGTCAACAAATGTGATTTATTGGACAATGTGAAAATCCAAATAACTACCAAAAAGAATATAAATCATTAAAGAGACAACCAATATATACAAATATTTACAACTCAGAAAACAAACAAAAAGAATACAAATAAACCCAAGAGAACGAGGACGCTAGTGACGCCAAAAGAAAGAAAGAAACAAAACAAAAACACTAACTTATTTTAAACCTCTAACCTAACTAAAAAGAAAGCTAATCTTCAGCGCCAGGCGCCATAAACTTCCCTATTCTCAACTAATAAAAACCAAACATACAGAGGGTGGCGTTCACCTCTTACCTAGGGTGTCTAAACAGATCGAGTTACCTAAATGTTGCACAATGGAAGTCGTACGACATCTTTCCTATCCACCTTCCTCTTGGGTAAGGAGTAAACGTCTTAGAGCCTAAGCTCAGCAAAGCTCAAAGAGCAACGCCATCCAAGTCACAAAGTGACAAATAAACAAACAAAAATAGCAAATCAAAAAGAGGTAAGGTAAAAAGAAAAATGTCAAAACAAAACAATTGAAATTTGGCATAAACAAAGAAACAAATCAAGAAACAAGTAACATAACCGCAAAACCCCAGAAAGCAAAAAGGTCTTCAGTTCACTTCCTTGCATGTCCTTTTATCTGATGGTGGAAACTTTACTGTCACTGGATAGGTCGGTGTCACATTGATTAATGAAGACGGACAGCTTCCAGAGCCAATCAATCAGCAGACAAGGGAGGCGCCTGAGAGATTGACAGCCAAGGAGGGAAAGAGCAAGAGAGAAAAGCAGGCACTCACAGGAATATTTATGGATGTAACAGTCAACGGTTGTGATGGTCTTCTGCTCCGCCCTGGAGGGCTTCCCCCTTGACCACACGATTGTGGTGGTCTTCTGCTCCGCCCTGGAGGGTTTCCACCTTGACCACAGGGGTGTGGTGGTCTTCTGCTCCGCCCTGGGGGGCTTCCGCCCTGACCTCAAGGTTGTGGTGGTCTTCCACTCCGCCCTGGAGGACTCTGGCTTCAACCACAAAGACGTGGTGGTCTTCTGCTCCACCCTGGGGGGCTCTTGCCCTGACTACACGGTTGTGGTGCTCTTCTGCCCCACCCTGGATGACTCTGGCCTCAACCACAAGGACGTGGTGGTCTTCTGCTCTGCCCTGGGGGGCTTCATGTTGTTTTTTGCTTTTTGTGTTCACTCCTGTCCCTGTTCCTCTCTGTTAGCCTGGCCCTCCGTCCCTCCCCTGAACCTCCTCCGGTTCACCTCCCTCCTGGTCTCTGTTTTTTGTCTGTTGTGGAGCGTCTGGTAGCCGCTCCGTAGGGGGGGGGGGGTAGTGTCACAGTGTCTGGGTTGTGTTCCCTGGGGTTCCACTAGATGTCCTCCTTTCCCACGGTGTCTGTCACTTTATGAACCTTCTGTTCCCTTATTTGGTCACCTTCCTCCTTGTTTGGGTTAATTGATTATTCCCCACCTGTCTCCAGTTCCCTCATTACCTTCTGTGTATTTATACTCGGTCTGTCTTAGTATGTGTCACGGAGTCCTTGTTGTATGTTTATTCATGTCCGTCAGTTCGTGTCCTTGCCCTGTCTCCTTGTTTGTTTATGTTTGGATTGCTCTTCTGGTTTTGACCCCTGCATGGACTGTTTACTCTTTTGGATGTACCTTGAATAAATGACATACCTGAACTTGGTTCTCTCACCGTGTCTCCTTGCATCACCTGCCGTGACAGTTACAGGTTTTCCTTTTATAGTTGTATTGAGGATTGAGGAAGTGGTATGTCTCTTATAAATTGTCTCTGGTATGGAACAGTGATTAAACTGACTTGGAACCAGAATTCCGAGATGAATCCAGTATTCAGACAGACCATGGAATAACTAACATTTATTTACTAATGGAACATTATTCTAAAGTAATTGTTTTAAAAAATGTTCAAGAGTGTTTCACTTTGATCTGTTACTGTAGGAACATTGACTTTACATTTCCATACTCCTAAATATGACGCTGAACAAAACAAACTGGTTGTTTTATTCATGAACTTAAAATGAGTAATGGACAAAAGTTCACATCTGTCAAGAACTCGAATCTGCTCAAAGTGCCCCCAAAGTGTTGGACGAATTTAAACATGATGATGTTTTGTCAACAACTAAGTTTTTGCTGCTTTTTTGAGACTGCCATATAAATATATGTATAGATAATCTCACATACTGGTAATGTGGTTTAAGTGGTACATTGTCCTAATGAATTGTCTTTCTGAGACAGCTACAATGAAGCCACAGAAACAGTTCATAGTTCCTGTATTTCTATAATGCATTAATGAATAACAATAATTAAAATAAAATGTAATGTCAAGGTTTTGTGTTAATTCCAGCTGTGTTGAGTATTCTGTGAATAATTTTGATTTTAGGTGCATATTCTTAATTCTTTGCAAAACAACTTGAACTGTTTGCTATTGACAGGTTGGTATGTAGTTTAAATAAATAAAAAAATATATTCTTGACAAAACCTGTGTACAGTTTGTATTAATAATTTAAATTATTTAATTATATTAATTAATGGCCTAATTACCAGCTATCAGTTAAACATTCAAATCAGAACCAATACAAAACTGCAATGAAAACTATTAAATATGTGCAAATAAAGACCAGTACAAACTTGTAATGGAACCATCAGAACCAATACAAACTTGTAATGGAACCATCAGAACCATTACAAAACTGACGGAAACCATTAAACGGGGGGTGAAATGCTATTTCATGCATACTGAGTTTTTTACACTGTTAAAGAGTTGGATTCCCATGCTAAACATGGACAAAGTTAAAAAAATTAAGTTGTACGTTTGAAGAAGTATTTCTGTTCCAAAAATACTCCTTCCGGTTTGTCACAAGTTTCGGAAAGTTTTTTTCGAGTATGGCTCTGTGGGACGTTAGATGGAGCGGAATTTCCTTATATGGGTCCTAAGGGCACTTCTGCCGGAAGAGTGCGCACTCCCGTATAGCAGAGCACTGAGAGCACAACAGACATTCACTGATCAGAGCGAGAGCATTGCGAAATGTCACAAAAGATGTGTGTTTTTGGTAGCCAGGGCAAGACAACCCTGCACAGATTACCAAAAAAAAAAAAAAAAACAGCATTAAGGGACCAGTGGATGGAGTTATTTTTACAGAGCATCAACGGAGTTGTGCAAGTGTTTGTGTTTGTTCCCTGCATTTCGAAGATGCTTGTTTTACAAACAAGGCCCAGTTTGACGCCGGATTTGCACATCGTTTATTTCTTAAGGATAATGCAGTCCCAACGAAAAAGGGTCACGATCGTGTGTTGGAACCGCATGCGGTGAGTAAAACTGCCTCAGATATCTCTGTCTTGTTAACTTAGCTATCGGCGCGTAAGCACATCAAGTAAACAACATGCGATGTTGTCATCAAACTGCACGAGTAAAACTGCATCAAATATCTCTGTGTTGTTAACTTAGCTATCGGCGCGTAAGCACATCAAGTAAACAACATGCGATGTTGTCATCAAACTGCACTTTCCACATGTACAGCTTAAAAAAAAAAAAAACTAGACTACAAAGTGGAACTTAGTCATTTTCCAAAACCGCTAAGCAAATATATACAGTTTCAGTACATACCACATAGAGACGTCGTTGCTGATGCTGCTCTTGTTAAATTTCAGCCTCTGGATCTGATTCTGGATCATAAATATACGCTGAATCTGACTGTTAGACATGGTTCGTTTTGGATGTTTTTTCCTCACGGTAATGTCACAGCTTCCAAACGCTCTCAACGCAAAAGCCTACTGGCGCTCGTGATTCTTTAGCTCCGCCCACACGTCACGCCTCCAGCTGGTCGTGTTTTTCTGGGAAAAATCGGTACAGACTATCTTTCTCTTATGAATATAATAAAACTAAAGACTTTTTGGAGTTATGAAGGATGCAGTACTACTCTATAGGTAGTAAAGATTAACAGGATATTGAGTGAAAACGAGCATTTCACCCCACCTTTAAATTTGTGCTAATAAAGACCAATACAAACTTGTAATGGAACCATCAGAACCATTACAAAACTGTGATGGAAACCATTAAATATGTGCTAATAAAGTCCAATACAAAATTGTAATGGAACCATCAGAACCATTACAAAACTGACGGAAACTATTAAATATGTGCTAATAAAGACCAATACAAACTTGTAACGGAACCATCAGAACCATTACAAAACTGTGATGGAAACCATTATGTGCAAATCATGACCAATACAAACTTGTAATGGAAACCAATACAAACCAATAAATCCTAATGGAATATGCCCAAAACACACTACGTAATGGAAACCATTTGGTAATGGTTTTAATGGTTAATTGCTGATGGTTTGTAATGGTTTTGTAATGGAAACCATTAGAATTTCTGTAATGGTTTCTATTGTTTTTTTCAGCAGGGATAATGGAAATTTGCAGCATTATGTGTCAATATTACATTTTATCAAGCGTGTAGTTATTCGTTTAATTGAGAAGGGGTCAAATTAGCTAATATTTTCCTCAGTTTAACAATATGTTTAACCCCAGCCGGCATTTCAGCGTTGATTCAACGTTGAAACAACGCCAGGCACCATGGTTGAATCAACATTGAATTACCTTTCAATTTTGCAAATTGGATCGACGTTGATGCACCGTTGAAATCGTGACGTTGATGCAGTTGAAATCACGACGTTGATTCACCGTTAAAATCCCAACGTTGAATCAACGTTGAATTACCTTTCGATTTAGCAAATTGGATCAACATTGAAATCACGATGTTCACCGTTGAAATCCCGACGTGGATTTACTGTTGAAATCGCGACACGGTTTCACCGTCTTACCTGCATTACGGGTGAATTAGGGTCGTTCTGCAAACCTGGGAGGAAAGCTGAATGAGGTGTTGATTTTGAAAAGTTAATCAACGTTGATAACACGATGTTGTTGCCCTGTCGTACATTGCACCGTGTATAAATGCACCTAGATCCTAGTTGGCATTTAGATCAACACTGTACATGCAAGGCTAAAAATCAAATGACTGGCAGCAATGGCTTTACAATCAACTTCAATAAACTACCACATGCTCAAAATGGTATAACAGCAGTTTTATTTTGGAAACATACTGTATAAAACAGATGAAGATAATCCCAAACTTTATTTTTAGCAGAGTATGCATAGATGTATTGTTAAAAACATGTAGTAGAACAATCCAAATAAAATAACATTTAAAGGTTTTTGTAAAATAATTTGGCATATAAATGCATATTATTTGTGGCACTTGCAAGAGAAACCCTTGTACTTTTATGACTGAAACCAGTTGATCTTTTATTTTGGAGGAAAACTACAGTTTCTGTCAAAAACATGTTTTAGCAATGTGTCTCATTACAAGAGATGTGTAAATTTGTGCAGTGAAAATGTGTTGCACAGTTCAAGAAGGGAACCTTCAACCAGGACCGCTGTAAGGGGAGGGAAGATGAGAACAATTCCAAAGGCCAAGCATTAGAGAGGGCACCCCGAGTGGGGGTGGGGCTGTGACTTCTTTCCTGTGGGGAATGCAGAATGAGATTTCTACCAAAGGGGACTCTAAAATGTTAGAACCAACAGCCTCGTGCATATAGTGTGGTTGTGCTTCGGGTGATCCTTGAAAGAGTCCCAGCGCTAGGTCCATTCTGACGCCTCCACTCTCTCCCACTTGTGCACTTTCTGTACCGTCCTGTATAAACATTTACATTTAATCATTTAACAGACGATTTTATCCAAAGCTACTTACAAATGAGAACAACAGAAGCAGTCAGGTGTACAAGAGAACAACAACAGTACACAAGTGCCATGACAAGTCTGTTAGTATAGTATAGAACAGAGCGCATAGCCAGGTTTTTTTTTTCTTTTTAATATGAAAGACAAGAAAAGAAGGAAAAGTTCTAGTATTAGCTGGTTAAGTGCTGGCGAAAAAACATCCAGTTACACTGTTTTAATCAGAACACTAGCAATACAGTGTAGTAAAACAAGTAAAATCTGATTCAGTAAATTTTTATTAAACTAAGTACAATCAAAACCTATCACAAAAGGTCAAAGCATCTCTACCAGAAGTGACCAATTGAACAATGAACAAATTAACAATTTCTTACCAATGTTTCAAGAATAAGCTGGATCCTTGATGACTCGACAAGGTGAAAGAAGAAATGGTTTACTTAAAAGTTCTTAGATTTAATTTTATACCATTTTCTTTAAACCATTGGTTCTCAAACTATTTATTAAATATTAAGTTCCACCATAATGACCAACATTAAATTTCAGCAGCGTAGTAGGTCAAACTATTCAGCTACAGCTCTACAGTTAAAAAATGAGGCAGTTTTATTCTTATAAGAATATTTATTGTTGTCAGCCACTTTACCATGGTAAATACAGTTTGAACATTAACACTACACTGTGCTTACATACAGGTAAATGAAAACTTAGTTACATAACTTTACTGTACATTAACTGTACTTAAATGTACAAAAAAAGTACTCAAAGATTAAATTAAAATGTCTTAACATTAATATTTAATTTAGTGATTCACCTGCGTAACCACTAGAGAGGGTCTGACACTGAGAACCACTGCTTTAAACAATCCTCATTCATTTTTAAATTCATTTTCATTAATTCATTAAAATTGTACCGACATTTGCACTTATATGTTTCAGCAAACACTTTGAAACTATTATTAGAATAAAAACATATATAACACACCTAATGCATGGGATTCATATCAGGAAAATGTGGAAAACTCTCTAAAAGACCAGCAACACAGTAACGTTAGGTGAGCATCTAACTCGCTCTGTGATAAAGCAATGCAAAAAAACACACACAGGTATTTATTTATCTTCTGCAGGTTACATGTCCTTTAAGCTACCCATTTGTAAACTCTGGTTATACTTTACTATTTTCAAAAGATAATAAAGGTAGCGATTTTATTACCTCATTTTGCCAGTATGTTTGCAGGACCTCACAGAACACATCTGACCCTTCTTGTGTTCAGTTTTTGTTCTCCTTTGACATATCATGACTCAAATTCGCTCAAAAAAAAAAAAAAAAAAAGAAAATTAACAGGCACATATTAAATAATTCGGGACCGACCGAGCAGTCAGTTATAACGAGCAGCAGCTCACAGTTAAGGCTGTTTCACACGGCAGGATAATTTGGCCGATTTTAGCCCCGATTCGCCCCTTCCGACAATCTTAGGATGCTCCGATTATCGTAAAATAATCTGATCAAATATTCCTGCCATGTGTGGTGTGTTAAGACTGCTCTCCTATGCTCGGAAGAATGTCGGGACCGCTCCGATCTCAAATCGGGGATATCCAACATGTTGGATTTATTTGGCCCAATTTCTTCTCGTGTGTGGTGTCCCCTGAGGACAAACAATCACACAGCCTGTGGACTGTGGCGTGTAGTCAATCAGAAAGCGAGGTGACGAGGCGGTGAGAAAGTACCGGGAAACAAAATCAAAACAGCCGGCGTATATAATATAACAAATACAAATAAAGTCGATGGGCATAACTACATCCACAACTGCAGTCCACCAGAGTACATGGAAACGAATATATGAACGTTTATTTCAACGGTTATTAATCTGTGTAGTACGTAACAACATTTCTATGAGATAAAACAACAACTTATCTCCATATTATGATATAGCAAGTATAGTCCATGCTCGCGTTGTCTCCACCTCTTTGACCATCGCCTTTTCTTGTTTTTCTTATGTTTTTTTTTCCGTTAAAAACAAAGCACAAACTATGGCCACTGCATCCTCTTCGTCCGCCATGATTGTTTACTCTAAAGTCACGTTTGATCTCGAGGGATTTTGCGAGATTTCCCGTCTGACCTGGGAATGCTCGGGAGTCAAATCGGTTCGTGTGTGATGTGTTGATATTGCCGTGTGGCTGCACACCACACACGGAACGACCAAAACTGTTAGACCCATGATTTTTTATCGCCGTGTGTGGGGTCTCTCAGGTTTGGAAAATCGGCCAACAATTTTAAAATCGTTCCGTGTGAACCAGGCCTTAGCCGCCTCACTCACCGAAAGACGACAATAACGGTCATATTTTTTAAATGTAGAAAGGCGCGAACCGATTCATTGTCCAGTTTCCTGAATGACAGCCAGATTAACCAATAATGATCAAAGTAATAAAACAAAACTACCAATAGGAGTTGTTTCAGTGTGATAAAGCAGCGAAATGTATTTAGTTTTATTAATGATGATAATATTTAACATATACCTTTAGATTTTATAATAGGTATAATACATATTTTATAATAATTTAATATAAATAATTTAAAAGTTTGTTAACCTTTTTCAACCATTTAGCATTAAACATTTTTAATGTTGTTTCATTAAAACAACTGACCTTATTTCAACCATATTTCAATGTCTAAAGTTGGTCATGTGCTGGAAGTTTTTCAACTGTTAATCTTTAAACGTTGAATCAACGTTGTTTCAATGTTGAAACCACAACTGACCTTATTTCAACCATATTTCAACGTTGAAAGTTGGTCATGTGCTGGACGTTTTTCAACCATTCGGCTTTAAACGTTTAATCAATGTTGTTTCAACGTTGAAACCACAACTGACCTTATTTCAACTGTATTTCAACGTTGAAGGTCGGTCATGTGCCGGCTGGGACGTTAGGGGTCCGCTGGTTTGCCGTTTTAAATTCCGATGTTTTTGGCTATAAATCAACAGTACGTAACGTTAAACATAAAGTATGTCATGTTATATCATTCAGAATTTAGGCGACGCGGTTTGACCATAGACTGTAAAAAAATGGGGTCTGATGTCGGTGTTAATGTTCCTCAAAAAACCTTAACTTTAGTCCTAAACCCAATTTGTGTAACGTTACACAACATCATTTAACTAATCATAATAATAGCCCAACAATAATAAAATGCCAACAAGAATTACTACGATACATTAATACATGTGAATTATTGCATCTATCTTTTTTATTTAAATCTGAAATAATATTAGATCAAGACTTTTCCCTCTTTAAAATTAGGTTGTAACGTTAGGCTAAATTTGTTTTGTCACAATACCAAAATTATGACTTTTGACACAATCCCTTATTAAAATAACATGACCTAATAATGAACTGTACTTCTACAGCATATTAATATGTGTTAATGTTCATTTCAACATTTACTAATACATTCAAATCAGAAATTGTACTTGTTAACGTTATGCACTGTGAACTAACATGAACAAACAATGATCTGCTGTATTTCTATTAACTAATGTTATCAAAGATTACCAGATACAGTAAGAAATGTAGGCTATCACTCCTGGTTAGTTATTAATACATTAACTTTTGTAAACAAATCAAACCTAATTGTAAAGTGTTATCAATTGTAAAAAAAAAAAAAACTGCTTGTTCATGCCTTGCTTTTTGAACATTCTCTGCCCTTTATTTAAAATAAATATATAATTACATTCCACATGCTCTCAACAATCACATTATCAGTTATGTTAACATTCTCTAACCATTCACAAATACAAACCCCAACCTGTCATAACCTGTGGGTGCTATGAACGAATTCTTATTTCATGATTTGAGTAATTTAATAGTTGTTTTAAATAAAATTGTATGAGCACAATATAGTCTATAGTTTATTTTATCTTTGTTATTAAAATAAGCAAAGATGCAAATAATAAGCAATATGACAATTACTATAATAAGACCAAATAAACAGTGCTTCAACATTTTTATACTTTTATGTTCCCACAAGTTAGTGTAGCCATGATGAAACCAAGTGAACTAAACCTGTGTCTTCACTGTACATGTTATATGATGTGCTTATAATTTATATAATGAAAAAAAAAAATCTGCACTTGTATTAATATCTGAAATTATGCCTGATATAACTATGTAGCCTGCTTTTAACCCTGCCTTTTTTACAACAGATTTTGTTTTTGTTTTTTTTTTCTTACAGATTTATTCGGTGAGACTTTTCCTTCAAATTATCATCATGGACACTGCAAGTAAATGTAAACAAAATAACTTTAGAAGGAGGGTTGTTAAAAAAGTAAATTACTTATTTGACTCCCTTGGTTTCGTTCACAGAGGTGGAATCTGATGATAATCAGTCTGATGAGGGGGATTTAGAGAGTGACGATTTGGTTGCTTCACTGGCAGGCTGGGCTGTAAATTTTGGAGTCTCTCTGATTGCTTTGTCTGCCCTTTTGACTATACTTAGGGTGCATCTCCCTTTCCTTCCTAAAGATGGTAGAACTCTGCTTAGAACAAAAACCTCGTACAAGACTCAAATGATAGCTGGTGGAGATTTTCATTACTTAGGTATACTACATTCACTAAAGACAGCATTTGAAAACGTGGTCCAAAGTTCCTGACCAACACATTTTTAGACTGCAGTTAAACTTTGATGGCATTCCACTGTTTAATAACAACTCTGTACAGTTTTGGCCAATACTTGGTATTCTTCAAGACTGTAAAGTAAAGAGGCCCTTTGTAATCGGACTGTTCTGTGGTAGCTCTAAACCAAAATCTTTGAACGAATATTTGAAAGATCTTGTAAGTGAATTGAAAACACTGAGCTGTGGGTTTGGCATTAAAGGCAAATGGTTCTTTTTAAAAGTTAGTTCTGTTGTATGTGATGCACCTGCTAGGGCTTTTATCAAAGCCATCAAGAGTCACACTGGCCACTCTGCCTGTGGTAAATGTACTCAAACTGGCTTGTATCTCAAACACCGAATGACCTTTCCTGAAATTAATGCCCCACTTAGGACAAACCTCTCTTTCCGGCAGATGATAGATGAAGACCATCATGTTGCCAAGTCTCCTCTAATAGAAACAAACATTGACATGGTTGGTGGTTTTCCTCATGACTACATGCATCTGGTTTGTCTTGGGATAATGCGGAGACTTTTAGATCTTTGGCTGAGTTCAGGGCCACTCCGTGTTCGATTATCTTCTCGGCTCAGTCAAGTAATTTCAGATTCTCTTGTAGGGTGGAGATTTTACATACCTTCTGATTTTGCACGTAAACCAAGACCACTAACACATAGACTGAGGTGGAAAGCTACAGAACTTAGGCAGTTCTTGTTATACACTGGTCCAGTGGTCCTTTGTAATGTCCTGGCCCCACCAGTGAGTGTACAGCCATTTTATGCTTTTGTCAGTTTCTGTTTATATTCTTCTCAGTCAGAAATTTTGCTTTCTGTTAAATGAGTTTGCTCATACATGTCTAGTGTCTTTTGTTGAACATTTCGGCGTGTTATATGATCAGGAATTTCTTTGTTACAATGTGCATGGATTAGTGCACCTCTGTGAGGACGTGAAGCAGCATGGTCATTTATATGTATTTTCTGCTTTTACTTTTGAAAATGTCTTGGGCACTCTTAAAAAGCTTGTCAGAAGACCTAGCAATCCTTTAGCCCAAGTCATTCGCAGGCTATCCGAAATAAATGCTCAGAGCAATGCACGTGATGAAACTATCAATAGGACCCTTAGACATGAACACAACAATGGCCCTGTAGCTTTGATATTTTCAAAAGCAGTTAACCAGTTTAAAGAGGTTTTCCTTGGTGTGACAATTGTGTGAAAATACAGAATAGTATTGCCACTGTTGTGAACATAATTTTGAGCGAAGGAAAAGTATTTTTTGTGTATAAAGAGTATAAACATAGAAGCTCTTTCTTTGACTATCCAATGAATTCAAGTGATTTGGGAATTTTTGTTGTGAGGGAACTCTCTGAAGACATGCACATCTCAGAGTTTGATGGCAGTATTGAGAAGTATGTTAGGTTACCTCTTAGAGAAAATGTTGTTGTTTTTCCATTACTACATTCTGCACAAGTTCATGAAACAGAAAATTAAATATGGGATGTGTGGCCATAAACCAGTACAAAAGTCTCAGTTGGTAAGTATTTATCTAATTGTTGTTTTTGTTATTTCATTTCATTTTATTGGAGGATAACCCCTTGAGATGAAAACATCTCATTTTCGAGGGGGTCCTCAAGATAGCACCAAACACCTACAAACTCGCACATAAAGCTCTTCCTCACAACCAACCACCCCAACCTGTCCCAACCCTGTCCAAAGTGTATTCACATAAACAGTATAGTATGATATTAAGATATTACAGGGGAGAACCATATTTGACGAATCCACCAAAAGAAACACATATATAACCTGGATATACATACATATACAAAAATAATGTATGCATGCACGCAAACATGCATGCATGCATACATACACATGTACACATACATATACATGCACATATGCTCTCAAACATAGATGCATACATGCATTTAAGCATTATCAGTCGAGCAAGCAATATTTTTTTATGCTTTCTATATCTTTCAGGAGTTTTTAACTGTTCTGACAGGCGGTTGTTGAAAATAAGAACGTGTTCTTTATAGAATAGTCCCCTTAAAAAAAAAAAATTCTGTTATCACTTAAGGGTCTTTCACACAGGTCGTGGTATGCGCGGCGCTGGACGCTGGGCTCCGCGTTGCCCTTCAGATACAACATGATTTGCGCTGCGCTATGCCAAGAGTAGGTGGAGTTTTCAAAACTGCCCTTTCTATTTATAACAGTTCTTCTATCTAATAACGTGCAGGCCTGTTAATTGTATCGTACAGCTCAGGAAATTCTGACACAGTACAGTACTAGTCCATCCATTTTGATTTCCGTGCTTGTTTGGATGCCCCGATCGACTCTATTGGGCGCGCTGGTCATTGTCACAGAGTGCAGCTGAACTTTGACTGTGTGAAAGGCCCATTACTCACTCTCAAGTTGTTCCAAACCTGTATGAACTTCTTTCTTCTGCTAAACACAGAATAAGATATTTTGAAGAATGTCGGTCACTAAACAGTTGAAAGACCTCATTGACTTTCATAGTATTTTTTTTTCTTTTCTCTTCAACTGTTTAGTGACTGTCGTTCTTCAAAATATCCTAGTTCTGTGTGCAGCAGAAGAAAGAATACAGGTTTGAAACAACTTGAGGGTGAGTAAATGACAGAACTTTCATTTTGTGACTTAAAATTAAATAAAGTATTTTAAATATACAATAAATATCTTATTAACCTCATTTACACTTGTGTTTATAATGAAAGGATTAGCAGTGTTAAATGGATTCTGACTTTCTGAGTTGCACCTCTGATTGGTTATGTCATTCCAAACTTGTATGATGTACTTCTGTTGAACTCAAATGAATGTGTTTTAGTATGTGAACAATATTTTCAGTTTTCAGACTCATGTTCTTTCTTTTCTTTTTTTTTGTTCAATAATAGGCATGTTTCATATCGTTTCTTTTTTGAAAACAAATGAGGTGGAAGTGGTGCCCAGCGGTTGGGTAGATGGTGACCAATGTGTCTGGCCACACCTAAGAGGGGAGAGTCTCACAAAGGCTGTGAAACTTGCAATGAAACCCAAGAAAGAGTGGAAAATCTTTAAAGTAAAGCTTCTCTACACAACAGGTATTTCTGTAAAATTACCAGTACAACTTTTCAACTAAACACAGAAAGGTGCTGTTCAAACATGCAATGACGTTCTGTCTTTTTACCAGTAAGATACCATTCACACATCAGTACCAGAATACTAGTAGCCTCTGATGTTAGTTCACCCAAAAATTAAAAATGATTTAATTGATTCTGTAATGTCGTTCTGAACCCATAAGACCTTTGTTCATTTTTGGAACACAAATGAGGATACTTTAGATGAAATCTAAAGGTTTAGATGTATAACGACCTACACCTAGGTACAGGTTAACACCTGATGATATTTCTTCTGGGCTTTTGAGTTACAACAAATGTGTTTTAGAAACACATGGTTATAACAGCCAGAGAAAACACTGAGACAGAAGTCAAGGGTCAAGAGCCCAACTAAAGCAAACACTGATCTCTAACATGGCTACTTCAAATGAAACAATAAATCAACATCTAAACCTTAGTTCATTCTCAATAAGATCTTCTGTAGACGTCTGACAGAAATAAAGTCAGTCTGGTTATTGATAAGAGGAGTGATGCTGTTTGTGGGGTTGTTTAATCAGATCTTGAGAGATTTCATGTATTTTATTTCAGTTGATTTCATGTAAGGCTGTGTCTGAAGTCAGTTGTAGTAGTTCTTGTGTTTCTCTTTTCTTCTGTGATTCTGTTTGTTAACAGCAGCTGTTCATCACTAATGAACAATTATCACTCAGTTAATCACTTAATTACTTAACTGCAATGTATATCTTCTTTCAGTGAACTCAACTGAATTAAGTTCAGAGTACTCATAACTGTTAGTTTTTTCAACTTAAATGGTTTAAGGCAATCGGTTTCCTCAAACGGTTTGAGTTAACATAACTTAAGGATATCTGTTTACTCAAACCGTTTGAGTTAAGTTTACTTGTCAGGTTTTAAAGTCAAGGCAATCGGGTTACTCAAACGATTTGAGTTAAGTTAACTTGTCGGGTTTTACAGTGAAGCAGAACTCTTCTCTTCCATTCAATCTGATACAGAGAATGGGGCTAAAAAACCTAGACGAATTTTGAAGGCAAAAATCTCTTTTCCAACATGTTTTTTATTCTGTTATGAGTCTTATTTTATTGTTTTTATTATTGTTTTTCAAAATTGTAAAATAGAAAATATATTTTTCCGTATATGGCAGTAGTAACCTTGCCAATTTTTATTTTTCTATGAAAGGAAGAGCTTTAGACTTCAAAACTGTAAACTTTTGAGTGACAGTGATGATGATGATAATGAAGGGCAAAACTTTAAAGTCCTGGAACCACCGCCTCGTATTAAGCCACCAGCATATCAAACATTAAGTCTGTCAACTCAAAGCCCCTCTTCAGCAAGACAGCAGCCTCCTCTCTGCCAGCCAGCTAGTCAGCCACCAGCAAGTGACCAATTCCCTTCCTACCAGCCAGCTAGTCAGCCACCAGCAAGTGACCACTTCCCTTCCTACCAGCCAGCTAGTCAGCCACCAGCAAGTGACCAATTCCCTTCCTACCAGCCAGCTAGTCAGCCGCCAGCAAGTGACCAATTCCCTTCCTACCAGCCAGCTAGTCAGCCACCAGCAAGTAACCAATTCCCTTCCTACCAGCCAGCTAGTCAGCCGCCAGCAAGTGACCAATTCCCTTCCTACCAGCCAGCTAGTCAGCCGCCAGCAAGTGACCAATTCCCTTCCTACCAGCCAGCTAGTCAGCCGCCAGCAAGTAACCAATTCCCTTCCTACCAGCCAGCTAGTCAGCCACCAGCAAGTGACCAATTCCCTTCCTACCAGCCAGCTAGTCAGCCACCAGCAAGTGACCAATTCCCTTCCTACCAGCCAGCTAGTCAGCCACCAGCAAGTGACCAATTCCCTTCCTACCAGCCAGCTAGTCAGCCACCAGCAAGTGACCAATCCCTGTACTACCAGCCAGCTAGTCAGCCACCAGCAAGTGACCAATCCCTGTTCTACCAGCCAGCTAGTCAGCCACCAGCAAGTGACCAATCCCCGTTCTACCAGACAGCTAATCAGCCACCAGCAAGTGACCAATCTCCGTTCTACCAGCCAGCTAGTCAGCCACCAGCAAGTGACCAATCTCCTTTCTACCAGCCAGCTAGTCAGCCACCAGCAAGTGACCAATCTCCGTTTTACAAGACAGCTAGTCAGCCACCAGCAAGTGACCAATCCCCGTTTTACAAGACAGCTAGTCAGCCACCAGCAAGTGACCAATGCCCGTTCTACAAGCCAGCTAGTCAGCCACCAGCAAGTGACCAATCCCCGTTTTACAGGACAGCTAGTCAGCCACCAGCAAGTGACCAATCCCCGTTCTACAAGCCAGCTAGTCAGCCACCAGCAAGTGACCAATCTCAGTTCTACCAGCCAGCTAGTCAGCCACCAGCAAGTGACCAATCTCCGTTTTACAAGACAGCTAGTCAGCCACCAGCAAGTGACCAATCCCCGTTTTACAAGACAGCTAGTCAGCCACCAGCAAGTGACCAATGCCCGTTCTACAAGCCAGCTAGTCAGCAACCAGCAAGTGACCAATCCCCGTTTTACAGGACAGCTAGTCAGCCACCAGCAAGTGACCAATCCCCGTTCTACAAGCCAGCTAGTCAGCCACCAGCAAGTGACCAATCCCCGTTTTACAAGACAGCTAGTCAGCCACCAGCAAGTGACCAATCCCAGCTCTACAAGCCAGCTAGTCAGCCACCAGCAAGTGACCGATTTCTTTTCTACCAACCAGCTAGTCAGCCACCAGCATGGAGCCAACCACCTCTCCAACAGCTAGCTAGTCAGCCACTGCTAAATCACCAACCATCTCTCTTGCAGATAAATAGCCAGCCAAGTTTAGATTACTTGCAGCCAGCAGGCTCAGAATCTGGTATAAGGAGAAATCAACCACTACAAAGTATGTTATACAATTGTGCAACTTTAAAAATAACACAGGTGTAATACTCTTGATTAAAATCTACGATGAGTGTTTGTAGAGCAGGGGTCGGCAAGTAACATTGGCCGCGTGCCACTATTTTTATTTCTAGCTAGTAGATGGCAGGCCAGCTACACGGAGTAGGCCTATGGATACAAATTAAACACTTTTAATGAGTCGTAATCGTTTTTTTTTTTTTAATTTTATTTTTTTTATTAAAACCCCCCAAAAAATGAAAAACTACTTGCTTTTCCATTATTTATTTCCTTTACTAAAATGAAAAAACGAATAACGACGGGTTTTCTGATTGTGTGCTCAGATCAAAAATAGAAAAAAATGAATTACTGGATTAGAAAAATTTAGATTTTTAATTTAACACCATAGGCATATATCAATGAAATCATTTTAAACAGATCAAGTACTATTGTGGTAGCCTAACAGATTACAGCCATTTTAATAAAGAATAGCAATCATGCCTCATTCGCTTATAGCCGGACTTTTGAACTTTTATTCCTTTTTTTAATATTATTTATTTGGGACACACACATACGTATGTGTGTGTCCCAAATAAATAATAATAAAAAAAGGTTTAAGGAGGTCTGCGCGTAACTGTTTTTTTTTTTCATCCCGCTCCCACAAGGTTCTATTCAGAAACCGCTTAAAATACACTCGCTTAAAGTACACTCGATCTCGTTTCCAGAACCTCACATTCAAATGTCTCTAACGGAAAGAGAGAGATTAAGTAGCCTATAACAATTAGAAATGCTATACAAAAATTGTGTTTGTGTCAATATAAATGTTATTTTAACATTGTAGCAGAGAGAAAAAAATGTCACAGAAAAAATTTATGAAATATAAATAATAAATAATATATACAACGCGTTTACGTCACCCACAAAGCGGAAGGAGACAAGCGCTGAATCTGAAATCGCATACTGCATGGAGTCAGCAGTGTTTTGATTTGAGGGTGCGGCAGAGATAGAGAGAGAGCTGGCATACCACAACTAGGGCCCTATGATTTCCGCGATGCAGAAAACGCGGAGGGAATCGCGGAATCCAGTCATAAAAACTGAATTTACAGTTAAACGTGGAATGGCACGGAATTTGCCAAATTTTGAATGAATTAATCAAAAATAGGTCATTGCACTTATATCAAATCACGATATGGACTAATATCTATAAATATTAAGCCGGAACAGTCTATTTAAATATGAATCTTGCATGTTCTGCGTGTCTCTGTTAAAGAATGGAGCAGAGGCGCGTCTTCCTTTATCACACACACTGAAGCGCGCGTGACGCTCCGGTGATTTCAGCGTCTGCTCTCTCCCTAAATAAGGATGTGAACACATGAACATAAACTCCAGAACTGCTCTGACAGTCACTTCTTGAGCATTTGACCGTTTGGTTTGAGTAAAACTAGTGTCACATCACATACACAGAACTGTTAAAGGGTTAGTTCGCCCAAAAATGAAAATTATGTCATTAATAACTCACCCTTATGCTGTTCCAAACATGTAAGGCCTCCTTTTATCTTCGGAACACAGTAAGATATTTTAGATTTAGTCCGAGAGCTCTCAGTCCCTCCATTGAAGCTGTGTGTACGCTATACTGTCCATGTCCAGAAAGGTAAGAAAAACATCATCAAAGTAGTTCATGTGACATCAGAGGGTCCGTTGGAATTTTTTGAAGCATCGGAAATACATTTTGGTCGAAAAATAGCAAAAACGACGACTTTATTCAGCATTGTCTTCTCTTCCGTGTCTGTGTGAGAGAGAGTTCAAATCAAAGCAGTCTGGATATCCGGTTCGCGAACAAATCATTCAGTTCACCAAATCGAACTGAATTGTTTTAAACGGTTCGCATCTCTAATATGCATTAATCCACAAATGACTTAAGCTGTTAACTTTTTTATTGTGGCTGACACTCCCTCTGAGTTCAAACAAACCAATATCCCGGAGTAATTAATGTACTCAAACAGTACATTGACTGAACTGCTGTGATGAACACCGAGCCGAGCCAGATAACGAACAATAGACTGACTTGGCCACGTTGCCCCTGAAACTCCCACGCTCAATTAATACATGGTAGATTCCCACCCTAAGCGGAACCAATAATTCCTGCCATTGTTTCTTACCAGGACTCTAAAAATCACGGGAACAATACACATAGTTTACAGGTATTTCATTCACTCTCTGATCAATAATTACAATAAACTCTTGTATCACCAAACAGTCTCGTTGTGTGTTTGTGCGTATTAACCTCCGTGACCGTCACAAGACCCAGGAGTCTTATTTTCTCTTGCATAATTAATATTGCACTTTATTTAAACAAAAACACATTTTATCCGATTACTCGATTAATCGATGGAATTTTTGGTAGAATACTCGATTACTAAAATATTCGATAGCTACAGCCCTACGTCACACCCTTCCATTGGACAGATTGCACATGATATTCTGAGTCGGTCTCGTCAGGCACGTTCCCCAAAGCGTTCGATGCAGCTCGAGTTCCTGAAAAGGAACTACTTTTTAAAATACTCGTAATCAGACTACAGTTACTTTTTTATGGATTACATGATTACATTTACACAATGGTATTAAGTTGTTCACAATTATTAATTTTTCCTAAATTCTCCATTTTAACGTTTATATTTTTTCCTAATAAACCTGCTGCTTATATACGTTTGTGATTCTTCGAGTTTTTCCGGCGGAGGTGGGGTGGTTTGTTAGAATCACGCTCAGAAGAAATCAGTAACAAGAAAATAGAGGGGAATGCCGCCTTTAATCACTGGCTGTACAGACATGATTTCATTTTTAAAGAAAGACACAGGAAAAAGTAACTGTTCAGTGTAAACTCTGTCTACCACAGATTAATTTGCTGTCCACGGAAATCTTTTCCCTAGCAAAATTATTGCTGGTGTCACAATCATTTGTTGGAGTGCCCATGATCTTTAGTAGAGGGACTCATTCAAGAACTCCATTTCCCATCCTACCTCATTCCTGGTACTGATTGCACACAAACACCTGCATCTGCACTCACACCTGCACCTCATTTCAGCTAATACACACACACACATAAGCAGCACACTCACTCCACCAGTTTGCGAAGTCTTGTTTAGCCTGTCTAACATTTCCGAGCGTTTCTCCTTGTGTTTGCCATTCCCGTGTTTGATCTTTGGACTGTGTACTCCGACTCTGATTCTCTACTGCCTGCACCGATCTCTGCTTGTTTCTGGTTTTGACTCTGGTTATCCCTGACACACCTGACGCCATTCCTGATTTCTGCCTGATCCGGCGTTTTGGGAGAGTGAACCAGATATTTTTTTAAACCGGGTCCCAGAGTGGATACATTTTAAAAAACGCCGCCATTGTGTTTTCGTCTTGACAGCGAATCCATATATATTCTGAAACAATGATGTCATCAGCCCATGTTTCGCCCCTAGTCAGACACCACTATGTCAAGTAACAGCAACAAAAACATGAACAAACACTGAACAATTGTCTTTTTATTAACTAACATTAACACAGATTCCTGTTCGAAACAGTAAAGAAATTAAAAAATAAAATACTTCATAGTCTTCCCTGTATGAAATACTGTATTTTACGGACTACACTTTTTTTCATAGTTTGGCTGGTCCTGCGACTTATAGTCAGGTGCGACTTATTTATCAAAATTAATTTGACATGAACCAAGAGAAATGGACCAAGAGAAATGGACCAAGAGAAAACATTACCGTGTACAGCCGCGAGAGGACGCTCTATGCTGCTCAGTGCTCCTGTAGTCTATACTGAAAACATAGAGCGCCCTCTCACGGCTGTAGATGGTAATGTTTTCTCTTGGTTCTAAATAAATGTGACTTATAGTCCAGTGTGATTTATATATGTTTTTTTCCTCATCATGAAGTATTTTTGGACTGATGCAACTTATACTTAGGTGCGACTTATAGTCCGAAAAATATGGTAAATATAAATCTGTTCTTATTAAAGCTATAACGGTGCATTCACACATAGAGCTAAAGTTTTTTCCCCCATTTACTTTGAATGGCTGATGTCATGTGTTGCCAAACTGAATTTTGGGTTCTGTTGTGTCGCTTCACTGGCATTGTGTCACTGGGTGACTAATCCGGGCGAAACTGTAGTGTGGGAAATATTTCCGCCCGGACTAATTTAAGTGAACACAAGCTCTGTTCCGGTTGGCCCAAGGCGGGAAAATTATCCAAAATACATGTCAGGTGTGGGAAGAGGACGTGTCGGATACCGATTGGAGGATCGGGAAGGAAGCAGTGATATAAAAGGGGCTGGTTTATGAACAGGAGAGAGTAGTTTTTGTTCTGCTGTTGTTCCACAGGATACGGAAGTGGCTGGTGTGGCGTGGATGTTGCGATTTACGGGCTGCAACGGAGAATCCAAGGAAAATGGATATTGGAAGTGCGGAGGAAGTTAAGTGATCGACCTTTTGTATGTTGTGTTTACCTCTTATTGTGGATTGAGTTGAAGGAGCGATCCTACGTTTGGAAGGCCCCTGAGTGAAGGAGATCATTGAATTCGTGTTGGGAGAGGACAACACTGTGCACTGGTGGGTGAAGACTTTATGAACATTTCTTGTATATTGTGGAGAGTGAATGACGGATGTGGAGGGAGACTAACTGCCTTTAAGAAAGGATTCCGACTGCATATTTCTCCATAGCAGTGGATAATCCCCCCCCCCCTCTTGTGTTGATCTGATAATCCTCAGTGCTTGTGTGTTTACTCGGTGTTGATAGTAGTGCCTTGCGTTGGAGATCGCTGGGAAAGACAGTGAGACTCCGGTGTACGATATATCTGCCTGCTGTGGTCTGCCTTCCTGCCTTTGTCCATCTGACACGCCCTGTCAGGACTCTGAGCCCGAAACGGGAATACACCACCGATCTTTTTTCACTGAGTGTGTGGAGTGCGGTGAGTGCTGCTATATTGAAGTGTACACACGAGAAGAATTGTAGTGCCTTTGTGGTGTGTGGTGTTTGTCCGTGGTTGTGTCCCTGGTCGTAGGAAGAGGCCTGACGGAGAGGAGCAGTGTATTGGTGGCAACCACAGTCTTTACCTTAAGTAAGCTGGAGCTTGGACGTGTTGGAGGCGCCTCTGGAGGAGGTTGGATGACGTTGCCCACGCAGCAATCTCTGTAAGCTTTTAAATCAAAGCCTTATCCTTTTTATCCATGTGATGTTGTGTCATTGGCCTTGTTGGAAACCACCGGCCTTGTGCGTGTCGTCTGTGCTGTTTATTCGACGAGGGAAGCGAAGGACAACAGCCGATCCTCCCCCGTGTGCCCCCTTGTCAAGCTGGGCGGGAAGCCCAGTATTGTTTGCAGTCTCACCTGTAAGGCCCACCAGCCGTCAGTCATCGACTAAACCCGTATCTGCTTGGAATACAGACCTCTGAATATCTTCAGTGGTGAGTAGCACATTAACAGCCCAGCCCTGTGAATACCCACCTGTGTATCGAATACTGTACTTACCTGAGAGCTAGAACCTCTGCACATTAACAGCCCAGCCCTGTGAATATCCACCTGTGTATCGAATACTGTACTTACTTGAGAGCTAGAACCCCTGCACATTAACAGCCCAGCCCTGTGAATATCCACCTGTGTATCGAACACTGTACTTACCTGAGAGCTAGAACCCCTGCACGCTAACAGCCCAGCCTTGGGTCTTGAAGTCCACCCCCCCCCCCCCCTGGGGGCCAGAAAGTCCCTGCACGTCAACTGCCTAGCTCTTGCTCTGTACTTACCTGGAGTGGAGTCGGCTGGAAATTAAGGGCTGAAGTGGAGTGTTGTTGAGGAAGGGCTGAAGAGGAGTGTTATTGAGACTGGAATCCGTATTTGTGGATAAAAAAAATAGTTTGAGTCATCATTAGTTTTAAAGTTTCCTTTCCCCTTTCCCCAAACTTTTAAATAAATAAAATTTTTTAAATTTTAATCTTGGTTGTCCGTCCATTCATTGGGGTGTTGTGGGACCTCCTCGAGGTGGAAGTTAGAGGGAGGAGCGAGACCCGTTAAATTGGTGGTCCGCTCTGGCCTGTGACAGATTTTGGCGTAGTCGGCAGGGTTCCACCTCGAGTTGAGCGACCGCGGCTCCCCAATGGCGGACGAGGCAGTGCCTGAGGCCCCACCCCGAGTCATGCCCATTTTCTTGGGAGCCCCCTGGGCACCGAAGTATGGAGGGCCGGGATCTGAGATACGGCTGTCGGAATGGAAAGCCCAGGTCGAATATCTTGCTGGGATTCAAGGATTGAGCGCCCCCCAGAAACTGCAGTTTGTGATAAATTCCCTAGAGGGGGAGGCCCAACGGGAGGTCCAGGCTGCCCCAGAGACAGTCCGAGCTACTGCACAAGATGTGTTGGACTTCCTCACAGGACAATATGGGGATGCGACCCCCGTAGCGGTCCTTCGGGCCCAGTTTTTCAATTGCAAGCAAGGGCAGCAATAATCCTTAAGGGCTTTCACACTAAGGTTGCGGGAGCAGTTCATCAGGCTGCGAGGTAAGCGGGACCATGGCTTGGGAGAGGGGGAGACTCTCTTACGAGACCAGTTCCTGTTGGGGCTGCGAGAGGGCCCAGTTCGTCAGAGTCTACGTGTTCAATTTCGTAGAGACCCAACTATGACGTTTGAAGACCTGAGAGCCGAGGCTCTGGCCCTAGAAGTGGATCAGGTGGGAGTGGTGGATTCCCCAGTGTGTGCGGCAGTGAGTGGAGAAGTGGCAGCTGCCTCTGGATCAGGGGATTGGAAACAGGCCTTACGTTCTGAGCTCTTGAAGGATGTCCGAGAGCAGATGGCAGAGTTATCTAAAACCCTCCTAGAAGAGATGCGACGAGGCCCCCAACGCTTACCACCAATGTCACGGGAGCGGTCGCACTCCGAGGGAAGACGAGGTCTGGAGAGACGTCCAGTACGGGAAGCCCGAGCCCGTTTTCAGTGGGACGAACAGGGACGCCCCATTTGTAATCGGTGTGGTGAGCCAAGGCATTATAGTCGCCAATGCGGCTCTCGACGGGGTTCCGAAGGGGATTTTTAGGTCGGCCGGCCACTGTGGGTCAAGTGGCTGGGACCTCTGTGAGTGACCCAAATTGGATGAGCGCCCCCAGGAATCAGCTGATCGGGCATAGCCCAGTGGTAGAGGTACGGATCCGTGGGGTGAAGATACGATGTCTGGTAGACACTGGGTCTCAAGTCACCTTAGTCTCAGAGAGCCTGTCCAAGGAGCTGTTTCAGGGTAGCCAGGTACAGGGAACAGAAGCACCCTGGCTGACCTTACGGGGGGCTAATGGACTGGAGATCCCCTATGTCGGATATCTAGTTACAGATTTGGAGATTAATGGAATCACTGTGCCCCAGAAGGGGGTTGTTATTGTCCGAGATCATTGCCTAGGAATCCAAAAAGCCCTGTTGGGGATGAACGTAATTGTAGACTGCTGGGAGGAGTTGTTTCAGGCTAGGCCTAAGAAGACCCTACCACCGGCAGAAAGACAAGAATGGGAAAGGATAGAGGCCGATTGTCATCGGGTACACATGGCCAAGGCACGGGGGAGTCAAGAAGGTATCGGGCGGGTTGCCTGCCGATACGCAGTTTCTATACCGGCAAGGAGTGAGGCCATTGTCTGGGCAAGAGTACCATCGCACGAGTGCGGGTCGTCAGGCTGGGTGCTGGTCGAGCCCCATATGGACTGCCAGAGTGTAGCAGTGGCCCATGGATTGGCAGTGGTTCGCCGAGGCCGAGTCCCGGTGAAGATACGGAACGAGAACCCTTACCCTGTCAATTTACATCATCACCAGCGGTTGGTCCTGGTGACCATGGTGGATGCCCACCAGGTGCGAGAGGGCCGGGAAGTCAGCTTCCGGCAGGTGTGTCCTACGGTCGTAGAAGTGACCTTGGCTCAGGTGGACTCATCCCTGGAACAGCTCGGAAATGAGGTGCCTGTTCACCTGACCAGAGAGTCCCTGCAGGGAGAAGGGCTAGAGGAAAGCCAGAGTAAACAATTGCAGGATCTCCTTACCAAGTGGCAACATGTGTTCTCCAGACATGATGAGGACTATGGCTGTACCGGTGTAGTGAAACATCAGATCCCCACTGGCGATGCCCTGCCTAGTCGTGAGAGATACCGTCCAGTACCACCCACTCTGTATTCGGAGGTTCGTACTCTGCTGCAGGGAATGTTGGACAAGGGGATTGTCCGGGAGAGCAGTAGCCCATGGGCGGCCCCGATTGTCCTCGTCCAGAAGAAGACGGGAGCTTGGAGATTTTGTGTAGACTATCGGAAATTAAATCAAGTCACAAAGAAAGATGCTTTTCCACTGCCGCGGATAGAGGACTCTCTTGCCAGCCTGACACGGTCTGTATGGTACTCCACTTTGGATCTTGCGAGTGGGTATTGGCAAGTCCAGGTCGAGGGGGTCGACCGAGAGAAGACTGCTTTCACCACTCCCTTTGGGCTTTTCGAGTGGGACCGTATGCCCTTTGGCCTATGTAATGCACCGGCCACGTTCCAACGGCTGATGCAGCGGTGTCTGGGTGGCCAGTTGGTGGACTCTACGCTGGTATATCTAGATGATGTCATCGTCTATTCCCCAGATTTTGAGTCCCATCTGCGACATCTGGAGGATGTGTTTCGGGCCATGGAGCAGTATGGGTTGAAGCTGCAGCCAGAGAAGTGCCACCTGTTGAGGAAGGAGGTGAAGTTTCTGGGCCATTGTGTGAGTGCCTCGGGGGTCTCGGTGGATCCCGAGAAGGTGGCGGCTGTGCAGGGCTGGGAGGCACCGAAAACCATGAGGCAAGTTCGGTCCTTTTTGGGCTTCGTCGGATATTATCGGCGATTCATCAAGGATTTTTCAAAAATTGCCAAACCCTTAAATCAGCTGTTGGCAGGGACTGGGCGTCCTCGCGGCCGTGGGTCTCCCTCCATTGCTTGGAGCCCGGTATGTGAATCGGCGTTTCAAAGGCTGAAGCAAGAGCTGCTGCAGGCTCCTATCTTGGGCTATGCGGATTATTCACAACCTTTCATCTTGTACACAGACGCCAGTAACCTCGGGCTTGGGGCGGTGTTAGCTCAGCAGCAGCAAGGGGTAGAGCGAGTGATCGCCTATGCTAGCCGAAGCCTCCACCCGGCAGAGAGGAATGATTTGAATTACAGTTCATTTAAGCTGGAGTTGCTGGCTTTGAAGTGGGCCCTGAGTGAAAAATTCAAAGACTACTTATGGGGTGCTAAAGTACAGGTGATAACAGATAACAACCCCTTGGTCCACTTACAGACGGCAAAGCTGGGGGCAGTGGAGCAAAGATGGGTGGCCCAGCTGGCAAACTTCGACTACCAGATCCAATATCGGCCAGGCCGAGAGCACACAAATGCCAACGTCTTGTCCAGACTCCCGGAGGCACATCAGATGGAGAGTGAACGAGAGTTACCGATAGGCCCGGAGGAAGGGCTGACAGTGGGGGTTGTAGAGGTACCGGGGGCTCCGCAGGAGGCTGTGCCAGTGAGTTGGGGCTGGGACCCGCAACGATGGAGGGAGCGTCAAGAGGAGGACCAGGATTTGAGAATGCTAGGTCATTGGTTAAGACGGAGGAGGGGGCCAACGAAGGTGGAATGGCGAGCCCAGACTCACAAGGTGAGGAAGTTGTTGGGGCAGTGGGCACGCCTTGGCTTGAGAGATGGGGTGATGTGCAGGACGATTAAAGACCCGAAGTCTGGAGAAGAGGTCCGCCAGGTGGTGGTGCCAGGGGGCCAGGTGCAGGCTTTGTTAGAGGCCTACCATACACAATTGGGGCATCAGGGGAATGAGAGGACGTTGTCGCTTTTGCGGCGACATTTCTACTGGCCCGGGATGGAGGCCGCTGTGAGTTTGTTCATTCAAGCATGCCCTCGATGTACCCTGTTTAAGGCTCGGAAGGAGGCGAAGGCCCCGATGGTTCCGATACAGGCCAGGGCCCCATTGCATATCCTGGCCATGGATTATCTGACCTTGGGTAGGCCCATGGACCGCTACCAAAACATCTTGGTGGTCACCGACCTGTTTACCAAGTATGCTTGGGCCATCCCGACTTTGGATCAGACAGCCAACGTGACCGCCACCGCTTTATGGAGGGCAGTGATTCAGCCTTTCGGATGCCCAGAATTCTTGCACAGTGACCAGGGGCCGAACTTTGAGTCCAGAGTGATCAGGGAGTTGTGTCGGGTGTATGGATGTACTAAGACCCATACTACCCCCTACCATCCCCAAGGGAATGGGTGCTGCGAACGCTTCAACCAGACTCTGTTGAGCCTACTGGGTACGCTGGACCAGGAACGTCAGAACGATTGGGTGAGTAACCTTCCTGCACTGGTCCAGGCCTATAACAACAGCGTCCACAGCACTACGGGGTACGCTCCGACCTACCTGATGTTCGGGAGACATGTGCGGTTGCCGACAGACTTGGTATTGGGGGTGGCCACGTTGGAAGAGACCTTGAGTTTGACCGAGTGGGTAAGATGCCACCACCAGCGCCTTCACTCCGCTTATGAGCAAGTCTCGGGGAGGATAAATGCTGCCGCAATTAAGAACAAACAGATATATGATCGGACGGCCCGAGAAGCCCTGTTGTTACCAGGAGAGAGAGTGCTGGTACGGGACAACCGGCGACAGGGGAAAGGGAAGTTGAGTGACCGTTGGGAGCCTGTTCCATATGTGGTGCAGCACCAGCAGCGGCTGGGGCAGCCGGTCTATGTACTTCGACCTGAGGGGAAGGCTGGACCAGAACGGGTATTACATCGCAACTTGATTCGGCCATGCCCGAACTACCCTAGACCTCCCCTAGAGGCATTACCAGCTCCGACTGTGTGCGCTCTGCCGTTGCAAGCATGGGCCATAGTTCCGAGGCTCCCAGAGGCTGAACCAAGGGGACTGGACCCCGGATCACCACCCAGACGGTCCCAACGAGAGAACCGAGGACGGCCCCCCGAGAGGTATGGGGATTGGGTTGAACAACCACGTTCTAGGGACTAGAATGATTTGGCGGAGGAGGATGTCACTGGGTGACTAATCCGGGCGGAACTGTAGTGTGGGAAATATTTCCGCCCGGACTAATTTAAGTGAAACACAAGCTCTGTTCCGGTTGGCCCAAGGCGGGAAAATTATCCAAAATACATGTCAGGTGTGGGAAGAGGACGTGTCGGATACCGATTGGAGGATCGGGAAGGAAGCAGTGATATAAAAGGGGCTGGTTTATGAACAGGAGAGAGTAGTTTTTGTTCTGCTGTTGTTCCACAGGATACGGAAGTGGCTGGTGTGGCGTGGATGTTGCGATTTACGGGCTGCAACGGAGAATCCAAGGAAAATGGATATTGGAAGTGCGGAGGAAGTTAAGTGATCGACCTTTTGTATGTTGTGTTTACCTCTTATTGTGGATTGAGTTGAAGGAGCGATCCTACGTTTGGAAGGCCCCTGAGTGAAGGAGATCATTGAATTCGTGTTGGGAGAGGACAACACTGTGCACTGGTGGGTGAAGACTTTATGAACATTTCTTGTATATTGTGGAGAGTGAATGACGGATGTGGAGGGAGACTAACTGCCTTTAAGAAAGGATTCCGACTGCATATTTCTCCGTAGCAGTGGATAATCCCCCCCCCCTCTTGTGTTGATCTGATAATCCTCTGTGCTTGTGTGTTTACTCGGTGTTGATAGTAGTGCCTTGCGTTGGAGATCGCTGGGAAAGACGGAGAGACTCCGGTGTACGATATATCTGCCTGCTGTGGTCTGCCTTCCTGCCTTTGTCCATCTGACACGCCCTGTCAGGACTCTGAGCCCGAAACGGGAATACACCACCGATCTTTTTTCACTGAGTGTGTGGAGTGCGGTGAGTGCTGCTATATTGAAGTGTACACACGAGAAGAATTGTAGTGCCTTTGTGGTGTGTGGTGTTTGTCCGTGGTTGTGTCCCTGGTCGTAGGAAGAGGCCTGACGGAGAGGAGCAGTGTATTGGTGGCAACCACAGTCTTTACCTTAAGTAAGCTGGAGCTTGGACGTATTGGAGGCGCCTCTGGAGGAGGTTGGATGACGTTGCCCACGCAGCAATCTCTGTAAGCTTTTAAATCAAAGCCTTATCCTTTTTATCCATGTGACGTTGTGTCATTGGCCTTGTTGGAAACCACCGGCCTTGTGCGTGTCGTCTGTGCTGTTTAGTCGACGAGGGAAGCGAAGGACAACAGCCGATCCTCCCCCGTGTGCCCCCTTGTCAAGCTGGGCGGGAAGCCCAGTATTGTTTGCAGTCTCACCTGTAAGGCCCACCAGCCGTCAGTCATCGACTAAACCCGTATCTGCTTGGAATACAGACCTCTGAATATCTTCAGTGGTGAGTAGCACATTAACAGCCCAGCCCTGTGAATACCCACCTGTGTATCGAATACTGTACTTACTTGAGAGCTAGAACCCCTGCACGCTAACAACCCAGCCCTGTGAATACTAACCTGTGTATTGAACGCTGTACTTACCTGAGAGCTAGAACCTCTGCACATTAACAGCCCAGCCCTGTGAATATCCACCTGTGTATCGAATACTGTACTTACTTGAGAGCTAGAACCCCTGCACGCTAACAGCCCAGCCCTGTGAATACTTACCTGTGTATTGAACGCCGTACTTACCTGAGAGCTAGAACCTCTGCACATTAACAGCCCAGCCCTTTGAATATCCACCTGTGTATCGAACACTGTACTTACCTGAGAGCTAGAACCCCTGCACGCTAACAGCTTAGCCCTGTGAATACTCACCTGTGTATTGAACTCTGTACTTACCTGAGAGCTAGAACTCCTGCACGCTAACCGTCCAGCCCTGTGAATACCCACCTGTGTATCGAATACTGTACTTACCTGAGAGCTAGAACCCCTGCACGTTAACAGCTCAGCCCTGTGAATACCCACCTGTGTATTGAACACTGTACTTACTTGAGAGCTAGAACCCCTGCACGCTAACAGCCCAGCCCTGTGAATACTTACCTGTGTATTGGACGCTGTACTTACCTGAGAGCTAGAACCTCTGCACATTAACAGCCCAGCCCTGTGAATACCCACCTGTGTATCGAACTCTGTACTTACCTGGGAGCTAGAATCCCTGCACGCTAACAGCCCAGCCTTGGGTCTTGAAGTCCACCCCCCCCCCCCCCCCCCGGGGGGCAAGAAAGTCCCTGCACGTCAACTGCCTAGCTCTTGCTCTCTACTTACCTGGAGTGGAGTCGGCTGGAAATTAAGGGCTGAAGTGGAGTGTTGTTGAGGAAGGGCTGAAGAGGAGTGTTATTGAGACTGGAATCCGTATTTGTGGATAAAAAAAATAGTTCGAGTCATCATTAGTTTTAAAGTTTCCTTTCCCCTTTCCCCAAACTTTTAAATAAATAAAAATTGTTAAATTTTAATCTTGGTTGTCCGTCCATTCATTGGGGTGTTGTGGGACCTCCTCGAGGTGGAAGTTAGAGGGAGGAGCGAGACCCGTTAAATTGGTGGTCCGCTCTGGCCTGTGACAATTGCTTGCGGCAGAAGTTGAAACTTTTCAAGCACCAATGAAGGTGTCAACCAATCAGATCACCTTTATGCAAATATCCTAGAGCATTGCAGCCCAAGCTTAAAGTAATGTGATTGGCTATTGTCATAATGACAATTGTTAACAACAAGCTTCAGACCAAGCTACATCAAGTATCGACGCTGACGCTTCGAGTGAAAGCAGTGTAATAGTTATTCAATCAAGGGCAAAATAACTTATATTTTCTCTTTTGTTTGATTAGTTTTAATGGCACATAGAGCAATAAGTATATTAGGCTTCTAATTATACTGACCATACTAATAAACATCTAGTTTACACCCAACTGTTTATGTACACACAATAGTCATTAAGTCAGATAACTGAACTGGTTTTCTGTGTATGCACTTTAGCTGTGTCACCATGTGCACCGCATGGGACAGTTCACCCAAAAATGAAAATTAGCCCATGATTTACTCACCTTCAAGTCATCCTACGTGTATATGACATTCTTCTTTCAGATGAATACAATCAAAGTTATATTGAAAAATATCCCGGCTCTTCTAAGCTTTATAATGGCAGTGAAATGACTGTTTCTGTTCATATATTCTGTCTAGTGCATCCATTCACAATTAAAGTAATCCTCACGGCTATGGGGGGGCTAATAAAAGCCTTCTGAAGCCATGAGTTTGTGTAATAAAAAATATCCACATTACACAAATGCATTGCTTCCCTTCAGAAGGCCTTTATTTACCCCCCAGAGCCGTGAGGAATAATTTAATCATGGATAGATGCACATTTATGGACTTCAAAACAGAAACGGCCATTCACTGCCATTGGAGGAGACGGGACAGTTTTTTATTATAACTATGATTGTATTCGTCTGAAAGAAAAAAAGTCATTTTTAACTCTTTTTAACATCAAGGTGTCCTGCACATTATTCTCTCATACATGTTTCATCGCTAAAGTTTCAATATTTCATACATTTTAGGGATGCTCATTTCGGTTAATTTTACCGACCGACAACCGCCGCTCATTATCCGATTATTAACTGTTAATTAAAGGTATTTAGCTGTGATATTGTCAGGCTTTTCTATTTACAGCGCAGTAAGTCAATCGACGATGCATAATTTGATGGCATTATAATATAACAATGCAAAGTTTAACAATAAAGTTGGCAGCGGCTTCATAAAATAATTTAAAACATTAAAAAACAAAGTATACCTAATGCATATTTCTTTGTTCTTCATTTTCTACAACAAGAGTTTAAGAACATTGCTGTATTTTTGTGTTTTTAATGAAGAGAAAGTACTCCGCCATCTTGCTCCGAACAAAGTGACTTGAACACACATGCCGTCATAAGCACGACTTCCCACCTTGTGCTTACGAACTTCCCAGGAGGACTTGAACGCACCAAAAGACGTACCTGTAGGTTCACCAATCAATGTTCATCCACCGCCAATGACATGGAAAATGGTGACTCCCGCGATTCCCGCCTGGATGTTGATGCATGCGCACTTTGCAGTGCCAAAGCTAATATTTAGGGGTACATTTTACTTCTTTTTTTATTCTTGATGTTAATACTGTTTAAAAATAGATAGTGTAGGTAGAATGTACCCATTATTTTACTTGCTAACTAATTTACTTAAGTAAACTATAACTGATTTTCATGGGTTGTATTTAACACCCTCAAAAGTAATTTTTTACAGTGCAGGAAGCTATCAATCAAGAAGATTATGCGTTATTTTTAGTTTTTGATTATTCACTTGGATTAATCATTCATTTTGACAGCACTATAACGTTTATTGTAAATAGACAACCATAGAAGTGTAATTGTTACTAAGCCTGCACCAATGTTCTTGTCTATTGCTAAGCTTGGATATACATTTACATTCCATTAAAGGTTATTGATGACATGCCTCTGAAGTTTGACTTTTTGCACCATAACAATACTTATAGGCAACTAGTCATCATATCTCTAGTTCTTTAATGTATCTGCATTGTACTGAAGTGCGTTCATTTTCAATGGGCATATATGCGGCTGAAACAGGTAGCCTAGTGCATCCCAAATTTTTCAACATGAACATTTTAATATAACATTATAGTCATTATGGCCTATGGCCTTTAGAAAAATGTTTTTTTTGAGGTAGTGCACAATAGGCCCCTGTGGCGCAGCCTAAGCTTTTGATCTCAATGGCATTTGTGTTTTTTTTAAACCAGTACTTTTACACTTTTACTTGAGTAAAAAGCTTGAGTTGATACTTCAACTTCTACAAAAGTCTTTTTAAAGGTCCCCTTCTTCGTGATCCCATGTTTTAAACTTTAGTTAGTGTATAATGTTGTTGTTAGAGTATAAATAATATCTGTAAAATTCTAAAGCTCAAAGTTCAATGCCAAGCGAGATATTTTATTTAAAAGGATTCGCCTACAAAAAACGACCCGTTTGGACTACAGCCCTCTAGTTCCTGCAGTAATGACGTCACTAAAACAGTTTTTTAAATAACCTCCGCACACATGAATTCACAAACAGGGGGCGTGGCCTTGTTGCGCTTCGACGGAGAAGAGGAAGAGCTGCATTTGTGTTTGCCATGTCGTTGAAATGCTGTTATTTTCATCTAGGAGTCCAATCATCTTTGTTTGGGCTTCCCAGGGACGCTGTACTTGGAAATTAATGATTACAATTTATGTTTAACTCGGTTCCCGAAAAAATCCACATGTAAAACTATGTGCAGCACATTTTGCTGAGGACAGCTTGCTGAGGACAATTTCCTCAATCTCAATCAGTTTAATGCCGGATTTGCAAAAAGATAATTCTTGAAAGATGGAGCCGTTCCCTCTTTGTCTGGAGAAGGTGTTGTTTATGGACCACAACCGGTAAGTGTATTTTATTATTTAAGTTGGTGCGTTTAACAGTTTCTGTAACTTACTACACAAAGGGCAACGCTGTTTAGCTTTTTTAACTAGATGTTAGGGCTGTGCAAAAAAATCAAATGCAATTTTCATGCGCATCTCGTCAGTAAAAACGCTCCTGTGATTATAAGTACATCTCCAGCACATGCTCCTGCCCACGTGCTTGTCAAAACTAGCCCAATCGCGTTGCCAGGAAGTCAGCCTGCTCTAAGTTGGTGTCGAATCACAACTCAGGAACTGCTGGCCCAATCAGAACTCGTTACGTATTTCTGAAGGAGGGACTTTATAGAACAAGGAAGTCATCAGCCCGTTTTTATGACAGTGAAAACAGCGGTATACAGATAGGTGAATTGTGTGAAAAATACTGTTTTTTTTTACACGCGAAACATGAACACATGTTATATTGCACACTGTAAACACAATCAAAGCTTCAAAAAAGCGTGAAAAACGGGACCTTTAAACCCGAGTATCTATACTTCTACTTGAGTAATGAATGCCAATACTTTTGACACCACTGTTTATTCTTCATTTACACAAAAGCACAAGTGTTGAGTTGAAACATCTTTGACATATTTTCTTGGCTATATGTGCTGTACACTAATTCTTTCGACCCCTACAAGATCAACAGAGCAGCTGCCAATTTACCAAAGGTTGAATTTACACAACCGGTTTTTGTAGGTCATTTACGGGAAATCTGAACTGGACTGCCGTGAACTCTTAAAATCTTTATGAGATCTATATGAATCTCCTGTTTGATTCACAAAACTACAAAATGTACGAACATAGATATATTTATTTGTTACCTAAATATTACTTGGAATTTTAAACTTGGTGAACTGAAACATCATATTATTTAAAATAATGTGTGTTGTTGATTCCAATCATTAGGAAATGCAAACAAACAGAGAGAGAGAGAGAGAGAGAGAGAGAGAGAGAGAGAGAGAGAGAGAGAGAGTGATCAGTTTGGACTCTGAGGGTGGAGGAGGTGGGTATAAATCTGACGCTCACAGGAAGAGACACACACACAGTCAGGATGGAGGTGAAGCTGCTGTTTCTGACTGTTGTTCTGCTCTCCTCACCGCTCCTCACACTATGTGACCCGCTGTGAGTATCAAACACTGTTTGTTCATGGATTCACTCACAGATCTGTTCTCAAACGCTCTGATTTGATCTCCTCAGGTATGTTCTGTCGGCTCCTAATCTGCTGAGGGTGGGTTCCTCAGAGAAGGTGTTTTTGGAGGCTCAGGATTACTCTGGAGGCGCTCTAGATGTGAAGATCACAGTTAAGAGCCACCCAAAAAAAGACAGGGAGATACTGTCTCAATCAGTGACACTGACTGCAGCCAACAATTTCCAAATCCTTAAAGACATAAAGGTGATGCCACTTTGGCACTTTAACCCAATCTGTAAAATGTAAAGTGCTGTAAAATGTATAGCAGGGGTGGTTCTAGGCTCATTTGTTATTTAGGGCTTTAGCCCAGATCTCTCTGGATGCAAATGGAGCCATTATTAACCCTAACTCAAAATATAAAAATTACTAACCCTAACTCAACCCTAACCTTAACTCAAAATATAAAAATAATAAATAATAGATGTGCTAATTTCTTTTCCTAACTGTCATTTTATTTAAGTTCCCCCATAGTCCAAAATTCAGCATATTGTCTAAAACAAAAGTTATGACTACATGTTCACATAAATTGATAGCGGTCTGCGCTTCGCTACAACAGGCTATACCTAATCCCCCCCGCGCTGCAGTGCGTCGCACAGCTTTGCCAGACAGATTTTGATAGGTGGGTACTATAATAAAGCAGCCGTGTGTCAAAGGACCAAAAGTCTCTGCTTCTGTATGGTTTGTGTCAAGCTATTCTTTGATCTGGCTGTTTGATGAATAGAAAGAGATAAAGTGTAGTAGAAATAAACACGTTAAGAATTTGTAGAAGCGTAGGACTCTTGTTATGTCTTTAGGACTATTATTATGTTGTAATGTTTGGCTGACCAATCATCGGAGAGGGAAGTTTCATTCCCGCCCACATGTATTGTGCCCATTTTTCTTTTTAAATACACTGTTAAAAAAAGTTCAGTTAAAAAACGGAAAAAGTGCTGTTAATTAATTACCAGCACTTTTTCCGTTATTGTACGGGCACTCCCGTAAACCTTAAAACGGATATTTCCGTAGATTTACTTGAGTTTTTCTGTACCATTGACGGACACTTCCGTCAAACCTAAAATGGAAAATTCCGTATTTTCCATAAATTTTTGCTTTATTGTACGGACAATTCCGTAAACCCTATAACAGATATTTCCGTAGATTTACCAGACTTTTTCTTTACCATTTACGGACACTTCCATCAAACCTAAAATGTAATATTCCGTATTATTAAAGTACTCAATCCATACCATTAATGGACACTTCAGTCATCCTAAAATGTTTAATTCCGTACAAAATTAAAATAAAATATTAGCAGGTACCTGTACAATATTGGTGTTGCACCAAATAATGGTCACAAAGATAAAGATTTTATTATTTTATTATTTTTTTAATACATGGGGTAAAAATTAATACAAAGACAGGGCTGTCATTATTAACAATTGCTACAGACTAATAGTCAAAAGTCAAGTGAAATGACATAATTTTCCTATAGAACACATTATTTAAAAGCACAAAATGTGAATTCTGACATCAGTTACTTTCCCTCAAACCGTTCCAAATCCATACGATTTCCATTCATCTTTGAAACACGAATAAAGAGTATTTTTTATGAAATCTCTGCTTTCTGTCCCTCCATTGACAGCCTATGCAACTACCATTTCAAGGTCTAATACAGTATAGCTGTCAGATTTAATTAAAATGGATCTTCATTAGTGTTCCAAAAATGAACAAAAGTCTAATAGGATTGGAATGAGATTTATCATATTTTTCATATTATGGGTGAACTAAACCTAGTTAGATTAACTTACCTTTTATTCATGCTAAATTATCTGCATCTACAATTGACATAAAAAAAAATAAAATAAAAAGCTTGTACAGCATTTGAAAATAAAGAACAAAGATTTATGCACTCATTCCTGACATTTTAATGTTAAACTAAGAGAACTATACAATCTAAATTAAGATCAGGGCTCCAAGTGTTTGTGTGCTTTTAGTATCTCAGAAAGCCACTCCAAACATTGATTAAATCTTTCTGTTAACTGACTAAACGACTCCATGACTAATTTCTTGTCAGTGTTGAACATCCCTAATGGTAAATAAATATGGAACCATATGGATAGCAAAGTGGCAATGCAATACATAAAATGCCAATGTAGTTATGTATTTTAATTAACATTTTACCATACATGTGTCAAATTTAGTGCAAAATAAAAACTCAGTTATATAATTTACATTTGCCATTTTCTACACTAGTTTTAATATGCAAATGAAAAACATTTTAACACTTTATAAGTTGCAAAATTACAGTGAAAATGTATTACCCAAATTTATTAGATATGTTTAATATGTCCAAGCAAAAAATCTAGCTAAATTATTATTAATTGCCATTTTTCCTAAATGCATTTGGACTTGGGGGTAGGACACTTGGGATTGCATTTTCATCATAATACCTCATTAAATTGTAGCAAAAATGCAGTGAGAATTTCACAATGCATTCTGAGCCAAATGTGCAGCAAAATTGTGATTTAAATCTTTATTTTTCTTAAATGCATTGACTCTTACATATAAGACGTTTCAATACCATTTTCATTTAATACCCAGCGATGAATTTAGTTTAAGTCAGTGTGGAGAGCGTTTGGTTGAGTGAATATTGACTTATTGTGTGTCCTGTTGCTGACCCCCACCTTGATGTAGCCTAACGATTGACATGTCAGGGGCGTGATGCATTTCAAATCCACACTGACTTTATATTCATCGCGAGGTATTAAGTGAAAATGCAACTGAAACATCTTGTAAGTGTCAGTCCACTTCTTCAATGCACTAAGAATAATAGAAATTGAAACTACCATTTTGCGGCAACTTTTGCTCAGAATGCATTCTGAAATTCTCACTGTATTTTGCTACAATTATCACCCTTTATTATGATGAAAATGCAATCCCAAGTGTCCTACCCCAAAGTCAAAATTTGTTTAGGAAAAACAGCATTTAAATGATAATTTTACTACAGTTTTTGCTTGGACATATTAAACAAATCTAGTCAATTTGTGTAATATGTTCATTTGAATTTTGCAACTTATAAAGCATTAAAATATGTTTTTATTTTGCATATTAAAATTATTGTAGGAAATAGCAAATGTAAATGATATAATAGTTTTTTTCATTTTCATTTTGCACTAAATATTGGACATGTAGGGAAAATGTTCATTAAAATACAGAAACACATTGCTGTTTTACATATTGCATTGCCATTTTGCATATTACATTTCTAACTGAATTTTGCTACACATAAGCTTTCATTAATAAAAACATAATAAATAAAACATAATACAAACCCGTGATAAGAATGCAGGGGGGGGGGGGGGGGGGGGCTTGGGATGCAAAGTACAGCAGCAATTATGACCTGCCATTAGAAAAGAAAACGAAAAGAAACAGAAACACCATCAATGTCATGAACTACTGTCCCTTTTAAACATGACTCACATCGACGGACATTTGACACATCCCTAATCTTTACATCAGTCAAGACTTTTTAACTTATTTGAGACTCTCACTCGCCAAAAATGTTCATTTTGTGCGTGCTTTTGTCTGTGTAAGAGTGAGAGAACTTGTATGAAGCACCATTCTCTGTGTGTGCATGACCTGTGTGCGTTCACAGACAGGGTGCCAGTAAAGTTACAGAATTAACTTATCATGTGTGTGTGTGTGTGTTTAACATAAACAAGCCGATGAAATGTCTAAACCTACCTCGTTTGGCAGAAAAGGTGTGTTATCCTTGAAGAACTCCGTGATGTCAGATCTTCTGCTCATATAATCTCTTTTAAATAAAAAGTCGTAACGTTAATGGTGTCTTCTTTTCTTGACAATTACTCTGCCTGCTCCTATTGAAGGCATAAAGCGCTCTAAACACAGTTGTACCGCAATTCAAATTTAACGTGATCACAGCTGCTCAATATCACCTCAGAAACATTAATATGCCTGATGCTTTAAGACACGCTCATTAACAAACACGTTACACCGCATCAACAACAATAAAAAGGTAATAAACCTTTATTTATAAAACTAAAAGAGTGCACTGCAACCACTGCAACACGTACCTCCACGTCGAGTAAATTAACGTTAAGATGTGACGGTATGCTGAAAATGTTGAATGCAACGGCTCCGACATTCATTTGCCAAACAAGCCAGGCAGCAACAAAGTTAACGATACAGTTTGTTACATTTATCAAAAAATAATTTACAAAGGAAGTGTAGGAACCATTCTCAAAATCCTAAATCTGACTTTAAAATGAGATTTTGACAGAGAGTATCTCCGTGAATAATGGTGCCTGCGAAAGCACTGGTTTCGCGCCGATTGTAGACTGAGCTTCTTGTACCCACAATGCAAAGCGTAATTAAAAAATAACGGAGAAATGACTGTAAAAAGAAAATACGGACAATTCCTTTAAATTATTACGGAATATTGTACTGTATTTTTACGGACTTTTTTTTACAGTGTACTTAAGTACTACTATTAAATTGTACTCTTTTTTTTTTTCTTTTTACTCAAGTATGTTCTGAGCCAGATATTTATTTAATTGACTATGAATTGAGTACTTTTTACATCCCTGATCATCTTTAACAAACTATATATTTATAGTATATATCTATACATCTGTTAAAACTACATTCAGTGAAAATTTTTATTAAATGCTTTAAATGCTTTCTGTATATTTGAGAGTATTCACATTGTAAAATGCATTTTTCTTTTATTCAATTTTTGATGAAGAAACTTGACTAATTCATTTTCTGTCATTTAGATTCCTGATGATCAGAACTTCTTCTCTGACGATCCTCTGGAGAAGCAGTATGTGTATCTACAAGCTCAGTTTCCAACCGTCACTCTGGAGAAAGTGGTCCTGCTATCATTTCAGTCTGGATATATATTTGTCCAAACAGACAAACCCATCTACACACCTAATAGCACAGGTACCATTTAGTGCTGAAAACATACAGTGCATTTAAATGTCTTATATCAGCATGATAGGAAATTAATCATTCAATCAATCAATTAAATGAATACTACATAATTTTAATAAGGGGTAGAAAGGTTGATCATGGACCAACAAACTCTGTTACAATAAACATTGTTTAGGATTTTGGGTCAGACAGGTTGATGTTTAATGATATGAACAAACTGTATAGTTACTCCCAGAGCCATGCTTGTCTTCATCTGTAACAATAAAATAATTTCCATTTTAATTTTTACAGCACACATCCATGGGCCTAATTAATTTTATTTTCTCCAAACACAGAAAACACAGATAACCCAATGATTTTTATGTTTACATTGTTTGCTGGAGTGTAATCTAAGAGTCTTAAAAAGGCAATAAAACATTATTTTGCAGTTCTTTACAGGATTTTCTCTTTGATGCCAAACTTGAAACCATTCAGCAATGCTTCATTGACAGTGGAAATCAAGGTAAACACGTATATAAAACCATATACTGTTATTTCACACATGTATGCTTTCATGACATTTCAGCTGAGCATTTGAAGATCTCAGCAGACCCAGTGATTTCTGTCTTGTTTCTGAAGAATCCACAAGGCATCACAGTTTCATCAGATAAGATATATACAGCAGAAGGAATAAAGTCTGGAAAGTATGCCATCCCTGAAGTTGCCAGGTGTGTAAAACACTGTCAAGACTAAAGCTACTGAATCGGAGTGACGTGACCAAACTTAATTTTTATCTGCCTATGACATCTGCTTCAGGACAGTGTCTAATAATATATCAATAAACGTCAGGAAATGTTCATGGTCTGTTATCACATGTTTTAATGTCTTGAACGAAGACGTGTATGATTCTGGATGTGTTCTGTTTGTTTCAGTCCAGGGATCTGGAAGATTGTCACACTGTTCTCAAACACTCCTCAGAAGAAGTTTACTGCTGACTTTGAGGTCAAAGAATATGGTAAGACCTGTGTCTACAAACTGTATGTTAAACGAATGTGAAAAGTTAAAGGGTTAGTTCTCCCAAAAATGAAAATTATGTCATTAATAAGTCACCCTTATTCTGTTCCAAACATGTAAGACCTCCTTTTATCTTCGGAACACAGTTTAAGATATTTTAGATTTAGACCGGAATGCTCTCAGTCCCTCCATTGAAGCTGTGTGTACGGTATACTGTCCATGTCCAGAAAGGTAAGAAAAACATCATCAAAGTAGTCCATGTGACATCAGAGGGTCCGTTGGAATTTTTTGAAGCATCGAAAATACATTTTGGTCCAAAAATAGCAAAAACGACAACTTTATTCAGCATTGTCTTCTCTTCCGTGTCTGTTGTGAGAGATAGTTCAAATCAAAACAGTCTGGATATCCGGTTCGCGAACGAATCATTCAGTTGACCAAATCGAACTGAATCGTTTTAAACGGTTCACATCTCTAATACGCATTAATCCACAAATGACTTGTTAACTTTTTTTTAAATGTGGCTGACACTCCCTCTGAGTTCAAACAAACAAATATCCCGGAGTAATGCATGCACTCAAACAGTACACTGACTGAACTGCTGTGAAGATGAACACCGAGCCGAGCCAGATAACGAACAATAGACTGACTCGTTCACGAGTGAAGAACCGGTTGCATCGGAGTTCGGATCACCACTAATTCTTTCGGACAGTTCGATTCAATAAACCGGTTGAAGAAAACGGTTCACCGGTTCTTTTGCACTCGACATAATGGCGTCATTTGCAATGATTTCCCTTGATTCAAGCCTTCGGTTTACCAGCGCTCATAAGACTAGCACAGAATCAGTTCAGTTCAGACGCTCTGTGTGTCGGTCTGCTTCACGCTGAATCACACATGCCCAGTATCATCAGCTCCTCGGTTCACGAATCGGACGCGTCTGACAGAAACGGTTCTTGACTCGTGAACGAGTCAATGTTTTGTTCGTTATCTGGCTTGGCTCGGTGTTCATCTTCACAGCAGTTCAGTCAATGTACTGTTTGAGTACATGAACTCCGGGATATTGGTTTGTTTGAACTTAGAGGGAGTGTCAGCCACATTTAAAAAGTTAACAGCTTAAGTCATTTGTGGATTAATGCGTATTAGAGATGTGAACCGTTTAAAACGATTCAGTTCGATTTGGTCAACTGAATGATTCGTTCGCGAACCGGATATCCAGACTGTTTTGATTTGAACTATCTCTCACAACAGACACGGAAGAGAAGACAATGCTGAATAAAGTCGTCGTTTTTGCTATTTTTGGACCAAAATGTATTTTCGATGCTTCAAAAAATTCCACCGGACCCTCTGATGTCACATGGACTACTTTGATGATGTTTTTCTTACCTTTCTGGACATGGACAGTGTACCGTACACACAGCTTCAATGGAGGGACTGAGAGCTCTCGGACTAAATCTAAAATATCTTAAACTGTGTTCAGAAGATAAAAGGAGGTCTTACATGTTTGGAACAGCATATGGGTGAGTTATTAATGACATAATTTTCATTTTTGGGCGAACTAACCCTTTAAAGAATGTATTGATTTATTTGTGTCTTTTGTCTGGTTTGGTTTTAGTGCTTCCAACATTTGAGGTGAAATTAAAGCCCAGCAAGTCATTCTTCTATGTGCGTGATGAGAGTCTGACAGTCAACATTGAAGCCAAGTAAGACAGATATATATTCTGCTACAAGATAAAATACTATGATCAACCAAATATTTTCCTGCCATTCCTAAATGTGATTCATGAGTAACATTTAAATGAACTATAGTTTTATTCTAGTCACTGAATATGACACTGAATATTGAATACTGACTTGAATATTGAATACCACTATTAGGTAAGACCAACTATAAATTTGTCAGTTCAGATAAAATGTGACCCTGTCTGTGAAATCCACTCTAAAGTATCAAAATCTAATTATGAGATAACAAGCATCAAAGTTTGATTTCAACTATTAATTTCACTATGATTTCAATCTTTGACATGGTCTTTTTACTCAGTCTATAATAAAGGTATAAAGGTTATATTTTCACAGAATGTTCTTTACATCTTTATGAAGGATGCTTTCATGTAGAAAACAGTAAATCACACTAAAAAGAAGAAGAAGATAAAAAAATGAGCACATTTTGTTCTTCTGTGGAACAAAAAAGGTCCAAGCTGCTTTTTTTTATCCCAGTAATGAATGTGGATATGGATCAAGGACAATGGTCCGTGTACCTTCGTATAATTCGTTTTTTAATTTAATATTGAAATCTGAAAAATAAAAAAAAAACTGCACATTTTTCGTTTTTCATTCTACCTAACAAAACGAAAAATCAAGACTTCGGCTTCATTTTTTCGTTTTTACGTTCAGGGACAGAAAACGAATAAACAACTTGAATATTCGATCCCTACATGTGGGCAGGAATGAAACGCCCCTCTCCGCTGATTGGTCAACCAAGCATTACAACATAAAACATAGTCCTAAAAACATAATAAGAGTCCTACGGATTCTTAACGTGTTTATTTCTACTACATTTTATCTCTTTCTCTTCATCAAACAGCCAGATCAAAGAATAGCTTGACACAAACCATACAGAGGAAGAGCCTTTTGGTCCTTTGGCACACGGCTGCTTTAGTATCCACGTCTATCAAAATCTGTCTGGCAAAGCTGTGCGACGCATTGCAGCGCGGGGAGAATATAGCCTATAGCGAAGTGCAGACCGCTTTCAGTTTATGTGAACATCTAGTTATAACTTTTGTTTTAGACAATATGCTGCATTTTGAACTATGGGGGAACTTAAAATGACAGATATGAATAGAAATTAGCACATCTATTATTTATTATTTTTCTATTTTGAGTTTTATTCATAAAGCACTTTATGCAAATTTCAGAAACCATTGGTTGTTATCCCAAATGTTTACCTCATGCTGTGTTACTCGGATACAATATAATATTTTTTATTATATTATATTGCATTATACGAATAATATTATACTTTACATAATAATACTAATACTAATAATTATGATTATTATTTACAAAAACTAGTAAAAAATGTACAATAAAGTACAATCAAATCCTTATAATCACATTGCACTTGAATAAAGTTTAATTTCTAAAATGCTGATTGCCCTTCAGGTGACCGCATAAATCTTTCTTCTTACAATGCACATTATTACTGGGTTTTTTTTTTTGTTTTTTTTATTAAATGATTAAAAAGTGCAGAAAAAAAAACATCTAAAATAAATGATTGAACAAAAAATGAATAAAAAAGTAATGTAGGAAATATGCTTGGGGGGGTGGGGGGGTTCTGTCAATAACTTGCTGACGTGCAAGAAAAACAGCTATATCAACCCGATCTCACGGCAATCCGTACATATTTTACAAGGTGGCTTATTCGTACGAATTCGTACGACCACACTCGTACAATTTTGTAAGATTTTTGCCAAATCGTACGTATTTTACGAGTTGCACAATTCGTATGAATTTGTACGAATTACTTACACCTAACCCCTCCCCTTAACCTAACCGTTAGACAAATCGTATAAAATCGTACGAGTGAGGTCGTACAAATTCGTACGAATAAACCACCTCGTAAAATACGTACGAATTGGTCGTGAGATAGCGTTGGCTATATGTATTGGACCTGAAAATCACGTCTAAGATCCATTATTATAGACAACAATTCACTGACCAATTATTATAGACAGCAACTTGATTTTATTTCTGAATCAATTAATGAAGCATTTTGAACGAATAGGTCGAATAAAAGGCTTCTTTATTAACACAATGAAATACCGCCACCTAGTGGTGATTATATTTTATTTTATTATATTATATTGCATTATACGAATAAGATTATACTTTACATAATAATAATAATAATAATAATAATACTTATTATTATTACATATAGCCTAGAGAGAGAGAGAGAGAGAGAGAGAGAGAGAGAGAGAGAGACACGTTATTTTGGGGTCCAATAGGTTGCTGGTTTTCGTGCAAGTCAGTGCAAGAAAAACAGCTGAAAATCACATTTCCCTCTCTCTATATATTTTTTATTATTATTATTAATATTATTATTATTATGTAAAGTATAATATTATACACTATACCATAATAATATAATATAATATAATATAATATAATATAATATAATATAATATAATATAATATAATATAATATATATTACAGATATAATATATCTGGAACGCAGAGATATTAGGTAAACATTTCAATAAACGATTGTGTAGGCCTACTACAATTCCGAGCCATTCTATAAGATGACATTTCATCACTTGACAAACGGATAGAGACTCCAAGGTAGCACTTAAAGCATGGCTACGTGCGACTGTGTTAAGTGCATTTTTGGGAAACGCACATGAAACAATAACGGACGATCGTAAAATGACTCGTAGAAAGCGGTCTTCAGCGCTAAAGTCAATCGTTATCGAGAAAAAGCAGCCCAGATTAACGAATCGCTTGACACAAACCATACAGAGGCAAACCCTACAGAACTTTCTTTTGTGTAGGCATAAATTATGCAACCTACCAGTGAAACATTTAGTTTATCAAGTAAATATTAATTTACTTCGCACCTGCACTCACAACTTGTGCACTGCAGCGCAGGGAGAATGTATTAGACAAGTGCAGACCACTATTCATTTATGTGAACATAGGTAGTTTTAGACAATAAGCTGAGTTTATTTAATTCATATTGGGTATTGGCCATCTAACTGAAAGCATAGAACATTTTTTTTTCTCTGCCCACGTCACAGAACCACTGTGTGACTCACAGTAGGAGCAAAGAATGGTGTATCGTTCCTTAAAGAATCACAGTCTTTGAAAGATCCATTATTATAGACAACAATTCACTGACCAATTATTATAGACAGCAACTTGATTTTATTTCTGAATCAATTAATGAAGCATTTTGAACGAATAGATTGAATAAAAGGCTTCTTTATTAACACAATCAAATACCGCCACCTAGTGGTGATATTACTTTCATAATTCAAGTTTCATTTTCATCTCATTTTTTTTTTCTTCATATTTCTGTATTAAAAATGTTGTATAAAACATTAATCTTTTGTACATTTGTAATTGCTATGTAAATGCACGCTCAGCTGTCTGATCAGCATTAAACTGTAAATACATCTATATCTTCAGACACAGGGTCTATATCTCTGAATACTGATTTAATTGGTAACAGCCTATTGTCATATCATTCTAATGTTTTTGATGTAAAATTTTAACATTAAATATGACATACAAAAGTTAAAATGTAAAATGTAAAAAAAAACAAACAAAAAAAACAACCACTGAAAATCAGGTGCCCCTTAAGGGAAAGTGTTATTTCAGGGTTTTGATATGTTCTTATAACTCAAATGAGTTTACATTCAAATCATGACGTCGAATTCACATTTCACTAAATTCAATCACTGGAACAAGCACTCTGACGAACCATTAGTCCCATGCTAGTGGAAAACAACCTATGATTTCCGAAATTTGCATAAAGTGCTCTATGAATTAAATTAAAAATAGAAAAATAATATATGTGCTAATTTCTATTCATATCTGTCTTTTTATTTAAGTTTACCCATAGTTTTAAATACTGCATATTGTCTAAAACAAAAGTTATGACTACATGTTCACATAAATTGATAGCGGTCTGCGCTTCGCTACAACAGGCTATACCTATTCTCCCCGCGCTGCAGTGCGTCGCACAGCTTTGCCAGACAGATTTTGATAGGTGGATACTATAATAAAGCAGCCGTGTGCCAAAGGACCAAAATGATTAAGAGAAAGAGATAAAATGTAGTAGAAATAAACACGTTAAGAATCCGTATGACTCTTATTATGTTTTTAGGACTATCATTATGTTGTAATGTTTGGTTGACCAATCAGCGGAGGGGGGCGTCTCAGGACCGCCCACATCTGGAAAACGAATTTTGAAGTAATTTATTCGTTTTATGCCCCTGAACTAAAAAACGAAAAATCAAGCCGAAATCTGTTTTTTTTCGAGGTTTTTAAAAAAAACGAAAAAACAAATAAAGGGGCCGTTTTCTCGTTTCTGCTTATTTCATTTCAAATTGGAAAACAAACTATCAAAACGCACACGGACCGACGGATACCCTGATTGTTATGGACAACTAGTGTCTCAATTTTTATTATAAAGCAGAGATTGGATGTGTTTTCAGGTACCTGTTTGGACAGAAGGTGGATGGAAATGCGTTTGTGGTGTTTGGTGTGATGGAAGATGAGAAGAAAATAAGGATTCCTGCATCTCTGAAAAAAGTTCAGGTGAGAGACATTACACTTTATAGACACTAAAAGTATTTATAATACCTTTTTGTTGTATCTTGTAGACTGATGTTGCTGTGTTTCTCATATATGAGTAGTTAATGAAAGGAGCAGGCGAAGCAAATCTGACCAATCAGATGATCACCAAGACCTTTCCAAACATTAACCAGCTGGTTGGACGATCCATCTATGTTTCAGTCAGTCTATTAACAGAAAGTGGTAAGACTGGACAGATCTGTCTGCACATGTTTACCTGCACGTGTGTGATTGTAGGAGAAGCTAATCGTGTGTTTCAGGCAGTGAAATGGTGGAAGCAGAAAGGAGAGGCATTCAGATTGTGACGTCACCGTACACCATCCACTTCAGAAAAACACCACACTTCTTCAAACCTGGGATGCCCTTCTACGTCTCGGTAGCTGCTTTTACACATTAAACTATATTCTGTAAAAGGAAGTGGCACTCATGTGCAAGACGCTGAAGTCCTCTGTTAATTAGAAAGTTAAGAATGGCTGTAGAAAATGTGGAACAGTTTCATAAATTTTTGGTCTGGGTTTTGTAAAAGGTCTATGTAACAAATCCTGACCAGACACCTGCTGAGAATGTGGAAGTGGAAGTCAATCCTGGAGGGGTCAAAGGTCAAACAAGAGACAATGGCATTGCAAAGGTTACCATCAACACACAGGGAGGATCTTCAACACTGGAGATCACTGTAAGACCTGCCATCATAACTGCACTGGTGTTCAGTCAGTTTCACTGGTGATCTAGTGGACAATAGATCAGTTAACAGATTTTAAATAATCAATAGAGCATATTGTACACAGCACATCAGAAAACTATTTATTTATTATTTCCAGGCAAAAACCAAAGATCCAGAATTAAGTGATGATCAGCAGGCAGTGAAGAAGATGACGGCTCAGGCCTACATTCCTAAAGGTGGCTCACAAAACTACCTTCACATCGGCATCGGGGCTGCAGAGCTTCAGATTGGTGATTCAATGACAGTCAGTCTGAACACAGGACAAAGTCCAGGAGAAATAGATTTCACCTACATGGTAAAGATTATGGCTATTTCTTATTCAGCTACACCACAAATGTATCCGTTTTCATGTCCACTGTAAAACCCGACAAGTTAACTTTACTCAAATCGTTTGAGTAAACCGATTGCCTTGACTGTAATACCCGACAAGTAAACTTAACTCAAACGGTTTGAGTAAACAGATATCCTTAAGTTATGTTAACTCAAACCGTTTGAGGAAACCGATTGCCTTAAACCATTTAAGTTGAAAAAACTAACAGTTATGAGTACTCTGAACTTAATTCAGTTGAGTTCCCTGAAAGAAGATATACATTGCAATTAAGTGATTAAGTGATTAATTGAGCTTTAGTGATGAACACCTGCTGTTAACAAACATAATTACTGAAGAAAAGAGAGAAAGGAACAACAGCTGACTTCAGACACAGCCTCACTCAAACCTGACAAGTTATGTTAACTCAAACCGTTTGAGGAAACTGATTGCCTTAAACCATTTAAGTTGAAAAAACTAACAGTTATGAGTACTCTGAACTTAATTCAGTTGAGTTCACTGAAAGAAGATACACTGTAAAACCTGACAAGTAAACTTAACTCAAACCGTTTGAGTAAACAGATTGCCTTGATTTAAACCCTGTAAGTTTTAAAACTTTGCATTCAAATAATCAAATAAATAATCCTGGATCCACTCCAGTTCGCATACCAGCCCAGAATTGGTGTTGAGGATGCTATCATCTTTCTGCTCAACCGTATCTACCCCCACCTGGACAAGCCGGCGAGCACGGTGAGGATCATGTTTTTTGACTTTTCGAGTGCTTTCGACACCATCCGGCCGGCCTTGCTGGGTGAGAAGCTGACAGCGATGCAGGTGGATGCTCCTCTTGTGTCCTGGATTGTTGACTATCTGACTGGCAGACCACAGTATGTCCGCCTGCAACACTGTGTATCAGACAGCATAATCAGCAACACCGGGGCCCCGCAAGGGACTGTCCTCTCTCCCTTTCTCTTCACTATTTACACCACGGACTTCAACTACCATACAGAGTCTTGCCATCTTCAGAAGTTTTCTGATGACTCTGTTGTGGTTGGATGTATTAGAGAGGGTGATGAGACCGAGTACAGAGCTGTGGTGAGGGACTTTGTCACATGGTGCGGGCAGAACCATTTGCAGCTCAACATGACAAAGACGAAGGAGCTGGTTGTGGATCTAAAGAGAGCAAAGACACCGGTGAACCCAGTTTCCATCCTGGGGGTCCCTGTGGACACTGTGGAGGATTATAAGTACCTAGGAGTACACATTGACAAGAAACTGGACTGGGCTAAGAGAACACTCAAGCTCTCTACAGGAAGGGCCAAAGCCGTCTCTATTTTTTGAGGAGGCTGAGGTCCTTCAACATTTGCAGGACGATGTTGAGAATGTTTTATGAGTCGGTGGTGGCCAGTTCTATCATGTTTGCTGTTGCATGCTGGGGCAGCGGGATGAGGGTTGCAGATGCTAACAGACTCAATAAACTGATCCGTAAGGCTAGCAACGTTGTGGGGGTAGAGCTTGACTCTCTGGCGGTGGTGTCTGAGAGGAGGATGTTGTCCAAATTACATGCCATCCTGGACAATGTATCCCATCCACTTCATTATGTGCTGCTCAAACAAAAGAGCACTTTCAGTGAAAGATTTATTCTTCCGAAATGCACCACAGAGCGTCACAGGAAGTCATTTCTCCCTATGGCCATTAAGCTTTATAACGCCTCCCTCTAATTGCCTGATACACTGACATTTAGTTAATTTTTAACTGACAATATCCCTGTTTCTGTGTAATATTATCTTTAATACTTATATGTGAAATATTCCATGTTGCTTTTTATATTTATGTTTATTTATACTTTTATACTATTTATATTTTTATTTATTCATTTCTTATGCTTGAAAGGCGGGCTATTGTGACAAAGAATTTCCCCTTGGGGATTAATAAAGTATTCTGATTCTGATTCTGATTCTGGAATTAAGTGATTAACTAAGTGCTGATTGAGAATTAGTGATGAACAGCTGCTGTTAACAAACAGAATCACTGAAGAAAAGAGAAACACAAGAACTACTACAACTGACTTCAGACACAGACTTAGATGAAATCAACTGAAATAAAATACATGAAATCTCTCAAGATCTGATTAAACAACCCACAAACAGCATCACCAGCTCCACTTATTAATAACCAGACTGACTTTATTTCTGTCAGACGTCTACAGACGATCTTATTGAGAATGAACTAAGGTGTAGATGTTTATTTATTGTTTCATTTGAAGTAACCATGTTAGAGATCAGTGTTTGCTTTAGTTGGGCTCTTGACCCTTGATTTCTGTCTTAGTCTTTTCTCTGGCTGTTATAACTGTGTGTTTCTAAAACATATTTGTTATAACTCAAAAGCCCAGAAGAAATGCCATCAGGTGTTAACCTGTTCCTAGATGTAGGTTGTTATACTTTATATCGGTGATGATAATCATCAATTATTGAACTGCTAGGAGTCTAATCTCTGATGAAATAGGTGTTGTGTAATTTGATTGGTTATAGTGAAAGTGATTCTAAGAGCCAGTGGTTCTGTGATAATCAGTTAATACAAAGCCTTTCCAAACAGTTTGGTCTTCTACGGTGTCAAACAGTCACACAAAGACATCAATAATCAGAATATGACCCTCAACAATGGTGACCATAAAAAAAAAAAAAAATGCTGCAGAGCATGCTGGGCGCCATGGATGAGTTTTGTACTACAATAGTACCCAGCATGCATTGCAGCATGTTTTTTTGTCACCATTGTTGAGGTTCATATTCTGATTATTGATGTCTGTGTCTGACCAACTACTGGGATGGAATACAAATGTATGTGTACAAAATGTTTATGAAGCCATTTTAATATTAACTGATTATCACAGACTCTTAGTGTCACTTGTATTAGATCCACTTCTACTAATTACACATTTGTTTCCTCAGAGATTAGACTCTGTACAGATCAATATTTGTGAATAATAATGAATAATTATCATCACCTATATGAAGTATAACATCCTACACCTAAGTACAGGTTAACACCTGATGGCATTTCTTCTGGGCTTTTGAGTTACAACAAAATGTGTTTTAGAAACACACGGTTATAACAGCCAGAGAAAAGACTAAGACAGAAATCAAGGGTCAAGAGCCCAACTAAAGCAAACACTGATCTCTAACATGGTTACTTCAAATGAAACAATAAATCAACATCTAAACCTTAGTTCATTCTCAATAAGATCTTCTGTAGACGTCTGACAGAAATAAAGTCAGTCTGGTTATTAATAAGTGGAGCTGCTGATGCTGTTTGTGGGGTTGTTTAATCAGATCTTGAGAGATTTCATGTATTTTATTTCAGTTGATTTCATCTAAGGCTGTGTCTGAAGTCAGTTGTAGTAGTTCTTGTGTTTCTCTTTTCTTCAGTGATTCTGTTTGTTAACAGCAGCTGTTCATCACTAATTCTCAATCAGCACTTAGTTAATCGCTTAATTACTTAATTGCAATGTATATCTTCTTTCAGTGAACTCAACTGAATTAAGTTCAGAGTACTCGTAACTGTTAGTTTTTTCAACTTTAATGGTTTAAGGCAATCAGTTTCCTCAAACGGTTTGAGTTAACATAACTTGTCAGGTTTGAGTGAGGCTGTGTCTGAAGTCAGCTGTTGTTCCTTTCTCTCTTTTCTTCAGTAATTCTGTTTTTTTAACAGCAGGTGTTCATCACTAAAGCTCAATTAATCACTTAATCACTTAATTGCAATGTATATCTTCTTTCAGGGAACTCAACTGAATTAAGTTCAGAGTACTCGTAACTGTTAGTTTTTTAAACTTAAATGGTTAAAGGCAATCGGTTTCCTCAAATGGTTTGAGTTAACATAACTTAAGGATATCTGTTTACTCAAACCGTTTGAGTTAAGTTTACTTGTCGGGTATTACAGTCAAGGCAATCGGTTTACTCAAACGATTTGAGTTAAGTTAACTTGTCGGGTTTTACAGTGTATAAATTGCAATTAAGTAATTAAGTGATTAACTAAGTGCTGATTGAGAATTAGTGATGAATAGCTGCTGTTAACAAACAGAATCACTGAAGAAAAGAGAAACACAAGAACTACTACAACTGACTTCAGACACAGCCTTAGATGAAATCAACTGAAATAAAATACATGAAATCTCTCAAGATCTGATTAAACAACCCCACAAACAGCATCACCAGCTCCACTTATTAATAACCAGACTGACTTTATTTCTGTCAGACGTCTACAGAAGATCTTATTGAGAATGAACTAAGGTTTAGATGTTGATTTATTGTTTCATTTGAAGTAACCATGTTAGAGATCAGTGTTTGCTTTAGTTGGGCTCTTGACCCTTGATTTCTGTTTTGGTCTTTTCTCTGGCTGTTATAACCGTGTGTTTCTAAAACATATTTGTTGTAACTCAAAAGCCCAGAAGAAATGCCATCAGGTGTTAGCCTGTACCTAGGTGTAGGTTGTTATACTTCATATAGGTGATGATAATTATTCACTATTGTTCACAAATATTGATCTGTACAGAGTCTAATCTCTGAGGAAACAAATATGTAATTAGTAGAAGTGGATCTAATACAAGTGACCCTAAGAGTCTGTGATAATCAGTTAATATAAAAATGGCTTCATAAACATTTTGTACACATACATTTGTATTCCATCCCAGTAGTTGGTCAGACACAGACATCAATAATCAGAATATGAACCTCAACAATGGTGACAAAAAAACATGCTGCAGTGCATGCTGGGTACTATTGTAGTACAAAACTCATCCATGGCTCCCAGCATGCTCTGCAGCTTTTTTTTTTTTTTTATGGTCACCATTGTTGAGGTTCATATTCTGATTATTGATGTCTGTGTGTGACTGTTTGACACCGTAGAAGACCACTCTGTTTGGAAAGTCTTTGTATTAACTGATTATCACAGAACCACTGGCTCTTAGAATCACTTTCACTATAACCAATCAAATTACACAACACTTATTTCATCAGAGATTAGACTCCTAGCAGTTCAATAATTGATGATTATCATCGCCGATATAAAGTATAACAACCTACATCTAAGTACAGGTTAACACCTGATGGCATTTCTTCTGGGCTTTTGAGTTATAACAAATGTGTTTTAGAAACTCACGGTTGTAACAGCCAGAGAAAAGACTAAGACAGAAGTCAAGGGTCAAGAGCCCAACTAAAGCAGACACTGATCTCTAACATGGTTACTTCAAATGAAACAATAAATCAACATCTAAACCTTAGTTCATTCTCAATAAGATCTTCTGTAGACGTCTGACAGAAATAAAGTCAGTCTGGTTATTAATAAGTGGAGCTGGTGATGCTGTTTGTGGGGTTGTTTAATCAGATCTTGAGAGATTTCATGTATTTTATTTCAGTTGATTTCATCTAAGTCTGTGTCTGAAGTCAGTTGTAGAAGTTCTTGTGTTTCTCTTTTCTTCAGTGATTCTGTTTGTTAGCAGCAGCTGTTCATCACTAATTCTCAATCAGCACTTAGTTAATCACTTAATTATTTGAATGCAAAGTTTTAAAACTTACAGGGTTTAAATCAAGGCAATATGTTTACTCAAACGGTTTGAGTTAAGTTTACTTGTCAGGTTTTACAGTGTCATTACTGTATGTGATGAACTACCATAACGTGTGTTTGAAATAATAGAGTGTCTTTATCACTTTTGCTTCCTTTTCAGATCTTGAGTAAAGGTCAAATTGTAAAAGTAGACAGGTTTAAGTGGAAAGAACAATCTCTAGTGGCTCTTTCTCTGCCTGTAACCAAAGACATGATACCATCCTTCCGCTTTGTGGCTTATTACCATGTGGGCTCGTCTGAGGTGGTGTCTGATTCAGTCTGGGTCGATGTGAAGGACACATGCATGGGAACGGTGGGTTAGACATCACAACAAAAAGATGATGTGCCAAACAACTAGGTCTGAATCAGTGTCTTCCATTGTAATAACAGTTCCAGATTAAGGTGAAGGATGAGAGGGTTAATATCTATGGGCCAGGTAATAAGGTCGAGCTGCAGATAACTGGAGATCCTGGAGCTAAAGTTGGTCTGGTGGCGGTTGACAAGGCTGTGCATGTCCTTAACAAGAACAGACTCACTCAGACTCAGGTGAAGGATCGTTTTCAGATGTTATGGCACAATCATCTTGTTACTGTTTTTCACATAACTGTCTTTTTTTGTTTTATTTTTTGCTGTAGATCTGGGACGTTATAGAGAAGCATGACACCGGCTGTACAGCAGGAGGTGGGAGGGACAGTATGGGGGTTTTCACTGATGCAGGTCTGATGTTTGAGTCCAGCACTGCAGGAGGAACAAACACCAGAACAAGTAAAATTTCTTTATTTTTTTTAGCTAATTATCATATTCTAGTTTTATTCACTGAACAATTTACTTGTGTTTGTGCTCTAGTGTGTCAGAGGTTTGTTTGCAGCATTTTTTACAGTGTTGAGCAATGCAGCCAATTACAAACATACCTGTTGATGTCTTGATCTGAATGACCAATCAGAGGTTTTCAAGTTGGTCAGAATCCACTCAATACTGCTCAAAACAAAAATAGCCTAATATGACTATACAGCAAAATCAACTCTGCTCAGAGTGTCATATTGTCCCAATCTACAGAGAGGTAAAATAACACTGAAGCAGTGTTGAAGTTAATGAGATAATTAAAAGATTAAATAAGTGCTGATTAAGAATTAGTGATGAACAGCTGCTGTTAACAAGCAGAATCACTGTAGAAAAGAGAAATACCAGGGGTTTCATTTATAAACGTTGCGTACGCACAAAATAGGCACACTGTAAAACCCGACAAGTTAACTTAAATCAAACCGTTTGAGTAAACCGATTGCCTTGATTTAAACCATGTAAGTTTTAAAACTTTGCATTCAAGTAATTAAGTGATTAACTAAGTGATAATTGTGAATTAGTGATGAACAGCTGCTGTTAACAAACAGAATCACTGAAGAAAAGAGCCTTAGATGAAATCAACTGAAATAAAATACATGAAATCTCTCAAGATCTGATTAAACAACCCCACAAACAGCATCACCAGCTCCACTTATTAATAACCAGACTGACTTTATTTCTGTCAGACGTCTACAGAAGATCTTATTGAGAATGAACTAAGGTTTAGATGTTGATTTGTTTCATTTGAAGTAACCATGTTAGAGATCAGTGTTTGCTTTAATTGGGCTCTTGACCCTTGACTTCTGTCTCTGTGCTTTCTCTGGCTGTTATAACCGTGTGTTTCTAAAACGCATTTGTTGTAATTCAAAAGCCCAGAAGAAATGCCATCAAGTGTTAACCTGTGCCTAGGTGTAGGTTGTTGTACTTTATATTGGTGACGATAATCATCAGTTATTGATCCACACGGAGTCTAATGAAATAGGTGTTGTGTAATTTGATTGATTATAGTAAAAGTGATTCTAAGAGCCAGTGGTTCTGTAATAAGTTAAAACAAAGACTTTCCAAACAGTTTGGACTTCTATGGTATCAATTAGTCACACACAGACATCAATAATCAGAATATGAACCTCAACAATGGTGACCATTAAAAAAAAAATTATGCAGAGCATGCTGGGAGCCATGGATGAGTTTTGTACTACAATAGTACCCAGCATGCATTGCAGCATGTTTTTTTTTTCATCACCATTGTAGAGGTTCATATTCTGATTATTAATGTCTGTGTTTGACTAACTACTGGCGTAGAAGAAAAGTTAATGTGTACAAAATGTTTGGAAAATCATTTGTATATTAACTGATTATCACACAACCACTGGCTCTTAGTGTCATTTTTACTAGGTCCACTTCTACTAATTACATATATATTTCATCAGAGATTAGACTCCGTACGGATCAGTAATAATGAATAATTGTCATCTAGTGTTGGCTGATTCGTGAACGAATTGTTCAATTTAACCGGTTCTTCTTAGTGAACCGGTTGAACCAGTTCACCAAATCGACTTGAATCCTTTTAAACGGTTCACGTCTCCAATAAGCTTTAATCCACAAATTACTTAAATTGTTAACTTTTTAACGTGACTGACACTGCCTCTGAGTCAGAATAAACCAATATCCCGGAGTAATTCATTTACTCAAACAGTACACTGACTGAACTGCTGTGAAGACCGAACTGAAGATGAACACCGAGCCGAGCCAGATAACGAACGAACACGCCCACTGCTGGAGCAGTTCTCGTTCTCGAGTCAAGAACCGGTTGCTTCGGTTTTCGGATCACCAGTACACTCAACCGAGAATCGTTTCTGTTGGACGCGTCCGAATTGAGAACCGATGAACTGATGATACTGCGCATGCGTGTAATTTTTTAAGTATTTTGTTAAACATCGGGAAAGTGTGATAAAATAACTATATATATATATATATATATATATATATATATATATATATATATATATATTTTTTTTTAGATGAATGTTTCCAATCTGTATATTGTATAAAATGTATAGGCCAAATGGGTTTTCAGGGAAGTTGGACAATAATTAAGACTCTAACGACTCTTATGTTTAATAGGAATAAGGGATGATTTATGAGATATCTGTGCTGTATTTATAGTTAATGATGACACATTCACAAATTGAGTTCGTAATAAACAGAACATGAACATGAGTAGAGCAGCTGATGATACTGAACTGCAGCACGTGCCGGTTAGAGTGGTTCTCGTTCTCGAGTCAAGAACTGGTTGCATCGGTTTTCGGATCATCAGTACACTCAACCGAGAATCGTTTCTGTCGGACGCGTCCGGATTGAGAACCGATGAACTGATTATACTGCGCATGCGCGATTTAGCATGAAACCAACTGACTCACAGCATGTCTGAACCGAAGTGATTCTTTCAAGTAGCCCAGAGTGCAGTCTGGATGATGGGGCGGGGCGACATGTTGGGGCGGAGCGACACATGTCGCCCCGCCCACCCCAGCGGTTATTGGTTTATGATTAAGATGAGCTTATTGGTGTACAGATGAGTGACGATTTTACAGCTTATTGGTATAGAGAATTATGACGCTTTGGGCAGGATTGGAATGCGGAAGTAGAAACTCAAATGAATAAACTTTTAATACAAATTAAAAAGCGAATATAAATGTTGTATTTTTGCATTTATTGTTGCGTTTCCACAACATCCCGTATACATACAAAGAGTTTTGTATTACGACGAGCAGAATAGAAATAAATGGTCTATTCCTTCAACGGCTGTAGACACTATACCTCGGCATTACTCGCTGTTTTTTGAAAATGACACGGCAATATAATGCGAAGTATGGTTGTATGTAGATAGTCATGGATTACCTTTATTTATATATTCAAATTATATATACATATATAAAATTATATATATATACAGTATTGTTCAAAATAATAGCAGTACAATGTGACTAACCAGAATAATCAAGGTTTTTCGTATATTTTTTTTTATTGCTACGTGGCAAACAAGTTACCAGTAGGTTCAGTAGATTCTCAGAAAACAAATGAGACCCAGCATTCATGATATGCACGCTCTTAAGGCTGTGCAATTGGGCAATTGGGCAAAAAAAAAAAAATAGCAGTGTGGCATTCAATCACTGAGGTCATCAATTTTGTGAAGAAACCGGTGTGAATCAGGTGGCCCCTATTTAAGGATGAAGCCAACACTTGTTGAACATGCATTTGAAAGCTGAGGAAAATGGGTCGTTCAAGACATTGTTCAGAAGAACAGCGTACTTTGATTAAAAAGTTGATTAGAGAGGGGAAAACCTATAAAGAGGTGCAAAAAATGATAGGCTGTTCAGCTAAAATGATCACCAATGCCTTAAAATGGAGAGCAAAACCAGAGAGACGTGGAAGAAAACGGAAGACAACCATCAAAATGGATAGAAGAATAACCAGAATGGCAAAGGCTCAGCCAATGATCACCTCCAGGATGATCAAAGACAGTCTGGAGTTACCTGTAAGTACTGTGACAGTTAGAAGACGTCTGTGTGAAGCTAATCTATTTTCAAGAATCCCGCGCAAAGTCCCTCTGTTAAAAAAAGGCATGTGCAGAAGAGGTTACAATTTGCAAAAGAACACATCAACTGGCCTAATGAGAAATGGAGGAACATTTTGTGGACTGATGAGAGTAAAATTGTTCTTTTTGGGTCCAAGGGCCACAGGCAGTTTGTGAGACGACCCCCAAACTCTGAATTTAAGCCACAGTACACAGTGAAGACAGTGAAGCATGGAGGTGCAAGCATCATGATATGGGCATGTTTCTCCTACTATGGTGTTGGGCCTATTTATCGCATACCAGGGACCATGGATCAGTTTGCATATGTTAAAATACTTGAAGAGGTCATGTTGCCCTATGCTGAAGAGGACATGCCCTTGAAATGGTTGTTTCAACAAGACAATGACCCAAAACACACTTGTAAACGGGCAAAGTCTTGGTTCCAAACCAACTAAATTAATGTTATGGAGTGGCCAGCCCAATCTCCAGACCTTAATCCAATTGAGAACTTGTGGGGTGATATCAAAAATGCTGTTTCTGAAGCAAAACCAAGAAATGTGAATGAATTGTGGAATGTTGTTAAAGAATCATGGAGTGGAATAACAGCTGAGAGGTGCCACAAGTTGGTTGACTCCATGCCACACAGATGTCAAGCAGTTTTAAAAAACTGTGGTCATACAACTAAATATTAGTTTAGTGATTCACAGGATTGCTAAATCCCAGAAAAAAAAAATGTTTGTACAAAATAGTTTTGAGTTTGTACAGTCAAAGGTAGACACTGCTATTTTTTTGAACACACCCCTTTCAACTAATTGCCCAAGTGCACAGCCTTAAGAGCGTGCATATCATGAATGCTGGGTCTTGTTTGTTTTCTGACAATCTACTGAACCTACTGGTAACTTGTTTGCCACGTAGCAATAAAAAATATACTAAAAACCTTGATTATTCTGGTTAGTCACATTGTACTGGTATTATTTTGAACAATACTGTATACACACACATATATATGTATATATAATTGTGTGTGTAACAAATTGTCACCAGTCTCTGAACGTCACCAACAATATACTGAACATTCCCTTAGCCCCTACGAAAATTTACCATGGTTCTGCTACAGAAACTATAGTTAAACTATGGTGTTTTTATAATTACAGCACACAGTAATTAATATGCCAACAAATATTTTTCTTACAATAAATCCATGGTTACTTTTTGCAAGGAAGGAACTATAAAGGTTCTAAAGAACTTGCCCAAAAACACTTGTCACTTTCTGTTATTTGTTTTCTGAACTGCACTACTGAAAACCTCATTAATCCTGAATTTATTTAGTTACCTGCTTCTATATAAAAACATGATACATTTAATCACCCCTTTAAACACTTTATAAAATCATTGGTAATTTAAATATTACATCGAATTGTCACACCTAAATTAAGAATTCATTATGAGCAATGCATAGCAAATGATGTTACCATCAAATATGAGAAACCTTAAAGAATGATAGACTGATGTTAATGACTGAAACCTGTTGTCATGCACGTGTTTGCCATAGCTTTTTTATTAAAACATTATACACTGCAAAGTTTAACTTTAAATGACATCAATTAATACATCAAAACCAGTTGATCTCAGTTCATTCTCTATTTCCCTTCAATGAACTTAACACACAAATGTGTTTCATGCCGCAAAAAAAAAAAAAAAAAAAAAAAAAAAAAAAAAAAAACAGTCCTTGGAACAAAATCCTGTGTAAACAAAAGCCCAGAAGATCACCGCGCCGGCCTCTTCCCTGTACCCTGGTGGGTTAAACTTGAAAAGGGCTCTGCACTGCAAGCATTCCCCGATGCTGTACATCCATCTGAACTCGTTCCGGTAGACAGGAGGACAATTCTTCCAGTTGGCCACAACTTAACAGTGTAAAGACAAAATACAGGAAAGATAATAATAATAATAAAAAAAATTTAACAGCCTCGTACTACAAAATTCAATTGGAGAATGAGCATTAAACAGGGGGAAATCTTACTCTCTAGCCAGGCAAAGTGTGCCGCTTTCCGAAAAACTTCTTGAGTGAGCACATCCCTAATCCATCTGCAAACCAGAGAAAGTGTCAAATATGCAGAGTCACCCGCTGACAAAATAACTTCCCTGAGGATTTCCAGGGGAAGCTGTTGAATCAAAAACATACATAGGTTTATTTATACATGTATATAAAAGTTATTAAACATTATATAAACACTGAATACAGACAACCTTGCTTTAAAACTCTCATTAAAAACTCTATAGATTGTTGTCACAACTGCATACTCATTCTTTTATAATACCACTAATAAAATGTGAATATATACAGTACTGTGCAGAAGTATTAGGTATGTTAGTATTTTCACATTGAAAAAAATAGTTTTTAGCCAATTATTTATATATTTTGCTGTAGTGTGTCAGTAGGATATATTAGTTTACATTTCCACACATTTATTTTGCCATTAATTGTAATAATCCAGAGAGATATTTGTATATATTTGTATGCATGATCCACATGAAGATCTTTTACATTGAATATAAATATTTCTGTCTTATATGGTGAACAAAATCCACATTAGATCATGAACAGAAGTTATTTCAAACACTCACTGCTGTCTGAAAATGAATTAAGCTGAAATGTTTTTAAATGTCTTTGATGCTGATGTTAACTGATAGTTATATATTAAATAATCCACAGTGCTGACCAATATAGTACTTGTACATAATCCCAATTTCATATCTGAACAACTATGTAGCTGTAATAACTAAAATACCTCTGCATGTACACACATATGTAATTATTAGTTCTTAATGAATGTATGTGCACAAATAACCTGCTCTGCTGGACTCTGCCTGAAGACATGGTGAATGGTGAAGTTCCTCCCCTCAGTGGTTGAGCTCTAAAAGAACAAATGTCAAGAGGTAGGTATATTGCTAGATATAGAACAGAGTAATGTTTCATGTAGCAACATTTAAACAGCTACATACATTTGCGGAGTGAAGCTGTCCAGGAGAACAGAACACCACCACCTCCTGATCATGTCATCCTGAAAAATAATAATATACACACAAAAATCATGCATGTCTGTTCAAATAACTTGACAAATGTAATGGAATACCTCTGTAAAATCAAACCTAAGAACTAAAGCCATGTACAGAGTGTACAGTTACAATCCACAAAGAACAATAAAATGAGCAATTTATAACCATTATTAACAATAATTATTTAAATTGAACGTACCATGGATAAATAAATGATCGAACATCACATTTAATATTATAAGATACTTACACAACCACTTTTACTCACCTCATGCAATCAACGTGGAATAGCATTATTACTCTGCTGCTGCAGTTGCCACCGTTCTGTTTGTTTCAACGCAAACTTCCCCCTGCTGGCTCGGAGCAAAATATCAAAGGCGAGGAAAACAAATATGGGTCGCTCCGCCTCGAAGTGTCGCCCCGCCCCATCGTCCAGACTGCACTCTGGGGTTACTCGTTTCTTTTGGTGAATGATTCTGATTCTGTACTAATGTTATGAGCGCGGGTATTTTGAGGGCTTGGATGAAGGGCAATCTGGCGAAATGTAAGTTAATTTAATAACAAATACATCGCAATGGATTATGTTTAGTAAGTGGATCATGGTTTCTGCGCTGATGACACCTAATTTATTTACTTTATATCTTCAAGACTTAAATCCTCATATGCACATTATTGCTGTTACTGTATTTGGGTGTTGTTGCAAAATTCAAATGTAAACTTTTCATGATTATGAGTTTCTTAACTGACTAAAGTTATGATTACTGACTTTATATATTTTAATGTTTGATAGACGTGACGCCATTACGTCATCGCCCATGACGTCATTACGTCGAACGTAAAAGAACTGCTGAACCGGTTTATTGAATTGAACCGTCCAAAAGAACTGGTTCGCGGAAAAGAATCAAACTTCCCATCACTATTATCATCACCTTTATAAAGTATTACATCATACACCTAGGTACAGGTTAACACCTGATGGCATTTCTTCTGGGCTTTTGAATTACTACAAATGTGTTTTAGAAACACAAGTTTATAACAGCCAGAGAAAAGACTAAGACAGAAGTCAAGGGTCAAGAGCCCAACTAAAGCAAACACTGATCTCTAACATGTTTACTTCAAATGAAACAATAAATCAACATCTAAACCTTCGTTCATTCTCAATAAGATCTTCTGTAGACGTCTGAAAGAAATAAAGTCAGTCTGGTTATTAATAAGTGGAGCTGGTGATGCTGTTTGTGGGGTTGTTTAATCAGATCCTGAGAGATTTCATGTATTTTATTTCAGTTGATTTTATCTACGGCTGTGTCTGAAGTCAGTTGTAGTAGTTCTTGTGTTTCTCTTCAGTAATTCTGTTTGTTAACAGCAGCTGTTCATCACTAATTCACAATTATCACTCAGTTAATCACTTAATTGCAATGTAAATTGTGTACACAATTTTGTACGCACATATCAGGATTTATAAAAAAATTTACTTGGCGTAAATATGTACACACATTATGACCATTCTAGACCATGTGTATGCACTTTTTTCCAGGCGTGAGAAAAGTAATGAAGTAAGGAATAATTTTAAAATCTATTTTCATTTCAATATACACATTTACATTAAATATTCCACTCTCATTAATGGAGATAAGCACTGAAAATAATACATAAAGTCATTACGCAGAAGTTAAACAAAAATATTATGAATTTAGTGTATGCGCTTGATCATTTTTCCTGTGGCATGCTGATTTAATGACAGTGAGGAGTGCTATAGATGCACAATAATCCATCTGTAAACTAAACTGCAGGTCTCATGCTATGCAAAAATATTTTAGTGAGAACATTGATCAATGATGTGCACTTACTTCGACATTATGGGGGACACTGCTGGATTCAGTGGTCAAACGGTTTATTGTCGGGTTTGAATAGGTCCGATGATAATAGTTTACTGTACAACCGTAGCTGCATGGAGGTGTTGATGTCATCTCTACAACATTATGAAAATTGCCACTGTATTTGAAGGATACAACTTGAAGAAAATGGTAATTTGGATGTTTTCTTTTTAAAATAGGCTACTTTGTCAGTGACTCGCCGAGTCAGACAATTATATTTACACTGTAATAAATATAAGCTAAAAATATCTAAAATATGTTCACCTTATCAGCAAAACTGCATAAACAAAATTTGATTTGAATTGTTTAAAACAATTGAAATACTATTCGCCCAGTGGAAAAGAATGAGACCAACTACATTCTAAAATATTTATCTGATAACTATGTAACAACAATGAGTTTCACATAATAATTACCTCAAATGATATATAGGGAATTTGAATAATTAATCAGGAATATGATTAATTTATATCTCAGATGACAGTTACATTAAATTTTATTGATTATGAAAAATAGCTCAATTGCCTATACCAATACTAATCACAGGGCACTGTAATTTACTCATTAATATGTCAATATTCCATTCTTCATATCAATTGTTGTGATATCTCTTACTGTAATTTACTGCAAATCAAACAGTGGTTTGTCCAGCAAACCAGATTGACCTATCAATTTTCAATAAAGATATCACTTATAATTCAAGGAAAAATATTCTCTGGCCATGAAAACATCATCCTATCCTTATGATAAATTTAGTTTCTAAATTTAAAGTTTGTAGCTAAAGATGAGACCTCTCAGTGACTCGTAATGTGAGTGGGGTGGAGTCCAAGCCAATCATGTAATATATGGGTTTTTAATAATTCAACTAGTAATACATCAAACTACAAATCATACAGAGTAAATATGCGTACGACAATACAGACAGAATACTTAACAAGACATAACGGAATCCAAATAAAAGAGAGCGAGAGAGAAATGGAGAAAGCGAGAGAGATCACAGAATGAGCTCAGGTATGAAAATCAGTCAGTAACCTTTTTGGAAGCCAACAACGATCAGATCATAGCAACACTTTAAAGCAGCATTTAAATCTCCATAGAAAACGATACTTGCATGGCCCAGTGGGTGAGCGTGGTACCGGCGACGTACGTGTGATGTCACGTGGTCCTTTGTGGAAAAGGGGTGTTCGTTCATCTTTGCACGGTGTTTGAAAGGTTCAACAAACAATGTTCCAGAATTCGTCTTCCTTGTTTGGAGAGGCGAATAGTTGAATAAACTTAGTAAAGAAAAGAAAAGAAAACAACAAAAACAAAAGTTTCCAAAGGATCCATGATAATGGCTTTCCTCTCCTCAGTCCCTGTGCTGAGGGGGAAGGCGAAATGGAGCGACGAGGGTCGCACAGGAGGGCAGCGTGTCCGAGAACGAAGAAGAGCAGAAGAGAGGGCGGACCTTGTTCGGTCGATTCTTATGGCTTGGGATGTTCACGCCTCTTTTCGCGTGAACCACCAATGAACGTCCGCGATCTGAAGCGGCGGGAAAGTTCCTTTGTCTCTGGAAACAACCCACCCTAATAATTTAGGACTTGTCAGATTATCAGATTATAATTTTTCATTACTTTGCTTTAGATAAGTGGGTCTGTCAAAGCATGACGATTACAAAAACACCAAACAGTATATATATATATAACTGATAGAAACACGAAGTTACATTCAAATGCAGAATTACACACATTTAAAGATTAACACAAGCTAATAAATTGCAGATAGTCCCAATTTATATGGGAAACATCTCATGTACCAAAAGAAAACAATACTATATACATTTAGACTACATTTGAGTACATTGTACATTTTTCTTTTGTAAGGCTTAGATTTCCTGTTCTGTTGCCCAGGGGTCATAAAGCTTTACGACCTGGTCAGGAGTGGGGGTTGCAGAAACATGGCTCTTTGAGAAAGTTAAGAATGAAATCAAGCATTTCCACTTATAAGTCAGTAACATTATAATCCTCGCATAACAAGGATTAACCATTGTACCCACAAACATATTCAAAATACATATTATTAATAAAATGATGAAAGTAAGGAACTTCTACGAAAGGTTTCCTTTGTCTCCAGTGTTGAGGAATTTGGGGGGGTTTTCAGGTCTCCTTTGAGGCTCGCATGGGTATCGTAAAATAATTTAAGTCCAGCCAGGCTGGCGCCAGGCCAGGCATTTAGTACCAACAGGGTTTCATTTGTAAAACAGAATTTAACCCATGAATCAATGACCTGCATATCTGTTACACCTCCCCCTTTCGTCAGATGAAGTCCCTGTGTGGACATCATCGGACGGCAATCATCAGGATGGGCAGATGACAGCTGATTCATGATGGTCATGTAGCAGGTGGGTCATGATGGCAGGTGGTTCCTGAAGCTGAGGACTCAGCTTGATGAGGTTCGGTGTTGTCTTTGACTTGGCACCCACTTTCCGGGGATTCCATCGGAGACCTCCAGTCACAGTTGTCGTGAGTTTGGCTGTAGAGGTTTGCATCTCGTTGAGTCTCCTGTATAGGATGAAGGTCACGCCAAGAGTCAGGGTGTGACCAATGACAGTAGCGATGCATCGTGCAGTGTCGGCAGCAGTCCAGGCTAGGACCGCAGATGACTGGTTCAGAATGGGCTGTCGAGACAGTGCTTGGAGGGCTGTGTCGACGGGAGTAATGTCAATGTGTTGGGTGGTACCTTTCAGTACTTGGTCAAGCAGGTTGGCACGGGTGGCGGTGTCATGCTGGTCGTAGGTCAGTGTAGCTGAGCGCACAGGAGTGTTGACGAGCCATCTGTTACCCACAATCTCCGCTTGCGTTTCTGTGACTTGTGTACGAGGCTTGGCTTCGGCAGGGCAGCGCGTATCACTGACCCAGGGTTGCAACTCGCAGATTCCTTCAGCAATGTGTCTGAGGAAGGGTTTGCTAAGGCAGAGATAATGAATGTCTTTGGTCAAAGTACACATGTGCGTGTTTGGGGCCAGGTACAGCTGTGTGTCGCTGTCGTAGTAGGCCACCACATCTGGAATGTGTGCCTTGGTGTGGGTGTTGCTTTTCCACATCCTGACACTGACAATGTCTTTAGGTCTGTAGACTTGGCTTGACTCGCTGATGAGTTGGTTCAGGAGCACATTCACTTCTCTCTGTTTGGGGTTGGCGTGCCGTAGGAAGGCACTATCCCGAGAGTTGGCCAGGTGTATTTGTAGCAGGTCAGCTGGCATGGCGATGGCGTAAGACAGCACAGTTAACACAAGGCTTAAGGGTATCATGTATGGTGGGGTTTTACTCGTGGTTAGGCTGTCATTGGAGGAGCTAACCTTCCACAGCATGTCTGTTGTTAATGCTGTAAACAGCTGAGTCTGGGTAAAGTCATTCGTCACTTTCTCATGTTGGCTGAACATGTGTTTGACATCGGTCTCAGTGTGAGTGAGGGAGTCCTCTCTCCATCGGATCCCTGTACAGCTGTACAGCTGTTTGGTTACAGTGCTGGGGTAGTGTGCCCTGTCGTCGGTGATCAGGAGTCTCAGCGGTTTTCTCGGTGGCAGCTGTCCTCTCTTTGGCTGACAACACAGGACAGCAAACCACAGCAGCATCCTGGTACAGATAATAGGGAGAGAGAGAGAGAGAGGGGAGAAAGAAACAAACGAGGGCTGTCTTTGGTTGGACAGGGCAGCCTCTTTGCTTAGTGGGCGGCGACTGGGTTTAGCTCGCCCTTGCCCATGTTTTGCCACATCTTGCTGCTGGCATGATGCTTGCTTCAGTGTTTTGTCAGTGGCTCTGGTGCTGCGTGGTGCAGCACATGCTGCGTCATGGAAATATATTGGCATTATCCCCCTTTTGCTCCGTGGCATTACAAGCCCTGGCATTGTGATGTCAGACGGTGCACAACCCACAATATTGTTTTGTGCACGCAGCATGTTTTGTGTATCATGCAGTGGTCTGGGGCTTTGGTTGTCAGGGACTGTAGACTGGTTGCCAGGGTGGATGGAGGGGTCTGAGAGGTGGTAAAGCAAAGTCATTATCGAGGTTTCAGAAGCACGCATGTCCGCTATGTTGGTCTGTGTAGACAACGGAGCAAGCGTAAGCGATTCTGAGGTAGGCAGTTTAGCTAGTAAAGTTCTTATGTTGTGTGTAATCACTTCAACCTTGAATGTGGGTGGGTGGGTTGGGAGTGACCACAGAATGTTGTTTAGTGTGCCAGTTTTGGCAAGGGTGTCAGTGTGATCTTTAATGTCCTTGTCTAGACTTGGTAGCTTCGAGTGTCCTTTTACCTTCTTCCAGTACACGATCACATTGTGTGTTTTTGTGATGTTATCACATTGCTGGAACAGGTATTGGTGTTTGACATGTTTGTTGTTTGCAAGTGTGAGTCCGAGTTACACACATTCAGCTGAGGGTTGGAAGAAACCCAGCGTGTGGTGTAAGGTTTGACCACATTGCAGGTTGAGCCGAACAGCGACCCCCTTGGTGTAAGCTGGTACCACCGTACCCTGTTTGTTGACTAAGGTACAGAGGCATGAACTTGAGCTTGTCGTAAGGGTGTTGTACTCATGGCTGGCTGCTGGGGTTCCCGTGACCTCTGTGACCTGACAGTCTGGCTCTAGCAACCTGTGTGGCTGGAGAGAAAAAGGTTCTCGCACTTGAGCAAAGTCTTTTAGCTGTTTGAAGTTCAGAAAAGGGTCAAAGTGTTCTAGCAGGTCTTTGTCGATGAGAAATGTATGAGTGTTCATTGGTGGGACATACATTGGATGTATTAGACTCATCAGAACGATTGTCAGTTGAATGGAAACAACCTGTTCAAACTGGATGTCATTCTGTCTGTACGCCTGTACATTCAGTTCATAAGTTTGAGGTGTAAGAGTTCGATCTGGTCTCTTAGCTTCAAATTGGAGTCTTTTGAAAAGGTGAGATGGGATCACCGTCAGGTTTAATCCTGTGTCGATCAGGTCTTCCCTGCTGACTCCTTTTCGGTCCACCCCCTTTTTGACAAGGCTGCCCAGGAATGTTGGCATCAGGGCAGGTGTGACGATCGATGGGTGGTGAGGACCGGTCTTGTGTAGCTCGCTGCGAAGGCAGGTAGTCAAAACAGCATTTTCTGGTACCTTGTGTTTGTGGTACCTGGTGTGAGGACCTGTGCTGTCTCGTTCAGGGTGTGCAGCTGTCGGCTGTGGAGCTAGGGTGTTGTTGTCACTTTGTGCTGTGACAGTTAGCTCTGTGGTCTGTAGATGACGGGCAGTGTTCTGGGTGCTTGGCTCATCTTCCTTGCGAGTTTTCATGTGAAGAAGATCTTTCAGCACCCTCCGGATCTCTGCTGTCTCAGACATGGCTGCACTGTGTTTTTCTGATGTGAGCCCATGGTCTGAGTTTGGATCAGAGAATTCAAGAATCAAAGTCTGTAGCAGTTGCTGGTAGTACGCTTTGACAGTCTCTGGTTGACGATCCAGAAAACAATGCACATCACGGCTTGACGTGATTTTTAACAGGTACAATGTGTTCACATCTGTCACGTTGGTGACAGTTTGCAAATGAAAGTCAATGGCTTGTAAAGAAGCATGAACGTCATGTCCTCCTGCAGGATCTGGATTGAATGTAGAGATGCTTCTGGCTAGCTTGTGAAGTTCTCTGTGAGCAGTGCAGGGTTTAGTGACATGCATTCTCTGGAAGGGTTCTCTCCCCTCCGTTGTTGACAGGTGTTCTTGTAAGCTGGCTGGTGATTTCTTTAGTCGTGAGCTTACACCCCCTTTTTCAGCTCTGAGTTCTCAGCTGAAAGGGTTGGAGTGGCGGGCCGGGCCGGGAGAAACTTTGTGGTGTGCGTTTCTCCGATCCAGCCACTCTGTAATCTGTGAGATTGTCTCAGTTCTGTGTGAACAGTGTCAAGTTCATCTTGGAGCTTGTCTCTCTGCAGAGTAAGCTTGTTGAATTTAGCTCGGGCCGCTTGCAAGGGTGTTTTGCAGGCGCAGGTTTTATAGTCTCTTTCGTTCAGTTCAGTCTCTGCTCTTTTTAGGAGAGTGCCACCTTGCTGGAGTTTTTTTGTTGAGTTCTTTTCTGGCTTCTCTCTCCAGCTGTTCTTTTTGATCTGTGTCGAGGCGAAGATCTTGCAGGGCATGGTGAAGTCTTTCAACTCCTTTCTGTAGCTCTGGATCTGTGTCGTCCTCTTTCTCGCGCTGGTTCTGGGTCTCGAGGAGGAGCTGATCAAGATGACTCTGGGTTGGGGCCTGGTCCTTCCAGGCCTCCTCCGCGATGTTGCTCCGTTCACTGAGCCGTGCCTGGGCGACGAGAATGTGAACTGGGCTTCCGAAGATCCTGGCGAGTTCTCTGTAGTAGTCGCTTTGGCTTGGATCGTGTGCCATCAGTTCATCTAGCTCGGTGTCTAGTTGCTCTGGGTGCTGCAGGTTACTGGCATCCTTGGGCAGGAAGGGGCTCGTCACTGCTTTCAACCATGTCGAGAGGTGGCCCCCGTGGACTGCTGGACTGGATGACTGGAACATCCTGACTCTCTGTCGGTGAGAGAAGCACAGCACACACATACAAAAAGACCAATGCAAGTTCGTTCTACGTTTAACGAGCTATATTTATACGGGCTGTGCCGTTTATGAGAATTTTGGGGCTAACTGATGCAAACAGTCAGACAGTTAAGTAGCCAATTAACTTGGGTCAACGAAGGACCTGAAATGGAGATTTGACAGGCAGTAGCCTAGCGGGTCGCGTGATGACACCGGCTGCTGGTGGTCGTTCTACTATTTAGCTTCGTTGGTGGCTCACAGGTTACTGTCTCTATGTGAAATGAAAGAAACAAATCACAACAGAACAGAGGATAGGAAAAGATCAAAGTGAAACAACACTTGAAATGAGATAAAAACAATAGAAACACAATGTGTTAGTGAGAATAAGGAGGCCTAAGCCTACTGCTAGGTTTTAAGATAGGGACAACAGGTGAGTGGGCTATCTGGGTAGGAAACCTAGAAATATGGTGTGGCTTAAAAAGCAAAAGGGTCAAACACTTAAAATATATCCGGGGGAATATCTAATATTCTGTGGCTTATAATAAGTGGATGGGTTTTTTTACCTGGGTGAATTTAAGTCATTCAGGTGGAAACCAGTGGCTTGGTCAACCTCTCCGGTGCTCCCCAAACACTCAACCGCAGTGTCCCCGGTCCTCCGTTACTCTGGCGTGGCGCCGTCTCGAATGGCTTGTGACTTTTAGCACAACCTTTGGAGTGACAAAATTGCTGATGTCTCCACTGCGTGCCGCTAACGAACAGAGACAAGAGGACCTGAGTTTCACTCACAGCTAGTGGTCGGGCACCGGTCGGGCAGCCTTGCTCACTGGAAACCTGAGATGACTGTCCAATCACCAAGGGAGTTCTACAATCAAATACACAAAGGATGAACAAAGGAGACTTAAAGTTAATTAAGGTTTGGTTCGTTTAACATCAATTGAGTAACTATATATGTAGAAAGGAAAGGTAACAGCTTTACCTAATACTGATAAAACAAAACAAAGGAATTGATAATGGTAATGGTAATTAATAATGGTAAATAATAATGGTAATTATCAAAATAACCTAAGCCAAAAGAGAGAAGAAAAATAATAAAAATAAAAATAAAAGACAGGAATGAAACAAGGGAGAAGGAGTAGCTGGTTTTCACCACAAGGGGGGGAAGTACTGCTTCTCTGTCTTTAACCTGCTGAGCAGAAAACTTAATTCAAATAAAAAATTCAAAACTGGCATGTAAGAATTAAAAGGAAAATCTGAATAATATCCTATAATAACCCATGATAGCTTGTAAGTTATGATTAATAGTTATGAAATTAATCAAACAGGGTGAGATTTATCAAAAAGGGTAAAAGTGGACATGCACTTCAAAACAGAATGGAAACGACAGAGGTCTGTTAGTCGATTTAACAGGAGACTGCCACTAGATGGCTTACCTTCTAAGTGGGTCAATCAGTAGTTGACCTGAAACATCTAGATTTCCACTATTAAACAATTACATTTTAATTCAAATCATGTTTGAACCAAACTCAAAGTAAATGTAAACAGTCAAAGGCAGGGGAAATTTTGTTTCCCTGTAATAATATTCGCACGAGCAAAGCTGTAAATGCAAATAATTATCGAGAATTTAAACAGCTAATTCAATACATCACAAGGGAAAAAGATTAGCAATTAGAGCGCATTATCTGAAACGGCCATGGGATGGCGGACTTGCACTCATGCAAGCTGGAATCAGAAAGTAGGGCGTAACTTGAAACTTCTAAACTTCGCTCTGGTGTTTAGATAGCGGAATTACACCAAGTTTCACTATGATCTAATCTCTGTGCCCTCGTCAGTGCTGATTTTCTGCATCAAAATCGCAACTCACAAACAGACAAAGGTTTTATGATCTCTGAGGTGCTATATACTTCACAAGAGTGTAAGGACAGGATTCGTTTCACTGCCCAGACACAAATGTGAAAAACAGGAATTTTTACATCTGTTGACATCCCATAAACATTTATCAAAATAGCATTTATGATTTAAATGTTTTAGGTTTAAAAATCGGGTAGCTAAGCCAATTTTAGACCAGGAGTTTTTATCGTTTTAATCTTGAATATCACTGTGGTTCACCACAAATTCAATAACGATATTTAATAAGCAAGGCCTTTTTAAACTGAATCAGAGGAACATCGCTCATGTTTAGATTTACATGTTGCAACTAATAAAATATCTCTTTATCTTTTAATTATTCATATTAAAATGTTCTCACTGTAAAAAGATTTTGATCTTTCTTAACAGGATACTTTTTAACATTATACTGCAGTTCACTTTCATTAAAAATAACAGTGACTATACTTAAATACCTAACGTGCTGACTGACCAGCTTTTTGCCTCAGTCAGTTAGGAGTGAGTTCGTGTCTTGCGACTTATCTCACAATTAACGTTACATAATTTCATAGCGCACGTGCAGAAATTATTAAAAACCATATACACAGATTGATTGCTCAGAAAAAGAAGTTTGAAATGCCCGCGTTATCTCCACCATAATGTAACAACGAGTTTCACATAATAATTACCTCAAATGATATATAGGGAATTTGAATAATTAATCAGGAACATGATTAATTTATATCTCAGATGACAGTTACATTAAATTTTATTGATTATGAAAAATAGCTCAATTGCCTATACCAATACTAATCACAGGGCACTGTAATTTACTCATTAATATGTCAATATTCCATTCTTCATATCAATTGTTGTGATATCTCTTACTGTAAATTACTGCAAATCAAACAGTGGTTTGTCCAGCAAACCAGATTGACCTATCAATTTTCAATAAAGTTATCACTTATAATTCAAGGAAAAATATTATCTGGCCATGAAAACATCATCCTATCCTTATGATAAATTTAGTTTCTAAATTTAAAGTTTGTAGCTAAAGATCAGACCTCTCAGTGACTCGTAATGTGAGTGGGGTGGAGTCCAAGCCAATCATGTAATATATGGGTTTTTAATAATTCAACTAGTAATACATCAAACTACAAATCATACAGAGTAAATATGCGTACGACAATACAGACAGAATACTTTACAAGACATAACGGAATCCAAATAAAAGAGAGAGAGAGAGAAATGGAGAAAGCGAGATAGATCACAGAATGAGCTCAGGTATGAAAATCAGTCAGTAACCTTTTTGGAAGCCAACAACGATCAGATCATAGCAACACTTTAAAGCAGCATTTAAATCTCCATAGAAAATGATACTTGCATGTCCCAGTGGGTGAGCGTGGTACCGGCGACGCACGTGTGATGTCACGTGGTCCTTTGTGGAAAAGGGGTGTTCGTTCATCTTCGCGCGGTGTTTGAAAGGTTCAACAAACAATGTTCCAGAATTCGTCTTCCTTGTGTGGAGAGGCGAATAGTTGAATAAACTTAGTAAAGAAAAGAAAAGAAAACAACAAAAACGAAAGTTTCCAAAGGAGCCAAGATAATGGCTTTCCTCTCCTCAGTCCCTGTGCTGAGGGGGAAGGCGAAATGGAGCGACGAGGGTCGCACAGGAGGGCAGCGTGTCCGAGAACGAAGAAGAGCAGAAGAGAGGGCGGACCTTGTTCGGTCGATTCTTATGGCTTGGGATGTTCACGCCTCTTTTCGCGTGAACCACCAATGAACGTCCGCGATCTGAAGCGGCGAGAAAGTTCCTTTGTCTCTGGAAACAACCCACCCTAATGATTTAGGACTTGTCAGATTTCATAAGGGATATTCTAGCAAGTTCGTAATTCCAGAATAAAAAAATTTTCATTACTTTGCTTTAGATAAGTGGGTCTGTCAAAGCATGACGATTACAAAAAACACCAAACAGTATATATATATAACTGATAGAAACACGAAGTTACATTCAAATGCAGAATTACACACATTTAAAGATTAACACACGCTAATAAATTGCAGATAGTCCCAATTTATATGGGAAACATCTAATGTACCAAAAGAAAACAATACTATATAAATTTAGACTACATTTGAGTACATTTTATCATTCTTTTGTAAGGCTTAGATTTCCTGTTCTGTTGCCCAGGGGTCATAAAGCTTTAAGACCTGGTCAGGAGTGGGGGTTGCAGAAACATGGCTCTTTGAGAAAGTTAAGAATGAAATCAAGCATTTCCACTTATAAGTCAGTAACATTATAATCCTCGCATAACAAGTATTAACCATTGTACCCACAAACATATTCAAAATACATATTATTAATAAAATGATGAAAGTAAGGAACTTCTACGAAAGGTTTCCTTTGTCTCCAGTGTTGAGGAATTTGGGGGGGGGTTTCAGGTCTCCTTTGAGGCTCGCATGGGTATCGTAAAATAATTTAAGTCCAGCCAGGCTGGCGCTAGGCCAGGCATTTATTACCAACAGGGTTTCATTTGTAAAACAGAATTTAACCCATGAATCAATGACCTGCATATCTGTTACAACTATTTTAAACAGTTTTGTTTTTAGGGATTTTTATTGTTATATATTTATGCTAAAACATTACAAAGGATACTGGATGATTTTTAGCAATAAAAATTGTGTATGGCACAAATAGCATTTATAATCCATATCTCATATTTCCTTAAAGCTGCACTTCTTTTAAAACAGTTACTTCTCTCTGTTTATGTCTATGAAGAATCACAAAGGTAGTGGGTTACTCCGCCGCGGTACCTACCCAAAGCAATCTAAAATAGTCAGAATATAAACACTTATTATAAGTGTACCCTAGTGATTAAGGACAGGCTAAAAACACAGTTTGGAAAATGGATTCATGGTGTACATGGTTATTATATACATTTTGAATACAAAAAAAAAATTATGGACCGCAGCTCCGATTGGTTGTTTCTTACTGAGAGCGTTGTATTTCTGCAAATGGCAATAGGACCACTGGGGTCCGGGTATCATTCGTTCATTTGTTTTTGCTTTCACATATAAAAACGAAAAAACGAGAAAACAGCTCCTTTTTCCGTTTTTTTGTTTTTTTAGGAAAACGAAATTATGACTTGATTTTTGGTTTACCCGTTTTTGCACGGAAATCAGAAATACCACTTGATATTTCGATTTTCCCCTGTGGGTGGTGCTAAATCTGATTGGCAGGAAATGCATTCATTATTTTTCAAATTGAGAGTTTACCCACAATGTATTTGTTAGCCTCTATTAATTAATAGTCTATATGCATGCTATTTGTTAATTGACTGAAAATATCTATTGAAATAGCTTAAATGTAAACATGTTCACGCATTGACAGTTGTCAGACAAAAGGTACGCTGTTTTTGTAGGAAAGGGGAAGACCCATCTCATCGTTTAACACCTTTAGTACACTGAAAGTAACACCTGTTTGGGTCAAAAGTGACAGATTTTATCTGTCACTTTGGAAAAAGGGAGAGATTTTGAGAGAATGTTCGCGCAGTAATCGCCCGCATTGTTTTTCCCTCATAAATGCGATTCACTGAATTAGCCTACTAAAAAATATTTAGATTTTTTTTTTGTCAGGTCATGTCACGTTTGTCACACACGTAGCAAAGTTGTTTATGTTCCTAAGTGTGTTCCCCAAAGTGTCCCTTAGGAAGCTTCTTAGCACGCTGCCTCTTACGTCCGACGTTACAAGAGCGCTGTCCAAAGTGAAGGTGCTGAATTAGGCATCGATTGCTCATGAATCGATTTTCCACTTCACGCAAAGGTGCAATACAGCGTTAAGAAAGACAACACGTTCTATGCAAATGAAACATTCCTCAAATTATTACAGTAACATTAATTTTAACATAGTTTAAGTTATCAGTAGAATATAGACTATAAATTAAATTATCAAATGGTCAGTAATATGTTCACACGATATGTTTTGACGGTTAGACGAACCGGGTAGGCCTCGCTAATCATCCACCCTCCTTATCCCGTTGTGCCACTTGTGCCGCTTCTGACATGGGTTTAACGACTTTTAAAAATTGTATAATACACTTTTATATTAATGGTAAGGTACAATCATAATTGATTGGCAAGCAGCTGCAGTTACTTATGTTTAATGCGGTATTGATTGCAATTGGTTTATGTTTTTAATAAAAAGCAACCTATCTACAATGAACCGAGAGAGAGAGAGAAAGAGAGTTAGATACAAAATATGGTGGGGAAGCAATATAAAGCAAAATTCCACCGTGTTAGCCTGGCATGCGCAGGTCTGAGAAGGTCGAGCTGCTCCATAATGAGGTGTCTTGGGAGGCAAATTATTATTTTTTTCATATAGCCACGTCAGGCAAAATGTGAAAAGGGCTTAAGTTTTGCTGAATAAAAAAATTGACATGGACTAAACGGCTCCGCGTCCGGCTCCGCGTCCGGCTCCGTCTTTGATTCAATACAAGGACACGTTGGATCGCTGCTATGGTCGCTTACTGGACACCACCATGATTACCCATTTATAGATCTTAGCCATTTAGAGCCAAGTTGTTTGCCAGATTTTAATTAACAAAAAAATTGATTGCCAATTCGCTTTAATTACATTACGAAAAAGTCTAGGCTAATTACCATTAGTTCTGATACCACATAAGTCATCTTCATAAATAGGTCTGTATCCATTGCGAACATAATTTATTATGGGTCTTAAAAAATAACAGAAAATCATTGTTGCGCCACAACTTTGTCAACATAACATAGTTTGACTTGTACTTCGCTTCGCTGATTTCTAAAGACTGCTGTACAGTAGCGTCTTGAGCTCAAACAACGCTAAGATAGAGCTTACGAATGCTCCAGACTAACCTTACAAAAGTATGACTTACAGAAGATATACTTAGCGTACGAACGTGTCGGGAATCGTGTCATAAAGTTAAGAGAGAGGTTAAAGGTGCCATCTGTAATGTTTGCCAAAAAAAAATCAAGTCATACTCCACATTCCATAACAAATGGGGGCAGTATGCCTCAATAAAGTGAATTGGTCTACTCTAGAGTAACAAACGAGAAACGGCATAGTCTCTATGCTCCGCCCCTACTTTCACAACAACACTACAGCCATAGCCCGAAGCCTAACTGTGCGTTCACACCGCCGGCGTCTAGAGCGTCAAAAATCGCTCTTGCCGCTCTGCTCACGACGCTGCAGAAAGATTTGTGAGCGCTCAGACGCTCTAACGTAGATCGAATGCTTATTTTGTATTTAAAGCGGCTGCAAAGCAAACAAGCTTGTTGATCTCGTGCAGACTAACCACAAGGAGTTATAACCTCATTAAATATTGTTGTGGACGAAATATTAGGATCCTTTACTTAAAATTAACAATCTCAGACACCTTGGTCCACGTATCACTTTTAATTTATTTTTTTATGTCCCTGTAGGCAAACAGGGACACATCATAGATTAATACAAACGCTAAACAGCAATAATCAACCTGTCCTTTTTTCTGCTTGAGAACTAATGTGCCAACTCTCAAGCATTCACCGTGAGACACACGCAGTTGACTCTTTTCACACGCTTTCACGCCACACATCAATTTTTTCACGCACAGAAAAACCACGAAGCAAAGAGGACACGGAGACCAACAGACTAGACAGAGCAGGTTAGTTATGAAACATAGGGATGTGCAAAAAAATCGAATGCGATTTTCATGCACCTCTCATCAGTAAAGACGCTCCTGTAATTAGAAGTATATCTCCAGCATGTGCATTCAGATCAGGGTTGCCAGGTTTTCACAACAAATCCTGCCCAGTTGCTTCTTAAAACTAGTCCAAAACTAGCCCAATCGCGTTTCCGGGAGGTTTCCCGATAAAAATTGCTTCCCGGGGTTAAAATATAAATTTTTGGGAAGGGTTTCCCTGGTAAAATTAGCATTTTAGGGGCTAAATATCACGTTATTGGTATTGGGATTGCTTCAAACCGCGGACATGAAAAACAACCGCAGACTTGGCAACACTGCTTCAGGTGGAGCAGCAGTAACTGCACAGAGCCTTAATCTACCGACAACTAACACAAAAACGCTTTCCAAATCGACAAAGAATCGCCTGCGATTTTAACATCGATGTTGTGTAGATTGTCAGTGAATTACGGCTCCGTGTAGTAAATGCCAACCAGTGTTGCCAAGTCTGTGGTGGTTGTTTTTCATGTCCGCTGGTCACAGCGACCCCAATACAAATAACGTGATATTTAGCCCCTAAAATGCGAATTATACCAAGGTAACACTGCTAAAAAAACTATATTTTAACCCCGGGAAGCAATGTTTTATCGGGGAACCTTCTGGAAGCGAGATTGGGCTAGTTTTGAGAAGCAACTGTGCAGAATTTGTTGTGAAAACCTGGCAATCCTGATCTGAACACACGTACTGGAGATATACTCCTAATTACAGGAGCGTCTTTACTGATGAGATGTACATGAGTAAAGACATGCACAGCCCTATATAATAAAATGGGTAACGTTAAGTTATAGCTAGCTAATTATCAAACGCAGCTACGGTTAGCCATTGCTAACATTAGCACGTTTTATTGAACAGCCTTCGATACATTTCTATGTTATAACTTCCCGAAAACAAATACACAAACATATAAAACAAACTTCTAGCGAAATACTAACAGCATCTAACTTGCAAGTTCGGAGTCAAACCTCATTTCTTTCAGGTCCATCAGTTGTCTCCAGCGATTAAAAGCAGTGCCGATGTTTACTCTGGTATTCTTATCGGATTTGATTTGTGATTCCGAGCGCGGTTGTTTCCCTGTAGCGGGTGTTGGTGTCTTGCCAAGGGCTGCAGCTATCCTTCCGCTCTCTTCTCTGAACTGAAAGTAGTGGGCTGTACTTTCCACACAATTGACATCAGGTCCAGGTACGCCCTGCGAGTTGTTCGTGTATTCGTTGCAGGTTGGCTGGTGGTTATGTTGTCCGCATACCGCCTCCCACGGCCGAAACTGGTATTACAACACCTGCCGGGCCGGGGCTAGTAATGCTAATGCTAATTAAGGTTGATATCTCTGCAGCACTATAACTTGACATTTTTTTTATGACATCATCGCCTTTATTTCTTCTCATTCTTTTGATGCGTGTAGGTCATGTTATGGATATTTTTACCTCAATTTCTGCATATGGCACCTTTAAGGAATAGGTTAAGAACTACTTAGCGATAAGAACGTTTTGGGGAACCGGGCCATGATTAATAAATGCACGCACAATTATCCGTGAACTTGATTTGAACAAATGCCTTTCAACTTGTGTGTGCAAAATTCAGAATTAAATGAATGTGCAGCAATTTGTACAAATAGGCCTACTATACTGTTGTAGTCATTAAATAGCCTAAGCCATTTAGTTTAATATTTGTTAAAATATTATAATGTTTTTATTATTATATATTTTTTTCTTTTATCTTGATATATGAAAAGTGAACAGCAGGAGTAAGAATGCGAACAGCACTTCATTAAGTTTTGTTTTGTAGAAAGCCTTTCTTTAAAGTGAGTTTCGTTTTGTATAAATTGTATCTTAATTTTTATACATTTTTCATCAACCAATTGCCTGGATTTAATGAATAAGAAGCAAATATAACAGACATGGAGGCGCCAGCACGGTCTCTCTGCACAATATACTTGGGAACTATATTGTGAGAGGGGGGGCGGGATTGGGGGTGTTAGTGTAGGCCTATAGTAGGCTGTGTTATGTATCCCGATTGACTTTATGATTAGTTAAATCTGTTTTGCTCATGCATCGACACAGAGTTAACCATTTCAGACAGTACAGGACAGCCTCTGTCTCATTCACTTCACGTCTGTGGGCGTTACGCACAGCTCAGTGTGGCCCAGGCACGGCACCAGGATTCCAGTTTTGGATGGGCCAGATATATATATAAGAACATTATCCAATCACTGCTTAACCTAATAAAAAATATTGACCAATATAGCTGTTATATTATCTGTGCATATACATAATATAGATTTTAATAGTTTGATGCTCTTTAAATAATTTGTTGCATTGTTAAAAGTTTCGGTGCATAGGACAGACCTATCCGCGATCACTCTCCATGGTTCTGACCAAAGAAGAGCGCTTTATGAAACGCATACCTGGGCTGCGTTTCCCGATAACATTGTCTCTTAGCATGCTACGAAGACTCTTAAGGTATAACTTAACTAAAGGTATACTACCACTAAAGGTATATCATTGCTAGGCGTCTTCAGGGCTATCATCCACTCGCAAGGCAGAGGCGCTGGCGCCCTCCTAGCAACAGCGCTGTTTTTGGTAAAACATGATTTTGACGACTTCATTAAGTTTTGTGTTATAGAAAACTCTTTTTAAAAGTTATTCATTTTGTATAAATTGTATTTTAATTTTGATCAATGTTTTATCAATCAATTGCCCGTATTTAATAAATAAGAAGCAAATATATAGCAGAAAATGTAATAACCATAGTGTAATTGACAGAATTAATAAAAAATATTTTGCAACCTAAAAGTTAAAGATTTTTTGTGTCACGCATGCATCCATGTCTATTTCCCATATATTAAATATAAAACGCATGTGGACTGATATTTTTCCAATGTCTGGACTCCTTTATTAATGGAGTATATAAACAGACGTTTCAATATATTGGCATTAAATGCATTTTCTGAGAATTTATATTTCAAGTTTTTACTGCAAATGTCGAAATGCGCGCTCTTTGGTCCATCAGTGCTTGAGTCACTGATCACATTTGAATAAAATATCTCATAATAAAATACAAAATTGACTGATTTATGAATGTATATGCATAGTTCTCATCCGTTGGAAATACAGATAAACGTTTTAATTTGTTGTATTTTTGATCCTGAAACAAAACAGAACAACAAAAGAGCGAATCATACCACCGTCTGAGGTTGTGCTTCAAGTCGAACGCACCCATGTATAAATCGTCCACTGCTGAGCATCTCGAGAGGCGGATCAGCGCCAGAGTGCGCATGTGAATGAGCTGCACAAAGTCATTTTCAGATGCAATGAAAATAAAAAAACAACAACAACCCTGGATAGCCTAGATTAGGCCCATATTCACAAATGTGTTAGCAATGCTATGGTGTGTATCCCTGTTTAAACACCTTTTTAACGATAGCGTTAAAGGCCTATATATATATATATATATATATATACACACACATATATATATATATATATATATATATATATATATATATATATATATATATATATATATATATATATTAGGGGTGTAACGGTTCACAAAATTCACGGTTCGGTTCGATACGATACACTGATGTCACGGTTCGGTTCGGTTCGGTTCGATACGTTTTAGATACAGCAAAATGTAAAAACATCTCAACTTTTCAGAATGCCGCAAGCGCACCGCGGGTCATGTGACAAGAACCAACCAATCAGCTTCATCCTTTCCCGTAACAAGGTTGAGAGCTCAGCCAAGATGAAGGAACAGCTGATCATAGTTGTATATGGATTGCAATTTTGAAATAAATTTAGTAGCAGAGCTACTGCAAGCGATTTTTAGAGCTGCAAATCCATTTATCCTTCGCTGAAATTTCCGCGTCTCATGGAGAGAGCACGTCATTGTTGCTTAGCAAAGACAGACGCCTCATGAGCGCTTCTGCCCGAGCGCTTTGGAAAGGAGGAGAAAGACGTGCTTAGCGTTTTCCACGCGTTTTTAGGAGCGATATGTGAACGGCCCCTAAGGCGCTCGCTCACTCAGCACGCGCTGAAGGCTCGTTGCAAAATGTCTAATGCATTTAACAGACCAGAAATATAAGATCCTAAAATAACCAACAGGTCTGGTGTTTGGGTTGGATTCCCTGTAAGCTATAGTGTCTAAATGCTGCAGGGATAGTTTGCTGCGTGCATGTTTCTCCTTTTTTTCGTCTTTTCCCAGATAGTACTGACGCATATATCCCAGATATTCCCGCTGGTGTTTTTTTTTTTTTTTTTTGTATTCCCGCTGGTGTACCCTGTCATGTTGCAGATGCGACATACCGTTGTTTTTTTATCCACCACTCTCTTGCCATCACCATTATAGCTTAAAGGGAATCCAAAGTGCACCCAAACACCAGACCTGTTGGTTATTGGGGGATCTTCTCATTTCTAGTCTGTTAAACGCATTGGCTATTTTGCAACGAGCCTTCAGCGCGTACTGAGTGAGCGAGCGCCTGCTGAGTAGCCTAACATAAACATATAAGATGGTGTTTTTTTCTTCTTCGGGAGTGTCAGGGGCGTTGCCTGTTACGTTGTTTGGGTTATTGGGCTACCTTGTTGAACGCATATCATTATATTTCTATCTCTCTCTTTTTTTTTTTTTTTCCAAATATAATTAATTACTCCAACGAACCGTTCGGTATACATAATGCGTACCGCGTACCGAACCGAAAGCGTCGTACCGATCGGTTCAATACGAATACGCGTATCGTTACACCCCTAATATATATATATATATATATATATATTATACACTCTCTCACACACACACACACACACAAACACACACATACATACATTTATATATATATATATATGAACGGAAAAAACAACAACGAAGAAAACAGCTGGCTGACCCCTACAGGGGTGGGGAAAAGTGTTGGGAGGGGGGGCGCCGTGTTCCAACGTCTATGAGCGCATCTCATCCTTAACCGAAACGCAGTGTATGCCTCACACAGACATGAGATATAAAGGGGATAGCAAAATATATTGGCAAGGGAAGGCAAAAGAAACCTATATAGCGAGTAATGCACTAAGAAGGGCCTTCTCTACATTCTGCCTTTTGTCTGATAACCGTGTTTACATTTAGGCTATTTCAATAGATTTTTTAAGTCAGTTAAGTCAAATAATTGGGTAAAAAATAGCATGCATATAGACTATTAATTAATTTATTTATTTAGGCTATTTATTTATAGACTATTAATTGTAGAGGCTAACAAATACAGTGTGGGTAAACTCTTCATTTGAAAAATAATGAATGCATTTCCTGCCAATCAGATTTAGCACCACCCACAGGGGAAAATCGAAATATCAAGTGGTATTTCTGATTTCTGTGCAAGAACGGGTAAACCAAAAATCAAGTCATAATTTCGTTTTTTCGTTTTCCTAAAAAAACGAAAAAACAGAAAAAGGAGCTGTTTTCTCGTTTTTCCATTTTTATATGTGAAAGCAAAAATAAATGAACGAACGATACCCGGACCCACTGGGAGGAGCCAGAGGAGCTTTTTCACAGATTATCTGTCTCATATTCTACTGTCAAGGCATAATGACAGGTTTAACAAATATGTAAAAAATACATTTTTACAAAAGTTACCTACTGCAGCTTTAATGTCTTGTACCTTAAATGTGATTATCAATGAAGATTCGGGAGGAGCGCGTCAGATACTTAGCCTAATCATCACAGGTGGACCACAATCAAGTAATCAATCCCATAGTATAAATATCGCTGACTTACCTCTATCCATTGACGGTTTATCAGCATGCTGGTTCACTTCGTCAGTCACCTTATCACAGACCCAATTGAGTGCTACACAGGGGATTTATAAGACCTGCTGCTTTTGCCGGACCCGAGATAATTTCTACCCAGCCAAACACGGCCGTTGAGCAGCATTAAGCATCATCGCGACAGCTGCTCTCCTCGCCAAGCCACACATCGTGGCCAATAGACCGTGCAACTCCGAGCTCGCCTTGCTCGATACACGATCGTGCCGCCCGAGACCGAACTCTCGTCGAGCGCTGGATTGCAGCAGAAAGAATCCAACCAGCCTGGGCTGAACAGTTTTCACCGCGGCTTAGTCTTTCACCACGGCGTTCCGGCCGAGTGGCAGTTGAGGCTGCTTCCTCTAGCGGCGTAGACCAATACATTTCCAGGCGAAGACGCTAAAAAACAGGTTCTTCTTTTTCTTCATTGGATTTTTTACGGCAGTTTGCATCCAAAGTGTTGCATCTAAAAGCAGTTTCGCGGCTAAAGTTTTGTTAAACGACGTCATGACGTAGTTCCGTCTTCTTCTACTAGCGTTTTACGGCGGTTTTGGCAAACCAACGTAAAGGTGCATTACCGCCACCCGCTGATCCGGGGCGTGGATCGCGCATAGATTTGGACTACAGATACACCGTTCCGTCGGATGATGATGCCACTTTTAACCACGAAGCCAAGGCATTAGGTTAGATTATTGTAATGCCTTGTTCTCAGGCCTTCCAGCTAAATCGTAGAGCAAGCTTCAGTATATACAATTTCTGCCGCACGATTGTACTTCTCCTCGCGAACACATTACACCGGTTCTTTCACAATTACACGGGCTTCCCGTAAATGTGAGAATTGATTTTAAAATTCCTATCTTAACATACCAGGCACTTCATGGGACTGCACCTGAGTATCTTTGTGAACTCATCAGTCCTTATATTCCATCACGCTCTCTTCGCTCTACTAACTCTTTCACTTCACCAGCCATAATGTGAGCTAAAGACCATGGGGGAAAGAGCCTTTTCATATAAAGCCCCTAAGCTATGGAATGTACTTCTACTGCACGTCAGATATGCACCAACGTTGGGCGATTTTAAAAAGTTGATTTAAGTCACATTTATTCAAGACTGTCTGTCTTTAATGAATTGTTGTATTGCTTTTGGCATTTGTTCTTACAAATAAAATGCAGTATTATTATTATTATTATTATTATTATTACATTCGCCTTACCACGCACGTTTAAACCCCACCGAAATGATAAAGACATAAGTCCAAAAAAAAAAACAAACAAAAAAAACCTTTAAGTCTCTGGATAAAAGCGTCTTCTAAATGCTTAATTTAATTTTAAATTTTAATTTCCATGCAAGTCTTCTGGTAGGACCAAATCATTAGGGACCTATTTTAACATTCACTGGCGTGATCACTCAAAATTAATCCAAAACGCATCTGCCCTCGTGTTTTGATGCAGGATAGCAAGTGTGAGTAAAATTACCATCGCCTTTTAAGGACCGTAATACAAAATAATAAATAAATAAATAAATAAATAAAAAACGGAGAGTAAATATCTTTAGAAACCACTTGGAAGCGAATAGCACATAACTGCTGTTAACCCATTTGCTGCAAGCATCGCCAACGGCCCCAGTCTACTATCGTTTCATTTTTACAGCACGTTAAACATCACTCTCTTACTTGATCTGGATAAACCGCGCATCAATTGAAGTCTAAAGACTATGGCTTTTATATTTGACCAATATTTCGATAAAACATCATTCCAGTGATAATTTTCCATCATGTCAGGAAAACTATTCCTATTCCTGAACGGTAAACATCAAAGTGTTAGCTCGTGGACAAATGTTGATCATGGATCTAGTCAGAAAGAATCATGAACAGAAACATCTTTATTTTGGGTATGTAATTTCTGCCTCCATGCCAAAAATGGGGGGTGTCTGGTAAGGGGTTAATGTTACCGCTATAATCATGTCTTTCGGTACAACGTCTTACAAGACTAAACATGCTCAATCGTTTCCAAAAGCCTCTGTTTCCACAGTCCATAATACAACGCGAAAACAGCGTTCCAATCGTATCCGCTAGGGAGACCGTCTAAAGAGCCCGGAGGCCAAATGAGAGGAAAGATGCTTTTCCAACAGGAACATAATAAGGTGGACAAGGCTTGAGGAATTGTCAAATCAGGCAACAAATTGCTAAGCTGGTAACACAGTAGGCAACCCATCCATTTTTAGCTTGCCCCATCAAATGTTACTAACCCTTTTTTACTCTTCCCACAGCCAACATCTACAGCAGCCGAATCACGTAGCCTTTCATGTACTTCCTCACTGCCACAGCAGTGTCTGCTCCCTCAGGAGCCTTTCCTGTATCTCCCCACTGCCGCTGCAGTGTCTGCTCCCGCAGGAGCCTTTCCCGTTCTCCCCACTGCCGCAGCAGTGTCTGCTCCCGCAGGAGCCTTTCCTATACCTCCTCACTGCCGCGCAGTGTCTGCTCCCGCAGGAGCCTTCCTATACCTCCTCACTGCCGCACAGTGTCGACTCCCTCAGGAGCCTTACTATACCACCTCACTGCCGCGCAGTGTCTGCTCCTGCAGGAGCCTTTCCTATACCTCTTCACTGCCGCGCAGCGTCTGCTCCCGCAGGAGACTTTCCTATACCTCCTCACTGCCGCGCAGTGTCTGCTCCCGCAGGAGCCTTTCCCGTACTTCCACACTGCCGTAGCAGCGTCTGCTCCCACAGGAGCCTTTCCTACACCTAAATATTAATAAAATAAATAAATAAATAAATAACATTCACAGGACAAGCGAGATGACAGTAGTGCCGACTACATGAACTAGCAGTATTTAAATATAGTATTTATTCTTAATACCAGTGTATCAGTACGTCCGAAAGTATATTTTTCGATTATTGGTGATTCCATAGGCTCTTTCGTGCACCTATGGTCAAAATGGCAATAGTAAGCTCAGACAGTATAAAGAATCTTTCTCTTACTCCACCCATGCACGATTACATCGTCGATATGTACCATCGATCTCACGTGCTGACAATGACCACATCGCCGACACATGGCACCTATTTGGGGTGCACTGGCACAGGAAATCCAATTATTTTTTGCCCGCTTATTTCCGGATACTATGACTGCACCAAGATTTTTCGGACTCATTATCGGAAGCAGCTCATTGTATTTGCTAAACAATTATTCAAGTAAGCCTCACAGCGTCTACCCTCGTAGACAAACAAATCATCCTTAGTATCGAACTCCCTGCCAGGCTCTGCAAGAGGGCTCCCGGTTGAACCAACCTTCGCCTTCTCCATTCAACTATCAGCAAAGCTTACTCGTATGACATCACAAGTATTAAAATCCTGCCAGATGCTTTCCCACTTAATCAATCTTGGACTTTCCACCCGACCACCAGCAAAGCTTACCCGATCAAAAAAGGCAGATTAACCAAAAAAAAAAAAAAAAAGGGGCGACATTTACCTATCGAACACCAATGAGTACATCGCAGCCCAAAAAAAATAAATAAATAAAAAATACAAATATTTCCCTCCGATGGCAAGATGTACCCATCCAATACCGCAAGTTACGCTTTCGCCGAACACTAACGGGCACTTCGCAGATAAAACAATCTCAATTTTCCCTCCGATGGCTGGAGAGACTACCCATCTGGTGTCGCAAATTTTAATAAATAATAATAATAATAATAATAATAATAATTATAATAATAATTATAATAATAATAGATAAATAAATATACAAATAAATAAATAAATAAATAAATAAATAAATAAATAAATAATAAAAAGACACCGGATGCTGGCCATAGCCTCCCGGCCAGATAACCTTACTTTTTCAATCCTATGGCCGGCAAGGCTTCTCTCTTCGATGCCAAGAGCTTAAGCTCCCATCGGATGCTGATGAGAGTTTCCCGGCCAGACAACATCACCTTTTCCATTCTGCGGCCAGAAAAGCTTACCCGTTCGTTGCCAGGAGCTCACACTCCCTTCGAACGTAGGTGAAAGCCCCCGGCTACCTGCTTTGCCATTCTGTCTAATGTACGGAGAGGTTTACCCATCCAATGCACGGAGTCAGGGCTCCCATTGAATGTAGGTGAGAGCTTCCCGGCTAGACAACCTTACCTTTTCCGTCCTTTGGCCAGCGAGGCTTAACCGTTCTATCCGGGAGCTAAGCTCCTGTCGGACGAAGGTAAGAGCCTCCCGGCCGGACAACCTTTTCCGTCCTTCAGCCAGAGAGGTTTACCCATTCGATTCCTGGAGCTAAGCTCCTATTGGACGTCGGTCCGAGCCTCCCGGCTAGACAACCTGACCCTTTCCACCCTTGGCCAGCGAGGCTCACCCGTTCGATGCGAGTGCTCCCATCAGACGCTGGCGAGAGCCTCCTGGCCAGCCAACCACGACCTTACCACGTGGTTCAGGTTACAAACCTACAAGCAAGCTGTTCAATGCTGCAAGTACCAAACACACAAATAAACCCTCCTTCCTTCCTACGGTCGCCAAGGCTTACCCGTCTCTTGCCGGGAGTAGCAAACTCCCATAAAACGCTGACGACAGCCTAATGACCACACAGACTTACCTTTTCCATCCTACGGCCTGCGAGGCTAACCCAGTTTTGTCCCCGCTGGACGCTGGCAAGAGCCTCCTGGCCACCTATCGTTACCTTTTTTGTCCGCCATCCGGAGAGGCTTACCCGTTCGATGCGCGTGCTCCCTTCGGACGCCAGTGAGAGCCTCCCGGTTAGACAACCTTACCTTTTCCTTTTCTATGGTCAGTGAGGCTTACCCGTTCGATGTGTGTGCTCCCTTCGGACGCTGGCGAGAGCCTCCTGGACAGACTTGCTTTACGTTTCCACTCTACGGTCAGTGAGGCTTACCCGTTCGATGTGTGTGCTCCCTTCGGACGTCGGTAACAGTCTCTCGGCCACGCAACTTACCTTTCCATTTGACGGTAGGCGAGGCTTAACCGTCCGACGCTACGAGTCTCGTCCTCTCGCCAAATCCTGCAAAAAAAAAAAAAAAAAAAAGAAACCCTCAGCTACTCTCACATCTTTTAACCCCGTCTGGCGAGGCTTACCCGTTCGATGTTCTGAGTTAGAGGCCCCATCGGATGCTGCGAGAGTCCTCCCAGTCGGGTTTTCCTTTCCAACCCTCCCCGTCCGCCGAGGCTTACCCGTCTGTCGCGTGTGCTCCCTTCAGACGTCTGGCGAGAGTCTCCCGGACGGGCCTATACTTGCCGGCCGCAAGCGAGTCTCATCCATCCGATGCCGTGAGTCGGGATCTCCCTTCGGATGTCGCCACAGTCCTCCTTGTCGGCCAGCCCAAAAGCTTTTTATCTGCCAAACCGAGAGGACCCAGACGTCCGTCATCCTGAGTCTCAATCTCCTGTCGGAGGCTTCATGGGCCCTCTCGGTCAGCGTTAGGCCCTTCACCCACTGAATAGCAGGGGCTATCAGCCAGTAGGGCCCGTACGCCGACACCGTGACCTATTCCGGTCGAGGCAACTCGGGTCCTCCCAGTCGGGCACCACAACCACGCTGCTCCTCCTCATCGGCCGGTAGGGCTCACCATTCCAACGCCAAAAAGCTCCAGTTGAGCATCGGCTCGAGCCCTACCGACCGGGCGCCAACAACCACGTAGTTCACTAGCTGCAGCCGGTAGGGCCTACTCTCCCAACGCCCAAGTCGCTCCCTCCGGAGTACGTAGGCCCTTCCAGCCTGCCAACGAGATGACTTCTCAGAAACCAAATCAGCCCCCGCCAGTACTCTGCTTTTTGGGGGGGGGCATTCTTTAAACTGGCGGCTGTCCTCTTGTACATTTGCCTTTTGGGGGGGTACTCTAGGTTCAAGTTAACTCCAAGTTAACATTTGAGGACTTGGGATTTAACTTGGGACTTTGTTGGTGACTTGGAAGGAATGATTTGATTCCTCCGGTGAAATCAGCTGCTGAGTTCATGGGTGGAATAAACATATGGCAGGACTTTTACTTTCTGGCACCTGGAATGTCCACCTCTGGTTCAAATCCACTGTGAGTAGTGATGGCAAGATGAAGCCTTATGAAGCTTTTAGCTTTTCAGCCAAGTGGTTCACAAAAGGGTTAATTTCTGAAAACTTTGTTTGCTCACAATACCACCTGGTGGCCAACGACTGTAAAACAAGCAGATATATTACAGAAAGAGGTGTAAAGTCCAGGGGTCAGAAAGTAAAACTCCTGCCATATTTTTGGTCCAGTCATGAACTCAGCAGCTGATTTCACCAGAGGAGGAACCAAGTCATTCCTTCCAAGTCACAAATGAGTCTCAAATTAAATCCCAAGTCCTCAAAGAGTTAAAGTTAGTGGGATAATTAAGTGACTAATTAAATGATGGTTGTGCATTAATGATAAACACCTGCTGTTATTGAGAATTATAGAGGATCGGATGATTTATTGGTTAAAATGATGCCGCCATAATGGAGATCAGTGTTTGCTTTAGTTGAGCTCTTGACCCTTTTAATAATTCAAAGTAATTTGCTTTCAATCCCTTGTGGTTGTGTTACATAGTAAGCTTTAACACAGTGCTGACATAAAAGCTTGTGATAGCAAATTAAATTGTCGTTTATTTCTTCTAAAGCATTGGAATAAACATCACGAAGGTGTCTCTCTTTGGTTTGTTAAATGATGTTATTACTGAACAAAAAAAAGTCCTATTATTGTAATCCTTAAATATTGGGCAAAAAATTGTACAGGCTCAGGATTTTAGACATGAGCACTTATCATATGATCCTCAACAGTAGTGACAATAATTAATCATGCTACAATGCATGATGGGAGTTTTTACTATGGTGTTACCCAGGATGCACTTCAGATTTAAGCATTGTGTTGATTGTCACCATTGTTGAGATTCATATGCTGGGTCATGATGTCTGTGCGTCTTATAAGGGCAAGGTTTCAAAATGTATATTCATTACATACATTAGATTTCAAATTAATTCATTATAGATATTAAACCAACATTAAATCAATGTTAAATAAAATTGTTTTGGAAATAAACAAGCTAATGCCTAATAATTATTTCATTTAAAACCAACTACTAGCAGCTTTTTGCACAACACTGATGACACTGCTTTACATGCACTTTTACAGAGAAATATCTAACACAAGAGGCCAAGGGTCAAGAACCCAACTGAAGAAAACACTGATCTCTGTGATGGCGTCATCATTTTAACCAATAAAACGTCAGAATCTGATCCTCTGTAATGCACAATAATGGCAGGTGTTTATTACTAATGCACAATCATCATTTAATTAGTCACTTAATTATCTCACTAACTTTAACTCTTTGAGGACTTGGGATTTAATTTGAGACTCATTTGTGACTTGGAAGGAATGACTTGGTTCCTCCTCTGGTGAAATCAGCTGCTGAGTTCATGGGTGGAACAAAAATATGGCAGGAGTTTTACTTTCTGACCCCTGGATTTTACACCTCTGTTTGTAATATATCTGCTTGTTTTACACTCGTTGGCCACCAGGTGGTATTGTGAGCTAACAAAGTTTTCAGAAATTAACCCTTTCGTGAACCACTTGGCTGAAAAGCTAAAAGCTTCATAAGGTTTCATCTTCACATCCAGAGGTGGACATTCCAGGAGCCAGAAAGTAAAAGTCCTGCCATATGTTTATTCCACCCATGAACCCAGCAGCTGATTTCACCAGAGGAGGAACCAAGTCATTCCTTTCAAGTCACCAACAATTCTCAAGTTAAATCCAAGTCCTCAAAGAGTTAACGTTAATGAGATAATTAAGTGACTGATTAAATGAAGATTGTGCATTAGTGATGAACACCTGCTGTTAACAATCAACATCACTTAAGAAAAGAGAAACACAAGAGCTATAACTGACTTTAACCACTGCCTTGGATGAAATCAATTGGAAGGAAAATAAAAAATAACTTTGTCACCATAATTGTGGTCAGTATTTGCTTCATTTGGGCTCTTGAGCCTTTTAACGTTTTTTGATAAGTTTGCTTCTAAGCAAATGTGTTACTGTTTTGCAGCAAACATTTGTGCCAGAGGTGGACATTCCAGGAGACAGAAAGTAAAAGTCCTGCCATATGTTTATTCCACCCATAAACTCAGCAGCTGATTTTATCAGAGGAGGAACTAAGTCATTCCTTTCAAGTCACAAACATGTCTCAAGTCAAACCCCAAGTCCTCAAAGAGTTAAAGTTAATGAGAAAATTAAGTAATTAATTAAATGTTGATTGTGCATTAATGATTAACACCTGCTATTATTGAGAATTACAGAGGATCAGATGTTAATGTTTTATTGGTTAAAATAATGCCATCATGGAGATCAGTGTTTGGATTAGTTGTGCTAGTTCTCTCTCCGTAGCCCTATATGTGGTGTTGTAGAGATAAGAGATCATGGTATACAATAAACATATAGGCACAATGAGCTGGTGGTTATATTTAGAATAATGTGTTTTTTCAGAAGTTTAGAGTTTGAATAATTGTCCCAGTGAAACTGCAGCACACAAAAAAGGTGTGTTTACAGAGAATAAATTTTAAATCTGTACAATACATACAAAAGTTTGAACTAGAGTTGTGACGTTCGCGAACGAACCGATTCTTTTGAACGGCTCATAAACATGAACGATGGGAGCCGAGTCGCGACTGGAGAGGAGCCGTTCTTTCTATCGTTCTTTTTTCCTTTCATACAAATGAGCTCCTCCGCGAGACAGAACAGTTATAGGGGGAGGGGCGCACCCAGCGCAGGCCAACCCTTTATAGCGTGATGATATTAGTTATTAGTTGTGCATGCATTTACATTGCATTTTGTGTTCATTTAAAACTTATTTTAAAATCATTAAAAATTTTCTTTTGTGATACTGTACTTGTATAGAAATGTTTCACTAAAAGCTGTTTTCCACAGACATTCATTGCAGCCCACTTTGTTATTGTTCATTGACTTGAAGGGGCTGATGTCCTATTTGCAAAGTTTACAGTAGTAATAGTATGTAGTATGTAGACATTTCCATTTTATTTATTCTAATTTTATCTACTTAAAAAAAAAATTAGTTTTCTATCAAAATGTTCTTGTGTGATAACAATGTTCTTGTGTGGAAGTGTTTGTAGTAAAAGCTGTTTTGCACAGAAATTCATTGCAGCCGGCTTTGTTTTTTATGTTTATTTGTGAGTAGGTATTGTATGAATAACATAAGTCAACGTAGTTTTACACACACACACACAAACACACACTTTGTACTAAAGGTAAATCAAAATAATGATGTCACTGTCTAAGCAGAGGGATTTGTGCAACCCTATGGAATATAGTCGACACATGAGAAATGAGGTAATAATCAATATTTCAGAATAATTCAAACTCAGATATTGGTGTGTGATATCTGAGCTTTAATTATTTGACTACAAATCTCACCTCATAATACCTCCCAGTGATTATTTCCAGGATAAACTGAGATGCCCCCAAGCTGGCTTCTTAAAACTGACTAAATATTTAAAAAGAGCCAAAAGAGCCATTCTTTTGAACGGCTCTTTGAAAGGAACGGATCGCGAAGATCCGGATCCCCTCAAAGAGCCATAAATCCCATCACTAGTTTGAACTCCAGTGCTTTTTAGACACACACAGATATCAAGAACCAGCATATGAATCTCTGCAATGGTGACAATCAACAAAATGCTTCATGTTGCAATATATGAAAAACTCCCATAATGCACTGCAGTATGTATAATTATTTGTCACCACTGTTGAGGATCATATGATAAACGATCATGACTTAATGCATAATCCTAAACAGTTTTATTTTCCTCTTAATTTTGAAATATTATGGTGGAAATGTATAATAAGATATTCTTTTTTTTTTTTTTTAAGAATAATGCATTTGAATCAAGATCAAACAGACACTAAAAGCATAAGTTGCTTCTTAGTTTGTTTCTGCATTGCACAAATGTTTGCTGTAAAACAGTAACACATTTGCTTAGAAACAAACTTATCAAAACCATTAAAAGGCTCAAGAGCCCAAATGAAGCAAATACTGACCACAAGTATGGTGACAAAGTTATTGTTTATTTTCCTTCCAACTGATTTCATCCAAGGCTGTGTTTAAAGTCAGTTATAGCTCTTGTGTTTCTCTTTTCTTCAGTGATGTTGATTGTTAACAGCAAGTGTTCATCACTAATACACAATCTTTTTTTAATCAGTCACTTAATTATCTCATTAAAGTTAACTCTTTGAGGACTTGGATTTAACTTGAGACATGTTTGTGACTTTGAAGGAATGACTTGATTCCTCCTCTGATGAAATCAGCTGCTGAGTTCATGGGTAGAATAAACATATGGCAGGACTTTTACTTTCTGGCTCCTGGAACGTCCACCTCTGATTTGAACCTGGGTCCCTCACACCAAAGGCATGTGTCTTATCCACTGTGCCAACACCACCAATATTGTTTCATATCAAACATTTGTGCATTACTGAGTCAAACCTTGAGATAGCAGCTTTCTGTCTGTCAGTCATGACAATTGAACAGCTAAACAAATGTCATAATGCTTCAATATTGAAAAACAAAAGGAAACCGTATCATCTCAGCCTTTTAGACATGACCACTTATCATATGTTCCTCTCCCGTGGCGGCGGGCTTTGTGTTTACATCAATGACGCGTGCTGCCGCGATACTGTTGTGATCAGCAAACACTGCTCACCCCTGGTGGAGTTTATGATTATTAAGTGCCGGCCGTTCTATCTGCCGAGGGAATATACTGCTATACTGCTCATTTCAGTGTACATTCCCCCATTCAACATCATCAGCAACAGGAACGACGCACTTAATGAACTGTACCAGCACATCAGTGAGCAGCAGAAAGCACACCCCGATGCTTTTCTCATCATAGCTGGGGATTTCAAACATGCTGACCTTAAGAGTGTGTTTCCAAAAATACACCAGCACATCAACTTTCAAACACGAGGTAAAAACATTTTGGACTTTGTTTACACCACACAGAGAGGAGCTTACAAAGCCCTCCCCCTCCCCCACCTCGGAGCTTCAGACCACATCACTGTTATGCTAATGCCTGCATACAGACCACTCATTAAAGTTGCCAAACCAGTTTACAAACAGATTAAAGTGTGGCCAGAAGGATCATCAGAGATTCTTCAGGACTGCTTCAACACAACTGACTGGGACATTTTTAAACAGGCTGCCACATGCAATAACACCACTGATCTCCAGGAGTACTCAGAGTCTGTTACTGCCTACATCAATAAGTGTATTGATGATGTAACGGTCACAAAAACCATCACTGTCCGGGCCAACCAGAAGCCATGGATGACGGGGGAGGTCTACAGACTCCTGAAGACACGGAACGCTGCCTTCAGAGCTGGAGATGAGGTGGGCCTGAGAACAGCTAGGGCCAACCTGTCCCGTGGCATCAGAGAGGCTAAGAGACAGCACTCCAGGAGGAGAGCTCATCAATTCAGCGACAGCAGAGACACTAGGAACCTGTGGCAGGGGATACAGACCATTACGGACTACAAGCCCCCACTACGGACCTGTGAAAACAACATCTCTCTGCTGAACGAGCTGAACACCTTCTTCGCTCGCTTTGAGCAACAAAACAGCACCACTGCACAGAAGACTCCACCTCCTCCCGGCGACCAGGTGATGACGCTGACCCCAGACAGCGTGAGGAGATCCTTCAGTAGGATCAATGCCCTCAAAGCTCCGGGTCCTGACAACATCCCTGGGCGTGTACTGAAAGTCTGTGCAGCAGAACTCACTGATGTTTTCACAGACATTTTTAGCATCTCACTGAGTCAGGCTGTTGTTCCCACATGCTTTAAAACTACCACCATCATCCCAGTCCCGAAGAAGCCATCTCCATCCTGTTTCAATGACTACCGTCCTGTTGCACTTACCCCCATCTTCATGAAGTGCTTTGAACGGCTAGTCATGCACCACATCAAGTCTATGGACTTTCTGACTGGAAGACCTCAGGCAGTACGGGTCGGCAGCAACACATCCAGCACCATCACACTGAACACTGGGCCCCCCCAAGGATGTGTGCTGAGCCCCCTCCTCTTCACTCTGCTGACCCATGACTGCGCACCGTCACACAGCTCCAACCTCTTTATTAAGTTTGCAGATGACACGACTGTGGTGGGTCTCATTAGCAACAAAGATGAGACAAACTACAAGAGTGAGGTGAGCCGCCTGGCTGGGTGGTGCAGTGACAACAATCTCTCTCTGAACGTGGAGAAGACGAAGGAGATTGTTGTAGACTTCAGGAGAGCACACACTCAGCACGTTCCTCTGACCATCAACGGTGCGACTGTGGAGAGAGTGAGCAGCACCAAGTTCCTGGGTGTGCACATCACAGAGGACCTCTCCTGGACTGAAAACACCGCAGCACTGGCCAAGAAATCACAACAGCGTCTCTACTTCCTCCGCAAACTGAGAAGAGCCAGAGCCCCACCCCCCATCATGTACACCTTCTACAGAGGCACCATAGAGAGCATTCTGTCGAGCTGCATCACTGTGTGGTATGGTGCCTGCAACGCGTCCTGCCGAAAGACTCTGCAATGCATAGTGAGAGCAGCTGAGAAGATCATTGGTGTCTCTCTCCCCTCCCTCCAGGACATTTATGGAACACGTCTCACCCGGAAAGACCTCTGCATCACAGGTGATCCCTCTCACCCATCACACAGCTTCTTCAGTCTGCTGCCATCAGGGAGGCCAGGACCAGCAGACTGAAGGACAGCTTCATCCACCAGGCTGTCAGGAAGCTGAACTCCCTCCCGAACCTGCCCCCCCCCCTCTTCTTCCCCAGGCACCACTGAACTATGAACCCCCCCGACTAATTATATGATGGCATGCACTAGTCACTTGTGCAGCATGGGTCTGCTCACTCACCGCTCACTACCTCATTCGGCATGGAACTGACGTCATTCCACTACCTCATCAGTCAGTTAAATAACTGCTCTTGGTCACTTGTCACTTGTCACTTTAATCAGACTTAAGATATTTTTAATAAGTGATTTTTTTTGCACTAAAAAATCTTTTAACTGCACTGTTGTTCACTTCATTGATTTGCACTATTGTCATTTACCTTGCGCTGCTTTATTTAACTTTATTTTTAACTTTATTTTTTAATGTAATTATATGTCTTTTTTTATCATTCCTTTATTGTATAGTTGTATCTACATTTTATATTTGATCTAGTTATTTTTTAGGCTTTAATGTTAATGTTATCTGTATGCACCGGGGTCTGAGAGTAACGCAATTTCGATTCTCTGTATGTATGTACTGTACATGTGGAAATTGACAATAAAGCAGACTTGAACTTGAACTTCCTCATTAAGTTGTCATAGTACAGTGCATGGAGTTTTTACTATGGTGTTTCACAGCATGCACTGAAGCATGAAGCATTTTATTGATTGTCACCATTACTGACAATCTTTTGCTGGTTCTTGATCTTTGTGTGTGTCTAAGAGATACTAGACTTAAAATTTTTATAAACCTTATATATACTTTAAATTCACTTACCAAAACTATCAAAGCAATACTTTGCATACTGTAGCTTCACAGGATTAATTATTAAAAACTCAGCTCATGACAACCACCTGGACTTTCTGCTTTACAACACCTCATGCATTGTAATAGCGAAAGCTCATAGAAAAGCACAGTAGACTCAAAAAGAGTCAAAAACTCAACTAAAGCAAACACTGATCTCCATGATGGTGAACACATCTGATCCTCTGTAATTCTCAATAACACCAGGTGTTCAGTACTCATGCAAAATCATAATTTAATTAGTCATTTAATTATCTCATTAACTTCAAAACTGCTTCAGTGTTATTTTAACTCTCTGTAGATTGAGTCAGTATGCAATCTGAGCAGAGTTGATTTAACTGGATATTTTGCTGTGTACGCAATAATATAATTATATATCACGTTTTACTGTGATCTTTAAATATATAGCCTACCATGCTACTCAATAGTTAGCATGTATATCTGTGCCAAGGAATTTATATGGTACTGCTGATTCTCAACAGCCAACAGAAAACACAAAATATGACATGAAATATGGCTATTGCTATATTGAATGTGAGGTGTCATACGTGTAACAGTGATGCGCGGGTTGATCCAAAATGAGCGGGTGCCTGCGGTCACCTGCTGTTGCCCGCGGTTATGAGTTATCCAAAAATATTTTTTATGATATTCTGGTCGTGGTCGGTCGGGTCGTTTGATATAAAGATGCCAATTAAACCTTTGTAAGTAACCATCTGGAGTCGATTAACGCGGATACGCATTATGAGTCATTTTCTCCTGATAACTTAAAATAACTTAAATTACACTTTCAGTTTTGATTGTACAGATAAGAGTAATACATCAATCGAATCTGTAAAGGGTCTACTTTTTTTTTAATACAGACATAATAACAACAGAACTTTGTGCACTTATAAAATAAAAATAACAAACAAGGTGTGCTGTCTGCAGCCTTTGTCTTTGCTGATCGTCATGTACAAACACGTAATTAAAATGAACTGTAACTCCGTGAATATTCAACAAAGATACATGAGAGAGATATCTATAGAAAGCCTGACATGTCTGCTTTTAAACTAAACAAGAAAAACCACCGAAAACAAACATTCTGTGATAAAGTAATCCATATGAAAACAACGCAATGTCTGTTTTTCACGTCTCTCTTAATTATATTTAATGTGACCACGCATTTTATGCTTTTTCTGCTTATAACGCATGTTAATTTGGACATCATGAGATAGTCTTCTTTGGATTGTTGACTGACACTCAGCTTTTACCAGAGGTGGGACGACTTTCAAGTCACAAGCAAGTCTTCAAATCATATCCCAAGTCCTCAAAGTGTTAAAGTTAATGAGATAATTAAGTGACTAATTAAATGATAATTGTGCATTAATGATGAACACTTGCTGCTATTGGGAATTACAGAGGATCAGATGTTAATGTTTTATTGGTTAAAGTGATGCAACCATAATGGAGATCAGTGTTTGCTTTATTTGGGCTCTTGACCCTTGACTGTCGTGTTAGATCTCTTTATGTAGCATTGCATGAGGTGCTGTAAAGCAGAGAGAAGAAATTAATCTGTATGTGATAGGTGGTCAGATTACAATCAAATTAACATTAGTTCTATTTAAATTTTGCATAATCAACCCAGTAAAACTACACTATGGAAAAAAAATGACAGTACGTGAATCTTAAATCTATTAAGTACATACAAAATTTTAAAAACTGTACTCTGTAGACACACACAGACATCATGAACCACCATAAAACTCCCGTCATGCACTGCAGTATGAAAAATTGTCACCACTGTTGAGGATCGTGTGATAAGTGTTTTTGTCGAAAAACCTGAAGTGACAGTCTCCTTCTTTTCTTTCAACACTGAAGCATTGTGATTTTTTTTTTTTAACTTCAGTTCAGTACTAGCTGAGTGTCAGTCTACTATCCAAAGATAAACACCATTTCATGATGATCAGTCATCATGAGTTATAAGCAGAAAAAGCATAAGATCATCTGTTACTGCAAGGTTTGACTCAGCAATGCATACATGTTTGTTGCGAAAACATTATTGCAATTGTTTTGAATTAGTAAAAGGGTCAAGAGACTACCTAAAGCAAACCCTGACCACAATTATGGTGGCAAGGGTTTGTATTTTTGTTTTGTTTTTTTCAGTTGAAGGCTAAATTCAGTTGTAGTTCTTGTGTTTCTCTTTACTTCAGTGATGTTGATTGTTAACAGCAGAAGTTCATCACTAATGTACAATCATCATTTAATTAGTCACTTAATTATCTCATTAACTTTAACCCTTTGAGGACTTGGATATGACTTGAAGACTTGCTTGTGACTTGAAAGTCCCACCTCTGCTAATTAGACTTTTTCCAAAATATAATTCCTGACTAAATGTATAATCAAGTGAAACATTATGAAGTTTCAGTAACAATATACTTTACAACTCAAAAGCTTGATGTAAATAATATAAATGTAGCAAATAAATGTAACTGTAACAAATGTAATAATGCTGTTCTTTAAATTTATTTCCCCTAATAAACCTGAAAAAAATATTCTCAGCTCTTTTCAACATTAATAATAATAATGATAATGATGATAATAATACAAATAAATGTTTTTTTTTTTTTTTTTTTTTTTTTTTTTTTTTTAGAAAATCTGATTGTTAAGATAAAGATTTTTGTTTTGTATAAATTGTATCTTAATTTTGATCAATGTTTTATCAATCAATTGCCCGTATTTTATAAATTAGAAGCAAATATATAGCAGACAATTTTAATGAGGCCCGGCAGGATCACTTGCATGGGAACTGGAAGGCACCAAAACTCAGCTTGTGCCTCACAGATTTGAGAAATATAGGCTATATATTACAGAAAGCTTGAAATCTCTACGTTTAAACGAAAATATTAAAACCAAAATAAATAGGCTACTCTCTGATTATGTAATCCATATGAAATGTGCATTTTTCTCATGGCGAGTCCGCATCGTCAACTTCATCTTTGCAGCGACACAGAAAACACCAGATTATTACTAAACAATTAAATGTCTCCTTGCATATTTTCATACCAGGCCATTCTGGCTTGAGCGAGACCCCACGGAATGAGGGAGCAGAGCGTAATACATGGAGAATTGCGCTCTTCGCTCACAAGCTCTGATCAGAACAAACCCGAACCTCACTGTCTGCGGAACAGAAACATCAAAATAGACATAGCCGGACTAGACTGACTAGATTTGCAGTTGATTTTACCACATGCTCAATCGTCAGTTATTTTATTATTTCATAAACATTATTTTATTTTCTTGATTTTAGGACAAACACAGTGTCTGGAAATTACATTGAAATAACGTGACTCTAAATCTAATGCATCCTAAGAGTGTTGATTTGGTCCAGAAACAGTATAAATTATGCCTAAATTAACCTTAAATGATGTTGAAAATATGTCCACTGACCACTTTTGAACTAGTTTTTAACCTTGTAAGGAGGTTCTCTGAACGTCTAAATCGGATGTACAGAAGACGTCAAAAAAAGACGTCATAAAAACATTCATTCTGGCTCCTCAGTGGACGTCTTTTCAACGTCAGCAAAGACATAAAAAGACATCCACTGGATGTAACTTTGCCCAGTGGGATGCTCTAGATATATTTTTAGATTAGTTTTTGTCTAAAAAAAAACCTTGAGGCATCCTGGGCTGAGATATCTGTGAACAACAATATAACTCTTTTTTAGACCACTTGAGATGGATCAACAACTTTATTATTATTTATTATTGTTTGTTTATCAATCTGTTCATGTCTGATTTTTTCCCTGTTGTTCTTATTGTCTTTGGTAAGACCTTGAATGTTTTGTATTGTGCCTTGTTATGACTTTCCTGTTGTTTGGTTTCCTGTCTAGTTTTTATTAATTTTATTATGCTTACTAACTCAATCTAACTGCTCTTGTGCTCCTTAACAATATTTGTACAGTAAACTTTTTTTTCCAACATAATGTCCTCTAGAACCAGAGTGTCCCATTCAAGCAAAGAGAAAACGGAGAGCCGAAAAACTCCTGCAGATCACTGATACACTGGGTGAGAAAATGGACTTTACTCAGATTATGTGTTAAATATCATAAACTTTTATTTTTTTTAGGTCAATGTTTACATTTTTAGTGTACTGTGCTGCAAATCCCCACATAGCAACATTGTTTCGGCCCAGATCCGGCCCACATCTGACACCCGTGGAAAGATGATCTGGCCCACATGCAGCGTGGAATGATGGCACTTGGGCGGACCGCTCCTGTTTGCCAGATTTGAGCCACAAGCAGGCTATAGCAATGCCACATGTCAGCCAAGAGCAGAGGTGGATACTCCAGGGGTCAGAAAGTAAAAGTCCTGCCACATTTTTGCTCCACCCATGAACTCAGCAGCGGATTTCACCAGAGGAGGAAACAAGTCATTCCTTCCAAGTCACAAACTAGTCTCAACTCAAATCCCAAGTTCTCAAAGAGTTAAAGTCAATGAGATAATTAAGAGACTAATTAAATGATGATTGTGCATTGGTGATGAACACCTGCTGTTATTGTGCGTTACAGAGGATCAGATGCTGATGTTTTATTGGTTAAAATTATGCCACCATCATAGAGATCAGTGTTTGCTTCATTTGGGCTCTTGACCTTTGGTTTCTTATGTTAGATATTTCTCTGTAAAAGTACATGTGCTGTTATAAAACAGTGCGATCAGTGCTGTGCAGAAAAACGTTACTAGCTGGTTTTACAAGATGAAGTAATTATTAGGCATCAGCCTGTTTATTTCCAAAACAATTTTATGTATTGATTATTAACAAATGTTCAGTTTTTAAATAACCTACCTTGTGGAACCGTTGGTTTAATCACTATAATGAATACATTTCCTAATGTATGTAATAAATATACATTTTTGAAGTCTTTTCCTAATAAGACGCACAGACATTATGACCCAGCATATGAATCTCAACAATGGTGACAATCAACAAAACGCTTCAAGCTGAAGTGCATGCTGGGTAACACCATAGTAAAAACTCTGATTATGCACTGTAGCATGAATAATTATTGTAACCACTGTTGAGGATCATATGATAAGTGCTCATGTCTAAAATCCCGAGCCTGTACAATTTCCCCCCCACCCAATATTTAAGCATTACAATAATATTTGTTTAATAGGACTTTTTTTGTAGTTCAGTAATTGCTGAACATAATTTAACAAACCAAAGAGAGACACATTCATGAAGTTAATTAAAATGTTTTAGATGAAAAAAGGGCAATTAAATTTTCTACTTCAAGCTTTTAATTCAGCAATGTGTTAATGTTTACTACGTAGCACAACCGCAAGTGTTTAAAAGCAAATTACTTTGAATTATTAAAAGGGTCAAGAGCCCAACTAAAGCAGACACTGATCTCCATGATGGTGGACTAACCACAATTATGGTGACAACGGTTTTTTTTTTTTTTTTTTTCAGTTGATTTCATCCAAGGCTGTGCTTAAAGTCAATTGTAGTTCTTGTGTTTCTCTTTTCTTCAGTGATGTTGATTGTTAACAGCAGGTGTTCATCACTAATGCAGAATTATCATTTAATTAGTCACTTAATTATCTCATTGACTTTAACTCTTTGAGGACTTGGGATTTAACTTGAGACTTGTTGGTGACTTGAAAGGAATGACTTGATTCCTCCTCTGGTGAAATCAGCTGCTGGGTTCATGGGTGGAATAAACATATGGCAGGACTTTTACTTTCTGGCCCCTGGACTCTCCACCTCTGGCCAAGAGTAAAGAAATTAACCAGAACTGGACCTTATATGAGCCACAAAATCTGTGTATATTAAATATGAAGTATTTTCAGCCTTAATAAGCCTTTTAACAAGCAGAATCACTGAAGGAAAGAAGAGAACAAAAAAATAGATGAGCAGAAACACAAGAACTACAACTGACTTCAGCCACAACCTTAGATGAAATCGATTGAAGATAAAATAAGACATTAAATCACTCAAGATCTCAGCAGAGGAGGATTAAACAACCCCACAAACAGCTTTACCAGCTTCACTTATTACTAACCAGACTTACTTTATTACTGTTACACATCTACAAAAGTTTTTTATTGAGAATTAACAGAGGTTTAACTCTAATGTGTTTCACCATAACAGTGATTATTGTTTTCATTAGTTGGGCTCTTAACTCTTATTATATATTTCATCTTTTTTGGCGGCTGTTACAGTGTGTTTGTTAACCACATTTGCAGCTTCAAAGAAAGCTAGAGTGACATGATATCAAGTGACGGCTGTTATCTGTTGATGGTTTTATAATCATCATGAAGTACACTGGTTCAATTATGTTTTTTTAATCTAACAATTATGTTGTTCCAATGATGCATTCATATTACAAACTCTGTGTTTCTACCCATGAGCTCCAGCAGTATTATAACAATCAGTTAAAGTATTTTAACAATCATGAGCTTAGAAAATAACTTAAACTATGCTGCCACACACAGATATAAACACATCAGCACATGAATCTCAATAATGGTGACAATCAAAAATATTTAGATAAACTGATCAATTCAGAACTTCACTGAAAAGCTACTAAGTCACAACAAAATCAACAGCAAAAAATATAAGAAAATATTAAGAATTAAAATAAATAATAGGACAATTCAGCGGCATAATTTATTCATGTTGCAATGCATGCCGGGAGTTTTGTACTATGCTAGTACCTAGCATGCATTGCAGCAAGGTACATTTGAATGTCACCATTGTTGAGATTCATGTGCTGACTGTTGATGTCTGTGTGTGTGAATATATTAATGAAACAATTGTTAAAAAATTGCAAATCTGCCTGTTTCATGATGATTAGAAAACCATCAACAGATGACCACCATCACATGACCTCAATTGACTTTAGCTTTCTTTGATGTCACAAATGTGTTTAACAAACACACTGTCACAGCAACCAAAAAAGGCATAAGACAGTATAAGAGTTAAGTGTGCAACTAATGGGAACACTAATCACTGTTATGGTGACACACATTATAGTTAAACCTCTGTTAATTCTCAATAAAAACTTTTGTAGATGTCAAACATAAGTCAGTAGTAGTTCTTGTGTTTCTCTTTTTCTGTTCTTTTCTTTCCTTCAGTGATTCTGCTTGTTAACAGGCTTATTAATGCTCACAATACCACCTGGTGTCCAACGAGTGTAAAACAAGCAGATATATTACACACAGAGGTGTAAAGTCCAGGGGTCAGAAAGTAAAAGTCCTGCCATATTTTTGTTCCACCCATGAACTCAGCAGCTGATTTCATCAGAGGAACCAAGTCATTACTTTAAACTCCTTTAACTATTTGATGACTTGGGATTTAACTTGAGACTCATTTGCGACTTGGAAGGAATGACTTGGTTCCTCATCTAATGAAATCAGCGTCTGAGTTCATGAGTGGAACACATATATGGCAGGAATTTTACTTTCTGACCCCTGGACTTGACATCTCTGTCTGTAATATATCTGCTTGTTTTACACTCGTTGGCCACCATGTGGTATTGTGAGCAAATTAAGTTTCCAGAAATTAACCCTTTTGTGAACCACTTGGCTGAAAAGCTTAAATCTTCATGAGGCTTCATCTTCCCAACACTAGCTGTGACTAAGCGCAGCAGGTTATTGGCTAACGTTAGATCTCTATTTTTCTTCTATCTTTTTGAGTAAAGTAAATGCTGTACTTTATTATTATATTATTATTATTATTATTATTATTATTAGTCAAATCATAGGCAAAGAATATTATTTGTAAAAAACGTTATTAACCGGTATTTCTTCCACCCGAACCAACAACTCAGAATGCATGAAATAGCATACCTCCTTCCCCATTAAGTTCTCATCATGTTCTCCTATTCCAATCATTGTTCTAAACTAACATTGTCTTCTCAGCTGGTAAATACACTGGTGAACTGAAGCAGTGTTGTGTTGATGGGATGAGGGATAATAAACTCGGCTACACCTGTGAACGAAGATCCACGTACATCGTCGATGGGGAAGAGTGTGTCAAGGCCTTCCTGGACTGCTGCAACCAGATGAAAGATCGCAAGAACACAAAGTCCGAAGAGGAGGAGATGATTCTGGCTCGCAGTAATTACATTATATGATTCAATTGGTCATACATTTTTCATTATGTCACAAGAAAAGCATGACAAATCTATGACCATTGAACTTACCATTAGGGTAGCGGCCTGTGCAATTGTTTTTTTATGTGCATTATTGGATACATAGTAATATGATGTGATAATAGTAAAAGTCGGTAGTGATGAGAACAATAATGAAATGTATTTGTGTACATTATCTGTTTTCAAAAAAATAATTGTACTATAGTTTTTATTCTCTCTCTCTTTGAAAAGGCATTCTAATCTGTTTCCATTCACATGGCGAAGACCCAATGCCACTGCTGTTATATAAACTACACAGTAAAACCCCCAGTGTTTATATAATCCACACTCGGTGTTAAAGTTAATAGAGGTAATTAGTTTAGTAATTTGAGTGATGATTGAGCATTATTATAAATTACCAAACAAATTATCTCTATTAACTTTAAGACTGCTTCAGTGTTACTTTTCCAACACTCTTAAGTGTGGATTATATAAACACTGGGAGTGTTAATTTAACAGGTTTCACTGTGTATGACTAAGCAGGGTATTTCTGTCTGTAAGCTCCACCTTCCTCACAGAGCAGTCATATTGGTGTTAACTTGACTTAATTCTGTGTAACAGTAAAAATGGACAGTTGTTGGGAAGAATGACAAAAAGCATTATCTCTATATTAACTGATTCTTATTTTAAGCTATTTGTACTGTTTTTGTATTTGGTTTGACTTTATTGCATGTTCATTTGCTCTAAAGTGTCTAATTAATTTATTATTTTATCTGTCAAAACAGGTGATGATGAAGATGCCTATTACACAGACTCTGAAGAGATTGTATCCCGTACACAATTCCCTGAGAGCTGGCTTTGGGAAGAGGTTGATCTACCCTTTCCTGGTAAAAGGTAAGTAGGAAACTTTTAGACAAAAGCTGTGAGTTAAAGGGATAGTTCACCCTAAAATGAAATTTAATTTAGTCACCCTCATGTTTACTCACCTTTAAGACTTTAATTCATTTTCGAAACATCTTTGATTTAGTTCTATTTGATACTATCAAATTCCGTTACTGAATTATTAAACTGAATGAAGCCACTGCACTATTTCCTGTAGAGGTGCGTTATTATTGTCACTGAATTAATGATTCCTGGGTAAAGAAATTTATGACAGTGACAATTTCTTCTGTTTGTTGTTTACTGTAAAGCTTCTTTGACACTATAAAACTTGACTTAACTCCTTCTGATAGTAAACATACCTTAGAGGAGTACATCAGAAGTTATCATCTTTACTTGTCTCTTCCTCATATTCCAGTGGAACAACATCCGTCCCAAAAGTGATCTGTCTCAAATACTCTATCACTACCTGGCAGATCTTGGCTGTCAGTCTGTCACCAACACTTGGTAAGGAGAAGCTGCAAACACACAATACATGCTCTGAAAAACATCATCATAATTATCATCATCATCATCATCATCCAGGAGCTGCTGCTTTAAATCCTTCTGTGTGTCTGTGTTCCTCCTCAAAGGCATCTGTGTGGCAGAACCTAAGGAGATGGTTGTTTTTAAGCCGCTTTTCATTGACCTAAAGATGCCTTACTCAGCTGTGCGCGGCGAACAACTGGAAATCAGGGCCATTATTCACAACTACACCCCAGTTAAACAGAAGGTATATCTGATGTGATAAAATAATTTTTATAAATTAAAACCATGTTCATTGGGGTAACCATTACTCAAATCATTTATGAACAGTGTTGTGCAAGTTAAGGTCTCTGCACACTGAATCCGAAATGTTCATATGCATTTTTTCGCTTTCGAAATCCTTAAAATCTGTCATGCACAGAAACCTTACACAGAGTCCGAAGCGTATTAATTAAATCTATTATGAAAAAATTGCAAACCAGCGCTAAATGGAGTCGTCAAGCAGTGAGGATAATTTTATTGTCCTCTCACTTCTTAAAAAAAGTAAATGAAAGGAAATATTGGGTCCATCCAATACAGAGATATAGAGAGTACGGAGCGTTCCCCCTCAGGAGCAGTGAGATTATCCCAGGTGATTCAAGTTTACTTAAGAATGTCAGTGACTCAGTTTGATGCTTTGCTAGCAATACTTGAGCCACATATTAAAAAGAAGATCACCAATTTCTGTGAACTCAGTGTGCATTTCAAAACCACTACACTGTAAAAAATTGTGCCGTTAAATAACAGTAATTTACTGGCAGCAGGGGTGCCAGTAAAGTACTGTTAATTTACAGCTTTCAACCATTAATTTACCACTCTTATTTTTTTATTTTTTTATTTTTTTACAATATTTTACCGTAAATTATACCATGGAAATGAACTCCACTCCCACTGCTTCAAACAGTTCGAGTTTAAAAGCTAGCATTCCTATGATGTTAGTACTATGAACTTCTTTCATTTGAGTACACTGAGAAGGAATATTTCTTAATATGAAAATGAAAACACTTAAAGTGTATTAGTAAAGAAACTAAATGCATGACTTTTACTCAAATCACTGCAGCTCATTGTCATCTCTAGCATACATGTATTTGCTGAAGTACTTAACACAGAAATCACCACTGTATCAGTGACTCCACATTTACTGCCTTTATATAAAGCAGCAGAAGATCAGAATTTGTGGCTCATTATTGACTGAAGCACATGCTCTACTCTCCAGCACAATCACAATAGTGAACAACAAAACTACATTAACAGATCTCTCTTGTGCAAACACACATTAATACAGTCGAGTTCAGTATTTACTCTCATTATCAGTGTATGACTTTGCATATTTTTTTTTTCTATGGATGTTCACAAATATTTTAGTTAAATTAACTTTTTTTTTTGTTGGTAAAGCTGACGTTTTCATTTTACAGTATGTTACTGTTTTTCCTTAACTTAACGGCAACAAACTGTAGAAAAACACTTTTTTTTTTTTGCTGGCAACCATTAATTAACGGCAACAAACTGTAGAAAAACAGTTATTTAATAAATAACTGTTTTTCTACAGTTTGTTTCCTGTAAATTAATTACAGTTTATTACTGCACTGTTAAAAATCGCTGTAAAAAACGGCCAAATTTCGACAGTAAAATACTGTTTTTCATTTAAACAGTGCATTCTGTGTAATATTCATCGTTTTCGAGAAGTAGCCTGCTGCTATATATCGTAAAATAACAACGTTCAAATTCGACACTCAGCGGCAGTGTTTCAAATCACACCCTACACCCTCATTCACTATTCCCTACATGAGTTTACTAATATAGTCCACCTGACAGAGAGAATGAACACTAATGAGAGAATTCAGACAATGATCAACAGCTGCTGTTAATGAGTAGAATCACTGAAGAAAAAAAAAACATAACAAGACAAACACATGAAATACAACTGACTTCAGCCACAGCCTTAGATGAAATCAACTGAAGATTTAAACGATCAACAAACAGCTTCACCAACTTCACACATTACTAACCAGACTGACTTTATTTCTGTCAGATCAGAGAACAGAGATCAAAAGATCTTATTGAGAATTAAAGAGATTTAGATGATAATGTTACTGTTTCGTTTAGCGTCACCATTGTGGAGATCAGTGTTTGCTTTAGTTGGGCTCCTGACCATTGACTTTTACACTTTACATTTTGTTTTATTGCTGTATTTGTATCTTTATGATGCATCTGTTACAGCAGTATTAATTTTGATAGTCAAGTGATTATGGTTGTTTCTAACAGGCATGATCTACTAGACTGACTTAAAGTGTTGCTATAATAATCATATATTAATTTGGTGTTGAAATTTTTGAGTGAATGACACTTCAATTTAGTAAGATTGAAAAGTAGTGTGATAACCAGTATTTATGGATTTAACGACTAGTTTTAGTTAAAAAGTATTTCAGGCAGCAGTCCCCACAACACTCAAAGAGAGAAATCAACAATCAGCATATGAATCTCAACAATGGTGACAATCAAAAGGTTCATGATGCAATGCATGCTGGGTAACAGCACAGGATAAAACTCATCCATGATTCCCAGCATGCATTGCGGCATGAATAAATTACGCCCCTGAATTGTTCACTTATTTTCTTGAATTCGTATGTGCTTATCATTTTGCATTTGTTTTAAGTTTTAGTAGCATGTGTTGTGATGTTCAGAACTGATCTGTTCATTTATTTTGTGGATTGTCACCATTGTTGTGATTCATACACTGATTCTTGATATTTCTGTCTAAATTTCTGCAAAGGTTTTTTTTTATTATGAGTGACATTTTCTTAACATTCTTTCATAACTTATGGCTCAGCAGTGTTCCTTCTCATGCTGTAGTATCAATATTCAATAAGAGAAGAGATACGGGATTAGATCAGAAATAATAGTATTTGTTCTTGTCAATCTATAAACAACAATATCAGATTTTTTTTCTTCTGTGTACTTTTGTTTTGCTATAACAGGTTCCAAAGGCACATTGTTACAGCATGAAAAAAAAAAAAAAAAAACCTTAGTTGTTGAAAAGTCACGTTCAAGTGCCCAACTAAAGTAAACACTGATCTCCATCATGGTAGTGAAAAAACACCTAAACCTATTTAACTCTCCATAAGTTCTTCTGTAGACATCTGACAGAAATAAAGTCAGTCTGGTTAGTAATGTGAATCTGGTGAAGCTGTTTTAGTAGTTGTTTAATCAGATCTTGAGAGATTTGATGTATTCTTTTATTCAGTTGATTTCATCTAAGGCTGTGGCTGAAGTCATTTGTAGTTCTTGTGTTTCTCTTTCCTTCAGTGATTCTGCAGGTGTTTATCACTCATGCTCAATCATCAATTAATCACCGAATTATCTCATTAACTTCACTGATTCAGTGTTACTCTAACACTCTGTAGTGTGCACACATTATAAGTGTTCATTTAAAACTGAGGATTTTCTTGTGGGGTTTAAAGGGTTAAAGATTTAAGATGAAGAAAAAGCAGAATGAAACATAATTTAACAGTAATAAACTGTAATTAATTTACAGGAAACAAACTGTAGAAAAACAGTTATTTACTGGCACCCCTGCTGCCAGTAAATAACTGTTTTTCTACTGTTTCTTGCCGTAAATTAATGGTTGCCAGCAAAAAAAAAGTGTTTTTCTACAGTTTTTTGCCGTCAAGTCAAGGAAAAACAGTAATATACTGTAAAATGTAAACGTCAGATTTACCAAATGAAAAATAAGTTAATTTAACTAAAATATTTGTGAACATCCATAGAAAAAACATTAGGCAAAGTCATACACTGATAATGAGAGTAAATACTGAACTTGACTGTATTAATGTGTGTTTGCAAAAGAGAGATCGTTTAGTTTAATGTAGTTTTGTTGTTCACCATTGTGCTGTAGGGTAGAGCCGGTGCTTCAGTCAATGATGAGCCACAAATTCTGATTTTCTGCTGCTTTATATAAAGGCAGTAAATGTGGAGTCGCTGATACAGTGGTGACCTCTGTGTTAAGTACACTGTTAAAAATTGCTGTAAAAAAATGGCCAAATTTCGACAGTAAAATACTGTTTTTCATTTAAACAGTGCATTCTGGGTAATATTCATCGTTTTCGAGAAGTAGCCTGCTGCTATATATCGTAAAATAACAACGTTCAAATTCGACACTCAGCGGCTTTGTTTCAAATCACACCCTACACCCTCATTCACTATTCCCTACATGAGTTTACTAATATAGTCCACCTAACAGAGAGAATGAACAAGAATGAGTGAATTCAGACACTGATCAACAGCTGCTGTTAATGAGTAGAATCACTGAAGAAAAAAAAAACATAACAAGACAAACACATGAAATACAACTGACTTCAGCCACAGCCTTAGATGAAATCAACTGAAGATTTAAACGATCAACAAACAGCTTCACCAACTTCACACATTACTAACCAGACTGACTTTATTTCTGTCAGATCAGAGAACAGAGATCAAAAGATCTTATTGAGAATTAAAGAGATTTAGATGATAATGTTACTGTTTTGTTTAGCGTCACCATTGTGGAGATCAGTGTTTGCTTTAGTTGGGCTCCTGACCATTGACTTTTACACTTTACATTTTGTTTTATTGCTGTATTTGTATCTTTATGATGCATCTGTTACAGCAGTATTAATTTTGATAGTCAAGTGATTATGGTTGTTTCTAACAGGCATGATCTTCTAGACTGACTTAAAGTGTTGCTATAATAATCAAATATTAATTTGGTGTTGAAATATTTGAGTCAATGACACTTCAATTTAGTAAGATTGAAAAGTAGTGTGATAACCAGTATTTATGGATTTAACGACTAGTTTTAGTTAAAAAGTATTTCGGGCAGCAGTCCCCACAACACTCAAAGAGAGAAATCAACAATCAGCATATGAATCTCAACAATGGTGACAATCAAAAGGTTCATGATGCAATGCATGCTGGGTACCAGCACAGGATAAAACTCATCCATGATTCCCAGCATGCATTGCGGCATGAATAAATTATGCCCCTGAATTGTTCACTTATTTTCTTGAATTCTTATGTGCTTATAATTTTGCATTTGTTTTAAGTTTTAGTAGCATGTGTTGTGATGTTTAGAAATGATCTGTTCATTTATTTTATGGATTGTCACCATTGTTGTGATTCATACGCTGATTCTTGATATTTCTGTCTAAATTTCAGCAAAGGTTTTTTTTTTTTATTTATTATGAGTGACATTTTCTTAACAGTCTTTCATAACTTATGGCTCAGCAGTGTTCCTTCTCATGCTGTAGTATCAATATTCAATAAGAGAAGAGATACGGGATTAGATCAGAAATAATAGTATTTGTTCTTGTCAATCTATAAACAACAATATCAGATTTTTTTTTCTTCTGTGTACTTTTGTTTTGCTATAACAGGTTCCAAAGGCGCATTGTTACAGCATGAAAAAAAAAAAAACTTAGTTGTTGAAAAGTCACGTTCAAGAGTCCAACTAAAGTAAACACTGATCTCCATCATGGTAGTGAAAAAAACACCTAAACCTATTTAACTCTCCATAAGTTCTTCTGTAGACATCTGACAGAAATAAAGTCAGTCTGGTTAGTAATGTGAATCTGGTGAAGCTGTTTTAGTAGTTGTTTAATCGGATCTTGAGAGATTTGATGTATTCTTTTATTCAGTTGATTTCATCTAAGGCTGTGGCTGAAGTCATTTGTAGTTCTTGTGTTTCTCTTTCCTTCAGTGATTCTGCAGGTGTTTATCACTAATGCTCAATCATCAATTAATCACCGAATTATCTCATTAACTTCACTGATTCAGTGTTACTCTAACACTCTGTAGTGTGCACACATTATAAGTGTTCATTTAAAACTGAGGATTTTCTTGTGGGGTTTAAAGGGTTAAAGATTTAAGATGAAGAAAAAACAGAATGAAACATAATTTAACAGTAATAAACTGTAATTAATTTACAGGAAACAAACTGTAGAAAAACAGTTATTTACTGGCACCCCTGCTGCCAGTAAATAACTGTTTTTCTACTGTTTCTTGCCGTAAATTAATGGTTGCCAGCAAAAAAAAGTGTTTTTCTACAGTTTTTTGCCGTCAAGTCAAGGAAAAACAGTAATATACTGTAAAATGTAAACGTCAGATTTACCAAATGAAAAATAAGTTAATTTAACTAAAATATTTGTGAACATCCATAGAAAAAAAATTAGGCAAAGTCATACACTGATAATGAGAGTAAATACTGAACTTGACTGTATTAATGTGTGTTTGCACAAGAGAGATCGTTTAGTTTAATGTAGTTTTGTTGTTCACCATTGTGCTGGAGAGTAGAGCCTGTGCTTCAGTCAATGATGAGCCACAAATTCTAATTTTTCTGCTGCTTTATATAAAGGCAGTAAATGTGGAGTCGCTGATACAGTGGTGATCTCTGTGTTAAGTACTTCAGCACATACATGTGTAATACAGCTGACAATGAGCTGCAGTGATTTGAGTAAAAGTCATGTATTTAGTTACTTTATTACTGCACATTAAGTGTAAGAAATATTCCTTCTCAGTGGACTCAAATGAAATATGTTCATAGTACTAACATCGTAGGAATGCTAGTTTAAAAACTCGAACTGTTTGAAGCAGTGGGAGTGGAGTTAATTTCCATGGTAGAATTTACGGTAAAATACTGTTAAAAAATAAGAGTGGTAAATTAATGGTTAAGAGCTGTAAATTAACAGTACTTTACTGGCACCCCTGCTGCCAGAAAATTACTGTTATTTAACGGCAAAATTTTTTACAGTGTACTTCAGCACATACATGTGTAATACAGCTGACAATGAGCTGCAGTGATTTGAGTAAAAGTCATGTATTTAGTTACTTTATTACTGCACATTAAGTGTAAGAAATATTCCTTCTCAGTGGACTCAAATGAAATAAGTTCATAGTACTAACATCGTAGGAATGCTAGTTTTAAAAACTCGAACTGTTTGAAGCAGTGGGAGTGGAGTTAATTTCCATGGTAGAATTTATGGTAAAATACTGTTAAAAAATAAGAGCGGTAAATTAATGGTTAAGAGGTGTAAATTAACAGTACTTTACTGGCACCCCTACCGTAAATTCTACCATGGAAATTAACTCCACTCCCACTGCTTCAAACAGTTCGAGTTTTTAAAACTAGCATTCCTACGATGTTAGTACTATGAACTTATTTCATTTGAGTCCACTGAGAAGGAATATTTCTTAATATAACGATGCAAACACTTAATGTGCAGTAATAAAGTAACTAAATACATGACTTTTACTCAAATCACTGCAGCTCATTGTCAGCTATAGCACACATGTATGTGCTGAAGTACTTAACACAGAGATCATCACTGTATCAGCGACTCCACATTTACTGTGTTTATATAAAGCAGCAGAAGATCAGAATTTGTGGCTCATCATTGACTGAAGCACAGGCTCTACTCTCCTGCACAATGGTGAACAACCAAACTACATTAAACTAAACGATCTCTCTTGTGCAAACACACATTAATACAGTCAAGTTCAGTATTTACTCTCATTATCAGTGTATGACTTTGCCTATTTTTTTTTCTATGGATGTTCACAAATATTTTAGTTAAATTAACTTTTTTCTTTCATTTGGTAAATCTGACGTTTACATTTTACAGTATATTACTGTTTTTCCTTGACTTAACGGCAACAAACTGTAGAAAAACACTTTTTTTGCTGGCAAACATTTATTTACGGCAAGAAACAGTAGAAAAACAGTCATTTACTGGCAGCAGGGGTGCCAGTAAATAACTGTTTTTCTACAGTTTGTTTCCTGTAAATTAATTACAGTTTATTACTGTTAAATTATGTTTCATGCTGTTTTTTCTTCATCTTAAATCTTTAACCCTTTAAACCCCACAAGAAAATCCTCAGTTTTAAATGAACACTTATAATGTGTGCACACTACAGAGTGTTAGAGTAACACCGAATCAGTGAAGTTAATGAGATAATTTGGTGATTAATTGATGATTGAGCATTAGTGATAAACACCTGCAGAATCACTGAAGCAAAGAGAAACACAAGAACTACAAATTACTTCAACCACAGCCTTAGATGAAATCAACTGAATAAAAGAATACATCAAATCTCTCAAGATCTGATTAAACAACTACTAAAACAGCTTCACCAGATTCACATTACTTACCAGACTGACTTTATTTCTGTCAGATGTCTACAGAAGAACTTATGGAGAGTTAAATAGGTTTAGGTGTTTTTTTCACTACCATGATGGAGATCAGTGTTTACTTTAGTTGGGCTCTTGAACGTGACTTTTCAACAAATAAGGTTTTTTTTTTTTTTTTACATGCTATAACAATGCGCCTTTGGAACCTGTTATAGCAAAACAAAAGTACACAGAAGAAAAAAAAATCTGATGTTGTTGTTTATAGATTGACAAGAACAAATACTATTATTTCTGATCTAATCCCGTGTCTCTTCTCTTATTGAATATTGATACTACAGCATAAGAAGGAACACTGCTGAGCCATAAGTTATAAAAGACTGCTAGGAAAATTTCACTCATAACAAAAACCTTTGTTAAAATTTAGACAGAAACATCAAGAATCAGCGTATGAATCACAGCAATGGTGACAATCCACAAAATAAATGAACAGATCAGTTCTGAACATCACAACACATGCTCCTAAAACTTAAAACAAATGCAAAATGATAAGCACATAAGAATTCAAGAAAATAAGTGAACAATTCAGTGGCATAATTTATTCATGCTGCAATGCATGCTGGGAGTCATGGATGAGTTTTATCCTGTGCTGGTACCCAGCATGCATTGCATCATAAACCTTTTGATTGTCACCATTGTTGAGATTAATATGCTGATTGTTGATGTCTCTCTTTCAGTGTTGTGAGGACTGCTGCCCAAAATATTTAAAGCTCAAAAATCCATATCCAGATAATCACATTACCGTTCAATCTTATAAATTTGAAGAAACAAACTAAAGAAAAGTGTTATTCACTCACATATTTCAACACCAAATTATTATTTGACTATTATAACAACAAGTCAGTCTAGTAGATCATGCCCGACAGAAACAGTCATAATCACTTGATCATCAAGATTAATATTGCTGTAATAGATGTATCATAAAGATACAAATATAGCAATGAAACAAAAGTTGAAGTACAAAAGTCAAGGGTCAGGAGCCCAACTAAAGCAAACACTGATCTCCACAATGGTGATGCTAAACGAAACTAAGATTATCATCTACACCTCTGTAATTCTCAATAAGATCTTTTGATCTCTGATCTCTGATCTGATAGAAATAAAGTCAGTCCGGTTAGTAATGAGTGAAGTTGATAAAGCTGTTTGTTGATTGTTTAAATCTTCAGTTGATTTCATCTAAAGCTGTGGCTGAAGTCAGTTGTCTTTCTTGTGTTTGTCTTGTTTCTTTTTTCTTCAGTGATTCTACTCATTAACCCCTTTACGTGCAAACATCGCTGACGGCCCCAGTTTATTATTGTTTCACTTTCACAGCACATTAAACATCACTGTCTTACTTCATCTGGACAAACTGTGCATCAATGGAAAGTTTAAAGACTCAAGCTTCGATATTTGACCAATATTTTGATAAAACATTGTTGCAGTGACAGATATTTAGTGATTTATGTCAGGAGTGCAAAATAATAAATCCGTATTATGCCACATTTTGAATAGAAATTCACAACTCACTCATATTCAGTCACGTCAGCAGCGGTTTATTTGTGTTCACAAAGACTCACTGAACAGCGTCAATAAGGATTTTTAGACCAAAGATGCATATCTGCGGAGATATATGGATATATTTACTGATGTTTACTTCATATTTCTTCAGACAGAATCGTCATATCTATTCATTTTCCACGGATTTACGCGATCAGATGATAAACAGCCTCTCCCAGCGATCTGTGTGCGTGCATTAGTCACAGCACGTGTGGTGTGTGTCTCAGACTCTGATTGGGTCTTTCAAACGTCAATCTTAGAGTTTCATATCTGGACACCGCCCCATCGTGTCACATGCTTCCTGCACACTTCCTGGTAGTTATCTGGCCAAAACAAGACTGAAACACCTCTGTACACACAAAATATCCGAATAATAAATCCGTGATTACGATAGTAAAGCTTGGTATGAGAATTTCTTGAGATCTGGGGCGTTTTTATAAAAAAAAATCGAAAATGTACATCGGAAATGCTAACTTGTGCAGCGATGAAAAAGGCTACAAATAACATATTTTTACAACAGTAAACGACCAAATTCCACCCCTGATCGCTAAAGGAAGTTATTATAAACACTCGATCAGGGTTTAAAGTGAGTTTTGAGTAAAAGTGTACTAATAATTTCATAAATTGTCAGATGTAGCTTGATGCTAACTTTAGCACCAATGCTACTAATAGCAGGTGCTTTTCTTCTTCATAATGCATTTTGTCTCAATAATTCACGTAAGGTCGTAAGAAAATGTTTTGTTGTATTTTTATAGTAAGACTTTTGATAAATAAGGGCTAAATGCAAAGAGAGACTGAAGTGAGATCGCTGCTTTGTTGCTTTGTAAAGCCTGAAAAACCACAATCAAGGCTAATAAAGGTGGGATAAAAACAAAAGAATAATGATAAAAGAATAATGCGGATAATGTGTCATACCTGGTGGAGGTGTGAAAGAACCGTTTGGTGAGAACAATACAATCATGATTCGGGCAGTTTTCAACAGTGAAACATACACAAAGAGCACAGGAATTTTTACATGTGAGATCTTACAGAGATGACAAGGGCCATAAATCAATCTGATTAGCCTTCTCTAAAAACACACATGACATGGCCTTAGAAAATATTTCATAAAATTCACAGTTTTACAGATACGATTATGAAATTTTTATGAAGTCTTGGAAGACTTGTGGCCTTAGCTATACTGTGTTTTCAAACTCATTTCCTACATCAACATTTTTTAAAATACATTTAAAACATATGTTTTTAATATTTTTTATTTTTGTTTTTATGTTTGAGCTTATATATCTCTATTATCATAACAGAGTGATTCTGATTCCTGAACAGTAAACTTTAAAGTGTCAGCTTTGTGAACAAAGGTTGATTATGTATCTAGTCAGAAAGAATCATGAGCAGAAACCTTTTTATTTTGGGTATGTAATTTCGGTCTCCATGCCAAAAAAGGGGGGTTACTAGTAAGGGGTTAACAGCAGCTGTTGATCATTGTCTGAATTCACTCATTAGTTTTCATTCTCTCTGTTAGGTGGACTATATTAGTAAACTCATGTAGGGAATAGTGAATGAGTGAGTAGGGTGTGATTTGAAACACAGCCGCTGAGTGTCGACTTTGAACGTAGTTAATTTACGATATATGGCAGCAGGCTACCTTCTCGAAAACGATGAATATTACCCAGAATGCACTGTTTTACTGAAAAACAGTATGTTACTGTCGAAATTTGGCCGTTTTTTACAGCGATTTTTAACAACACTGTAAAATTTTTTGCCATTAAATAACAGTAATTTTCTGGCAGCAGGGGTGCCAGTAAAGTACTGTTAAATTACAGCTCTTAACCATTAATTTACCACTCTTATTTTTTAACAGTATTTTACTGTAGATTCTACCATGGAAATTAACTCCACTCTCACTGCTTCAAACAGTTCGAGTTTTTAAACTAGCATTCCCACGATGTTAGTACTATGAACTTATTTCATTTGAGTCCACTGAGAAGGAATATTTCTTACACTTAATGTGCAGTAATAAAGTAACTAAATACATGACTTTTACTCAAATCACTGCAGCTCATTGTCAGCTATAGCACACATGTATGTGCTGAAGCACTTAACACAGAGATCATCACTGTATCAGCGACTCCACATTCACTGTGTTTATATAAAGCAGCAGAAAATCAGAATTTGTGGCTCATCATTGACTGAAGCACAGGCTCTACTCTCCAGCACAATGGTGAACAACAAAACTACATTAAACTAAACGATCTCTCTTTTGCAAACACACATTAATACAGTCAAGTTCAGTATTTACTCTCATTATCAGTGTATGACAGTGTAGCAAAACAAAAATACACAGAAGAAAAAAAATCTGATGTTGTTGTTTATAGATTGACAAGAACAAATACTATTATTTCTGATCTAATCCCGTGTCTCTTCTCTTATTGAATATTGATACTACAGCATAAGAAGGAACACTGCTGAGCCATAAGTTATGAAAGACTGTTAAGAAAATTTAACTCATAATAATAAAAAAAAAAAAAAACCTTTGCTGAAATTTAGACAGAAACATCAAGAATCAGCATATGAATCACTACAATGGTGACAATCCACAAAATAAATGAACAGATCAATTGTGAACATCACAACACATGCTACTAAAACTTAAAACAAATGCAAAATTATAAGCACATAAGAATTCAAGAAAATAAGTGAACAATTCAGGGGCATAATTTATTCATGCTGCAATGCATGCTGGGAATCATGGATGAGTTTTATCCTGTGCTGGTACCCAGCATGCATTGCATCATGAACCTTTTGATTGTCACCATTGTTGAGATTCATATGCTGATTGTTGATTTCTCTCTTTGAGTGTTGTGGGGACTGCTGCCCGAAATACTATTTAACTAAAACTAGTCGTTAAATCCATAAATACTGGTTATCACACTACTTTTCAATCTTACAAAATTGAAGTGTCATTCACTCAAATATTTCAACACCAAATTAATATTAGATTATTATAGCAACACTTTAAGCCAGTCTAGTAGATCATGCCTGTTAGAAATAACCATAATCACTTGACTACCAAAATTAATACTGCTGCAACAGATGCATCATAAAGATACAAAAACAGCAATAAAACAAAATTTAATGTGCAAAAGTCAATGGTCAGGAGCCCAACTAAAGCAAACACTGATCTCCACAATGGTGACGCTAAACGAAACAGTAACATTATCATCTAAATCTCTTTAATTCTCAATAAGATCTTTTGGTCTCTGTTCTCTGATCTGACAGAAATAAAGTCAGTCTGGTTAGTAATGTGTGAAGTTGGTGAAGCTGTTTGTTGATCATTTAAATCTTCAGTTGATTTCATCTAAGGCTGTGGCTGAAGTCAGTTGTATTTCATGTGTTTGTCTTGTTATGTTTTTTTTTTTCTTCAGTGATTCTACTCATTAACAGCAGCTGTTGATCAGTGTCTGAATTCACTCATTAGTTTTCATTCTCTCTGTTAGGTGGACTATATTAGTAAACTCATGTAGGGAATAGTGAATGAGGGTGTAGGGTGTGATTTGAAACACAGCCGCTGAGTGTCGACTTTGAACGTTGTTAATTTACGATATATAGCAGCAGGCTACTTCTCGAAAACGATGAATATTACCCAGAATGCACTGTTTTAATGAAAAACAGTATTTTACTGTCGTAATTTGGCCGTTTTTTTACAGCGATTTTTAACAGTGAATTCATTACACTGTTAAAAACCGGGCGTTTTTTTTGGCCGTTTTTTTTACAGCTATTTTTAACAGTGCATTACACTGTTAAAAATCGCTGTAAAAAAACCTGCCAAATTTCGACAGTAACGTACTTTTTTTCACTAAAACAGTGCACTCTGGGTAATATTCATCATTTTCGAGAAGGTAGCCTGCTGCTATATATCGTAAATTAACAATGTTCAAAGTCGACACTCAGCGGCTGTGTTTCAAATCACACCCTACACTCAAATTCATTATTCCCTACATGAGTTTACTAATATAGTCCACCTAACAGAGAGAATGAAAACTAATGAGTGAATTCAGACAATGATCAACAGCTGCTGTTAACGAGTAGAATCACTGAAGAAAAAAGAAACAAGACAAACACAAGAAATACAACTGACTTCAGCCACAGCTTTAGATGAAATCAACTGAACATTTAAACAATCAACAAATAGCTTTATCAACTTCACTCATTACTAACCGGACTGACTTTATTTCTTTCAGATCAGCGATCAAAAGATCTTATTGAGAATTACAGAGATGTAGATGATAATGTTAGTTTATTTTAGCATCACCATTGCGGAGATCAGTGTTTGCTTTAGTTGGACTCCTGACCCTTGTTTCATTGCTATATTTGTATCTGTATGATACATCTGTTACAGCAATATTAATCTTGATGGTCAAGTGATTATGACTGTTTCTGTCAGGCATGATCTACTAGACTGACTTGTTGCTATAATAGTCAAATAATAATTTGGTGTTGAAATATGTGAGTGAATAACACTTTTCTTTTGTTTGTTTCTTCAATTTTATAAGATTGAATGGTAATGTGATTATCTGGATATGGATTTAACTAAATTTTGAGCTTTAAATATTTTGGGCAGCAGTCCTCACAACACTGAAAGAGAGACATCAACAATCAGCATATTAATCTCAACAATGGTGACAATCAAAAGGTTTATGATGCAATGCATGCTGGGTACCAGCACAGGATAAAACTCATCCATGACTCCCAGCATGCATTGCGGCATGAATAAATTATGCCACTGAATTGTTCACTTATTTTCTTGAATTCTTATGTGCTTATAATTTTGCATTTGTTTTAAGTTTTAGTAGCATGTGTTGTGATGTTCAGAACTGATCTGTTCATTTATTTTGTGGATTGTCACCATTGCTGTGATTCATACGCTGATTCTTGTTGTTTCTGTCTAAATTTCAGCAAAGGTTTTTTTTTTTTTATTATGAGTGAAATTTTCTTAACAGTATTTTTTATCACTTATGTCTCAGCAGTGTTCCTTCTTATGCTGTAGTATCAATATTCAATAAGAGAAGAGACACAGGATTAGATCAGAAATAATAGTATTTGTTCTTGTCAATCTAAAAACAACAATATCAGATATTTTTTCTTCTGTGCACTTTTGTTTTGCTATAACAGGTTCCAAAGGCACATTGTTACAGCATGTAAAAAAAAAAAAAAAAAACTTAGTTTTTGAAAAGTCACGTTCAAGAGCCCAACTAAAGTTAACACTGATCTCCATCATGATAGTGAAAAAAACACCTAAACCTATTTAACTCTCCATAAGTTCTTCTGTAGACATCTGACAGAAATAAAGTCAGTCTGGTTAGTAATGTGAATCTGGTGAAGCTGTTTTAGTAGTTGTTTAATCAGATCTTGAGAGATTTGATGTATTCTTTTATTCAGTTGATTTCATCTAAGGCTGTGGCTGAAGTCATTTGTAGATCTTGTGTTTCTCTTTCCTTCAGTGATTCTGCAGGTGTTTATCATTAATGCTCAATCATCAATTAATCACCGAATTATCTCATTAACTTCACTGATTCAGTGTTACTCTAACACTCTGTAGTGTGCACACATTATAAGTGTTCATTTAAAACTGAGGATTTTCTTGTGGGGTTTAAAGGGTTAAAGATTTAAGATGAAGAAAAAACAGAATGAAACATAATTTAACAGTAATAAACTGTAATTAATTTACAGGAAACAAACTGTAGAAAAACAGTTATTTACTGGCACCCCTGCTGCCAGTAAATAACTGTTTTTCTACTGTTTCTTGCCGTAAATTAATGGTTGCCAGCAAAAAAAAAGTGTTTTTCTACAGTTTGTTGCCATTAAGTCAAGGAAAAACAGTAATATACTGTAAAATGTAAACGTCAGATTTAGTTCAAGATTTAGTTCAAGTTAATTTAACTAAAATATTTGTGAACATCCATAGAAAAAAAATTAGGCAAAGTCAAACACTGATAATGAGAGTAAATACTGAACTTGACTGTATTAATGTGTGTTTGCACAAGAGAGATCGTTTAGTTTAATGTAGTTTTGTAGTTCACCATTGTGCTGGAGAGTAGAGCCTGTGCTTCAGTCAATGATGAGCCACAAATTCTGATCTTTTGCTGCTTTATATAAAACAGTAAATGTGGAGTCGCTGATACAGTGATGATCTCTGTGTTAAGTACTTCAGCACATACATGTATGCTATAGCTGACAATGAGCTGCAGTGATTTGAGTAAAAGTCATGTATTTAGTTACTTTATTACTGCACATTAAGTGTTTGCATCGTTATATTAAGAAATATTCCTTCTCAGTGGACTCAAATGAAATAAGTTCATAGTGCTAACATCGTAGGAATGCTAGTTTTAAAAACTCGAACTGTTTGAAGCAGTGGGAGTGGAGTTAATTTCCATGGTAGAATTTACGGTAAAATACTGTTAAAAAATAAGAGTGGTAAATTAATGGTTAAGAGCTGTAAATTACCAGTACTTTACTGGCACCCCTGCTGCCAGAAAATTACTGTTATTTAACGGCAAATTTTTTTACAGTGTAAACTGTTAAAAATCGCTGTAAAAAAAACGGCCAAATTTCGACAGTAACATACTGTTTTTCAGTAAAACAGTGCATTCTGGGTAATATTCATCGTTTTCGAGAAGGTAGCCTGCAGCTATATATCGTAAATTAACAACGTTCACAGTCGACACTCAGCGGCTGTGTTTCAAATCACACCCTACTCCCTCATTCACTATTCCCTACATAAGTTTACTAATATAGTCCACCTAACAGAGAGAATGAAAACTAATGAGTGAATTCAGACAATGATCAACAGCTGCTGTTAATGAGTAGAATCACTGAAGAAAAAAGAAACAAGACAAACACAAGAAATACAACTGACTTCAGCCACAGCTTTAGATGAAATCAACTGAAGATTTAAACAATCAACAAACAGCTTTATCAACTTCACTCATTACTAACCGGACTGACTTTATTTCTATCAGATCAGAGATCAGAGATCAAAAGATCTTATTGAGAATTACAGGGGTGTAGATGATAATCTTAGTTTCGTTTAGCATCACCATTGTGGAGATCAGTGTTTGCTTTAGTTGGGCTCCTGACCCTTGACTTTTGTATTTCAACTTTTGTTTCATTGCTATATTTGTATCTTAATGATACATCTATTACAGCAATATTAATCTTGATGATCAAGTGATTATGACTGTTTCTGTCAGGCATGATCTAATAGACTGACTTGTTGTTATAATAGTCAAATAATAATTTGGTGTTGAAATATGTGAGTGAATAACACTTTTCTTTTGTTTGTTTCTTCAAATTTATAAGATTGAACGGTAATGTGATTATCTGGATATGGATTTTTGAGCTTTAAATATTTTGGGCAGCAGTCCTCACAACACTGAAAGAGAGACATCAACAATCAGCATATTAATCTCAACAATGGTGACAATCAAAAGGTTTATGATGCAATGCATGCTGGGTACCAGCACAGGATAAAACTCATCCATGACTCCCAGCATGCATTGCGGCATGAATAAATTATGCCACTGAATTGTTCACTTATTTTCTTGAATTCTTATGTGCTTATCATTTTGAATTTGTTTTAAGTTTTAGTAGCATGTGTTGTGATGTTCAGAACTGATCTGTTCATTTATTTTATGGATTGTCACCATTGCTGTGATTCATACATTGATTCTTGATGTTTCTGTCTAAATTTCAACAAAGGTTTTTTTTTTTTATTATTATGAGTGAAATTTTCTTAACAGTCTTTTATAACGTATGGCTCAGCAGTGTTCCTTCTTATGCTGTAGTATCAATAAGAGAAGAGACATGGGATTAGATCAGAAATAATAGTATTTGTTCTTGTCAATCTATAAACAACAATATCAGATTTTTTTTTTCTTCTGTGCACTTTTGTTTTGCTATAACAGGTTCCAAAGGCACATTGTTACAGCATGTAAAAAAAAAAAAAAAAACTTAATTGTTGAAAAGTCACGTTCAAGAGCCCAACTTAAGTAAACACTGATCTCCATCATGGTAGTGAAAAAAGCACCTAAACCTATTTAACTCTCCATAAGTTCTTCTGTAGACATCTGACAGAAATAAAGTCAGTCTGGTAAGTAATGTGAATCTGGTGAAGCTGTTTTAGTAGTTGTTTAATCAGATCTTGAGAGATTTGATGTATTCTTTTATTCAGTTGATTTCATCTAAGGCTGTGGTTGAAGTAATTTGTAGTTCTTGTGTTTCTCTTTGCTTCAGTGATTCTGCAGGTGTTTATCACTAATGCTCAATCATCAATTAATCACCGAATTATCTCATTAACTTCACTGATTCGGTGTTACTCTAACACTCTGTAGTGTGCACACATTATAAGTGTTCATTTAAAACTGAGGATTTTCTTGTGGGGTTTAAAGGGTTAAAGATTTAAGATGAAGAAAAAACAGAATGAAACATAATTTAACAGTAATACACTGTAATTAATTTACAGGAAACAAACTGTAGAAAAACAGTTATTTACTGGCACCCCTGCTGCCAGTAAATGACTGTTTTTCTACTGTTTCTTGTCGTAAATAAATGTTTGCCAGCAAAAAAAGTGTTTTTCTACAGTTTGTTGCCGTTAAGTCAAGGAAAAACAGTAATATACTGTAAAATGTAAACGTCAGATTTACCAAATGAAAAAAAAAAGTTAATTTAACTAAAATATTTGTGAACATCCATAGAAAAAAAATTAGGCAAAGTCATACACTGATAATGAGAGTAAATACTGAACTTGACTGTATTAATGTGTGTTTGCACAAGAGAGTTCGTTTAATGTAGTTTGGTTGTTCACCATTGTGCAGGAGAGTAGAGCCTGTGCTTCAGTCAATGATGAGCCACAAATTCTGATCTTCTGCTGCTTTATATAAACACAGTAAATGTGGAGTCGCTGATACAGTGGTGATCTCTGTGTTAATTACTTCAGCACATACATGTGTGCTATAGCTGACAATGAGCTGCAGTGATTTGAGCAAAATTCATGTATTTAGTTACTTTATTACTGTACATTAAGTGTTTGCATCGTTATATTAAGAAATATTCCTTCTCAGTGGACTCAAATGAAATAAGTTCATAGTACTAACATCGTAGGAATGCTAGTTTTAAAAACTCGAACTGTTTGAAGCAGTGGGAGTGGAGTTAATTTCCATGGTAGAATTTACGGTAAAATACTGTTAAAAAATAAGAGCGGTAAATTAATTGTCAAGAGCTGTAAATTAACAGTACTTTACTGGCACCCCTGCTGCCAGAAAATTACTGTTATTTAACGGGAATTTTTTTTACAGTGTATGTTTAATGCTGTTTTTTCTTCATCTTAATTATTTAACCCTTTAAACCCCACAACAAAATCCTCAGTTTTAAACAGAGGTGGAGAGTCCAGGGGTCAGAAAGTAAAAGTCCTGCCATATTTTTGTTCCACCCATGAACCCAGCAGCTGATTTCACCAGAGGAGGAATCAAGTCATTCCTTTCAAGTCACAAACAAGTCTTGAGTCAAATCCCAAGTCCTCAAAGAGTTAAAGTCAATGAGATAATTAAGTGACTAATTAAATGATAATTCTGCATTAGAGATGAACAGCTGCTGTTAACAATCAACATCACTGAAGAAAAGAGAAACACAAGAAATACAATTGACTTTAAGCACAGCCTTGGATGAAATCAACTGGAAGAAAAAAAAAAAAAAAAAAAAAAACTTTGTCACCATAATCGTGGTGAATCCACCATCATGGAGATCAGTGTTTGCTTTAGTTTGGCTCTTGACCCTTTTAATAATTCAAAGTAATTTGCTTTTAAACACTTGCTGTTGTGTTACGTAGTAAACATTAACACATTGCTGAATTAAAAGCTTGAAGTAGAAAATTTAATTGCCCTTTTTTTATCTAAAACATTTTAATTAACTTCATGAAGGTGTCTATCTTTGGTTTGTTAAATTATGTTCAGCAATTACTGAACTACAAAAAAGTCCTATTAAACAAATATTATTGTAATGCTTAAATATTGGGGGAAAAAATTGTACAGGCTCGGGATTTTAGACATGAGCACTTATCATATGATCCTCAACAGTGGTTACAATAATTATTCATGCTACAGTGCATAATCAGAGTTTTTACTATGGTGTTACCCAGCATGCACTTCAACTTGAAGTGTTTTGTTGATTGTCACCATTGTTGAGATTCATATGCTGGGTCATGATGTCTGTGCGTCTTATTAGGAAAAGATTTCGAAAAAAAATTATATTTATTACATACATTAGGAAATGTATTCATTATAGTGATTAAACCAACGGTTCCACAAGGTAGGTTATTTAAAAACTGAACATTTGTTAATAATAAATACATAAAATTGTTTTGGAAATAAACAGGCTGATGCCTAATAGCTAGTAACAGTTTTCTGCAAAGCACAGATCGCACTGTTTTATAACAGCACATGTACTTTTACAGAGAAATATCTAACATAAGAAACCAAAGGTCAAGAGCCCAACTGAAGCAAACACTGATCTCAATGATGGTGGCATAATTTTAACCAATAAAACATCAGCATCTGATCCTCTGTAACGCACAATAACAGCAGGTGTTCATCACCAATGCACAATCATCATTTAATTAGTCTCTTAATTATCTCATTGACTTTAACTCTTTGAGGACTTGGGATTTGAGTTGAGACTAGTTTGTGACTTGGAAGGAATGACTTGTTTCCTCCTCTGGTGAAATCAGCTGCTGAGTTCATTGGTGGAGCAAAAATGTGGCAGGACTTTTACTTTCTGACCCCTGGACTCTCCACCTCTGGTTTTAAATGAACACTTATAATGTGTGCACACTACAGAGTGTTTGATTAACACTGAATCAGTGAAGTTAATGAGATAATTCTGTGATTAACTGATGATTGAGCATGAGTGATGAACACCTGCTATTAACAAACAAAATTACTAAAGGAAAGAGAAACACAAGGACTACAACTGACTTGAGCCACTGCCTTAGATGAAATCAACTGAAATAAAATAATTCAAACAATCTCTCAAGATCTGATTAAACAACCCCACAAACAGCTTCACCAGATGCACATTACTAACCAGACTGACTTTATTTCTGTCAGATGTCTACAGAAGATCTTATTGAGAGTTAAATAGGTTTAGGTGGGGTTTTTTTTTTCACTACCATGATGGAGATCAGTGTTTAATTTAGTTGGGTTCTTGAACGTGACTTTTCAACAACTACGTTTTTTTTTTTTTACATGCTGTAGCAATGCATCTTTGGAACCTGTTATGTATTGTTGTTTATAGATTGACAAGAACAAACACTCTATTTCTGATCCAATCCCATGTCCCTTCTCTTATTGAATAGTGATACTACAGCAAAATAAGGAAACCCAGCTGAGCCATAAGTTATGAAAGACTGTTAAGAAATTTAGACAGAAACATCAAGAATCACCGTATGAATCACAACAATGGTGACAATCCACAAAATAAATAAACAGATAAGTTCTGAACATCACAAAACATGCTACTAAAACTTAAGAAAAAAGCAAAATTATAAGCACATAAGATAATACATAAGTGTTTACGTTAGTTGGGCTCTTGAACGTGACTTTTCAACAATTAAGGTTTTTTTTTTTTTTTTTTTTTTTACATGCTATAACAATGCGCCTTTGGAACCTGTTATAGCAAAACAAAAGTACACAGAAGAAAAAAAAAATCTGATGTTGTTTATAGATTGACAAGAACAAATACTATTATTTCTGATCTAATCCCATGTCTCTTCTCTTATTGATACTACAGCATAAGAAGGAACACTGCTGAGCCATAAGTTATAAAAGACTGTTAAGAAAATTTCACTCATAAAAAAAAACCTTTGCTAAAAATTTAGACAGAAAGATCAAGAATCAGCGTATGAATCACAGCAATGGTGACAATCCATAAAATAAATGAACAGATCAGTTCTGAACATCACAACACATGCTCCTAAAACTTAAAACAAATGCAAAATGATAAGCACATAAGAATTCAAGAAAATAAGTGAACAATTCTGTGTCATAATTTATTCATGCCGCAATGCATGCTGGGAGTCATGGATGAGTTTTATCCTGTGCTGGTACCCAGCATGCATTGCATCATGAACCTTTTGATTGTCACCATTGTTGAGATTCATATGCTGATTGTTGATCTCTCTCTTTGAGTGTTGTGGACACCGCTGCCCAAAATATTTAAAACTCAAACTGTTGTTAAAAAGTATGTTCAGATTATCAAATTATGGTTCATTCTCATAAAATTGAAGAAACAAAAAAAAGTCTAGTAGATCATGCCTGATAGAAACAGCCATAATCATTTGATCATCAAAATTAATATTGCTGTAAAAGATGTACCATAAAGATACAAATACAGCAATGAAACAAAATTTAAAGTAAAAAAGTCAAGGGTCAGGAGCCCAACTAAAGCAAACACTGATGTCCACAATGGTGATGCTAAACGAAACTAACATTATCATCTAAATCTATGTAATTCTCAGTAAGATCTTTTGATCTCTGATCTGATAGAAATAAAGTCAGTCTGGTTAGTAATGAGTGAAGTTGGTAAAGCTGTATGTTGATTGTTTAAATCTTCAGTTGATTTCATCTAAAGCTGTGGCTGAAGTCAGTTGTAGTTCTTTAGTTTGTCTTGTTTCCTTTTTCTTCAGTGATTATACTCGTAAACAGCAGCTGTTGATCAGTGTCTGAATTCACTCATTAGTTTTCATTCTCAGGTTAACTATATTAGTAAACTCATGTACGGAATAGTGAATGAGGGTGTAGGGTGTGATTGGAAACACAGACGCTGAGTATCGACTTTGAACGTTGTTAATTTACGATATATAGCAGCAGGCTACCTTCTCGAAAATGATGAATATTACCCAGAATGCACTGTTTTAATGAAAAACAGTATGTTACTGTCGAAATTTGGCCGTTCAGTTGTACAGCAGTTAAAAAACATGGTCATCATGAGCTGCCCATATTATAATCAAGATAACTGTTTAACAATTGTTTGAGTTCTGCATAATTAACCCTGTGAAGCTTAAGTATGTGAAGTTTTTCTCTAATAGTTATAGTGAGTCAATTTTAAATATATATGAAGTTTATAAAAAAAATGTATTCTAGTATTTCACTGTAAAACCCGTTAAGTAAACTGAACTCAAACCGTTTGAGTAAACAGATTGCCTTGATTTAAACCATGTAAGTTTAAAAACTTTGCATTCAAGTAATTAAGTGATTAACTAAGTGCTGATTGAGAATTAGTGATGAACAGCTGCTGTTAACAAACAGAATCACAGAATAAAAGAGAAACACAAGAACTACAACAACTGACTACAGACACAAATAAAATACATGAAATCTCTCAAGATCTGATTAAACAACCCCACAAACAGCATCACCAGCTCCACTTATTAATAACCAGACTGACTTTATTTCTGTCAGACGTCTACAGAAGATCTTATTGAGAATGAACTAAGGTTTAGATGTTGATTTATTGTTTCATTTGAAGTAACCATGTTAGAGATCAGTGTTTGCTTTAGTTGGGCTCTTGACCCTTGATTTCTTTCTTAGTCTTTTCTCTGGCTGTTATAACCATGTGTTTCTGGTAAAGCTGTATGTTGATTGTTTAAATCTTCAGTTGATTTCATCTAAAGCTGTGGCTGAAGTCAGTTGTAGTTCTTTAGTTTGTCTTGTTTCCTTTTTCTTCAGTGATTATACTCGTAAACAGCAGCTGTTGATCAGTGTCTGAATTCACTCATTAGAGCCAAGAGAGAGTGAGGATTTGGAGGCAACATAGATGAGAGTGTGGATCGTCTGTAACTTCATTGCAATTTAATTCAATGTACTGTCGTTCTAATTTCCATAACCGTTATGTTATAGTGGTTCTCAACCTTTTTTTCCACTAGGCCACACTATGTGCATGTGCAAGCGGATTGCACAGGTTTGAGTAGCAATGGGCTTCTTCACACTGCCTCCACATGTGCAGTTGTGCTTTTGAAGCCTGTACTGACCACGCGCACCTGTCCGCGCGATCATAAAAAAACGAAGGTACGCGTTCGTCCCCTCAGAGCCTCCGCACACACTCTCCCAAGACGATGATTACGTCACTCCTACTTAGTGGTCCAAAACGGTCTCCCCGCAGACGCGGATTGTTTAACATTGGCTTAGACGCGCACAGGAGCATGACCCTGACGCGCGACATTGCAGAAAATGTAGCCTATGTTGATCAAAATATGGAAAGCACATTCAAATGTAATAATATGAGGTTCTCTCCAGAGATGTTTTGCCACATTTCTTCAATTAAAGAAGGTTTCCACGTAATATATGGTGTTTCTATTTGGCTGAACTTCTTCAAGTAAAATGCGGGGCAAACTTCAACGAAAAAAAAAGAAAATCCAGCACTCTCCTTCACTACTGATAATGCAACTATATTTTTTCTGTGTTCATTCGCTGGCATTTTTCACATTTCTTTATTTTTTTCTCCATTAAAAACAAAATTGTCCATTCTGATGCTCAGTTTTACCGAACTAATGGCTGTTGATGGCTATTTGAATTGAATTCTGCCAAAGTGGGCGCTTGTATGTGTTCGTTAAATGCGTTCTGCTCATGTCTTAAAATAATATATGATACACAAAATAATTTAACAAAAAACATTAGCCTATAGCTTATATTCCTTAAGTAAATTTTTTATTAATGTAAAAAAAAAAAATTACTGTAAAACTGAAAAAATAAAATAAAATAATCATTGTGTTCAGCATGCTGGGCCACATTTGAGTTCGTGACGGGCCGCGGGTTGAGATGATGCTGCTGCTCGCTCCATGGTCATTTAATAGGCCTAGCCTATTGCTGCAATGTTTCTTTTACGTGGCTGAAAATAACCGTGCTTTCTGTTACTGAACCTGTGTCTGTCACTCGTTCTCTTAAAAGTGGAAGCTTGTGTGTAGCTTTGTTGCATTGTATTGAAACTTTGTTGATGTTTTTATTGTCATGCATGTTCTGGTTATTTGAGCACGATTGAACATAATTTTTTATACGGCGATAAAAGACAGCTTTGTTGCATTTTTTTTTTAAGTGGGGATTGGGGGTGCGCCAACCCAGTTGGAAAATAGAAGGGGGTGCGCAGGAAAGAAAGTTTGGGAACCGCTGGATTATAGTAAAAGTGATTCTAAGAGCAAGTGGTTCTGTGATAATCAGTTAATCTGAGTGACTTTTCAAACAGTGTGGTCTTCTACGGTGTCAAACAGTCACACAAAGACATCAATAATCAGAATATGAACCTCAACATTGGGGACCAAAAAAAAAATGCTGCAGAGCATGCTGGGAGCCATGAATGAGTTTTGTCCTACAATAGTACCCAGCATGCATTGCAGCATGTTTTTTTCATCACCATTGTAGAGGTTCATATTCTGATTATTAATGTCTGTGTTTGACCAACGAGAAAGAAAAATTTATGTGTACCAAATGTTTATAAAATATTTTTTTATATTAACTGATTTTCACAGAACCACTGGCTCTTAGTGTCATTTTTACTAGAACCACTTCTACGAATTACACAACACCTATTTCATCAGAGATTAGACTCCGCACGGATCAGTAACTGTGAATAATAATGAATAATTATCATCACCAATATAAAGTATAACAACCTACACCTAGGTACAGGTTAACACCTGACGGCATTTCTTCTGGGCTTTTGAATTACAACAAATGTGTTTTAGAAACACCCTGTTATAACAGCCAGAGAAAAAACTAAGACAGAAATCAAGGGTCAAGAGCCCAACTAATACAAACAGTGATCTCTAACATGGTTACTTCAAATGAAATAATAAATCAACATCTAATCCTTAGTTCATTCTCAATAAGATCTTCTGTAGACGTCTGACAGAAATAAAGTCAGTCTGGTTATTAATAAGTGGAGCTGGTGATGCTGTTTGTGGGGTTGTTTAATCAGATTTGAGAGATTTCATGTATTTTATTTCAGTTGATTTCATCTAAGGCTGTGTCTAAAGTCAGTTGTTGTAGTTCTTGTGTTTATCTTTTCTTCAGTAATTCTGTTTGTTAACAGCAGCTGTTCATCACTAATTCACAATTATCACTCAGTTAATCACTTAATGACTTAATTGAAATGTATATCTTCTTTCAGTGAACTCAACTGAATTATGTTCAGAGTACTCATAACTGTTAGTTTTTTCAACTTCAACGGTTTAAGGCAATCGGTTTCCTTAAATGGTTTGAGTTAAAGGGTTAGTTCATCCAAAAATGAAAATTATGTCATTAATAACTCACCCTTATGCTGTTCCAAACATGTAAGACCTCCTTTTATCTTCGGAACACAGTTTAAGATATTTTAGATTTAGTCCGAGAGCTCTCAGTCCCTCCATTGAAACTGTGTGTACGGTATACTGTCCATGTCCAGAAAGGTAAGAAATACATCATCAAAGTAGTCCATGTTGAAGCTTCAGAAATACAGAACAACTCTAAACAAACTACTAAAAGTAACATGAAAAACAAAAATAGAATAGTAAGAATAAAGGAAATTACTGAAACAATTCAGCTAATAATTTATTCATGCTGCAATGCATCATGGGAGTCATGGATGAATTTTGATAGGTGGCACCCAGAATGCACTGCAACATGCTTTTTGGATTTTCACCATTGTTGAGATTCACAGGTTGATTCTTGAGGTTTGAGATTTTAATCACCATTTAAATAGTGATTTTCGTGTTTGTGATTCTGCATGTTAACATCAGGTCTCGTCAATAATGGTCAATCATCACTTAATTATCTAATTAACTTTAACTCTGCTTCAGTGTTAATTTAACACTGCTATTTTAACACTTTCACACTCTTGAGTGTGGTCTCACATGTACTCCCAGCAGAGTTAATTTCACTCAGATTTTTTTGCTGTGTACAGTCTAATGTGTCAGTGTAGGAATTAGTATACAAATAATAAATCTGTGTATTTATTTTGGAGTCTTTACTCACCTTGTGCAGCGGTTGTTTCTAACTCTCTTTGAGGAATGGAGCCGTTACTTCTTTGTATTTGAAATCGCTCTTCCACGCATGTGCGCGCGAGCAAACAGTAGGAGCGCGAGGACGCGTCCAAACCTCATGCATTTTCTTCTTCTTGACAACAGCTGAACAATTATTTCTGAATAATTTAAACTTATTTTATTAGGCAAATTAAAAAAACTCTAAATATTACTATTTTACCGATTGTTATAATTAGACTATTTAATATTTTTAATGTTTGCTTTAAAGTTTCAAGGTAAACTATCCACCTTCAAATGATTTAACATTTAGCTTATTTCAATAAAACAATTTTAAGTTATTAAGTCATTTTATGTATGTATTTATTTATTTATGTTTTGACAGAACAAGTGTGAAGATTATTACATTTAGGTTTTTTTTTTTCACATGGAAAGTGCCAAAAAAGTCATTGTTCCATCACATTCCTAAAAAGTAATTGATAATAATAATAATAATCAGTCAAATTAAATTTTTGTCACATGAATCTCTTGGTTCTTCCAGATGCTGGCTTTTACAAGTGAGATCTTCCAGGAACCACTTTAATGTTAACAGAGCTTACAGTAACCCTTTTTTAAAATGTGAGTTCCTCCAGGAACCTCCAGAGCACTTTGAGGTCTCAGTGTAATGAAAGGGTGACTCCAGAACCTCAAAACTGGGAACAAAGTGCTTCAAGGATCCCATGAGTTCCTGCACGAACTGCAAAGACTATAAAAGACATATTATGAGAAAAAGAGCTTTGAGGCACTTAAAATACATTTTAAGGTTCCTGGAGTACTCAAAAGGATACCTGAGGCACCTTTAGTTTTTACAGTGCATAGTTGGTGTAGGACGGAGAATGCTGTTTAAAAAGCTAAAAACGCTGTACAGTTTTACAAAGCCTTCATAATGCACAAAAGAAGAAAAAAAAAACATTAGCCTGTAACTCGCCATATCCCTGAAATGATTGTTTTGTTAAATTAAGCTGATCTTTAGGCTAACATACGAATATAGCAAATTCATTGGGTTGATTATCCACAGTAAGACGATCAGGTCATCAGATAGAGGAATGAATTATGAATTAAATAATTTTAGAAAATATGATTATTTCATATCATCAGAGTATGAAAAAGGAAAATGAAAGGGGTGTATCATTACTGTTTTAATTTATATAGCATGACAAGACAATTATTGTTACATATAATTATCCGTCATGCAGTTGATAAATGACACTGCAATAGTCTAATGTGTCTGCCAATTCAATTTTTATGAAACTTTAAAAAAAAATTACTATATTGCAAAACATAGACTTTTCTCCCCTTTATTTAATGAAAATATGCTGCTCCTCGTTATTTGAAAGTGAAGAAATCGATAAACTTTTATTTCTATCGGCCAGTGATGATTCTGAAAGGACATACCTGTAAACCGTTGCTATAGTTACAAACACAATATCATGATAATTGTGCTCTTATTTTATTGCAGTCTCACAGCCACTGTCAAATATTGAGATACACTTTATAAACTATCATCTATTTATATTAAATTGGTATCTTCTCCGATATACATTTTGTGACCATTGAGACGATTCTTTTCAATCAGTTGTAATGATTCGGGACATTCTACGTTTAAAGAGCCACACAGATGGGAAATCAAAAATTACCTGTATTACAGTGTATGATGTAGCTGTCCATCAGTGTAAACAATGTGCAAATAATTAAACCAAAAAGTACACGATTTATAAAGTTATTGGCTTCTAAAGTAAGGAGTCGACTCTGAATCGCTGAAATGAGTCGTTATAGATTTCAAATCTTTTGCCCATCTCTATGTACGTCACTAGGAACACTTTGCATAATAATCTCTGCCTACCGTCTTGGGAGAAACGGAACTCTGACCTGCCCCACCCCCCACACAGACGCTCTGGTTGGTGTGATAGCATCATGTTGAGGAGACAGTGTGTTTTTAATTTTAAAGGCAAGTTTGTTTTATTTTCACTGCCAAAGAATGAAGATCAGAAGAACCAATGGCTAAAATTCATTTTCACCACAATACCAGAGCAGTACAACAAATCCCTTTTTCACTGATGACCAGAGGTGGATACTCCAGGGGTCAGAAAGTAAAAGTCCTGCCACTTTTTTGCTCCACCCATGAACTCAGCAGCTGATTTCACCAGAGGAGGAAACAAGTCATTCCTTCCAAGTCACAAACTAGTCTCAACTCAAATCCCAAGTCCTCAAAGAGTTAAAGTCAATGAGATAATTAAGAGACTAATTAAATGATGATTGTGCATTGGTGATGAACACCTGCTGTTATTGTGCGTTACAGAGGATCAGATGCTAATGTTTTATTGGTTATTATGCCACCATCATGGAGATCAGTGTTTGCTTCAGTTGGGCTCTTGACCTTTGGTTTCTTATGTTAGATATTTCTCTGTAAAAGTACATGTGCTGTTATAAAACAGTGCGATCAGTGCTGTGCAGAGAACCGTTACTAGCTGGTTTTACATGATGAAGTAATTATTAGGCATCAGCCTGTTTATTTCCAAAACAATTTTATGTATTTATTATTAACAAGTGTTCAGTTTTTAAATAACCTACCTGGTGGAGAGTCCAGGGGTCAGAAAGTAAAAGTCCTGCCATATGTTTATTCCACCCATAAACCCAGCAGCTGATTTCACCAGAGGAGGAATCAAGTCATTCCTTTCAAGTCACCAACAAGTCTCAAGTTAAATCCCAAGTCCTCAAAGAGTTAAAGTCAATGAGATAATTAAGTGACTAATTAAATGATAATTCTGCATTAGTGATGAACACCTGCTGTTAACAATCAACATCACTGAAGAAAAGAGAAACACAAGAACTACAATTGACTTTAAGCACAGCCTTGGATGAAATCAACTGGAAGAAAAAAAAAAAAAAAAAAAAAAAACGTCACCATAATTGTGGTGAGTCCACCATCATGGAGATCAGTGTTTGCTTTAATTGGGCTCTTGAACCTTTTAATAATTCAAAGTAATTTGCTTTTAAACAGAGGTGGAGAGTCCAGGGGCCAGAAAGTAAAAGTCCTGCCATATGTTTATTCCACCCATGAACCCAGCAGCTGATTTCACCAGTGGAGGAATCAAGTCATTCCTTTCAAGTCACCAACAAGTCTCAAGTTAAATCCCAAGTCCTCAAAGAGTTAAAGTCAATGAGATAATTAAGTGACTAATTAAATGATAATTCTGCATTAGTGATGAACACCTGCTGTTAACAATCAACATCACTGAAGAAAAGAGAAACACAAGAACTACAATTGACTTTAAGCACAGCCTTGGATGAAATCAACTGGAAGAAAAAAAAAAAAAAAAAAAAAAAAAACGTTGTCACCATAATTGTGGTGAGTCCACCATCATGGAGATCAGTGTTTGCTTTAGTTGGTTAGTTTGCTTTTAATAATTCAAAGTAATTTGCTTTTAAACACTTGCGGTTGTGTTACGTAGTAAACATTAACACATTGCTGATTTAAAAGCTTGAAGTAGAAAATTTTATTGCCCTTTTTTCATCTAAAACATTTTAAATAACTTCATGAAGGTGTCTCTCTTTGGTTTGTTAAATTATGTTCAGCAATTACTGAACTACAAAAAAGTCCTATTAAACAAATATTATTGTAATGCTTAAATATTGGGGGGAAAAAATTGTACAGGCTCGGGATTTTAGACATGAGCACTTATCATATGATCCTCAACAGTGGTTACAATAATTATTCATGCTACAGTGCATAATCAGAGTTTTTACTATGGTGTTACCCAGCATGCACTTCAGCTTGAAGCGTTTTGTTGATTGTCACCATTGTTGAGATTCATATGCTGGGTCATAATGTCTGTGCGTCTTATTAGGAAAAGACTTCAAAAATGTATATTTATTGCATACATTAGGAAATGTATTCATTATAGTGATTAAACCAACGGTTCCACAAGGTAGGTTATTTAAAAACTGAACATTTGTTAATAATCAATACATAAAATTATTTTGGAAATAAACAGGCTGATGCTTAATAATTACGTCATCATGTAAAACCAGCTAGTAACGGTTTTCTGCACAGCACTGATCACACTGTTTTATAACAGCACATGTACTTTTACAGAGAAATATCTAACATAAGAAACCAAAGGTCAAGAGCCCAACTGAAGCAAACACTGATCTCTATGATGGTGCCATAATTTCAACCAATAAAACATCAGCATCTGATCCTCTGTAACGCACAATAACAGCAGGTGTTCATCACCAATGCACAATCATCATTTAATTAGTTTCTTAATTATCTCATTGACTTTAACTCTTTGAGAACTTGGGATTTGAGTTGAGACTAGTTTGTGACTTGGAAGGAATGACTTGTTTCCTCCTCTGGTGAAATCAGCTGCTGAGTTCTTGGGTGGAGCAAAAATGTGGCAGGACTTTTACTTTCTGACCCCTGGAGTATCCACCTCTGCTTATCAGTATGTGTGCTGTCTGTAGCCTGTCTGCACTGATCGTCATGTACAAACATGCAGAGGTGGACACTCCAGGAGTCAGAAAGTAAAAGTCCTGCCATACTTTTGCTCCACCCATGAACTCAGCAGCTGATTTCACCAGAGGAGGAAGCAAGTCATTCCTTCCAAGTCACCAACAAGTCTTGAGTCAAATCCCAAGTCCTCAAATAGTTAAAGTCAATGAGATAATTTAGTTACTAATTAAACGATAATTTTGCATTAATGATTTACACCTGCTATTATTGAGAATTACAGAGGATCAGGTATTGATGTTTTATTGGTTAAAATGATGCCATCATCATGGAGATTAGTGTTTGGATTGGTTGTGCTAGGTCTCTCTCTCTGTAGCCCTATGTGTGGTGTTGTAGAGATGAGAGATCAGTGGTGTACAATAAACATATAGGCACAATGAGCTGGTGATTATATTGAGAATAATGTGTTTTTCCAGAAGTTTAGAGTTCAAATAATTGTCCCAGTGAAACTGCAGCACACAAAAAAGTTCTTCAACGTTTACAGAGAATAGATTATAAATCTGTGTAACACATACAAAAATCTTAACACCAGTGCTTTTTTTTTAGACACACACAGATATCAAGAACCATCATATGAATCTCTGCAATGGTGACAATCAACAAAATGCTTCATGTTGTAATACATGAAAAACTCCCATAATGCACTGCAGTATGTATAATTATTTGTCACCACTGTTGAGGATCATATGATAAATGGTCATGGCTAAATGCGTAATCCTAAACGGTTTTCTTTTTCTCTTAACATAGAAGCATTATGGTGGAAATGTATAAAAATCACTGTTTTTTTTTTAAGAATAATGCGTTTGAATCAAGATCAAACAGGTATCAAAAGCATAAGTTACCTCCTAGTTTGTTTTTGCATTGCATACATGTTTGTCATGAAACAGTAATGCATTTGCTTAGAAGCAAACTTATCAAAACCGTTAAAAGGCTCAAGAGCCCAAATGAAGCAAATACTGACCACAAGTATGGTGACAAAGTTATTTTTTATTTTCCTTCCAACTTATTTCATCCAAGGCTCTGCTTAAAATCAGTTATAGCTCTTGTGTTTCTCTTTTCTTCAGTGATGTTGATTGTTAACAGCAGGTGTTCATCACTAATACACAATCTTTATTTAATTAGTCACTTAATTATCTCATTAACGTTATAATAAATCAGACATAGTGAGTCAAGTTGACAATAAAAAACTGCATTATAGTAAAGGCTTTGTGAAACTATACAGCGTTTTTAGCTTTTTAAACAGCATTTTCCGTTCTACACCAACTACGCACACATTTCCTATCATGTATGTCTTTGAAAGACGATCAAACCAATTAGAGTAGGTGTAGGTGCAGCCCCGCCTTGATCTGCAGGCTGCAGCCGGGTGTACTTGCTTCATCTTGCCATCATTAGACAGAGCATTATATGCCTGCAGTGCATGATGGGTAACACAACAGTAAGAACCTCCATCATGCAAACATGCACTGCAGTATGAAAACTTATTGCCACCACTGTTGAGGATCATATGATAAGTGTTTATGTCTAAAAGCCTGAACAAATATGGTTTATTTTTGTTTTTTCCGATATTGAAGCATTGTGAATTTTTTTTAGTGGGTGTTTTTTTTTTTTTTTTATATCAGTGATGAATGTCAGCTGAATGATAAACCAGAGAGAGCACTTAATGATGTTAATTTGTCATGAGTTACAAACTAAGTACAAGCTCAGCTGCTGTACACAAACAATCACTGTAAAAAAAAATTGCAATAGCTTAGAAGCATATTACTTTGATTGAATAAAGGGGTCAAGAGACTACCTTAAGCAAACCTTGACTGGTGGTATTGTTTTTTTAAATATTTTTTTCCTCAGTTGATGTCATGGCTAAAGTCAGATGCAGTTCTGGGGCCCGTTCTTCGTACGTCGCTAACTCAGTTAGCTGGATTTGAATGTTGATGATTTGGCGTGATCTTGGATCATTTGGTTCTTCGAAGCTCATCCCGGAGCTGCTGTCATAGCAACAGGTCCATAAGCTTAAACCTGCCCAGGAGCAGGCTTATTTCATGTAAACAGGATTAGATCGCTTCTTTTCAACCAGAACTGATACTCAAAATATGTCTGCTACCACTGCTACTTTATTACAAGAGTATCGTACTGATCCAGGGACAATAATTTAAAATAATAATCATAAAAAAATATATATTTAAAAATAATATAAAAATGCTGTGTAGTCCATAACAGCCTACACTGTAGGGCGGCACGATTAATCGCATGCGATTGTCATGCGTGTCTCATCAGTAAAGATGGTTCTGTGATTAGCGGTAAATGTCCATCAGCTGCTTTCAAATGGAGCCGCACCTAATATACAGAGCCGCAGATCGTTGACAAGCTACGCAATATCGCGTTCATAACCGCATGCGATTAATCTGCGATTATGAACGTGATATTGCACAGCTTGTCAGTGAATTACGGCTTCCCATCACACTAGATGTGGACTGACATTGCTCAGAAGTCAGATGTTGGTTGAAAGTGAAAACCCAACCTCTGTTTGGTGTCAAACTCTAGCGTAAATACTCCAAAAACATGACAATCTTCACTTATTATAAACAAGATTTATTTCTGTCATAAATGTAAAAAAGTTCTTATTGAGATTAACAGAAATTTTGATGGTTTATTGAAAATTATAGTTTAGTTTGATGTCACCATTATGCTGATCAGTACTTAGGAAGTATGAGTCTTTTCAGTGTTAGCGTTCATTTAGCTGCTGTAGTTATACCTGTTACAGCAAAACATTGAGAAAAATATGTCATTAGATAATGTTGGTTACTGGCTGATATTAAAAATGTCTTAATGTAACAATCTGATCAACTGATTTTACCAGGAGTCTGTTCTACGCTATTAATTTAATATTAGTGACTATAGCAGATGTGTTGCAATACACAGGGTCCTGACAATTTATTTTATTTTATTTTTATCTGATCTTTTTAAACTACATTGTTTTAGAATCACTTCAAACCATAGGATGCTTAGACATACAGAGACCTTAAGAATTAGTGTAAGAATCTCAACAATGGTGACATGCTTCATGCCGCAATGCATTCTGGGTGCTATGGATGAGTTTTGCATGATGTACCCAGAATACATTGCAGCATAAAGCATGTCACCATTGCTGAGATTCATACACTGAATCTTGATGTTTGTGTGACAAATTTTTATTTAAATTTTTGAAATTATCTGCTTTAAATTCAATTGGGTGTCAGGTTGTTGACCCTTGAGTCACTTTAATAAATAATACTTAACTAACACCACACAGTAGCTTGGGTGAAAACAAGTAATCAGACATATCAATCATCAGCAAGCAAACAGCACCATTGAACCACATATTCGTTTGCTGTTTTAGCCACAATAAAGATGACAGCAGCTAAAAAACAACACCGTCAAGTCAAGTGTCAAATTGCACAACTAAAGCCAACACTTACCAGCATTATGGTGACATCAAACCAAGCTATTACTTTTAAACAGACATCAACATCCACATCTAAACATCCACTTAAATCTTAATTAGAATGTTATGGAATAATGTTCTAATAATGTTATTGATAAACATTTGTAGAATGTTTTTAGAGAACGTTATCCTATCTTTTGAGAGAACGTTCTGGGAACAAAAATAAAACTACCCGCTAAAAACATTGTTAGAACAATCCATGGGAATGTTCTTAGAACATTTTAGAACAAAGAAAATTCTAGCTGGGAAGTGCCGCTCCATTTGAAACCAGGTGGTGGACATTTACTGCTAATCACAGAACCGGCTTTACTGACAAAGACACGCATGACAATCGCATGCGATTAATCGTGCAGCCCTACTACACTGTAAAAAGTGTTTCCCTATATTTATTCAGTAAAATTGTGTCAAAAATTTACAAGCAATATTATTAATTAAATTTAACACATTTTAATTAAGTAGAAATAATCATTAAAAATGAGTAGAATAACATGAAAAAATTAAGTAAAATTTACTTAAAAATATTGATTTCATTGGACAAAAATCAAACAAACAAAAAAACACTATGCTAATCATATCTATCATATCTATGTAAGCAACAAAAATGTTAATTTGTAAATAGGCTGATGTCATGTGCATGCATATAATGTTTTTGAAGGGTGTTTGATGATCGCCAACTACTGGCCTGGCATGCATAACATAGTATTCTTTAGCATAGTGTTTTTTTTGTTTGTTTGTTTTTTGTCCAATGAAATCAATATTTTTATGTAAATTTTACTTAATATTTTCATGTTATTCTACTCATTTTTAATGATTATTTCTACTTAATTAAAATGTTTTAAATTTAATTAATAATATTGCTTGTAAAATTTTGACACAATTTTACTGAATAAATATAGGGAAACACTTTTTACAGTGTACTATAGACAGCCAGTTTTACTCACTGAACTATTTATTTGTCATAAAAGTATTACTTCATAATTGTATTAGAGTCTTACACACATGCTATACAGATAATAGAGTCGTGCATTATTTTGAGTGATGACTGCTATTATAAGAGTGGCTTGATGGAGCACAGGAGATGCAGATAACATGATATTGACCCTTAAGAAACTATCATTAATGCTGTCACGTAACAAATCTGTCCAAATATAAAATGAAATGAATAGATAATTTCTACATTGAAATAAAAATGTAAAGACTGCACAACTATTATAAATTGCGAAAACTAAATAATTGGGAATCATGAAAAAAAAATTCTAATAAAATAAAAACATGTATCTATTATCTGTTTCATGTATCTATTATAACATCTATGTAGTTTTGTTTGCTTGGCTGTTTCCTTATAAAAGTCCAGAAATTTCAGTCAGGTGTCGTTTTAAATTATATGACGTCATTACATTGCCGTCTTGCCACCAGCCAATCGCTGCACTTCTGATCATGGTTTCGAGTATTGATACATCCCAGCAGGCACAGGATGTAGACTCCAACGTCAGTTAGACGTTGGATTTTGGTTGAAAATGAAAATCGGGTTGACGTCTAAATCCAACGACTGTTTGACGTCAAGCTCCAACGTTGGGCAGATGCTGAATTTTGGCTGGAATAAACACCCCCACAAAAAAAAAAAAAAAAATCATAAAAAACATTTAAATGCATGGCAGTACACATATTACGAGCTTCACTTATTACTTAACAGTTTGACTTTATTTCTGTCAGACGTCTACAGAAGTTATTTTTGAGAATTAACAGAGATTTAGATGTTGATGTTTTATTTGAAAATGTTTGATCACCATTATTGTGATCAGTGTTTGCTTTAGTTGGGTAGTTTGACTCTTGGCTTAGTAAGTTTGTGGGTCATGTAATAGTGTTTACCAAAGCACATAACTTGTTATAAAAGGGGCCATGAACAAATATAAGGTGATATAGTTATCATGATGAAAAATGATTGAGGATAATTTTTCTTGTGATTGACCCAATTGTTAACGAACAATATTCAAGAAACAATACTTTCCTCCATCAGATCTGACATTCTGATTTTTTTTTTTGAATACATTTTGAGAGAAAATTCTTTTGAGACACATAGACATCATTAATCAGTATATGAATCTCAACAATGGTTACATGCTTCATGCAGCAATGCATGCTGGGAGCCACCATAGAATAAAACTCATGGCTCCCAGCATGCATTGCTGCATGAAGCATGTCAACATTGTTGAGATTCATACGCTGATTGTTGATGTCTGTGTGTGTCAGCATAGGTTAAGTTTTTTGAACTCATGTTTAAAAGATTTTAACTGATTGTTATAACACCACTGGATCTCATGTGACAGAAACACATTGTTTGTAATATGAATGTTAAAACATCAGTGAATCAGGTTATTTTATGATTATAAAACCATTAACAGATAACAGCCATCACCTGATCTCATGTCACATTATCTTTCTTTGATGCTGCAAATGTGCTTGACACACAACTGTCACAGCGGAAACAAAAGATATAATAAGTGTTAAGAGCCCAGCTAATGGAAACACTAATCACTGTTGTGGTGTTTAACTGTTATGCTGTTATGGAAATTAAACACATTAGAATTAAAACTCTGTTAATTTCCAATAAGAGCTTTTGTAGATGTCTAACAGAAATAAAGTCAGTCTGGTTAGTAATGAGTGAAGCTGGTGATGCTGTTCATGGAGTTGTTTAATCCTTCTCTGCTGATATCTTGAGATATTTAATGTGCTGCCATGCATTTCACCCTTTGTTGCAGTGTGGTGCTTATTCCAACCAAAATTCAACGTCTGTCTGATGTCAGAGTTTGACCTCAAACAAAGTTGGGTTTAGACGTCAACCCAACTTTCATTTTCAACCAAAATATGACGTCGGACTGACGTTGGATTAGTTGGAGTCCAACGTCTTCCTGACGTCACATTGATGTACTGTGCCTGCTGGGATATCCCACACATGAACGCGCAATTATCTCAGATAACTCAATCCAGCGATACTAATCATACACAACAGGTGTGTTCGAAGAACCCAATTAGCCGGATCATGATTAGCACGATGATATCATCTTGGATGTGTCATTTGATCTCGGATGTAATAAGCGACGTAAAAAGAACAGGCCCCTGGTGTTTCTCTTTTCTTCAGTGATGTTGTTTTTTTTCACAGCAGCTGTTCATCACTAATGCTCAATCTGCACTTAATTCATCTCTTAATTATCTCATTAACTTTAACACTGCTTCAGTGTTATTTTACTTCTCTGTAGATTGGGGCAATATGCCCTCTGAGCAGAGTTGATTTAACGCTTATTGTTTTACTAAAAGCAAGCATAGGCTGCTGTGTGCATAGTTTGGTAAGGCAGAATGAGCACTCACTTAATAATCTATAAAAAACTGACATTTTTGTTCATCACAATCTCACAAAGCTCTATGAACAAATTAATATATGCATAATGAATCTTTCATAATGCCTATAATTTGATGAAAGAATTCATAACCATCCAGATTTCAGCACTGCACAAGAAATCTGCTGTTTTTGCCTGTGGCCAATAAATATAAAATAATACAAATGTTTTATAACTGCTGCCCTTTTTTGAGTTTTATGGCTATATATCTGAGTAAGGACAGAAACCTTAAAACTAGGTATTATTAAATGTTGATTATTAAATTAAATTAATGTTGATCTGCTTTGGATTTACCCAGCAAAGTACATAAAGCAGCAAACCCAAAATGTATCATGAATTGAATGTTTAATATATCCAGCAACCCCATCAATCATCGCAAACATTTACACAGAAAACAGAAAACACCAAATAGAAAATATCTATCTACACAGCAAAATCCCCAGTGTTCATTTAACACTCTTGAGTGTGGACTCATATAAACACTGAAGCAGTGTTAAAAGTAACACTGAAGCGGAGTTGAAGTTAATGAGATAATTAAGGAGTTAATTGAGTTATGATTGACCATTATTGAAGACACCTGATGTTAACAAGCAGAATCACCAAACGAGAAAATCACAATTTGTGTGTCACCATTATAGTGGTCAATGTTTGATTTAGTTGGGATCTTGACCCTTCAGTTATTATCTTTAGATTTATGTGGCTGTGGTGACTGAATTATATCATACAGACAGACCACAGCAAAGGCAATTATGTGTGCCATTGATTGTGATTTGAGCTATTTGTTATAGAGTGACCTGAATGCCTGAGTTTAAGTTTCTTTACTGCATACATAAATTAAGTGAAAAAGAAAAGGAAGCAACTCAGCATTTCTGACATAGTATGACATGTTTTTAATAGTTAGTTCTACGTAAAAAAGAAATCTTTTGTTTGGACACACAGACATCAAGAATCAGCGTGAGCATCACAACAACGGTGATCATCAAAAAAGCATGTTGTAGCCAATAAAAACTCATCCATGGCTCCCATCATGCATTGCGGCATGAATAAATTATGAGCTGAACTGTCTTTTTAACTTTTTATTCTAACTATATTTTACTTTTGCTGTTTTTATGTTCATTTTTAGTATCTAGTTTTTTTATGTTCAGAGTTGGTCTGTTTATCTGGATATGCTGTTTGTCACCGTTGTTGAGATTCATACGCTGATTATTGTTATCTGTGTGTGCCTAAAATTAAAAATTTTTAATAAAAAAACAGAATCACTTGCAAGAGATACCTACAAAATGTATAGAAAATACAGATTTTTTCATTGTGGAATCAAAGCTGTGACGATCAATAATGGAAGTTTCACTTTGAGAAAACACTGTAAATGAGTTCAGTGATTCATGTCAAACAACGATTACATTAAAACATAATCATCAACACGCGATGATTTTTGCTCTTGGTTTGACAAACAAACTTTAAAAGTAAAAAGTTACAAGCCAAGATCCCAGCTAAATCAAACACTGACCACTATAATGGTGACACACAAATTGTGATTTTCTCGTTTGGTGATTCTGCTTGTTAAAATCAGGTGTCCTCAGTAATGCTTAATCATAACTCAATTAACTTCTTAATTATCTCATTAACTTCAACTCTGCTTCAGTGTTACTTTTAACACTGCTTCAGTGTTTATATGAGTCCACACTCAGAGTGTTAAATTAACACTGGGGAGTGTTAAATTAACACTGGGGATTTTGCTGTGTATCAGAAATAATAATAATAATAATAAAAAATATCCAAAATATTTTCAATATAGGGGTGATATGAACCAAAAATAAGAATGGTAAAACATTGCCATGTAAAAAAACAGCATATGCTGCTTAAGTATGCTTTGACGCTTCAGTCTGCTCACAGTCTGTTTGCTTATGAACAATCCCCAGCTCGATAACATCAATCAACCTCACTTTGATAATTTATCAAATGCATTGCATGTTATCTCCTTCTTTCCACCATTGCTGCATGGGGACTCTTATTAGTCTCTCTTAACTCACCAGACTCTGTAACCACACCTACTCAGCAGATGCAACTAGATTAAACAGAATGATAAAGCTATTATAATGGAATAAATTAAATTAAACTTGGCCTTTTGGACATGGATCCTGAGACTCATTTGAGGTTTTGTGCTGCTAGTGGAACAAACTGAAAGTAAGTGAAGAATACTGTCTTATTCTAAAACAGTCTCATGTGTTTTATCCAGGTGCGTGTGGAGTTTATGAAGACAGAAGATGTTTGCAGCTTTGCCAGTAAGAAAGGCAAATACAGAACGACAGTATCTGTTGAGAAAGACTCCAGTATATCAGTTTCATATGTGATTATTCCCATGACGCTGGGCAATAAGGATATTGAGGTGAAAGTTTCAGCATATGATGCCATCTACTCTGATGGAGTGAGAAAGACGCTGAAGGTGGTGGTACGTCTAATGGGAATTCTGTCACATTTTGTTTCATTTGATTTGTTCATTTGTTAGTATAGTATTAGTATAGTATGATCTATACAAGAACAGAAAACACCACAGGTAGTTAACACACACTCACTCTCTCTTTCAGTCTGAGGGTGTGCTGACTGAAGTACACAGAGAAAATGTGGAGCTCAATCCTGTTAAGAACGGTGAGATTTACTGTGAAGCACAAAATAACATCACTGTGTTATATTTTTATTATGGAACATTACATACATTTCACTTTCAGGTAATTATAAAAAAAAAAAAAAAAAAAAAAAAAAAAAACATTATGAATTTCATTACAGTTTCAGCCAATCCAGAGACCATAATGAACTCCTGCTCTTTACTTGCAAATTACTCACCAAAACCATACAAAATGTGATCAGCACATGACTCATAACTCTTCCTCCATCTTGTTGTTCTCTGTTTCTCTTCCCAAATGGATCAGGGGAAAAACCTTTAGTTTTTAATGCTGACAAACAAGCTAATCGGGTTCCAGACACACCTGCTAACACATACATCTCAATTACTGGTAAGGAAAAAGACATTTAATTAATGTGTAGTGATTATTTCTTTAAAGCTATATGTGTGTTTTGTTTAAGGAAAGATAAATTGTATAGCTCTATAATTCTATGAGCTATATATTCACCCATTATGAAATTAAACATGGTTTACTACAAATAAGATACAAGATGACACCGATGTTGATGGCAGCATCTGTGGCGTGCTATGCAGTTGTTTTTGTTAGTTGTCCTGTCTTTATGTTCCTGCAATCAGTTTCACCAGAGACAAATTGATTGAAATTCGGCACTACACATCACCGGATATATTATCGGTTTTCGACAAGTCAGATGTTTTGCTGGACATACAGTAAGTAGACAGCCTAAAGGCCTCTTTTACCGCTTCACGTTCCGCCGCCGCGGCGTTTGTAAAGTGCATTTGCAGCTTTTGACCGCTGAGTGGCGCTTTGACCACAAGTTATCAAACAAGCGCATCACAGCACATTTTCACAAATAGACGTCCAATTTGCCTTCCTGATGTGTAACATTTGACAGCTTCAATCACGGAAAATGAAAGAAAAAGACTATAGTTAAAATATTTTATATATTTAATATGTAATATTCACAGATGAAAGTTTGGTACTTATGAAGTTATGTGCATTTCTTAGAACGAATTCAAGCAGGATAAATGTCAAGTCTGTGCCTGAGCCTGTGCTTATATTTTTTCTAAGCTACATGGTATTAAACCATATTTTAGATTTGATACATTTAAAAGGTGTGCAGTATTATTTATATTATATGAATTATGTGTCATATTATTCAAAATAAATTGTGGTTTACTTTGCATCTGAGCATTAAAAGTGGTAGCCTATTTTAGGGGGTAGGCTACATAGATTAATGTGCAATGTCAATATTTTCATATATTATGCCTATATTTTAATTTATATTTTAAAATTCCTTTAATAAAACAGCATGTATTTTTGTTATTCGTTACCTGTCCTTTATTTTGACAGATAACTTCTTGGGAAAAAGACATTTGTCTGTAAACTGATTAAGAAATTGTTGCATGTTTAAACGTAAAGCTCGATAATTTCGTTCACATTAATTATGCCTAATTAGCCTAAAACAAGAAACAAATAAATTAAACCTGCACGATTTAGCTAAATCTTTGAAACTCTAAAGAATGGACGGATTAATAAACCGTCCTCTTGATTAAACTCAAGTTCTCTCATTATAAACAACAAAATGCACACGATGTAAAAAAGAGCTTCATTAACTGACAACATAAGGGATTTTAAAGGGAGCCGCCTTTACTTGCTTTTAGTGCTGGGCGATAGCATATGGCCTAAAAAAAAAAAAAACTGATTCATGATTTAAATCGATTTTAAAATCAATATTCAAATGACAAAGACATTTTTCAAAACATGTTTTAATATAGTTATAAATTTATAACTGAGACAAGATGGAAAAAAAACTGTAATGTTATTACCTTAATGCTGGAAAGACCTTTATTTTATTTTATAATTTTTTTTTTATTATATATAATTTTGTATTATTTATTTTTTGTTAATACTAGCCCATCAGCTGTGCAAATTTTGTTTGTGAGGAAAATAACAGTACAGTCAGTTATTTTATCTAAACAGATCGATGAATTTCTTCAAGATTTCAAAATCAGATTGTAAGATCACTGTAAGATCACATTTGTTTGAATGCATTATTGCTAAAGCGATTGCGTGTGAATGTGCTTTATCTGTTTAAATCATGCTTTAACCCGAAAATAATCAGTAAAAGAAACAGACAAACTCATATAGCTTGTAACATCCCACTTGACTATTGCAGTCATTATAACCTGACCAAGCCATAGCTAAATATTTTTAACATGAATTCTTGCTGAATATGCAGTTATATTACGGGCTGTTGGCATGAATTGTACTCGTGATGGAGGCTCCAGTCAGAATCACACCGCTCCGCTCATCCTTTGCTCGGTGGCGTGTCTCTGTCAGACTCGCGGGGTTGAGCCACTTGTGGCAAACTTAATGCATGTGCTTGAGCGCGGAATATATTAAGATATGATTATGTAAATTTAATATAAACCTCTGATTAGTTGAATATAACAAACGAACAACTAGAACTAGAAAAATCTTACGTGGGGAGAGACCATATAACCAAAACAACAGTCCTATATAAACCAGTTCAGCAACTTTTAAAGCCTCATAAGACACTGTCCATATGAAAGAGCAAGAGATTCACACCTTTATCTCGACCCCCACAAGACATACATAACTACCCCCAAAAAACGCAACCCCTTCCAGCTGAACAGAATTTTTTCATAATCCTTCAGTTGTTATGCTCTAAAATCCAATGCCATTTATAATTTTACAGTATTTTCACCTCCTAAATCACTAACCTTTAAAGTCACAATTCCATTATTGTCAAATTTACTCAGGTCGATGGTATTTCTTAATGACATTTTATTATTGTTTAACAATATAATTAGATTTTTTTACATGAACAATTCCAGTATAAAATGGGACAGCGACCTTTATATCAAACATTTTTAAATCGTCCAAAGCTGAGCAAAGCGAGAGGGGGATCTGCGCCAGAGCGCATGAAGTGAATGTGATGAAGGAAGTCATTTTCAGATGCAATGAAAAAAAAAAAACACCTTGTAGCGGACGCGAGTCTGCTGCTTTAAATTATCGAGCTCATTACAGCGGGATTGATTCTGATTGGTTGGCAATGTTTTTATCGTTCATCAGAAAAAAATAAAATCATTCTGAAAGTGATTCCAACGATATCGTTTCTCTGTGCCTTTATCGTGATAATTGTGGTGTGGACTCCGCTATTCTTTAATATTGAGAACGATTTTTAGAACTATATCTTTAGCGTTATTTTTATAGTTATCGTGCTTGGTGTGAATGTGCCTTTAGCCTTGATTAGGCCCATGCAGGATCTGCTCTGAAGTATATAATACTTATAATTACTTTTAACCCAGAGTAACACATTTTAACGGATTAATCGCCTTTTTCCATTTGCTGCATGGTTTCTTTAGCCTATTTTTTTTAAACACGCTAAAAAATAAAGTTTGTGAAATAAAAACAAAGAGTCGTGTATAGGTTTCATTTTAACGGATTAATCACCCATTTTCGTTTGTATGTTTTTTTCTGGCCTAATAATGTTATCATGTACAAACAGGATATGTTTAGTTCCCTTCACTTGACAACAAATCCTTTAAATTTAACAAATACATCAGAACAAAACAAGAATTGAAAATATAGAATTATAATGGATAAATATAATTGCAGTATATAATAATATAGGCTTAGCTATAAACAAACAAAAAATAATAATAATTTAAAGCTAAGCATAAGGTAAGGTTGGGCTTTCTCATTCTTTCACTCGGGAGAAATCCGTTTCCATATTCGTGATGTTGCCCTTTTGAAGCTTAAGTATTATTCATGAGGTAAAATAGGCTTTGTCGTTCACGCGCGTTTCAGTATCAATGAAAAAAAATAAATAAATAACAATATGTGGATTAAGTTGACCGCTGCTAACACTGAATGTCTGGTGAACGACTGCTGTTTCCAGTGAATATGTGCACGAGGCACCAGCGCGATCAAACAGCTGAAACAGAAAATGCTCAATTTTTGGTCACACATAAGACATAATTCAAAAATGCAAAGTGTTAGTAGTTTGAGTTAATAATAATTATTGCTAAATGCTGGACCGTTCCCATTTCGCTCTGCACATGGCACCTGAAGATTTGTTTTTAAACCAAGAATGAACCGAAATTAAAATGTAATGAAAACATTTAGCTTTTTATCTGTATATATATATATATATATATATATATATATATATATATATATATATATATATATATATATATATATATAATGGGCCTTATATTTATTTACTGTCTAAAAACAATAGAATGCATATGATCCTTTGTGTAAAGGTCTTCTTTTCATTTTTGATGAGTAGACTGTAGCCTAAGACTATCTTACTTTTTGAAATTAACTAACTGTAAATGTTTGAATATTTTTTAAAGATGTTACAATGTTATATTATAATGTTATTGTTGTTTTACTTCTTCCTATTATCTCATTTTCAGAGATCAGCTGTGCTGATCACGTGCTCCAGGACACACAGATAGGGGAAGAAAGCTTTAATTAATTCATATTAAATTATCATTAATTAATCTAATTAGTCACAAATAATTATTTATCAATATTTGAGAAAAAAACTCTAAATGCCCCAAATAAACATTTAAACGATGAATTGTCCTTTTAGACAGTAACATTGAATAGACAATACAAATAAAGTGGCCTTTAAAAACATTAAAATTGTATGTTTTAATTCTATGACTTTCCTCATTAGTTCAACACATTCTTGTATTCTGTCTGGAATAAAGTTCTAGCCTCTCCATCACATCTTGCTCTTCAAAGAGATAGTCGCCCAAAAATGAAAATTCTCTCACCATTTACTGAACCTCTTTTGTCCCAGATGTTCATGACTTTCTTTCTTCACATGAACACAAGCAAAGATTTTTACTCCATATAATGCAGGGGACAGGACAACTTCAGAAACCACACAAAGTGAACATTACGGTCAAGATTAAAATATTGGTATTTGTATTTTTCTTACTTAACGTTTCACTTAAGAAGACAGTGAATCATTAACAGGGGTTGCATGAGTTACTGTCATATTCTCTTTGTGTATAGTTTTTTAAGTGTCATTTTTGTATGTCCCATACACTTGCATTATGTAAAGAGATTTTTTTTTCTAAAACTCTAAGTTTGTGTTCATCTGATAAATGAAAGTCATATAGGATGGTATGAGGGTGGAAATGATGGAGTTTCCTTTTAATTCATTTCCCTATTTTTTATTTTATTATTATTATTTTGTTTTGTTGTTCTGTTTCATTTTAATTGTTGTTGTTGTTGAACTAAATATACATGTTTGACCTGTGCCACTGCATTTTTTTGTTCTCTCCCTTTAACCATTCTTCTGTATTGTCTGTCAGAAAAAAGTACTTACACCACTGCAATCATCACATAATTACCTTCTTAACTCCAGCACTGCTTCAATACTACCTTAACACTCTTTAGTGTGGAAACACATGAACACTGAGCAGTGTGGGCACTCTGCTGTGAACTATTACATAAAATTTACCTGTTTCATTCATGTATGACTGATGCATATGAATCACATTAAGTTTATTGATTTGTTTATGCTTGAAACTATGTAATCAAAATGGAAAACCATTATGCAATTGAATTACATAAATTTAAATTTAGATGAAAACAGTTTTGTGTGTGTATCTGACAGTTTATCAGAATTACCCCCTGAGCCCACACAGCAAAATCCCCAGTGTTAATTTAACACTGAGTGTGGACACATATAAACACTAAAGCAGTGTTAAAAGTAACACTGAAGCAGAGTTGAAGTAAATGACATAATTAATAAGTTAATTGAGTTATGGTTGACCATTATTGAAGACACCTGATGTTAACAAGCAGAATCACCAAACGAGAAAATCAAAAATGTGTATGTCACCATTATAGTGGTCAGTGTTTGCTTAAGTTGGGATCTTGACACTTCAGTTATTTACTTTAGATTTTGTGTGGCTGTGATAACTGAGTTATAACACGGAGACAGACCAGAGCCAAGGCAATCTTATGGCTTTGATTGTGGTTCGGACTAATGGTCATGGAGTGACCTGAATGCCTGAGTTCAGGTTTCTTTACTGTGTACATAAACTAGGTGGATAAAAAAGTGACTCAACATTTTTGGCATAATATGACATGTTTTTAAAATAGTTAGTTTAGACACACAGACATCAAGAATCAGCGTGAGCATCACAAAAATGGTGACCATCAAAAAAGCATATTGTAGCCAATAAAAACTCATCCATGGCTCCCATCATGCACTGCGGCATGAATAAATTATGAGCTTTTTTAGTATCTAGTTTTGTGATGTTCAGAGTAGATCTGTTTATCTGAATATGCTGTTTATCACCATTGTTGAGATTCATACACTTATTCTTGTTATCTGTGTGTGCCTAAAATTAAAACGTGTTAATAAAAAAAAAATCTGAATCACAAGAGATGTCTACAAAATGTATAGAAAATGCAGGTGCTTTCGTTGTGGAATCAAAGACCTTACAATCAATAATGATCTATAAAAAGAGAAGAGACTGTAAATGAGTTCAGTGATTAAGGTCAAGCAACGATTATATTAAAACATAATTATCACCACACAATGATTTTTACTCTTGGCTTGACACACAAAATTTGAAAATTTTCCAAGATCACAACTAAAGCAAACACTGACCACTATAATGTTGACACACAAATTGTGATTTTCTCATTTGGTGATTCTGCTTGTTAACATCAGGTGTCTTCAGTAATTGTCAATCATAACTCAATTAACTTATTAATTATCTCATTAACTTCAACTCTGCTTCAGTGTTACTTTTAAGACTGATTCATTGACTACGTTTACATGCAGCCAATAACCCGTTCAAAACCGGAATATTAGCAATAACCTGGTCACGCACGGCCATGTAAACACCGGAAAAAACCCGGATATGCTCATATCCCGGTTTTTAAAAACCGGGATATTATACCTGGGGTACCCCTTTTCTAACCCAAATATTTGGTCTTGTAAACACATTTCGGCATATCCCCATAAAAATGTGTGTTCTGCGCATTTTCTATTCGTAAGGAATCTTTGTCTTTTGAGCAGAGACGGCGCATAAAAAAATGAAGCATATTGCGTCTTACTGTTGTCCGTACGTCCAGACGCTAACCGTGCGTCGCCGTTTACATCGGGATATTGGCGACTGATTACACATTCCATGTATACAGGAGTAACTCTCTGTGCTCACGCATGTAAACGGGTTATCCCGAATGTTTCAGAAACCCGAATAGTGACCTTAACCCGACCATAACCCGAATTTTAACAGCTTGTAAACGTAGTCCGTGTTTAAATGTTTACACACTCAGAGCGTTAACACTGGTGATTTTGCTGTGCACCCCCCCCCCCCCCACAAAACAGCTTATACTACTGTTTCAGCTATTAAAAATAGTTACGTTTTGTATGTAATGGCAACGTGATTATATTTCTTATTTTTTTGTTGTTGTTGTTAAATATAAGTTTGTTTATTAAAGTAATGACCAAGCAGCCAGCAGCAGAGTCGCAGAGGTGTCAAGTAACAAAGTACAAATACTTCATTACATTACTTAAGTATACATTTTGGGTACTTTACTTGAGTAATACATTTTTAGCCAAATTTTTACTTCTACTTCTTACATTTTCACACAAGTATCTGTACTTTCTACTCCATACATTTAAAAAATAGGTTCGTTTCTGCTAGTTCATTTCGGCTTGTTTTTATTTGTCATCATTAAAAAAAAAAAAAAAACTATCCAGATAAATTGCTCCATCCGGGTGGAGTGAATTTGATTGTGGTTGGATTAGAAGTATAAACATATACCATTCCGACACCCTATTGGTTTGTATGGCACTTGTCATCTCTGTAAGATCTCACATGTAAACACTCATATGTGCTCTGACTGTGTTTTTGTCTGTGACAACTCCCCGATTCATTGTTCTATTGTTCTCACCAAAAGAGTCTTTCACACCTCCACCAGGTATGACACATTATCCGCATTATTCTTTTATCATTATTCTTTTGTTTTTATTCCACCTTTAGTTTATCAGCCTTTTTTGTGGAATTTCAATGTTTACAAAGCAACAAAGCACTGATCTCACTTCAGTCTCTGTATGCATTTATCCTTTATTTATCAAAAGTCTTACTATAAAAATACAACAAAACATTTTCTTACGACCTTACGTGAATTATTGTGACAGAAATGCATTATGAAAAAATTCACCTGCTTTTAGTAGCATTAGAGCTAACGTTAGCATCAAGCTACATCAGACAATTTATTAAATTATTAGTACACTTTTACTCAAAACTCTTTGAACCCCAATCGAGTGTTTGTAATAACATCCTTTTGCGATCACGGGTGGAATTTGGTTGTTTACTATTGTAAAAATATGCTAATAATGTAATCGCAGGTTTATTATTCGGATATTTCGTGTGTAGAGAGGTGTTTCAGTTTTGTTGTGAGCAGATATGATGAACCAGGAACTGTTCACGAACCATGTGACACGATCTGACGCTGTCAGAACGTCCAATCAGAGTCTGACTGGGTCACAGCTCGAGTACACGGAAGCAAACACACAGAGACGGCACTGGGAGAGGCTATTTATCATCTGATCGCGTAAATCAGTGGAACATGAATAGAAATGATGATTCTGTCTGAAGAAATATGGAGTAAACATCAGTAGATATATCCATATATCTCCGCAGATATGCGTCTTTGGTCTATATATCCTTATTGACGCTGTTCAGTGAGTCTATGTGAACACAAATAAACCGCTGCAGACGTCACTGAATATGAATGAGTGGTGAATTTCTATTCGAAATGTGGCACAATACGGATTTATTATTTTGCACTCCTGACATTAATTACTAAATAACTGTCACTGCAAAAATGTTTTATCAAAATGTTGGTCAAATATCGAAGCTAGAGTCTTTAAACTTTCAATTGATGCACAGTTTGTCCAGATCAAATAAGAGAGTGATGTTTAAGGGGCTGCGAAAGTGAAACAATAATAAACTGGGGCCGTCGGCGATGTTTACAAGTAAAGGGGTTAAACACAAACAGAGGACACAGGGTATGTGTTTATGTGAAAAGTGAAAGTGAAAGTGACATACAGCCAAGTATGGTGGCCCATACTCGGAATTCATGCTCTGCTTTTAACCCATCCAAAGTGCACACACACAGAGCAGTGAACACCCACACACACTGTAAACACACACCCGGAGCAGTGGGCAGCCATTTATGCTGTTGCACCTGGGGAGCAGTTGGGGGTTCAGCGTATTCTTTGTCATAAATACAGTTTACAAAAGGTCACGAGGGAGCAGTCGGTTTCTCAACTTCTTTAAAGTTTTCGCTCATCACACCACAGCTGTTGCCTCCAGCAAAAATCTAGCCCTTAACACATATGAACGAACACACACTTTAATTACACTTATTTAAATATACTTAATTTAATCATACATACTTTATACATACACTACTGTGCAAAAGTCTTAGGCACGTTAGTATTTTCACTTAAAAGAATGGTGTTCGGCCAGTTATTTATATATGGTGTTCGGCCAGTTATTTACAGAGGTGGAGAGTCCAGGGGTCAGAAAGTAAAAGTCCTGCCATATGTTTATTCCACCCATGAACCCAGCAGCTGATTTCACCAGAGGAGGAATCCAGTCATTCCTTTCAAGTCACAAACAAGTCTCAAGTTAAATCCCAAGTCCTCTAAGAGTTAAAGTCAATGAGATAATTAAGTGACTAATTAAATGATAATTCTGCATTAGTGATGAACACCTGCTGTTAACAATCAACATCACTGAAGAAAAGAGAAACACAAGAACTACAACCAGAGGTGGACATTCCAGGAGCCAGAAAGTAAAAGTCCTGCCATATGTTTATTCCACCCATGAACTCAGCAGCTGATTTCATCAGAGGAGGAATCAAATCACTCCTTCCAAGTCACCAACAAGTCTCAAGTTAAATCCCAAGTCCTCAAAGAGTTAATGTTAATGAGATAATTAAGTGACTAATTCAATTATGATTGTGCATTGGTGATGAGCAGCTGCTGTTAACAATCAACATCACTGAAGAAAAGAGAAACACAAGAGCTACAAATGACTTTTAAGCACAGCCTTGGATGAAATCAGTTGGAAGGAAAATAAAAAATAACTTCGTCACCATAATTGTGGTCAGTATTTGCTTCATTAAGGCTCTTGAGCCTCTTAATGTTTTTTTTTTTTTTTAAGTCTGCTTCTAAACGAATGCATTACTGTTTTGCAGCAAAAATTTGTGCAATGCAGAAATAAATGAGGAAGCAACTTATGCTTTTAATGCCTGTTTGATCTTGATTCAAATGCATTATTCTTTAAAAAAAATAGGGATATTATACATTTACACCATAATGCTTCAATATTAAGAGGAAAATAAAACTGTTTAGGGTTATGCATTTAGTCATGATCGTGTCATATGATCCTCAACAGTGGTGACAAATAATTAGACATACTGCAGTGCATTATGGGAGTTTTTCATGTACTGCACCATGAAGCATTTTGTTGATTGTCACCATTGCAGAGATTCATATGCTGGTTCTTGATATCTGTGTGTGTCTAAAAAGCACAGTTACACAGATTTAAAATCTATTTTCTGTAAATGTTGAAGTACCTTTTTGTGTGCTACAGTTTCACTGGGACAATTATTCAAACTCTAAACTTCTGAAAAAAACATATTATTCTTAATATAATCACCAGCTCATTGTGCCTATATGTTTATTGTATACCACTGATCTCTCGTCTCTACAAGACCACATATAGGGCTACAGAGAGAGACTTAGCACAATCAATCAAGGGTCAAGAGCACAACTAATCCAAACACTGATCTCCATGATGGTGGCATCATTTTAACCAATAAAACATCAACATCTGATCCTCTGTAATTCTCAATAATAGCAGGTGTTAATCATTAATGCACAATCAACATTTAATTAGTTACTTAATTATCTCATTAACTTTAACTCTTTGAGGACTTGGGATTTGACTTGAGACTAGTTTGTGACTTAAAAGGATTGACTTGGTTCCTCCTCTGGTGAAATCAGCTGCTGAGTTCATTGGTGGAATAAAAATATGGCAGGACTTTTACTTTCTGGCTCCTGGAATGTCCACCTGTGACTACAACTGACTTTAAGCACAGCCTTGGATGAAATCAACTGGAAGAAAAAAAAAAAACTTTGTCACCATAATTGTGGTGAGTCCACCATCATGGAGATCAGTGTTTGCTTTAGTTGGGCTCTTGACCCTTTTAATAATTCAAAGTAATTTGCTTTTAAACACTTGTGGTTGTGTTACGTAGTAAACATTAACACATTACACTTCAGCATGCACTTCAGCTTGAAGCGTTTTGTTGATTGTCACCATTGTTGAGATTCATATGCTGGGTCATGATGTCTGTGCGTCTTATTAGGAAAAGATTTCAAAAATGTATATTTATTACATACATTAGAAAATGTATTCATTATAGTGATTAAACCAACGGTTCCACAAGGTAGGTTATTTAAAAACTGAACACTTGTTAATAATAAATACATAAAATTGTTTTGGAAATAAACAGGCTGATGCCTAATAATTACTTCATCATGTAAAACCAGCTAGTAACGGTTTTCTGCACAGCACTGATCGCACTGTTTTATAACAGCACATGTACTTTTACAGAGAAATATCTAACATAAGAAACCAAAGGTCAAGAGCCCAACTGAAGCAAACACTGATCTCCATGATGGTGGCATAATAACCAATAAAACATTAGCATCTGATCCCCTGTAACGCACAATAACAGCAGGTGTTCATCACCAATGCACAATCATCATTTAATTAGTCTCTTAATTATCTCATTGACTTTAACTCTTTGAGGACTTGGGATTTGAGTTGAGACTAGTTTGTGACTCGGAAGGAATGACTTGTTTCCTCCTCTGGTGAAATCAGCTGCTGAGTTCATGGGTGGATTAAAAATGTGGCAGGACTTTTACTTTCTGACCCCTGGAGTATCCACCTCTGGTTATTTATATATTTTGCTGTAGTGTGTCAGTATAAAATATCAGTTTACATTTCCAAACATTCATTTTGCCGTTGTCAGACTGCTTGTGCATTCAAAATCACACTAGATTATTAAAATTAAAATTTATGGCAAACTAATTCCTACTGGCACACTACAGCAAAATATATAAATAACTGGCTTAAAACCCTTTTTTGGGGGTGAAAATACTAATGTGCCTAAGACTTTTGAACAGTACTGTATTTTAAAAATGACATTGTTGCTACTTTATAAAGAATGAGCATACAGTAATTCACAGAACTGATTAAAGACAGCACTCATCTTAATTTAATATCAGAGTGAGTGACAGAGATACTGTAGTAACATGTGTGGTTTTGTATTAAATAATAACCAAATTGTGAAATACATTTATTAGCCTTAGATTAAGGGAAGCACAACTTGGGAAATGAGAGCATCCAAGGTGAAAGCTATGGATTTATTTTAAATATTTGTAATGTTCTTTAATATTATCCATAGTTTTTTTGTGGTTCTTTTTTTTTTTTAAGTATCGGTTCAGGTACCGTTTTAAAAGTATCGAAAAGGCACTGGACCCTACTTAAAAGTTATTATTTCTCACTGGCTCATTTACCAAATGGGTGCTTTACTTGAGTAACACCACTGCAGAGTCGTCAAGTCACCTTTATTCATATAGCACTTAACAAAAAAAGATTGTGTCAAAGCAACTGAACAACATAAATTAGGAAAACAGTGTGTCAATAATGCAAAGTGACAGGTAAAGGCATTTCATCACTGAATTCAGTGATGTCATCATCTCAGTTCATTTTAGATAGTATCTGTGCAATCAAGTCAATGATATCGCTGTAAATGAAGTGTCCCCAACTAAGCAAGCCAGAGGCGACAGCGGAGTGAGCTGATCATATATGTTTGATCAATTTAGCCTTCTCAAATCATCACAACTTGCCTAAAATAAAATCTATGGATATAATAAAACAATTCAAGCATATAACAATGTTTAAACGTTAAACCTAGATAAATGTGCGCTATATCCAATAATGGAAGCTAAAGTGCGCTTTGCAGGACATGGAGGCACAAGTACGATCACTTGCATGTTTTCCGTGGATACACCATAATTTTTACTCATAAGTTAAGAGTAAATCATCATTCATAACTGTAAAGGGTCTACTTTTATTTTTGTTCACTCACAATATCAACAAAACGTTGTGCTTTAAGACAATAAATAAAGGAAACAAAGTGCTTTCTTCAAAATGCAGCTTTTCCCAAAATATTTGGAACTTTTAGTAACTCTCTAAGCTCCAACTTCTCTCTGATGCTCTGCATGATCAACTGCCACCTGTATGCCAATGCATGCATATATACATTGCAATGTATAATATTTATAATTGAAACATTGTAACAGTATTTTATACAGTAGCCAATGTGGGCACAATAAATGAGAGAAACTAAATAAGCCCAAGCCAATTCCATTCTGAAAAAAGGCCCAAGCCAGGCCCAAATGGACTCAGCATGTCAGGACATGATGGGTTTGTAGACCTCAACCGAGGGCATAACAGTAAAAACACAAACAGCCATAAAAACTCTTTAACGGCGGAGAAGTGTTCTCTTCTAATTGATGAGATAACTCGTCAATGGCGGGGAAAGAGTTAAGCATAAAAAATATTTATGAGAAACTTGTCAGATTTCATTGTTGATTCAAATATGAAATGTAATCATACACTAGCAAACAGCTTGGGAGAATTTGATGTTTCCCCATTCAAAGAGATAGGAGCTGTACTTGCATGAATGAAATAGCTGCATGAGAAGCTTTCAAAGATAGCTTTTGAGTGAAATGACTTGACTTTAAAGGATTCTGATGAAGGTCAGATGCACCATCATGTTTATGTCACTGTGTCATAACACGTTTATGTCTCTCAACCTGCATGAGCATAAGTCCGACCAAAGCTTTTTGGTATGTGTCTTTGTTCTGACCACATGTTGCATAAACAACAGCTCATAAGAAATGTAGTAAATAATCTCTTTTACCTCTCCAGGAGAGAAGATCACACAGACAGTCGAGCAGGCCATCAGTGGAGACTTCATGGGTCGCCTTATTATCCAGCCCAGTGGATGTGGAGAGCAGATAATGATCGGTATGACTCTACCTGTCATTGCCACTCATTATCTGGACAGCACCCATCAGTGGGAGACTGTTGGCATGGAGCGCCGAAATGAAGCCATCAACCATATCAACATAGGTCAGCAGGACACAACAGATATAAAGAATATGACTATGATTTGGAATAATATCATAAAGTACTCTCAAAGATGCAAATGTATATATAATAAACAAATTCAATAATAAACCATTTAATATAATATATAATAAACAAATTAATATTCTTTCCTCATGCTTTTTGTATTAAGGTTATCAGCGGCAGCTGGGTTACCGTAAAACAGATGGATCCTATGCTGCATGGACACACAGGCCGAGCAGCACATGGTATTTTAGTTTTAGTTTTTTTTTTTTTCTGTAATAATTTATTATCATTAATATTTTTGAAGATTATTGGTAGCAAGTTATTACTTGTAACTAATTTTCATTTGTTTCTGACTGTGAAAGGCTGACAGCATATGTGGCTAAAGTCTTCGCCATGGCCAATGACCTTGTTCCTATAAACGAAGATGTGCTCTGCGGTGCTCTCAAATGGCTGGTTCTGCACAAACAAACACAATTTGGCTCCTTCAAAGAGGATTCAGCTGTATTTCATGGAGAGATGGTGGTAAATGTCACTATGAAAGACTGTAGGAGCGTTCGACTTCACGCAGCACTGTGCAAACTGATCGCAATCTGACTTGAAGCAGTGCATGCCGGTTTGGAATTTTGTCCGATTTGAGACGGCGCTGACGCCACATGACTATCACATGTGGCATCATAGTACCGCAGGAGTAGGTTTCGTTCGAATTCACGCAGCACTGCGCAAACCGATCGCAATCTGACTTGAAGCAGTGCATGGCGGTTAGGAATTTTGTTCGATTTGAGATGGCGCTGACGCCACCTGACTATCACATGTGGCATCATAGTACCGCAGGAGTAGGTTTCGTTCTAATTCACGCAGCATTGCGCAAACTGATCGCAGTCTGACTTGAAGCAGTGCATGGCGGTTAGGAATTTTGTCCGACTTGAGACGCCACATGACCGTCACGTATTGCATCAAAGTATCACGAGAGTGTTTCGAGAGCAGCCTGCTGATTCAGACACTGAAGTTTCTCTACACCGGCTGCAAGAGCACTGATGACGACACTGATGCCTCACGATTGGCTAGAATTACCACATGACTATGATCACGTATGTTTCGGGTTAGACGAACCTTCTCAGTTCCAATAATGGCAACAAATCTGTGTTTTTAGAATTGTAAAAGCTTTTTTTTTACTGTAGTCTCACTGTTGTATTAAGTCACATTTATCATACAACGTACTTCGGGTGAGATGTTACACCTAGGTCCTGACTCTGTTGTGGTCATTAAAAATCCCAGGATGTCTTTCGAAAAGAGTAGAGGTATGACCTCGGCATCCTGGCTAAATTCGCCCATTGGCCTCGGACTAGTGATTGCGAAATGAAACCTCATGAATCTTTAAGATTTTCAGCCAAGTGGTTCACAAAAGGGTTAATTTATTGAAACCTTATTTGCTCACAATACCACCTGGTGGCCAACGAGTGTAAAACAAGCAGATATATTACACACAAAGGTGTAAAGTCCAGGGGTCAGAAAGTAAAAGTCCTGCCATATTTTTGTTCCACCTATGAACCCAGCAGCTGATTTCACCAGAGGAGGAACCAAGTCATTCCTTTCAAGACACAAACTAGTCTCAAGTCAAATCCCAAGTCCTAAAAGAGTTAAAGTCAATGAGACTAATTAAAATACTAATTAAATGATGATTGTGCATTAGTGATGAACACCTGGCATTATTGTGCATTACAGAGGATCAGATGCTGATGTTTTATTGTTTAAAATGATGCCACCATCATGGAGATCAGTGTTTGCTTCAGTTGGGCTCTTGACCTTTGGCTTCTCCGTGGTAGATATGTCTCTGTAAAAGTACATGTGCTGTTATAAAGCAGTGAGATCAATGCAGAAAACTGTTACTAGCTGGTTTTACATGAAGTAATTATTAGGCATCATCCGGTTTATTTCCAAACAATATTACTTAATTTAACATATGTTCAGTTTTTAAATTACCTACCTTGTGGAACTGCCACATGTAAATGAACCACTGTTTAATAGTTATAACAAATTAATTTGAAATCTAATGTATGCAATGAATATACATTCAAACCTTGTCCTACTAAGACGCAAAGACATCATGACCTGGCATATGAATCTAAACAATGGTGACAATCAACAACATGCTTCAAGCTGAAGTGCATGCTGGGTAACACCATAATAAAAAGACCCATCATGCACTGTAGCATGAATAATTATTGTCACCACTCTTGAGGATCATATGATAAGTGCTCATGTCTAAAATCCTGAGCCAGTACAAATTTTTCCCCCAATACTTAAGCAATACAATAATATTTGTTTAATAGGACTTTTTTTTTTGTAGTTCAGTAATAGCTGAACATCGTTTGACAAACCGAAGAGAGACACCTTCATGATGTTTGTTTCAATGCTTTAGAAGATAAAAAGGGCAATTTAATTTGCTATTTCAAGCTTTTAATTCAGCAATCTGTTAATGTTAATGTACTATGTAACACAACCGCAAGTGTTTAAAAGCAAGTTATTTTGAATTATTAAAAGGGTCAAGAGCCCAACTAAAGCAAACACTGATCTCCATGGTGGTGGCATCATTTTAAACAATAAATCATCAGATCCTCTGTAATTCTCAATAACAGCAGGTGTTTATCACTACTGCACAATCATCATTTAATTAGTCACTTAATTATCTCCCTAACTTTAACTCTTTTAGGACCTGAGATTTGACCTGAGACTAGTTTGTGACTTGAAAGGAATGACTTGTTTCCTCCTCTGGTGAAATCAGCTGCTGAGTTCATGGGTGGAACAAAAATATGGCAGGAATTTTACTTTCTGACCCCTGGACTTTACACCTCAGTCCTAGTGGTGGATGATACTGCAAAATTTGGTACCGATCATATACCAAATAAATATAGGGTCAGTATTGCAGATACCGATACCAATACGATACTTTTAAAAAACATTTGTGTAGGGGAGAGCAGTACATAGGTCTATGTCAATATTTCTGAGGTGAATGAAATCTCTCCATTTTTGAAATCTCTCAATTTTTTCTGGTTTTAAAAGCAAATGAAATAAAGTGCACACAATTATTACTGAAGAACAAACAAAGAACAAATATACCTGTGCAATTACATTCCCTGAGCCCCCCTTCTGGACAGAGGTGGACACTCCAGGAGTCAGAAAGTAAAAGTCCTGCCATACTTTTGCTCCACCCATGAACTCAGCAGATGATTTCACCAGAGGAGGAATCAAGTCATTCCTTTCAAGTCACCAACAAGTCTAGAGTCAAATCCCAAGTCCTCAAATAGTTAAAGTCAATGAGATAATTAAGTGACTAATTAAATGATAATTGTGCATTAATGATTTACACCTGCTATTATTGAGAATTACAGAGGATCAGGTGTTGATGTTTTATTGGTTAAAATGATGCCACCATCATGGAGATCAGTGTTTGGATTAGTTGTGCTCTTGACCCTTGACTTGTTGTGTTAGGTCTCTCTCTCTGTAGCCCTATGTGTGGTGTTGTAGAGACGAGAGATCAGTGGTGTACAATAAACATATAGGCACAATGAGCTGGTGATTATATTGAGAATAATGTGTGTTTTTTTCAAGAAGTTTAGAGTTCAAATAATTGTCCCAGTGAAACTGCAGCACACAAAAAAAAGTACTTCAACGTTTACAGAGAATAGATTTTAAATCTGTGTAACACATACAAAAATCTTAACTCCAGTGCTTTTTTTAGACGCACACAGATATCAAGAACCATCATATGAATCTCTGCAATGGTGACAATCAACAAAATGCTTCATGTTGTAATACATGAAAACTCCCATAATGCACTGCAGTATGTATAATTATTTGTCACCACTGTTGAGGATCATATGATAAATGATCATGGTTAAATGCGTAATCCTAAACGGTTTTCTTTTCCTCTTAATATAGAAGTATTATGGTGGAAATGTATAATAAAATATCACAGTTTTTTTAAACAGGCTTCAAAAGCATAAGTTATCTCCTAGTTTGTTTTTACATTGCATACATGTTTGTCGTGAAACAGTAATGCATTGTTAGAAGCAAACTTACCAAAACTGTTAAAAGGCTCTAGAGACCAAATGAAGCAAATACTGACCACAAGTATGGTGACAACGTTATTTTTTTATTTTCCTTACAACTGATTTCATCCAAGGCTGTGCTTAAAATCAGTTATAGCTCTTGTGTTTATCTTTTCTTCACTAATACACAATCTTTATTTAATTAGTCACTTAATTATCTCATTAACGTTAACTCTTTGAGGACTTTGGATTTAACTTGAGAATTGTTGGTGACTTGAAAGGAATGACTTGGTTCCTCCTCTGGTGAAATCAGCTGCTGAGTTCATGGGTGGAATAAACATATGGCAGGACTTTTATTTTCTGGCTCCTGGAATGTCCGCCTCTGCTTCTGGACTTCAATGTGCTATCAGCTTCGCTCACTCTGTTCGCTGCTCCTCGGCGCGTTGTGTCAGTGAGTCACGTGACGACACAACAACAAATCACAGCAGAGCAGCAGGAGGGGGAGGAGTAGCAAAGTGGGTTAGGATGTGAAAGTAGCATTTGCTCATTGTAGAGGTAGAAGACACAAGCAAAGTATAATGAACGTAGATAAGAGATATTTAAATTAAAATATCGATCCAATTACAATTGTATCGATCCGATACCAATACCAGTGTTGGCATTGATACCATCAATATTTAGATCGATCCACCCACCCCTACTCTGTCCAAGTACACCCGGCTGCAGCCTGCAGATTGGGGCGGGGCTGCACCTGGGGTGGGGTTTCACGTGCAGCCCCGCCCCATACCTACTCTAATTGGTTCAATCGTCTTTCATAGACTTACATGATAGGAAATGTGTGCGTAGGTGGTGTAGGATGGAGAATGCTGTTTAAAAAGCTAAAACGCTGTACAGTTTTACAAAGCCTTTACTATGATGCAGTTTTTTATTGTTAACTTGACTCACTATGTCTTATTTATTGAATCAAGAGATGTTAGCTGCTGCAAGTTTACTCTTCTTGACCAGATTAATTCACAAATGAATAATTGGGATATGCTTAATGTGAAAGTACGTGGCTTTATGCATTAAAACAGTGTTTTAAAAAGACCAAACTAAGTAAAAAAATTATTAATAATGCATTCTATTCACAGACAAGCAGAGATGAGCACAGAATACGAACGCAAAGTGTTTAATTTCCACCCATAACCTGCTTGTATGTAAATAAAATGTGTTATTAAAAATGTTTACTGAGTTGGGTCTTTTTAAAACACGTTTTAATGCATTACGCCACGTTACACGTTTTCCTTTTAGTCTAATGGTTTTCTATGGGAGGAAAACGCTTAACACGTAATTAAACACATTGCATTCTTATTCTGGACTCATCTCTGTCTGTCAGTGAATATAATGCTTTATTATTCATTTGTTTACTGAGTTTGGTCTTTTAAAAACACTGTTTTAATGCATTAAGCCACATTAAACGTAGAATGTCCCGAATCATTCCAGCTGATTGAAAAGAATCGGCTCAATGGTCACAAAATGGATATCGGAGAAGATACCAATTTAATATAAATAGATGATACTTTCTAAAGTTTATCTCAATATTTGACAGTGGCTGTGAGAATGCACTAAAATAAGAGCACAATTATCATGAAATTGTGTTCGTTACTATAGCAACGGTTTACAGGTTTGTCCTTTCAGAATCATCACTGGCCGATAGAAATAAAAGTTTATCGATTTCTTCACTTTCTAATAACGAGGAGCTATTAGAAAGTGAAGAAATATAATAATATTTTCCTGAAATAAAGGATAGAAAAGGTCTATGTTTTACAATGTAGTAAAGAAAATTCAAAGTTTCATAAAAATTGAATTGGCAGACACATTAGACTATTGCAGTGTCATTTATAAACTGCATGACGGATAATTACTGTATTTCACGGACTAGAAGTCACACTTTTTTTCATAGTTTGGCTGGTCCTGCGACTTATAGTCAGGTGTGACTTATTTATCAAAATTAATTTTGACATGAACCGAGAGAAATGAACCAAGAGAAAACATTACTGTCTACAGCCAAGAGAGGGCGCTCTATGCTGCTCGGTGCTCCTGTAGTCTACACTGAACACATAGAGCGCCCTCTCGCGGCTGTAGACGGTAATGTTTTCTCTTGGTGCTTGGTTCTAAATAAATGTGACTTGTATATGTTTTTTTCCTCGTCATGACGTAATTTTGGACTGATGGGACTTATACCCAGGTGCGACTTATAGTCTGAAAAATACGGTATATGTAACAATAATTGTCTTGTCATGCTATATAAATTAAAACAGTAATGATACACCCCTTTCATTTTCCTTTCTCATACTCTGATTATATGAAATAATCATATTTTCTAAAATTATTTAATTCATAATTCATTCTTCTATCTGAAGACCTGATCGGCTTACTGTGGATAAGTAACCCAATTAACCCTCTGATGGTCTTCGTTTCTGTCCACACTCATGTTTCTTGGGGTCCCAGACCCTAGACAATAACATTTAATTTTTTAACAAGATACTAGTTTTTTTTTTTATGTAATTTTACTCTGTTTGTTAATGTTTTTACTCAACATTTGTGCAGTTTTTGGAGGATTTATGATATCTTTTAATAAATAAATAAATATTTATTTGAATAGGCTTTTTACAAAAAAAAACAGCATTTGATGTAAAATTCACTTTATAAAAGACCCAGATTTCTAACTTTCATTCATGGGGATAGCATGGATAATTTAAAATGATTTAATGTAACATTTATACCCATTTTTTGGAAAATGCAGTTAAAAAAAAAAAAATCACTTTAACCACTAGAGGGCTATAGAGCTCCACTATATGCTATTGGCTATTTGACTACCTGAAATTTATCTTTTCACAAGTTGGATTCAGTTGGATTCATATCTAAATATTATAAAATCCCAATTATAGTTTAGTATTTTTTTTTTTACTGAAAACGTTTTTCAATAATGTAATGTTACATTATGATTAGAATCAAACCTGAACAAAATGTTACGAAAAGAAATGTTGGAGTCTTAAGATTTTATCATTTATTTCAATCATCTGTTTTTAATATAATTCTACAATTTTAATCAACATTTCAGTTACTAACTGTAACAGAACAAAAATGAACAGCAATGAACAGTTATATTACATATGAACACATGCATTGCAGGCAGTAAGCATGGTAAACCGCATGACTTCTGTAGACGGGATTGGAGCAGGTTTGTGTGTGTGTGTGCGTGCTAAATTGTTTTGTCTCATCCTGTCATCTCTCTCGCACTCTCTCTCCCTCTTTGGTGGTTCTGCATTTTGCATGTTTTTTTTTAAATAATTATAAGAGAGCAGTTGTTGTTTTATATCCTCACAAGTGTGTGTGTGTGTGTTTGTATACACATTGTTGGTGTCAGTGTCACCACTTTATATTTGTGTTGGTTCTGCATTTTGGATGATTTTATTTGACAAATGATAAGAGAACAGTTTCTATAGTCTCAAAAATGTGTGTGTGTGTGTGTGTGTGTGTGTGTGTGTGTACGTGTGTTGTGAGCAATATAATTTAGCATTGTGGATGTTTTTTGCATTGGTGGAAGTGTGCCACTTTATTTGTGCCATTTATGTTGATGTGTTCTGCGTTGTTTCTGATTTTGATGATGAATTTAGTCTTATTTTGATTGTCTCCAGAGACCCCGAAGACCACAATTTTTGTCACGCTAACATAAAAACAGATATCATTCCAATTTATTATTATTTTTTTTTTTTTTGTCTTTTGTAGATCTAGAAAGTCTTGAGAGCCATAGAAGGTTTCATACCATTTGGACAAAGGGAAAATTTTTTTTTTTAATTTGAGCAAAAGTCATTTGGGGTCAGAAAAGACCCCAGAAACCATCTGAGGGTTAATTTACTATATTCGTATGTTAGCCTAAATATCATCTTAATTTAACAAAACAATCATTTCAGGGACATGGCGAGTTACAGGCTAAGGTTTTTTTTTTTTTTTCTACTTTTGTACATTATGAAGGCTTTATAAAACTGTACAGCGTTTTTAGCTTTTTAAACAGCATTCTCCGTCCTACACCAACTATGCACAGATTTCCTATAATTTATGTCTGTGAAAGACGATTGAACCAATCAGAGTAGGTGTGGGGCTGGGCTGCATGTGCAACCCTGCCCCAGGTGCAGCCCCGCCTCGATCTGCAGGCAGCAGCCGTGTGCTTCTCCCTCTGTCTGTAATATATCTGCTTGTTTTACACTTGTTGGCCACCAGGTGGTATTGTGAGCAAATGAAGTTTCCAGAAATTAACCCTTTTGTTAACCACTTGGCTGAAAAGCTTAAAGCTTCATGAGGCTTCATCTTCCCATCACTACCTCCGACCATCATGGCCTCCTAACAATCCCCATATCCACTGATTGGCTTCATCCCTCTGTCTCCAATAAGCTGGTGTGTGGTGGGCGTTCTGGCACAATATGGCTGCCGTCGCATCATCCAGGTGGATGCTGCACACTGGTGGTGGATGAGGAGATATCCCGTCAATGTAAAGCGATTTAAGTGCCCAGAAAAGTGCTATATAAATGTAAAGAATTATTATTTTTATTAACACTGATAAAAGCATTTATACCCCACTGTATTAGTATTTAAATAGTATATGATTATGTTGAACTTTATTCTTGAAAATATGGTGCTGTAATAAGCAGTGTGTAAAAACTGTTTCTGCTGCTCATGAAAACGTTTCTAAAACGTCTGTGTATCTTACAAATATTGCATTTAATTCACTTCATCTGTGATAAAGTATGCAAACACTGCGTGAGTGTCACTAACGGGGGCTGAAGATGTCCGCCCCCGACTGCAAGCGGCTACTCTCGCCGTCTGTAGCCATGCTTCAAGTCGAACACACCCAGTATTTAAACTCATCTGTGGAGGAAAACAGGAATGGCAGCTATCAGTAAAACTGCATTAAGTTATAACAGTAACCTACAATTAATGTGTAAAATGAAACTAATGTTTGCAAAATCCTTGCAGAATTTGCAACATGTTTGTCTTTTTTTTTAAGAAGGTCATAATATATAGGCTACAGAGGTGGGTAGTCCAGGGGCCAAAGAGTAAAACTCCTGCCATGTATTTGTTCCTCTCATGAACTCAGCAGCTGATTTCACCAGTTGGTTCCTAGTCATTGCTTCCAAGTCACAAACGAATCTCGAGTCAAATCCCAAATCCTCAAAGGGTTAAAGTTAATGAGATAATTAAGTGACTAATTAAATCATGATTGTGCATTAGTGATGAACATCTGTGAACAATTAACATCCCTGAAGAAAAGAGAAACACAAGAACCACATCTGACTCCAGGCACAGCCTTGGATGAAGGAGTTTTTTCCGAGGAGGAAAAAAAGTTTGCTTCTAAGCAATTGCAATATTGTTTTACAGCAAACATTTGTGCAATGCTGAAATAAACCTTCCTCTAAGATTAACTTATGTTGTTGATGAATGTATGTTCTTGATGATTCATATTCTGGTTCTTGATATCTCTGTGTGTCTAAAGTTTACATTTCCACATGCATTACATATGTTTAAAATTAATTCACTGTAAATATTAGAGTCATACCTTGTTTGTTTGCTGTAGTTTCATATGGATGATTAACCAAAGTGTACAAAAAAGAAAATAGTTATTTCGTATTTAATCAGAATGACTTGTTTCCTCCTCTGGTGAAAACAGCTTCTGAGTTCACGGGTGGAACAAAAATATGGCAGGACTTTTACTTTCTGACCCCTGGAGTATCCACCTCTGATTATTTTCTGTCAAAATCTCAGTTAATTTAGCAGAAACATACTACTCTGTTGATCGATAGGATGCTCAGAGAAGATAGATATTGCTGTATTGCTGTAGATATAGGTATTGCTGCCAAACATGAAACTCAACATCGTGCAGTCAATGATAGATGCAGAATATCACATTTTAGTGATAGTTTGTTTATTTGTGCTTTGTTCCAGGGTGACGTACAGGGCAATGATGCTGATGCCTCGCTGACGGCTTTTGTTGCGATTGCCATGCAAGAGGCCAAAGAGATCTGTTCTAAAGAAGTAGATTTAAATACACCTCTTTTACCATTGTATTTACCAAAAACATTCATTTATAAATTAACAGTTAATTCTTTTTTCTTTTATTGTTGCTTTAAATATCAAAAACACTATAGAGTCTGCATGAAAGTATCAGGAAGGCTGTTTTCTTCTTAGAAGGTCAACTTCCACAACTGACCAATCCTTACGCTGTTGCGATGACATCATATGCCATGGCCAATGAGAACAAACTCGATAAAGACATTTTGATGAAACACTCCACCCAACGTGGAGGTCAGTCAAGTCATTATTAAAAATAGTCGTTTTGTTGTGTAATGTTATTCATTGGTAACAGTAATAGTAATCTAATGAACAGATAGAGAACATAAGCACAAATAGTTCTTATGGGGACCCATATTCAGAATTTGTGCTCTGCATTTATCCCATCCAAGTGCACACACTCACACACGCACGCACCATGAACTCGCACCCAGAGCAGTGGGCAGCCATTTTTACTGAAGCACCCAGGGAGCAACTGGGAGTTCGGTGCTCAAGTCCACCTCTGACATGTGTACTGAAGGTGGAAGAGAGTGCTGTTCATTAACTCCCCACACCTACAATTTCTGATGGCACTGACACCTGAAACCCACGACCTTCAGGATACATGTCTGACTCTCTTAGCATTTGGCCACAACTGCCCCTTTATAATCACGTGTTGTGTTTGAAACAGCCGGTCGGTCCTGGACTGTCCCTGGACAGCATCATCACTCACTAGAGGCCACGGCTTATGCTGTGCTGGCGCTTGTGAAGGACAGAGACTTTGATAAAGCAGGAGAAGCAGTGCACTGGCTGAACAGACAACAGTCTCACTATGGAGGATCTGGCACCACACAGGTTCACTAACACCTCATCATTTGACTGATAGACAGCAGAACAAGTGCAGGACTGACACTACGGGGCAGGATTTAAATACTTTTCTGTCTTTTCTAGGCGACCATCATGGTGTTCCAGGCCGTGGCAGAGTATCGCACGCAGGTGAAGGACCGACAAAACTTCAATATGGAAGTGGAGCTGTCTGTAGAAGGAAGCAGCAAACCTGTCAGATATACTATCAAAAGAGAGAATGCACATCTTACATGGTCACACAATGTGAGGAATAACTCATCTACTAGATTCAAACTGTTTGCTGCTCGTGTCAGTTTTTTTGGATAATGGATACATTTTGTCGTTTGTCATCCATCATTTTTATCTGCCTACATCAATAGTCTCATGTTTGGTCAGTGAAAATCTCAGTGGTATCTTTATTACATCATGAATTTGATTATTCTGATGACTCAAGTACGTCTGCATTCACTCAAAAGGTGGAGATAAACCAGGACTTCACTGTAACTGCTAGAGGAACTGGAACAGCCACTCTCTCAGTGAGTGTTCATGAGCGTTTATACAGTCAACAGCAAGATTAAAGTGTGTAACATCTAAACTGAGACGTTCGGCTGTTTTCAGGTTCTGACGATGTACTACGCCAGACCTGTTGAGAAGAAATCTGACTGTACTTTCTTTGATCTGACTGTTAAAATGGAGAAAGACACTGAAAGTAAGATTGAGTTCATGCCCTTTCTGTGACACTTTCCATACATTCAGAGCTAAAATAAAACCTCCATAACACTTCATTATGTGCTGCTTTTTTATTTTAATTACCTTTTTTTTAAGCAAAACAAGGAGCCATTGCAAGTTACAAGCTCACTATGGATTTCATGTATGTAAACAACAATCCTAAGTCTATAATTATGTCAAGAAACCATTTTATTTTTAATTCATCATTATGTGCTCGTGTTGTTGTTTTTATTTATTTATTTTTTTACCTGAACTTGCTTTTCTCACATTGGCGGTATGTTTGCATCATGAACATGAATACTACACTGTAAAACCCGACAAGTCACGTAACTCAAACCTTTTGAGTAAACACATTGCCTCGGCTTAAACCATGTAAGTTTTAAAATTTTGCAATTAAGTGATTAAGCGATTAACTAAGTGCTGATTGAGCATTAGTGATGAACAGCTGCTGTTAACAAACAGAATCACTGAAGAAAAGAGAAACACATGAACTACAACTGACTTCAGACACAGACTTAAGCCCCTTTCACACTGCCATTCCGGAAAATACACGGGTAATATGTCCCGGCAATATATCCCGGGTCGCTAGAATTTGCCCCTTTCACACTGCCAGTGATAACCCGGAATATGTCAAGTAGGTCAGGGCAAGTAGGCCAGAGTACAGTATGGACAATGGGGTGGGGCAACACGCCCACCTCAGCGGTTATTGGTTTAAGCCTTCACAAAAAATCTAATTGACTTTCACACTTGGAATGAAGGCCTAAATAATTAATGTCCACTAGAGGGGGCGAGAGGATTAAAAAAAAATTAGTCTACCCTTTTTTTGCTTACAGTTATCAGTTTAAGGCGAGACACTGCTGGTGAATAGGATAAAAAATAAAATAAAATAAATAATAGTTATCACCTCACTTACCCAGTTGATTGATTACATTGATTATTGCAAACATTTTTGTATTACAAGTTTTCTAAAATGTTATGTTAAAATATGCAAATGAATCATTATTTACTGAAATATTCGCTAATTTGCATAAATGTCTAGTACAAAAATCTGAACACTGGAAGTCAGTTTCAAATTTTTTATTTATTTATTTTTTGACATATTAGAGTCACATTTTTTTACAGAGGGAATACTGGTTATCTTTTTTTGTCACTCTATAATTCAGAAAATACTTTGAACAGCCAGAAAACTATATATTTTCACAATTTTGGGGGAAATAAAATGTTGTACATAATCAAGGAAACTATATATATGAGCAAATCCCTCTGTAAAAACCTTCAGAATATAGTCAAGAATAAAAATGTAAAGTTTGGTGTGTGTCAGTGCTACTGATGTGGAGATTTATGGCTCAGTGTTGGAGAAAAAATTCATTTTGAGAAAACAGCCTTTAAAAATATGTATTGTAATTGAAATCTATTGACAAACAGATAAAGTGCTATAAAAGAAACACTTAACAGTGTCTTTTGGGTGTTTTCCTTCCACTTTATGAAAAGCCCAAAATCTCAAAATTGACAGGTGCTTGAAAAAACTATGTTTTTGCCTGCAGTGTCTCAACTTAAATGACAAATAAATGAATTGATTGTGTACTGCCATGTATATATCATATATGTGTACAAGAATAAACTTCACACTTCAAGCTGTACAACTACTTAAAACTTTCCATTCTGCATTTTTCAGCCTACATCCAAGTTTAAGTTTTTGTTTATTCACTTAAAGGGTTAGTTCACCCAGATAGCAAATTTATGTAATTAATAACTTACCCTCATGTTGTTTCAAACCAGTAAGACCTCCGTTTATCTTTGGAACACAGTTTAAGATATTTTAGATTTAGTCCAAGAGCTCTCAGTCCCTCCATTGAAACTGTGTGTACGGTCTACTGGACCGGTGAACCGTTTTCTTCAACCAGTTTATTGAATCGAACTGTCCGAAAGAACTACTGGTGATCCGAAAATCGATGCAACCGGTTCTTGACTCGTGAATGAGTCGGTCTATTGTTCGTTATCTGACTCGGCTTGGTGTTCATCTTCAGTTCTCTCTTCATAGCAGTTCAGTCAATGTACTGTTTGAGTAAATGTATTACTCCGGGATATTGGTTTGTTAGAACTTAGAGGGATTGTCAGCCACATTAAAAAAAGTTAACAGCTTAAGTCATTTGTGGATTAATGGGTATTAGAGATGCAAACCGTTTAAAACGATTCAGTTTGATTTGGTGAACTGAATGATTAGTTCGCGAACCGGATATCCAGACTGCTTTGATTTGAACTCTCTCTCACAACAGACACGGAAGAGTAGACAATGCTGAATAAAGTCATAGTTTTTGCTATTTTTGGACCAAAATGTATTTCTGAAGTTTCAAACAATTCCAACGGACCCTCTGATGTCACATGGACTACTTTGATGATGTTTTTCTTACCTTTCTGGACATGGACAGTATACCGTACACACAGCTTCAATGGAGGGACTGAGAGCTCTCGGACTAAATCTAAAATACCTTAAACTGTGTTCCGAAGATAAATGGAGGTATTACGGGTTTGAAAAAACATGAGGGTAAGTTATTAATGACATAAATTTGCTATCTGGGTGTACTAACCCTTTAATGTTTGTCAATCTGGAACTTTTATTTTTTATGAGCTCTATATTTTAAGATGTACTAGGTGTTGATAAATCACATGCAATGAATGTTAACAGTAGCTGTAAATCACTTATCACTCAGTTAATAAGTTAATTACTTAACTGCAATGTATATCTTCTTTAGGGAACTAAACTGAATTATGTTCAGAGTACTCACAACTATTAGTTTTAAAACTTAAATGGTTGGCAATCTGTTTACTCAAACGGTTTGAGTTAAGTTACTCGTCGGGTTTTACAGTGTGAAAGTTGGTTACCATGTGACTACATAATGACTACAAAAGAGACTTCATTTTGAGTGTGTTCTGATGCAGATGTAACTTACTTTACAAAGACAGTTTATTCAGAAACGAGCAGCTCTGTGTTACTACAATATAATAATTCTGAAGTCAAACAGACTCAGGTTTACACCAAAAGCCCTGTGAAAAACGCTTTAAACACAGAGAAGATGGAGCAAAACTACAAAACCTGTTATTAAAATCTGCTCTTGATCTCCATCTTCACAGCTACAAAAGTAATAAAACCGATGCCACCATGACTATTCTGGACATTGGTTTACCGACTGGATTTGAAGTTGAAGAACATGATCTTGAACAGGTATTGTGATGATAAACTGATGCAATGATGTTTCTGTATATAGAAGAGAAAACTAGCACTCATCTGCAGACAGGACTTAGGGCATCTTGATCATGTCATGTATTGAGGTTTTTGTCTTCTTATTTTCTTGTCCTCAGTTGTCTTCAGGGAAGGAGAGATACATTCAGAAATTTGAAATGAATAAAGTTCTGTCAGAGCGAGGATCCCTCATCCTCTACTTAGATAAGGTAGTAGCAAACTGTTGTCTGATGATTTCGTAAACAGAGTCAATCTTGTTTTCTTTTGATCAGGAAACATGTGCTGTTGTTTTATATTTCTATGAAATATTGTTGAGTTCTTCATTCTGATTGGCTGACGAAGTGCTTCATTAATATCCAGTATCTGCACATCCATAAAGTTCCATGTCACTGCATGTTCACCTTTAAGTACATTATGGACAACATAGTGTCATATTTCACATAATATTGTAAGCACTACATATATATATATATATATATATATATATATATATATATATATATATATATATATATATATATATATATACACACTCACCTAAAGGATTATTAGGAACACCATGCTAATACTGTGTTTGACCCCCTTTCGCCTTTTCTACGTGGCATTGATTAAACAAGGTGCTGAAAACATTCTTTAGAAATGTTGGCCCATATTGATAGGATAGCATCTTGCAGTTGATGGAGATTTGTGGGATGCACATCCAGGGCACGAAGCTCCCATTCCACCACATCCCAAATATGCTCTATTGTGTTGAGATCTGGTGACTGTGGGGGCCATTTTAGTACAGTGAACTCATTGTCATGTTCAAGAAACCAATCTGAAATGATTTGAGCTTTTTGACATGGTGCATTATCCTGCTGGAAGTAGCCATCAGAGGATGGGTACATGGTGGTCATAAAGGGATGGACATGGTCAGAAACAATGCTCAGGTAGACCATGGCATTTAAACGATGCCCAATTGGCACTAAGGCGCCTAAAGTGTGCCAAGAAAACATCCCCACACCATTACACCACCACCAGCAGCCTGCACAGTGGTAACAAGGCATGATGGATCCATGTTCTCATTCTGTTTACACCAAATTCTGACTCTAGCATCTGAATGTCTCAACAGAAATCAAGATTTTTCCAGTCTTCAATTGTCCAATTTTGGTGAGCTCGTGCAAATTGTAGCCTCTTTTTCCTATTTGTAGTGGAGATGAGTGGTACCCGGTGGGGTCTTCTGCTGTTGTAGCCCATCCGCCTCAAGGTTGTGCATGTTGTGGCTTCACAAATGCTTTGCTGCATTCCTCGGTTGTAACGAATGGTTATTTCAGTCAAAGTTGCTCTTCTATCAGCTTGAATCAGTCGGCCCATTCTCCTCTGACCTCTAGCATCAGCAAGGCATTTTCTCCCACAGGACTGCCACATACTGGATGTTTTTCCCGCTTCACACCATTTTTTGTAAACCCTAGTAATTGTTGTGCATGAAAATCCCAGTAACTGAGCAGATTGTGAAATACTCAGACCGGCTCGTCTGGCACCAACAACCATGCCTAGGGGTGTAACGGTTCACAAAATTCACGGTTCGGTTCGATACGATACACTGATGTCACGGTTCGGTTCGGTTCGGTTCGATACGTTTTAGATACAGCAAAATGTAAAAACATCTCAACTTTTCAGAATGCCGCAAGCGCACCGCGGGTCATGTGACAAGAACCAACCAATCAGCTTCATCCTTTCCCGTAACAAGGTTGAGAGCTCAGCCAAGATGAAGGAACAGCTGATCATAGTTGTATATGGATTGCAATTTTGAAATAAATTTAGTAGCAGAGCTACTGCAAGCGATTTTTAGAGCTGCAAATCCATTTATCCTTCGCTGAAATTTCCGCGTCTCATGGAGAGAGCACGTCATTGTTGCTTAGCAAAGACAGACGCCTCATGAGCGCTTCTGCCCGAGCGCTTTGGAAAGGAGGAGAAAGACATGCTTAGCGTTTTCCACGCGTTTTTAGGAGCGATATGTGAACGGCCCCTAAAGCGCTCGCTCACTCAGCACGCGCTGAAGGCTCGTTGCAAAATGTCTAATGCATTTAACAGACCAGAAATATAAGATCCTAAAATAACCAACAGGTCTGGTGTTTGGGTTGGATTCCCTGTAAGCTATAGTGTCTAAATGCTGCAGGGATAGTTTGCTGCGTGCATGTTTCTCCTTTTTTTCGTCTTTTCCCAGATAGTACTGACGCATATATCCCAGATATTCCCGCTGGTGTATTTTTTTTTTTTTTTTTTTTTTTGTATTCCCGCTGGTGTACCCTGTCATGTTGCAGATGCGACATACCGTTGTTTTTTTATCCACCACTCTCTTGCCATCACCATTATAGCTTAAAGGGAATCCAAAGTGCACCCAAACACCAGACCTGTTGGTTATTGGGGGTCCTTCTCATTTCTAGTCTGTTAAACGCATTGGCTATTTTGCAACGAGCCTTCAGCGCGTACTGAGTGAGCGAGCGCCTGCTGAGTAGCCTAACATAAACATATAAGATGGTGTTTTTTTCTTCTTCGGGAGTGTCAGGGGCGTTGCCTGTTACGTTGTTTGGGTTATTGGGCTACCTTGTTGAACGCATATCATTATATTTCTATCTCTCTCTTTTTTTTTTTTTTTTTTCCAAATATAATTAATTACTCCAACGAACCGTTCGGTATACATAATGCGTACCGCGTACCGAACCGAAAGCGTCGTACCGAACGGTTCAATACGAATACGCGTATCGTTACACCCCTAACCATGCCACGTTCAAAATTGCTTAAATCACCTTTCTTTCCCATTCTGGCATTCAGTTTGGAGTTCAGGAGATTGTCTTGACCAGGACCACACCCCTAAATGCATTGAAGCAACTGCCATGTGATTAGATAATTGCATTCATTAGAAATTGAACAGGTGTTCCTAATAATCCTTTAGGTGAGGGTATATATGTATTATTATTTGTGGCTTGTGTAAATATTAAGATGGGCAGTTTCCAGTGTAAAATATGACAGTCAATCATAATTTTGCATTGGTTTCTGTATTATTAGGTTTCTCATAAAGAGGTGGAAGTAATTTCCTTCAGAATGCACCAGCTGTATAATGTGGGTCTGCTACAACCTGCTGCAGTCACAATATATGAATATTACTCACCAGGTGAGCTGCAAACACACTTGCCCATCTTTTCACATGAACACTTGAAATATATAATTTAAAGTGATTTACAAATGAAAATAATACACTGACGTAAGTGGAGGGCAAGGAATAAATCAATACACGTTGCTCTGGTATAGCAGATCTCTACAGCACAAGAGCAGATTGTTTTTAAAGTGCAGAACGTTGGTTGGTCAAATGCTCTGGTTTAAGGCTGAAGGTGTGTGTGACATGCTGCTGTGTTTGGGATTTTCTGGAAAGATATCACAGAAATAGAAGGCTGTTGTAGTCATTTTTAATTAAATGCATGTGTGTTTCAGATGCACGCTGTACAAAGTTCTACCATTCTGACAGGACAGATGCTGCGATATACAAACTGTGTAAAGGAGACCTGTGCTACTGTGCAGAAGGTATTATTCAATTCAATTCAAGTTTATTTGAATAGCGCTTTTTACAATACAAATCATTACAAAACAACTTTACAGAAAATTACGTTTCTACAATATTTAGTAGTAGCTTATAAGTGGTGACTGTCAGTTTGTGCACGTATGACAGGATTTTCCAGAAAAATTAATACAAGACGTAGTCAGCCAGACGATGAATATTATTAACAGCAATTATTATATGATGCAGTCACACTTGCAGCAATATTTGTTAGTTCTGTTTGTTGATTCAGGGTTAGCATCCACTGGGGTCCTCTGAGGGGTCGGCATCATCTCTTCTCAGGTGTTCTGGATCCAGACTGGAGCTTGTGTAAATCCCGTGGCAAAAAATAGAAACAAATAGAGACATCATTAGCTTAGCTGCTGTTCCAACAAAGTAAAATTAATTAGTTTAACCCAAGCTAAAGAATAATGATGCGCATTTGATCAGATGCAACTACACTCACAGTTTAAGAGATACATTATTTGAACCCCGAACATTATCAGGAAGGCTACTCCAGAGTTTGGAGGCCAAATGTGAAAAAGCTCTACCTCCTTTAGTGGACTTTGCTATCCTAGGAATTACCAAAAGTCAGAGGTGGAGAGTCCAGGGGTCAGAAAGTAAAAGTCCTGCCACATTTTTGCTCCACCCATGAACTCAGCAGCTGATTTCACCAGAGGAGGAAACAAGTCATTCCTTCCAAGTCACAAACTAGTCTCAACTCAAATCCCAAGTCCTCAAAGAGTTAAAGTCAATGAGATAATTAAGAGACTAATTAAATGATGATTGTGCATTGGTGATGAACACCTGCTGTTATTGTGCGTTACAGAGGATCAGATGCTGATGTTTTATTGGTTAAAATTATGCCACCATCATTGAGATCAGTGTTTGCTTCAGTTGGGCTCTTGACCTTTGGTTTCTTATGTTAGATATTTCTCTGTAAAAGTACATGTGCTGTTATAAAACAGTGCGATCTGTGCTTTGCAGAAAACCGTTACTAGCTCCTTTTACATGATGAAGTAATTATTAGGCATCAGCCTGTTTATTTCCAAAACAATTTTATGTATTTATTATTAACAAATGTTCAGTTTTTAAATAACCTACCTTGTGGAACTGTTGGTTTAATCACTATAATGAATACATTTCCTAATGTATGTAATAAATATAAATTTTTTCGAAATCTTTTCCTAATAAGACGCACAGACATCATGACCCAGCATATGAATCTCAACAATGGTGACAATCAACAAAACACTTCAAGTTGAAGTGCATGCTGGGTAACACCATAGTAAAAACTCTGATTATGCACTGTGAATAATTATTGTAACCACTGTTGAGGATCATATGATAAGTGCTCATGTCTAAAATCCCGAGCCTGTACAATTTTTTCCCCCAATATTTAAGCATTACAATAATATTTGTTTAATAGGACTTTTTTGTAGTTCAGTAGTTGCTGAACATAATTTAACAAACCAAAGAGAGACACCTTCATGAAGTTAATTAAAATGTTTTAGATAAAAAGGGCAATTAAATTTTCTACTTCAAGCTTTTAATTCAGCAATGTGTTAATGTTTATTACGTAACACAACAGCAAGTGTTTAAAAGCAAATTACTTTGAATTATTAAAAGGGTCAAGAGCCCAACTAAAGCAAACACTGATCTCCATGATGGTGGATTCACCACGATTATGGTGACAAAGTTTTTTTTTTTTTTTTTTTTTTTTTTCTTCCAGTTGATTTCATCCAAGGCTGTGCTTAAAGTCAATTGTAGTTCTTGTGTTTCTCTTTTCTTCAGTGTGTTAACAGCAGGTGTTCATCTCTAATGCAGAATTATCATTTAATTAGTCACTTAATTATCTCATTGACTTTAACTCTTTGAGGACTTGGGATTTGACTCAAGACTTGTTTGTGACTTGAAAGGAATGACTTGATTCCTCCTCTGGTGAAATCAGCTGCTGGGTTCATGGGTGGAACAAAAATATGGCAGGACTTTTACTTTCTGACCCCTGGACTCTCCACCTCTGCCAAAAGTCCAGCGTTTTGTGACCTTAGGGTGCGTAATGGATTGTAACGTGGTAGAAGGCTAGTTAGGTATGCAGGAGCTAAACCATTTAGGGCCTTATAGGTAAGTAATGATAGTTTGTAACTGATATGGAACTTAATAGGTAGCCATTGCAGAGACTGTAAAATTGGGGTAATATGATCATATTTTCTTGACCTCGTAAGGACTCTAGCTGCTGCATTTTGGACTACCTGTAGCTTGTTTATTGAAGATGCAGGACACCCACCTAGAAGTGCATTACAATAGTCCAGTCTAGAGGTCATGAATGCATGAACTAGCTTTTCTGCATCAGAAACAGATAACATGTGTGACGAGCACTCCCAGAGGAATCAGCGTCGCCCTGGAAACCAAAGCAAAACACCTGCACGTCCTCGTCACCGGCTGATCGGTCACAGCTGCTCCCCATCAGCCAGCACATTTAAAAGGAGCACATGTTACACTCAGAAGAGGTTCTCGAACCGAATGCAACGCTGGTCTAACCCCTCTCTTCTATCTTCACAGAAAGCAGCAAGTGACCGACAGCCCACACACTTAGGAGCATGTCAGGGCACCCACTTTCCCCTTGATTGGCACCGAAGAGCACGGAGAGCACACGGGAAGCACCAAACAGCTGAAAGCGGATCAGGACACTTCACCAGGCACCCTTCACTTTTCAATAAATCCACCCTCCGGGGCTTTTGATTTCACGTACCTCTTGTCGAGTGATTCTTCACCCCGTGACACATGTTTAGCAGCTTGGCAATGTTTCTAAGATGGAAGAATGCAGTTTTTGTAAGATGGGAAATATGATTTTCAAAAGACAAGTTGCTGTCTAATATAACACAGAGATTTTTGACTGTAGAGGAAGTAACAGTACATCTGTCTAGTTGCAAATTGTAATCTACAAGATTCTGTGTACAGTTTTTTTGGTCCAATAATTAATATCTCTGTCTTATCTGAATTTAATATGAGAAAATTATTGGTCATCCAATCTTTTTACATTTTTAACACACTCTGTTAGCTTAGATAATTTATAAGTTGAATCTTGTCTCGTTGAGATATATAGCTGAGGATCTTCAGCATAACAGTGGAAGCTAATTCCGTATTTTCTAATAATATTACTAAGGGGCAACATGTATATTGAAAATAGAAGGGGACCTAGGACGGATCCTTGTGGCACTCCATATTTTACTGGTGATAAATGAGATGCCTCCCCATTTAAATAAACAAAATGGTAGCGATCGGACAGGTAGGATCTAAACCATCTTAAAGCCGGCCCTTGAATAGCTGTATAGTTTTGTAATCGATCTATGAGTATGTCATGATCTATGGTGTCGAACGCAGCACTAAGATCAATTAAAACTAGCAATGACATATATAATACATATATGTATGTATGTATTACAATTATTTAAAAAAAAATTATTCACCAGGCATTTTTATAAAAACCCATTTAGAAACAAGGAGCATCACAAAGAATTCATCATAAGATCACCAATCATCAATTAAAAAGTTAAAATGGTCTTTTACTTTATTTCTCATCAAATGTATGCACATCTAGAGATGTGTAAAAATGTATATTTGTATTTTTTTGTATTTTTTATTTACTTTTTATGAATTGAGGAAAATGTGTTGTTGGTCTGTTATGAATGTGACCATTAATATCAGAAAATTCACATCTCATAACACAGAGAACTGCAGTTACCAGAAGAAAAATCAGGTCAAAGAAGAGGAGCGTTTCAAAACAGCCTGTTAAGCTGGCATGGATTATGGTAAACACACGTTCTCCTTTCTCAGACATTGAGATCCAGTCTCACAGCTCTGATATAACACCAATATAACACGACTGTTTGACAGTTTATAATGTCACAGTGGTGGGGATGGATCTGAAACAGGACTCCGACATCTACAATATGAAGGTGGAGCTGCCCTGACAGCAAGCAGTTTCGGTCCAGATTCGGCCCACATCTGGTCCGCATGGATTTCATGCGGGCCAGATGTGGGCCGGATCTGGGCCAACACTATGTTGCTGTCTGGGTGGTGCTGAAAGAAGGTACAGTTTACTATTCACTTGTGTTCTACAAGTGCAATAAATAAGTGCTAGGCGATATCAAAGACTACAGAATACCCAAAACATGTCACTCATGTAGTTTTGCTCAATATGTCCGCTCAATCGCAGGAAGCCCCGCGGTCCGTGTACTTTTGCGTCCATTCATTTTTCATTTTTTTAACCCAGAAATTAAATATAGAAAATGCGGTTTCTTCTTTAATGGTTCCAACAAAGATGAAAAGAATAAGCAGATAGAAATTAATTTTAAAAATCTTAAAAATTAAATAAAACTTATTTTTTTTTTATGTGTATATAAATGCTTAATTTAGTTTCCACCTTTTTTAGCGGCTCTATACAGATGCTAGCCCCCTTTCATGCTACTGGAATGGTTCCAATAATCTATGAAAACTTTTAGCTTTGATATTTGTATGACTTTAAAGTGCCCCTATTATGTTATTTCTAAGGTTCCTATTATTGTTTTGGGAGTCTTCCACAATAAGTTTACAGGCATGCAAGGTGAAACAACCCTTTCGTTTTCTCAAAATATGCATTTAATATCACCTCATTTTCCAACAATTTTTCACGATGTGAACACACCCCTGGAGCAGTGGGCAGCCATTTATGCCACGGCACCCAGGGAGCAGTTGGGGGTTCGGTGCCTTGCTCAGGAGCACCTCAGTCGTGTTATTGCCAGCCTGAGACTCAAACCCACAACCTTAGGGTTAGGAGTCAAACTTTCTAACCACTTTGCCACAACTTCCCCCTAACACTCATACCTTATTACTATAAACTATGATAAAAGTTAATCAGCATTCATTGATTAATGCTGTAGCTGTAATGCTGTAATGGTGTAGCAAAAAAAAAAAACTGCAAATGATGTGCTAGTGCTACCATCTGTTAAAGTGCAACACAGCAACCGGTGGGAAGAATGAGTCTAGAGCCCTGGAGCCTAAATGTGGAATTATGCAAATGCCATCAGTGAACAGGGCAAAATATGTAAAAATGTAGAAGGCATGTGTAGCCTATACGTGAATTGAGTGACCATGCATGGTCCTCTCCAATAACTTACCCATATAGCACACAAAGTTATGACAAAATTATATCCCAATATATAATTTCATGATGATAGATTTCCCAGGATTCTGCAATGTCTATTTTTTTTTTCAATAATATTTGTGTTAAGTCTCTGCATTGTTCCAAAGACAGAATCAGAATCAAAATCAGAAAGAGCTTTATTGCCAAGTATGCTTGCGCATACAAGGAATTTGTTTTAGTGACATAAGCTTCCAGTACACAGAGACACCAACACACAGACAAATAAATAAGTGCATAAACAATTGTGCTATAAATGATAATGAAATAGGATTGAATAAGATGCAGGGATGTACTAGGATGGAGGGGTGACAAATAAATATAAGGATATTGCACTTTTTTTGCATAAGCATAAGTGGGGAACATTTAACTGTTCATGAGGTAAATTGCCTGGGGGAAGAACCAGACAGTTATAGAAGTAAACAGTACAGACTCAATGACGGCTGAGTAGAACTGTTTCAGCAGCTCCTGTGGCAGGTTAAACTTCCTCAGCTGGCGAAGGAAGTACAACCTTTGTTGGGCCTTTTTCACAATGGAGTCAATGTGATTGTCCCACTTCAGGTCCTAAGAGATGGTGGTTCCCAGGAATCTGAATGACTCCACTGCAGTCACAGTGCTGTTCATGATGGTGAGTGGGGAAAGTGCAGGGGGGTTTCTCCTAAAGTCCACGATCATCTCCACTGTTTTGAGCGTGTTCAGCTCCAGGTTGTTAAAACTGCACCAGACAGCCAGCTGCTCAACCTCTTGTCTGTAAGCAGACTCATCACTGTCCTGGATGAGGCCAATGACTGTAGTGTCATCTGCAAACTTCAGGAGCTTGACAGAAGGGTCTTTAGAGGTGCAGTCGTTGGATTAAAGGGAGAAGAGCAGAGGGGAGAGAACACATCCCTGAGGGGCGCCAGTGTTGGTGGTGCAGCTGTTTGACATGAATTTCTAGTCTCACTAACTGTTGCCTATCTGTCAGAAAGCTGGTGATCCACTGACAGATAGAGCTAGGAACAGAGAGCTGGGTCAGTTTGGTCTGGAGGGTTGTTGGAATGATGGTGTTGAAAGCCGAACTAAAGTCCACAAACAGGATCCTCACATAAGTCCCTATTTTGTCCAGATGTTGCAGCATGAAGTGCAATCCCATGTTGATTGCATCATCCACGGACCTGTTTCTTTGGAATGGGGATTATGGTGGAGCGTTTGAAGCAGAAAGGCACTTCACACAACTCCAGGGATCTGTTGAAGATCTGTGAAAAGATGGGGGCCAGCTGGTCTGCACAGATTTTCAGACAGGCTGGTGTAACGCCATCTGGACCTGGTGCTTTTCTTCTTTTGTTCTTCTTGAAGACCTGGCGCACATCATCTTCACAGATTTGAAGAGCAGGAGGTGTGGAGAGGGGGATTGCAGGAGGTGTTAATGGTTGTGTAGGGAGATGGTCAGAATGGGTGTTGGGGGTTTCAAATCTACAATAAAACTCATTCAGGTCGTTAGCAAGTCGTTGATTAGCCTCAGTGCAAGGGGATGGTGTCTTGTAGTTTGTGATGGCCTTCAGTCCTCTCCAAACTGAAGTTGAGTCATTGGAAGTAAACTGGTCTTCCAACTTTTTAGCGTAGGTCATTTTAGCCACTCTGATCTCTTTGTTCAGTGTGTTCCTGGACTGATTGTACAAGACTCTGTCCCCATTGCTGTAGGCATCCTATTTGGCCTGACAAAGATGACTGAGTTTTACTGTAAACCATGGCTTATCATTGCTGAATGTTAAATAAGTCCTGGTAGGAATGCATACATCCTCACAGAAACTAATATAGGATGTTACAGTCTCTGTGAGTTCGTCCAGATCGGTGGTAGCAGCTTCAAAAACACTCCAAACAGTGATGTCAAAAAAAGATTGTAAATCCTGCTCTGTTTCGCTGGTCCATCTCTTCACAGTCCTTACTACAGGTTTAGCAGATTTACGTTTCTGCTTGTAGGACGGTATAAGATGAACCAGACAGTGATCAGAACGTCCCAAAGCTGCTCGTGGAACAGAGTGATGTGCATCCTTTATTGTGGTGTAACAGTGATCCAATATATTACTGTCTCTGGTGGGACATGTAACATGCTGTCTGTATTTTGGTAGTTCACAGGAAAGATTGGCTTTATTAAAGTCCCCAAGAATGATTAAAACAGAGTCTGGGTGTTGTTGTTCTGTCTCTGTGATCTGATCAGCGAGTTTCTGTAAAGCCAGGCTTACTTGTGCTTACTAACCAGAATGAACGAGTGAAACTCCCGCGGTGAATAGAACGGCTTGCAGTTGACAAACTGCATTTCTAGATCAGGACAGCACATCTTCTTTAACACCGTTACATCTCTACCCCACCGTTCATTGATTATAAAAGCATGTCCCGTCGCCGCGCGATTTCCCCGTTGATTCTGATTAGCGATCCGCTCTGAACAGCTGAAAGCCCGGCAGATGGAGCGCGCTGTCCGGTATGGCGTCATTCAGCCAGGTTTCCGTGAAACACAGAGCAGCAGAGTGTGAGAAATCCTTATTTGTCAGAGAGAGCAGAAGGAGTTCGTCCATTTTGTTGGGTAGAGAGCGGAGATTTGCCAGATGGATGTTAGGCAACGGCGTTCGAAATCCGCACTTCCTGAGTCTGACGAGCGCTCCCGCTCGCTTCCCCCATCTGCACGTCCTGAAGCGTTTGATCAGCGCCGCCGCTCCTCCGATAACAACGTTCAGTAAAATGTCTGAATAATTTAAATCCGGTAAAAGATCTTGTGGTGTGTTCTGCCAAATGTTCAGCAGTTAATCCCTGGTGAAACTGATCGCGTTTGTTAAACAAAAAACAGGAAAAAACGAACAAAAACAGTACAAACACTGGAGAGCCAAGCACTGAAGCAGCCATGCGCGGCGCCATTGAGTACATGATCAGACGGCTCTAAAGACGGCTCTAATTCTAAACAGAACGTCCAGGAGAAGGGTCGGTCCATGGTCCGTGTACAATCAGGGTATCTTCCGTCCATTCCAAATCCGTTTCAAATTAAAAAACAGAAAACGAAAAACTCAAGAGGATTCAAGTGAGAGAACATGAATTAAATAACCAGAAATGGAAAAATGGCTCGTTTATTCGTTATTCCATCTAGGTAAACAAACGGAAAATGAGTTTTTGACTTGATTTCTCATTTTGTCGTTTTGGGTTTAAAAAACGGCTTATGGCTTCAATATTTCATTCGAACTTGTGGGCGGAGCTGAAACGCTCCTTTCATCTGATTGGTCGAATCGCTCCGCCTTCAACTCGATCTTACATTCTTTCAGAATAAGAGTCTTATAAGAGTAGTGTCTGAAACCACCGCTCACTGTTAATTAACATAATATTTGAGTCAGATGTTGCTGCGCACATAATTCGTGCTGCTGTGACTTGCAAGTCACGCCTTTAAATTATTTCTAGGTTATAGTATTGTATGAATATTGTCCCACTGTAAATGCAGTGCAAATAGTTTTGTCTCCTTGGATAAAAGTGAAGAGGAAATAAAAATCAATAATAGACTGAACAGTTCCATGATAATATGTCTGTAACATTTACCACTCTCATCTTTTAAGTCAAAAGGCACTAGGTAGGTGTGTGTGACATTAATAATTAATTGGGAAAATTACTATAGTTAAATTTATGAAATAAATTAGTAATATTTGTTTTTTTACATACTAATTTGAATGGTTTTTCTTTTAGTCTTCTTTGTTGGCCTTGAGAAAGCCAACATATATTTGAACATTATTATCATTTATTATGAGAGTAATTGACAGGACTAAAATTTTAATGTTTCACCAAATTTCCTTCTCAAAAAATCCTAGTGACTTTCATTATCTGAGCAATGAAGGTCTCACACTTAAGGTCCACTAGAGGGGGAGACAGGATTCCTATTTACGTAAAATGGCAAATAAATACATTAATTTCATGTGTACTACCATGAATATGCCATATCTGTGTACAAGAATAAACTTCACACTTCAAGCTGTACTTTAAAACTTCCCATTCTGGCTTTTTCAACCTACCTTCAAATGTATTTTAATATATTTTTTATTCACACTGGTTTATGCATTTAATGTTTGTCCATCTAGAACTTTTATTTTTCATGAGCTGTACATTTTAAGATGTACTCAGTGTTGATAAATCACATGCACTGAATGTAAATGCTAATGTCAGGACTCTCAGTCCTCCTCTTGGATGGCCAGTGTCCTGCAAAGTTTAGCTACCCCAAATAAACACACCTAAGCTAAGCAAAGTCTTCAGGATCAGTAGCAATGTCCAAGTAAGTGTGTTGGAACTGAACTGAACTCTGCAGAACATGGTTCTCCCGGTTCAGGACTGGGTTTTAAATCTATAAATGAATTTGTACAGTTGGGTGTCTGCATGCAGAGGTGTACTTCAGTAAGTACAATGTAAACTGTAATCTATAAAGACAAATCTTCAGATAAGCATTAAGGCCACTGCCTTGAGGTCTCCATCCATTGGTCAAAACAGACCTCGCACCCCACCACACTCCTGCTAGCTGTCAACATTAATTGCGGCTGGTGCCAAATAAAAATTATTATGTATCCCTTGTGCATTGTTCAAATTCACTACCCTTTCGTTATGTTCGGGATGAAAACATTCACTCAATTAAACTGCTATAAGCATTAGATAAAAAATTTTTCCCCTAATTTATTGTTGGTGGATGTTTTTTTTTCACTGACTTCCATTATAATTACATTTTTGATTGCAAAGTCATGAAACATAATCATGCATTCTTGATTGTTTGTGGTTTTCCCTGTTGGGAAGAGGTAAAATTTGTAATTTTTTTAACAGTTGATCACTAGGTGGGACCATCAACCCTTTAGATAGGCCTGTGCAAAAAAAAGCTTAGTTTCTGACTTGTATATAGAGTTATGTGGAGTATAACAGCAAATTATATTGTGTGTATGTGTGTAGGAGAGAGAGAGAGAGAGAGAGAGAATTTTGCGCACTTACCTTGATGTATTTGAGAAAATCTAAATGTACACCTCAGCTCTCAGAACTACATGGAGTAAACAAAAGTGTATTTATGCACCTGCTGCCTTTTAATGGTGGTGATAAGTATAGACTAAACAAAAACAGTACATGGATTTAAACACTTGCATGCCATGCTTCTGGTCATTTGATGGTGAGAAGAGCAGCAAGCAATACGAGAAAGGGCTTGACTTGAACCAGAGTTTTAGAAATGATTATGCAGCTTAACCCCTCCAGCGAGTTGCTGCTTATTTGAAGTTGGTATTGCATTTTGGTCCATAATCAATTATGTTCAAAGTAGTTTTTTTATAAGATTTAAAGGTTTTAAACTGGCTTCACCATCAAGAAAAGACAAGTATTTCACATATAGGCCCTCCGTTCTTTTCACCATCAAAAGTCAGCAGGTGCATAAACACACTTCTTTTTTTTATTGTTTTGTCCATGTAGTTCTGAGAGTATGAGGTGCATATTTGGATTTTTTCAGATACATCAAGGTAAGTAAACAAAGGTCTCTCCCACACTCTCTCTCTCTCTCTCTCAAACACACACACACACACACACAGACACACACACTATAATTTGCTGTTAAACTCCATATAACTCTATATACAGGCCAGAAACTAAGCCTTTTTTTGTACAGGCCTAAAGGGTTAATGGTCCCACCTAGTGATCAACTGTAAAAATAACAAATGTTACCTCTTCCCAACAGGGAAAACCACCAACAATCAAGAGTGCATGATTATATGGTGTCATGGCTTTGCAATCAAAAAATGTCGTTATAATGGAAGTCAATGGGACAAAAACAGCCACCAACAATAAATGAGGGAGAAAAAATTAAAATCTAATGCTGCACAAAACTAACAATACATCAAAGCTAATCTACAGTTATTAATCTTTGACATGCCCAAGACTAAAAAAAATATAAAAGAAGGTAAAAAAAAATATCCAGTCCACAATTACTTTTTATATTGAAAATATGTCATTTTGTGTGTGTTTTTTCTTCCCAAATCAGTGACATAATTTATGAACTTGGTAATTAAAGAGTTAAAATCTTTGATTTTTTTTTTTTTAAACATTTGGTAGTTTGATCAGGACTGAGGGTGATTAATAGATTTATGCAAAACAAAAAAAAAATCTTTATCTGAGACATTTTTACAGCATTTTAATTTAGTGGGTGTTTTCATCCCAAACATAACAAAAGGGTAGTGAATTTACCCACAGTATACTGTTGAGTTTTTGAAATATTTCAAGCATTTTCCCAAAATAAGTGTCAAAATAAGATTTGTCACCAATCATTCCATTAGCTGAAACACAGAGAAAGTTGTGGCCAAAATAAGACTCAACTTTACCCCCTAGTGGACGAAAACGTCCCCAACAACGCATATGGGGTATTATGTAACAGCAAGTCATTTGTGCAAGTACATTTGACTTGCAGTTTTTCCAAAACTTAATCATTTTTATTTGGTACCAGCTGCAGTAGTTAATGTTGTTTTATATTATACAGTTATCATTGAGCTAAGGTCCCCCTACCACACCATCTATCATTGAAGAACCTGTGTTACACAGATATGGCATATTCATGGTAGTACACATGAAATTAATGTATTTATCTGTCATTTAAACTTACATAAACAGAAATCCTGTCTCCCCCTCTAGTGGACCTTAAGTGTAAGACCTTCATCGCTCAGATAACGAAAGTCACTAGGATTTTTTGAGAAGGAAAAAGTCTGACCAGTTACAGCAACGAGTCAAACGAGTCTGAAGATCTGAGCTGAATTTGGTGAAACAATAAAATTTTAGTCGTTGTCAAGGCCAACAAAGAAGACTAAAAGAGAAACATCATTCAATTTTGTCTGTAATAAAACTAATAATTCTAATTTATTTAATAAATTTAACTATATTAATTTCCACAATTAATTATTAATGTCACACACACCTACCTAGTGCCATTAGACTTAAAAGATGAGAGTGGTAAATGTTACAGACATATTATCATGGAAATGTTCAGTCTATTATTGATTTTTATTTCCACTTCACTTTTATCCAAGGAGACAGAACTATTTGCACTGTATTTACAGTGGGACAATATTCATACAATACTATAACCTAGAAATAATTTAAAGGGTGACTTGCAAGTCACAGCAGCACGAATTATGTGCGCAGCAACATCTGACTCAAATATTATGTTAATTAACAGTGAGCGGTGGTTTCAGACACTACTCTTATAAGACTCATATTCTGAAAGAATGTAAGATCGAGTTGAAGGCGGAGCAGCAAGCAATACGAGAAAGGGCTTGACTTGAACCAGAGTTTTAGAAATGATTATGCAGCTTGACCCCTCCAGCGAGTTGCTGCTTATTTGAAGTTGGTATTGCATTTTGGTCCATAATCAATTATGTTCAAAGTAGTTTTTTTTAAGATTAAGAAGTAGTTAAGATTTAAAGGTTTTAAACTGGCTTCACCATCAAGAAAAGACAAGTATTTCACACATAGGCCCTCCGTTCTTTTCACCATCAAAAGTCAGCAGGTGCATAAACACACTTCTTTTTTTTTATTGTTTAGTCCATGTAGTTCTGAGAGTATGAGGTGCATATTTGGATTTTTTCAGATACATCAAGGTAAGTAAACAAAGGTCTCTCCCACACTCTCTCTCTCTCTCTCTCTCTCTCTCTCTCTCAAACACACACACACACACACACTATAATTTGCTGTTAAACTCCATATAACTCTATATACAGGCCAGAAACTAAGCCTTTTTTTGCACAGGCCTAAAGGGTTAATGGTCCCACCTAGTGATCAACTGTAAAAATAACAAATGTTACCTCTTCCCAACAGGGAAAACCACCAACAATCAAGAGTGCATGATTATATGGTGTCATGGCTTTGCAATCAAAAAATGTCGTTATAATGGAAGTCAATGGGACAAAAACAGCCACCAACAATAAATAAGGGAGAAAAAATTAAAATCTAATGCTGCACAAAACTAACAATACATCAAATTTAATCTACAGTTACTAATCTTTGACATGCCCAAGACATAAAAGGTAAAAAAAAATATCCAGTCCACAATTACTTTTTATGTTGAAAATATGTCATTTTGTGTGTGTTTTTTCTTCCCAAATCAGTGACATAATTTATGAACTTGGTAATTAAAGAGTTAAAATCTTGGATTTTCTTTTTAAACATTTGGTAGTTTTGATCAGGACTGAGGGTGATTAATAGATTTATGCAAAAAAAAAAAAAAAATCTTTATCTGAGACATTTTTACAGCATTTTAATTTAGTGGGTGTTTTCATCCCAAACATAACAAAAGGGTAGTGAATTTACCCACAGTATACTGTTGAGTTTTTGAAAAATTTCAAGCATTTTCCCAAAATAAGTGTCAAAATAAGATTTGTCACCAATCATTCCATTAGCTGCAACACAGAGAAAGTTGTGGCCAAAATAAGACTCAACTTTACCCCCTAGTGGACGAAAACGTCCCCAACAACGCATATGGGGTATTATGTAACAGCAAGTCATTTGTGCAAGTACATTTGACTTGCAGTTTTTCCAAAACTTAATCATTTTTATTTGGTACCAGCTGCAGTAGTTAATGTTGTTTTATATTATACAGCTATCATTGAGCTAAGGTATACCCCCCTACCACCCCATCTATCATTGAAGAACCTGTGTTACACAGATATGGCATATTCATGGTAGTACACATGAAATTAATGTATTTATCTGTCATTTAAACTTACATAAACAGAAATCCTGTCTCCCCCTCTAGTGGACCTTAAGTGTAAGACCTTCATTGCTCAGATAATGAAAGTCACTAGGATTTTTTGAGAAGGAAAAAGTCTGACCAGTTACAGCAACGAGTCAAACGAGTCTGAAGATCTGAGCTGAATTTGGTGAAACAATAAAATTTTAGTCGTTGTCAAGGCCAACAAAGAAGACTAAAAGAGAAACATCATTCAATTTTGTCTGTAATAAAACTAATAATTCTAATTTATTTAATAAATTTAACTATATTAATTTCCACAATTAATTATTAATGTCACACACACCTACCTAGTGCCATTAGACTTAAAAGATGAGAGTGGTAAATGTTACAGACATATTATCATGGAAATGTTCAGTCTATTATTGATTTTTATTTCCTCTTCACTTTTATCCCAGGAGACAGAACTATTTGCACTGTATTTACAGTGGGACAATATTCATACAATACTATAACCTAGAAATAATTTAAAGGGGTGACTTGCAAGTCGCAACAACGCGAATTATGTGTCTACATCTGGTTTCAGATATTGCTCTTGTAAGACTCTTATTCTGAAAGACTGAGGAGCCCGAGTTGAAGGCGGAGCGATCCGACCAATCAGATGAAAGGAGCGTTTCAGCTCCGCCCACAAGTGCGAATGAAATATTGAAGCCATAAGCCGTTTTTTAAACCCAAAACGACAAAATGAGAAATCATGTCAAAAACTCATTTTCCGTTTGTTAACCCAGATGGAATAACGAATAAACGAGCCATTTTTCCATTTCTCGTTATTTAATTCATGTTCTCTCACTTGAATCCTCTTGAGTTTTTCGTTTTCTGTTTTTTAATTTGAAACGGATATGGAATGGACGGAAGATACCCTGATTGTGTACGTTTTGATGGTTTGTTTTCCAATTTGAAATGAAATAAGCAGAAACGAGAAAACGGCCCCTTTATTCGTTTTTCGTTTTTTTGAAAAAAACGAAAAACGAGATTTCGGCTTGATTTTTCGTTTTTTAGTTCAGAGGCATAAAACGAATAAATGACTTCAAAATTCGTTTTCCACATGTGGGTGGTCCTAAGACGCCCCCTTCCGCCGATTGGTCAAGCAAATCTGAGCATGTGACGTCATCAGTTGTCGCTCAGGTCTGTTCAACAAAATAATAGTCCTCTAACGTTACTATGGCTACCGATTCTTAAACTGTGCAGGGCAGGTCCTGTTGGGCTTTCTTCTGTGCAACTTTACGCGTTACACAGAAATCTTTACATCAGAAATATTAAATATTAGTCTGCCACCAGCCCGTTTTAATTAGCGGTGCGTAGTTAAATCTGTGTGGTGAAGCTGCGCTAGACAGCGCCGAGCGGGAGAGGATCAATGACCAGTGTTCGGTCAGCAGTCAGAACTTGGGTACCGATGATGATGAAATACATTTTTACTGAAAATGACCCGCAAGTATGATTGACAGCACGATAGCGGAGACAATTAAAAGCGCAATATAACATCTGTTAAAAAAAAAAAAAAAAAAAAATTTATATATATATATATATATTAATATAAGCGACGTTGTCTTTGTTTTTAATAAAATAATTGTGAACCACAAACCGAGCCTTCGTTTTAAAGGGCGATTTCCAAATATATTTTATTTATTTGTTATAATATGGGTATTTTATGTCACCCGTCTTATTAGTTTGATTATAGTAGGCTATACGCGATTTGTTTTATTATTATTGTAAACTTTGTTTTACCTGGAATCCGTTGAGCATACCAGGACTGCACCACATGGTCAAGACCAACTGTAGCAACCTGACAAGATAGTGCAGACACGCAATAACGTTTCAGGTCATCTTCCATGTCCAGTTCCTCCTGGTTCACTAATTGCATCAGTGCCCCTTTCACTGGATAATTCACTCTGTTATTTATTTCAGGCCATATTCTTTCAATTGTGTGATTCTGTTTATTTAAAAGGAAAAAAAGATAACAATTAGACTAGCACAACAGCTACATAAAGTTAAGGAAGTCATTTTATTACATACTGTCTTGGACCTCTAGAGCAGTGGATCTTAAATCTGGTTGCTTTAAGGAGGTATTTCTACCTGATTCTACATAGAAATTCTAATGTCGTCGTTGTGACCTACTTCAATCAGTTCGTTGAAACATAAAACAGGGAAAAGCCGTTATAACCTAACTGAGTTACATTGACTTAACATACAATTTCCATTAATGCTTGCTCAGGATGGACACATTCGACACATGTGCACCTGCTCATGAGTTGAATCAAAGTGAAAATCGCAATTGACAGCAATACTCTTCAGCACAATGGTAACCACAAAATTTTATGACAGAAAAAATTGACAGAGTTGACACCCAATTAGATGTACAGTATCTGGAGTTGACCCTTTTCATTAACCATTTATGGCAGTTAATGTGTCTGTCTCCCTTTTGCTTCTACAAATTATTCTACAGCGCATTCAGGAAAATCTAACACTTTTGGCAAATATTATTTCATGATAGGCCCTGTTAATTATCGCAGTAAATCTTACAGAGTACAGGCATATGTAATTGAATCAATCGACTGCCAATGTAAATGCCACAGGCCGTGACTGTGTCAGAGTCAAGAATGCCTCCGATTTTGTAAATTACCTTCTATCATCTGTTAAAAGTCCCTTTCCTTATCAAATTACTGAAATTATGTTGATAAGATAATAATAATAATAATAATACATTTTATTTAAAGGCGCCTTTCATGGCACTCAAGGACACCTTACACAATTCATTAAAAAAAAAGACATTACTCAATCAAACCAGTACAACAACAAACATTAAATCACATAAAAGCCTGCCTAAACAGATATGTTTTAAGACGAGATTTAAAAACTGAGAGACTAGAACTGTTGCGAACTTCTACAGGAAGAGAGTTCCATAAATGGGGAGCAGCAAAGCCAAAAGCTCGTGACCCCAGAGAAGTTGTCCGAGTGCGTGGCTGAACAAGTGTAAGTGCAGAAGCAGATCTTAGAGTGCGGGAAGGAGTGTGTATATGAAGAAGATCATGGAGATATGAAGGAGCCAAATTGTTAAGTGCTTTGTAAGTTAAAAGTAAAATTTTAAAATTCACACGAAATTTAACCGGGAGCCAATGCAGCTTCTGTAAAACAGGAGAAATGTGTTCAAAAGTGGAAGTTTTGGTAATGACTCGAGCTGCAGCATTCTGTACTAACTGTAATTTATGAAGAGATTTGGAAGGAAGCCCATAAAACAAAGCATTACAATAGTCGATTCTTGATGTTACAAGAGCATGCACAAGCGTAGCAGTACTCCTGAGTGAAAGGACAGGGCGCAGACGACTTATATTGCGAATATGGAAAAATGCAGAACGGGTAACACTATTTATGTGAGATTCAAAAGACAAAGTTGTGTCAAAAATGACACCTAAACTTTTGACCTGATTCGATAGAGGAACAGAACAGTTATTTATTTCCAGAGAAGAAATATTTGACTTACTTATTGTATTTTTTGAACCAACAAGAAGAATTTCTGTTTTACTGCTGTTCAATTGTAGAAAATTACTTGAAAACCAATCTTTTAATTCACTTAGGCACTCACCAAGAGCAGAAGAGGGAAACTTAGAAGAAGGTTTAGAAGACAGGTAAAGTTGGGTGTCGTCAGCATAACAATGAAAGTGGATATCATATTTCCTAAAAATGCTGCCAATAGGTAAAAGATAAATAATAAACAGAAGAGGTCCTAAAACAGAGCCCTGGGGAACACCAGTGACAACATAAGTGGGTTTTGATTTAAACTGTTTAAGTTGTACAAATTGAATGCGATCTGTAAGATAAGAACCAAACCAGCTTAGAGCCATACCAGTAATTCCAATAGATTCCAGCCTGCTCAAAAGTATTGGATGTGAAATGGTGTCAAATGCTGCACTAAGGTCAAGAAGTATAAGTATTGATAGAAGACCAGCATCAGCCGCTAGTAATAGATCATTAGAAATCTTTACAAGTGCAGTTTCAACACTGTGAAAAGCACGAAACCCTGATTGTAACTGCTCATATAAATTATTGCAAGAGAGATGTTCACGGAGCTGATGAGCAACAATTTTTTCCAGGATTTTTGATACATGTTCTTTTGTCTAATTGTTATTATTATTATTATTAGAAAGGGGGGTTCCTAATGTTTTGGCTCAAGGAGGATGCCAAAAGAGAGTGTCTGTGGATCTTTTGCCAAATGCAGTGGAGGCTGCAGGCTGGTATGACCGTGAAGCAAGATCTTCATTGACACCAGTTTCAACTTTTGGGCAGAATCCATTTCAGTCACCAGAGGACCAGGTTGCTGTGGAGAGGCAGTTCTCTATGCAGTGCCCTGACATTGCATCTCTTTTTGAACGATGAGGGGTTGGTGTTGGCACAGTGGATAAGACACATGCCTTTGGTGTGAGAGACCCGGGTTCGAATCCACTGTGCGACACCAATGTGTCCCTGAGCAAGAACTTAACCCTTAGTTGCTCCAGAGGCGTTCGACCTCTGACATATATAGCAATTGTAAGTCGCTTTGAATAAAAGCGTCAGCTAAATGAATAAATTAAATGTAAATGAACGTGTTGTCAATTTCCAACAAGAAGAGTTCCAAAATGCTTTGAAAATACTAATTGATCTTGTTCAAATTCATGCTTAAGAAAGAAATTCATAAAGGATTGAAAAAAACATAAGAGCAAGTATATGATGACAGAATTTATTTTAAAGTGGAGTATCCTTTGACAAGTGAACTGGATCAAGTTCAACCAATCAAAATGCCACACTAATTCATCAGTGCCTCACACTAACTCCTCACATGTGCAAACACTTGTTGCTTTACTTAACAACAACCAATCATAACTTTAGTAGTGGCCATAAATAGGCCAAAGGTCAAGTAATAGGTTTTGGATAATGGATGCAAACAATGCAGACAGAGTAAGAGGTTTAACCATGGTTTAACAATGTGAGAGGCTGGACTGAGAGTAGAAAGAAATTCATAAAGGATTGAAAAAACATAAGAACAAGTATATGATGACAGAATTTATTTTAAAGTGGAGTATCCTTTAACAAGTGAACTGGATCAAGTTCCTGTGGAATAAAAAATGTTCTTGATGGCATTCATTGTTTCTCGTTTTATTGTTTGATTATACAGCCAGGACTTGACTTCTTGCTTTTACACAAACACACACACACACATATAAATATTTATTTTAATTTTTTCATGGTATAATTATGTAATCTGCTTATTGTGAGCCTAAATGAGTAAATTGGTATTTAAACATTATCAGGGTGACTTGCCACCAACTGCTTGTGTTTTTTTATATATATATTAAAAGTAGTGTTTCATGTTGTCACTTCACATTTAATCGCCTCTTAGAATGAAATTGCAATGTAAATTCACAGTGCCTCCTTTGAGCTGCAATAGACAGTGTGTAAAGTACATCTAAATGCCAGGTCAGATGCTGTTTCTGTGCCACCTATACTGCAAAGCTGGGTGTTTGTTCATACAGAGTTCATCAGACAGCCTGAAGCCTCTTACGTTGTTGATTTAAATTTCAAAAAACAATTCGACATTTGCTCGCAATGATTTTTTTTTTTTTTTTTTTTTTTTTTTTTTACCAAACCTCATCATTTTGCAGGACAATTGTCTATTACAGTATATAACACATATAGAAGGGTGCCAATAAAGCTGTGGTGATATACAACACGCTTTAAGAAAAGTTTATTTCCATCACACTGTAAAGTGATCTAGAGGAAAAGCAGATGTGTTTTGTCTATTGGCATACATAGCCTATTATGTGTATTTGTTTTTATTTATGCTATTATAATCACACCGGGTCACCAACTAATGAAAGATTGAATAAATTAACACATCCTTCTTGACTCTTCAACTGAATGTGATGGTATTTAAGAAGCCTTTAACATTATGTGCTCAACATTAAATCTGTAACATGTAGCCAACATTAAGAATAGGGTTGTGCCGGTGAGGAAAATTTCCCATTGATTAGTTAACTTATGACAACACCAATGTTATTTGTTAATCTCTTCTGTAGATATATATATTTTTTTTTTTTTTTGTTAACAGACGTTATATTGCGCTTTTAATTGTCTCCGCTATCGTGCTGTCAATATTTAATAGACTAATATTTAATATTTCTGATGTAAAGATTTCTGTGAAACGCGTAAAGTTGCACAGAAGAAAGCCCAACAGGACCTGCCCTGCACAGTTTAAGAATCGGTAGCCATAGTAACGTTAGAGGACTATTATTTTGTTGAACAGACCTGAGCGACAACTGATGACGTCACATGCTCAGATTTGCTTGACCAATCGGCGGAAGGGGGCGTCTTAGGACCGCCCACATGTGGAAAACGAATTTTGAAGTCATTTATTCGTTTTATGCCTCTGAACTAAAAAACGAAAAATCAAGCCGAAATCTCGTTTTTCGTTTTTTTTTTCAAAAAATCGAAAAACGAATAAAGGGGCCGTTTTCTCGTTTCTGCTTATTTCATTTCAAATTGGAAAACAAACTATCAAAACGTACACGGACCAGGGTATCTTCCGTCCATTCCAAATCCGTTTTCAATTAGAAAAACTGAAAACGAAAGACTCAAGAGGATTCAAGTGAGAGAACATGAATTCAATAACGAGAAATAGAAAAATGGCTTGTTTATTTGTTATTCCATTTAGTTTAGTTTATTTTGTCGTTTGGGGTTTACAAATCGGTTTATACCTTCAATATTTAATACGCACTTGTGGGCGGAGCTGAAATGCTGTTTTCATCTGATTGGTCGAATCGCTCCACCTTCAGCTCGGTCTTTTCATACTTTCAGGCAGAATAAGAGTCAGTACGAGTGAAGCATTGTATTGTCCGAAACTACCGCTCACTGTTAATTAGCATAATATTTGAAACAGATGTGGCTGGGCACATAATTCGTGCTGCTGCGACTTGCAAGTGACCCCTTTAAATTATTTCTAGGTTACAGTATTGTATGAATATTGTCCCACTGATAAATACTGTGCAAATAGTTTTGTCACCTTGGATAAAAGTGGTGGAAATAAAAATCAATAATAGACTGAACAGTTCCATGATAATATGTCTGTAACATTCACCACTCTTGTCTTTTAAGTCAAAAGGCACTAGGTAGGTGTGTATGACATTAATAATTAATTGTGGAAATTAATATAGTTAAATTTATTAAATAAATTAGAAATATATTAGTTTTATTACATACTAAATTGAATGATGTTTCTCTTCTTAGTCTTCTTTGTTGGGCTTGAGAAAGCCAACATATATTTGAACATTATTATTATTTATTATGAGAGTAATTGACACCGACTAAAACTTTAATGTTTCACCAAATTCAGCACAGATCTTCAGACTCGTCTGACTTGACTTGATGTAACTGGTCACATTTTTTCCTTCACAAAAAATCCTAGTGACTTTAGTTATCTGAGAAGCACCCGGCTGCAGCCTGCAGATCGAGGCGGGGCTGCACCTACTCTGATTGGTTCGATCGTCTTTCATAGACTTACATGATAGGAAATGTGTGTGTAGTTGGTGTAGGACGGAGAATGCTGTTTAAAAAGCTAAAAACGCTGTACAGTTTTACAAAGCCAAAAGAAGAAGAAAAAAACATTAGCCTGTAACTCGCCATGTCCCTGAAATGATTGTTTTGTTAAATTAAGATGATCTTTAGGCTAACATATGAATATAGTAAATTAATTGGGTTGATTATCCACAGTAAGACGATCAGGTCTTCAGATAGAATAATTAATTATGAATTAAATAATTTTAGAAAATTTGATTATTTCATATCATCAGAGTATGAAAAGGGAAAATGAAAGGGGTGTATCATTACTGTTTTCATTTACAAAGCATGACAAGACAATTATGTCACGCTGTCAGTCTCTGTTTTCCTGGGTGTTCCCTAGTGAGCTCACTTCTCCTTAGGCACTTCACCATAGGCACTTTAATTCCTCTAGTCTGGTCCTGTCTTCACAGTAATTGCACTCCAATTAATCGCACAGGTGCAGGCATTCTATTGTCATTAGTGTCCCTATAAATACCTGTTTTTACCTGTTGTTTGAATGGAGTCCTTACCTTGTATACCTATGTTCTCGTCTCCCGAGACTTCCCCTTACATTCTCGTTCTTCCGAGTTCCTGTACCATTTCATCCGGTGCCTTCTTTTGTTTTTTTTTGTTTGTTACCTTGGACTGTTTGTTTTTGATTTACCCTTTTTGTTAATAAACATACCTGCATTTGGATCTACCCTCTCCTTGTGTTTTCCCTAAACACACACCGTCACAGAAGGACTCCATCAACCAAGATCCAGCGGTATGTCTTTTTGTGTCTCCTCCCCAACCAGCATGGTGGAGCGGAGGAATAAATATTTAAAGTTGGCCTCTTTCCACCAAGAGGGCAATGAAGTGGGTGCCATGGCACTGGTGTTTTGGTCCCTGGCAGAGGGCATGGACTACAATGATGCGGCCCTTAAGGAATATTTTAACTCTGGACTGGATGACCCGGTTCCTCAGGAGGAACTCGATCAATTGGACACATTCGGGTTCTGGGAGTTTGAGTGCTACCTGCAGCATCGGCTTCCGTGGGATACCCCAGCCACTCCTGTTTCTTCCGGTAGGACGGCCGCCAGTCCAGAGCCACTGCCCAAGATGGTCACCAGCCCAGCGTCACAGCACAAGGTGGTCGTCAGTCCAGCGCCACTGCCCAAGATGGCCGCCAGCCCAGTGCCACAGCACAAGATGGCCATCAGCCCAGCGTCACAACACGTCATTGCTGCTGAGCCAGCGCCACGGCACAAGATGGCCGCCAGCCCAGCGCCACAGCACAAGATGGCCGCCAGCCCAGCACCACAGCACAAGATGGCCGCCAGCCCAGCGCCACAGCACAAGATGGCCGATTCAACGCCTGAGTCTCCAGAAAAGGTGCCACCGACTCGCCATCATAGAGGGCAGAGGAGGAGGAGACAGGCATCTACCGTTCCTCAAAGCCAGAAGGACATTCCCGAGCGGGCCGCTGCCGTCCAGGAGGACGTTCCCGAGCGGGCCGCTGCTTTCCAGGAGGACGTTCCCGAGCAGGCCGCTGCCATCCCCGAGGTGGTGCCCGAGCAGGCCGCTGCCGTCCCCGAGGTGGTGCCCGAGCAGGCCGCTGCTGTCCCCGAGGCGGTGCCCGATGCTGTTCCGGAGGCGGTTCCCGATGCTGTTCCGGAGGCGGTTCCCGATGCTGTTCCGGAGGCGGTGCCCGATGCTGTTCCGGAGGCGGTGCCCTAGGCCGTTCCCGAGGCGGTGCCCGATGCTGTTCCGGAGGCCGAGGCGGTGCCCGATGCTGTTCCGGAGGCTGAGGTGGTGCCCAATGCCGAGGCAGTGTCCGTTGCTGTTCCGGAGGCCGAGGCGGTGCCCGAGGTGGTGCCCAAGGCCGTTCCCGAGGCGGTGCCCGATGCTGTTCTGGAGGCCGAGGTGGTGCCCGATGCTGAGGCAGTGTCCGTTGCTGTTCCGGAGGCCGAGGCGGTGCCCAAGGCCGTTCCCGATGCCGCTCCCGATACTGTTCCGGAGGCCAAGGCGGTGCCTGAGGCCGTTCCGGAGTCAAGTCAGATTCCTGTTGACTTTCCCAAGTCAAGTCAGGTGCCCATTGACTTTCCAGAGTTGAGTCAGTTCCCGGTTGACCCTCTAGAGTCGAGTCAGTTGTTCATGGATCCTCCAGAGTCAGGGTTAGTTACCGTTGACCCTCTAGAGTCAGGGCTAGTTCCTGTTGACCATCCAGAGTCGAGTCATGTTCCAGTTGTTCCTCTTGAATCAAGTCAGATTCCTGTTGACCTTCCTGAGTCAAGTCAGGTGCCCATTGACTTTCCAGAGTTGAGTCAGTTTCCGGTTGACCCTCCAGAGTCAAGTCAGGTGTTCGTGGACCCTCCAGAGTCAGGGTTAGTCACCGTCGACCTTCCAGAATCAGGGTTAGTTACCGTTGATCCTCCAGAGTCAGGGCTAGTTCCTGTTGACCTTCCTGAGTCGAGTCAGGTTCCAGTGAACTCTCCAGAGTCGAGTCAGGTTCCAGCGAATTTTCCAGAGTCAGGGCTAGTCAATGATGACCTTCCAGAGTCAGGACTAGGTACCATGGATTTTCCTGAGACAAGGATAGTCACCAGTGATCTTCGAGGACTGAGTCAAGTCACCGGTGATCTTCGTGCTCCCGTTGGTCGGACCACACGGATGTGGTGGTCTTCCGCTCTGCCCTGGGGGACTTCGGCCTCGACCGCGAGGATGTGGTGGTCTTCCGCTCTGCCCTGGGGGACTTCGGCCTCGACCGCGAGGATGTGGTGGTCTTCCGCTCCACCCTGGGGGACTCCGGCCTCAACCACGAGGAGGTGGTGGTCTTCCGCTCCGCCCTGGGGGACTCCGGCCTTGACCACAAGGACGTGGTGGTCTTCCGCTCCACCCTGGGGGGGGCTTCTGCCTTGACCACATGGGTGTGGTGGTCCTCTGTTCCGCCCGGGTGGGCATCACTTGATGTCCTCCATGGACCCATGTTTTTGTGAATTTGTTTTCTGTTGCTTTTCTATCTGTCTCCTTCTTTGGACCTGGCCCTCCGTCCCTTCCCTTGATCCTCCGCCGGTCCACCACCCTACTGGACTCCTCGTTTTGTGTTACACTTCTCCTGTCTTTGTCTTTCCATTTTACCTGGTTGTCCTGTCTCTGTCTTCCCATTTTACCTGGTTGCCCTGTCTTTGCCTTCCCATTCTATCTGGTTCTCCTGTCTCTGTTTTCTGTCCCTCCCCCTAGTCCGCCGCCGCTCCACCTCCCTCCTACCTCTTTATCTGTTGGGTTTACCTGGGTTTCAGGTGGAGCATCTGGCAGCTGCTCAGTAGGGGAGGGGGTAATGTTACGCTGTCAGTCTCTGTTTTCCTGGGTATTCACTAGTGAGCTCACTTCTCCTTAGGCACTTCACCATAGGCACTTTAATTCCTCTAGTCTGGTCCTGTCTTCACAGTAATTGCACTCCAATTAATCGCACAGGTGCAGGCATTCTATTGTCATTAGTGTCCCTATAAATACCTGTTTTTACCTGTTGTTTGAATGGAGTCCTTACCTTGTATACCTATGTTCTCGTCTCCCGAGACTTCCCCTTACATTCTCCCTAAACACACACTGTCACAAATTATTGTTACATATAATTATCCGTCAGGCAGTTGATAAATGACACTGCAATAGTCTAATGTGTCTGCCAATTCAATTTTTATTTTTATTTTCTTTACTACATTGCAAAACATAGACTTTTTCTCCCCTTTATTTCAGGAAAATATGCTGCTCCTCGTTATTTGTAAGTGAAGAAATCTATAAACTTTTATTTCTATCGGCCAGTGATGATTCTGAAAGGACATACCTGTAAACCGTTGCTATAGTAACGAACACAATTTCATGATAACTGTACTCTTATTTTAGTGCAGTCTCACAGCCACTGTCAAATATTAAGATAAACTTTTATAAAGTATCATCTATTTATATTAAATTGGTATCTTTTCCGATATCCATTTTGTGACCATTGACCCGATTCTTTTCAATCTGGAATGATTAGGGACATTCTATTTTTAATATGGCTTAATGCATTAAAACTGTGTTTTTAAAAGACCAAACTCAGGAAACAAATTAATTATAAAGCATTCTATTCACTGACAGGCAAATGAGTCCAGAATAAGAATGCAATGTGTTTAATTATGTGTTAAGCATTTTCCTCCCATAGAAAACCATTAGACTAAAAGGAAAACACGTAACGTGGCATAATGCATTAAAACGTGTTTTAAAAAGACCAAACTAAGTAAACATTTTTAATAACACATTTTATTTACAGACAAGCAGGTTATGGGTGGAAATTAAACGCTTTGTGTTTGTATTCTGTGCTCATATCTGCTTGTCTGTGAATAGAATGCTTTATTAATTTGTTTACCTAGTTTGGTCTTTTAAAAAAACACTGTTTTAATGCATAAAGCCCAGTGGTGTAAAAGTATTGGCATTCATTACTTGAGTAGAAGTATAGATACTAGGGTTTAAAAAGACTTTTCTTAAAGTTGAAGTATCAACTCAAGCTTTTTACTCGAGTAAAAGTGTAAAAGTACTGGTTTAAAAAACTACTTAAAGTATAAAAGTAAAAGTAATGTAAGGGAAAAAATGCCATTAAGAACAAAAGCTTGGGCCGTGCCACAGGGGCCTATTGTGCACTACCCCTCCTCCTCAAAAAAACATTTTTCTAAAGACCATAATGACTATAATGTTATAATAAAATGTTCATGTTGAAAAATTTGGGATGCACTAGGCTACCTGTTTCAGCCACATATATGCCCATTGAAAATGAACGCGTTTTAGTACAATGCAAATACAGAGCTAGAGATATGATGGCTAGTTGCCAATAAGTATTGTTATGGTGCAAAAAGTTAAACTTCAGAGACATGTCATCAATAACCTTTAATGGAATGTAAATGTACATCCAAACTTAGCTGCAGGAATCTGCGAGGGCAATGGACAAGAACATTGGTGCAGGCTTTGTAACAATTACTCTTGTGTGGTTGTTTATATACAATAAACATTATAGTGCTGTCAAAATTTATGATTAAGCCAAGTGATTAATCAAAAACTAAAAATGAAAAATAACTCATAATCCTGATACCTTCTTGATTGATAGCTTCTTGTATTCGGTACATACGTCTGCTATTTACAGTGTTCGGGGGGTAACGAGTTACAAAGTTGGTAAAGCCTAGTTATCACAACATTGTCAATCGCGTCATCAATCGCAAACGATAATTTATTAAAACGTCTCGCTACCGAACTACATACAGCAGCTTAATTTGTGGAGGAGGAAGAGAAAGCACCCATTTGGTAAATGAGCCAGTGAGAAGTAATAACTTTTAAGTAGGGTCCAGTGCCTTTTCGATACTTTTAAAATGGTACTGGCGCCTAAACAGTGCCTGAACTGATACTTAAAAAAAAAAAAAGAACCAAAAAAAAAAAAAAAAAAACTATGGATTAGAACATTAAACATTAAAGAACATTACAAATATTTATAATAAATCCATAGCTTTCACCTTGGATGCTCTAATTTCCCAAGTTGTGCTTCCCTTAATCTAAGGCTAATAAATGTATTTCACAATCTGGGTCATTATTTAATACAAAACCACACATAATGTTTCTACTGTATCTCTGTCACTCACTCTGATATTTAGTTAAGATGAGTGCTGTCTGTCACTGTCTTTAATCAGTTCTGTGAATTACTGTATGCTCATTCTTTATAAAGTAGCAACAATGTCGTTTTTAAAATACAGTACTGTGCAAAAGTCTTATGGAAAAGAAAAAATTTTATTTTCACCCCAAAAAAGGGTTTTAAGCCAGTTATTTATATATTTTGCTGCAGTGTGTCCATAGGAAATATCAGTTTGCCATTAATTTGAATAATAATCTAGTGCGATTTTGAATGCACAAGCAGTTTGGCAACGGCAAAATGAATGTTTGAAAATGTAAACTGATATTTTCTACTGACACACTACAGCAAAATATATAAATAGCCGAACACCATTTTTTAAGTGAAAATACTAACGTGCCTAAGACTTCTGCACAGTAGTGTATGTATAAAGTACGTATGATTAAATTAAGTATATTTAAATAAGTGTAATTAAAGTATGTGTTCGTTCATATGTGTTAAAGCTGCAGTAGGTAACTTTTGTAAATATATATTTTTTACATATTTGTTAAACCTGTCATTATGTCCTGACAGTAGAATATGAGACAGATAATCTGTGAAAAAAATCAAGCTCCTCTGGCTCCTCCCAGTGGTCCTATTGCCATTTGCAGAAACTCCATCGCTCCCGGTAAAAAATAACCAATCAGAGCTGCGGTCTGTAACTTTGTTTGTGTTCAAAATGTAGAAAAATGAACATAATAAGCGAGTACACCATGAATCCATTTTCCAAACCGTGTTTTTAGCTTGTCCTGAATCACTAGGGTGCACCTATAATAAGTGTTTATATTCGGACTATTTTAGATTGCTTCTGGGGTACCGTGGCGGAGTAACCCAGTAATTTTGTGATTCTTCATAGACATAAACAGAGAGAAGTAGCTCCGGCTACAATGTTCTTCCGCAAGACGCAAGCATTTCTGTTTATTAACCGCTAGAGCGTCAAAAGTTCCCTAACGTAGCTTTAAGGGCTAGATTTTCGCTGGAGGAAACGGCTGTTGTGTGATGAGCGGTGACAAGCTAAAACTTTACAGTAGATAAGAAACCGACTGCGTGACCTTTTGTAAATTGTATTTATGACAAAAAACTGCACAGATACAGATATTCTAACAATCTATCAATAAACACACACCTTGTGTCCTCTGTCTCTGTTTGAGCTCACGCTGCTCCACCGCGGTCTGCGGATTGAAGAGCGCGCTGAAAGATGGAGAGGAGACCGGTCTGACGCCGGTTTCATATGAAATTTAAGCGGACTGACTCTGAGGCGATCGGATACCGGTTCGGTTCCATACCCAACCCTACTTTTAAGAAATATATTTTTGATAAACGAACCCAACACTGGCTATGTCCTTGCTGGAGTGTGATGTGATTTGTGTCATGTGCTGGTGCGATTGATCGCGTACAAACCAATAGGATGTCGGAATGGTGTATGTTTATACTTCTCATCCAACCACAATCAGATTCACTCCATCCGGATGGCGCGATTTATCTGGATAGGTTTTTTTTTTTTTTTTTTTGAATGATGACAAGCCGGAGTGAAAACAAGCCGAAATGAAATCGATTTTTTAAAATGTAAGGAGTAGAAAGTACAGATACATGCGTGAAAATGTAAGGAGTAGAAGTAAAAAGTCGGCTGAAAAATAATTACTCAAGTAAAGTATAGATACCCCAAATTTCTACTTAAGTACAGTAACAAAGTATTTGTACTTCATTACTTGACACCTCTGATAAAGCCACATACTTTCACGTTAAGCATGCTTTTAGAATGTCCCAATTATTCATTTGTCAAGAAGAGTAAACTTGCAGCAGCTAACATATCTTGATTCAATAAATCAGACATGGTGAGTCAAGTTAACAATAAAAAAAACTGCATTATAGTAAAGGCTTTGTAAAACTGTACAGCGTTTTTAGCTTTTTAAACAGCATTCTCCATCCTACACCAACTACGCACACATTTCCTATCATGTATGTCTTTGAAAGACGATCGAACCGATCAGAGTAGGTGTGGGGCGGGACTGCACGTGCAACCCCGCCCCAGGTGCAGCCCCGCCTCGATCGGCAGGCTGCAGCTGGGTGAACGTGCTTTTAGCATTCCGGTACGTTCATTTGGACATCTGTTTTAATCAGGCGGGAAGGAAGTCGACCGGAAGTTGAAGTCAGCTGCGTGCAGCCATCTTATAGCAGAACTTCACTTGCGTTAGCATCCCATTGACTCCCATTCATTTTGGCTTCATTTTGACAGCGAACTTTACATCAGAGGCATTTAAAGACTCCTAAAGATACACGGCAATGTATAAAGGGCTCCATTACCTTCTATGTTACATTATGGCCTCATAGAAACAGTTTTTGTAAAAATAGGCTAACGATTGCGTCATACCCACTCGACTCTCTGTCGCACAGTAGATAAATTACCGTACAGACAGGAGGAGAAGCTGGCTGGCAATTAACTTAATATGGCGTACTGGCATTACATTTTAAAATACTATACAAAATAATTAATCAGAATACTTACTCCTGCTCACTCACGCCAAAGAACTCCCCGCTCAAGCTCGCCGTCTCTGCAAGATTAACGATGGCAGTTTGCACACAGCTACTAGAAGATTTACATCTGTCAGACAGGTTGCTGACGTCATCAAGCTTAGTTTGAGTCTGCGCGTCAGAAACAGAAGTGCTAAAAATAGCTAAAAATGGGCTTCACTTGTCTCAATTGAGTTCCAATGGGGTCGTTGTGTCCATTTCTTTTACTGTCTATGGTTTTAATCAATGGTATGTTCCTGCACAACCGGAGGCTGCAGATTCAGGACCGCAGATCTAGGACCGCAGTTCTAGGACCCTAGTTTTTCGTGACAGCGCCACCTACCGTACCTGACGATATAGCGATGGCTGCAGTTTCAGGACCGCAGTTCTAGTAAGTACCCTGTTGGTTTAGTTTGCAGTCACGTTACTTTGTATATAGCATCAATATATTAATCTCTGTAGTATTTGTTTTTAAATGTGACTTTTGATTCAAAATGCAGCAGAGGTTAATTACTAAGTGTGCTTTGAGTCACAATTTTAAATTTAAACATGAATTTACACAAAATATAAATGAAATATCAATTTTGTAAAATTGATGTATATCAATTTTAAAACAATTGTAAAAAATGAAGAACCTTTAAAGTCTTAGTCTCTTGAATTATACAGTATATTGATTAACCTCCTTAAGGTGAATTAGCTCATTTTCAGGTAAGTTAAAGTTGGAATCAACGTATGGAGTCACTAAATGACTGCCAATATTTTAAAAGTTGTTGAGAGGCAAGACAAGACACAAGAATGATTCAAGAATGTTTATATATATGTATATATATACACACACACAGTACAGACCAAAAGTTTGGACACACCTCCTCATTCAAAGAGTTTTCTTTATTTTCATGACTATGAAAATTGTAGAGTCACTTTTGGTCTGTACTGTATATATATATATATATATATATATATATATATATATATATATATATATATATATGTCATTTTTGCGACAACATCACAACAGCACCAAAGTGAACCCCTTTTCCATCAGTTGCTGCATGGATAGAATAGCTGTAGGCTTCAACTCTAGAGGAAGAGAGAGCCAGAGACAGAGAGAGATAAATAAGAAACAGTTGTTTAACACATTCAACTGGAATATATGTGTGTGTGTGTGTGTGTGTGTGTGTGTGTGTGTGTGTGTGTGTGTGTGTGTGTGTGTGTGTGTGTGTGTGTGTGAAATGAAAGTCCTTGCAGCATGTGGTGCATCTCTTCAATTCGGGCAGGGATCTCCCTTTTTTGATTGTTATATGTATCTTGGAAAAGTGAGAGCCTACTTGTTAGAATATTTTGAGATGATGAACATATCCCTAGTGCCTTTTTTAATCATCTGTCATAAAATGAGCCTAACCAAATCCATAAAATCACTTCATATTGGCCATGCAAAACATGACAGAAACTAACACATGATAACAATGTATAACTGTATGTGGAGTAGACCTGCAGATTAGGCCAAATTGTAACAAGCTATTAAAATTGCCAAACACCTCATTCATCATTGCAAAACAATGCCAAAACAACAGGCTAACACAGTGCAACTATGCAGTCAGTGCAGTTTACTTATGAAAGATATTTTATACATAAATATGCTAAAACTATGACTATTAAGCCAGTATTCACACTTATACATTAAGCTGCAGGTAAATCTTACAAACCGTACATCAACCATGCTCTTGTCATCTGATAAGTTTAATTAAAGGGGGGGGTGAAATGCTATTTCATGCATACTGAGTTTTTTACACTGTTAAAGAGTTGGATTCCCATGCTAAACATGGACAAAGTTTCAAATATTAAGTTGTACGTTTGAAGGAGTATTTCTGTTCCAAAAATACTCCTTCCGGTTTGTCACAAGTTTCGGAAAGTTTTTTTCGAGTATGGCTCTGTGTGACGTTAGATGGAGCGGAATTTCCTTATATGGGTCCTTAGGGCACTTCTGCCGGAAGAGCGCGCGCTCCCCTATAGCGAGGCTGAGCACAGACATTTCCCTGATCAGAGCGATTCACTGATCAGGGCGAGAGCGTCGCAAAAAGTCACAAAAGAAGTGTGTTTTTGGTTGCCAGGGCAAGACAACCCTGCACAGATTACCAAAGAAAAAAAAAAGCATTAAGGGACCAGTGGATGGAGTTTATTTTTACAGATCATCAACGGAGTTGTGCAAGTGTTTGTGTTTGTTCCCTGCATTTCGAAGATGCTTGTTTTACAAACAAGGCCCAGTTTGACGACGGATTTGCGTATAGTTTATTTCTTAAGGATGATGCAATCCCAACGAAAAATGGTCACGATCGTGTGTTGGAACTGCAGGCGGTGAGTAAAACTGCTTAAAATATCTGTGCCTCCTTGTTAGTGCGTCCCCTCCCATGCCGGAGACCCGGGTTCGAGCCCCGCTCGGAGCGAGTCGTTGCTGCTGCTGCTCTCGTTCAGTTTCAGCCTCTGGATCTGATTCTGGATCATAAATAAACGGCTGAATCTGACTGTTAGCCATGGTTTGTTTTGGATGATGGTTTTTCCCTCACGGTAATGTCACAGCTTCCACATGCTCTCAACGCAAAAGCCTACTCGCGCTCGTGATTCTTTAGCTCCGCCCACACGTCACGCCTCCAGCCGGTCGTGTTTTTCTGGGAAAAATCGGTACAGACTATCTTTCTCTTATGAATATAATAAAACTAAAGACTTTTTGGAGTTATGAAGGATGCAGTACTTTTCTATAGGTACTCAAGATTAACAGGATATTGAGTGAAAACGAGCATTTCACCCCCCCTTTAATGTGCAGGCTAGATTCACTTATAATATTTCATCATTAAAACTCAACAAGGATTTATGAAATCATGGCCACGAATTAACGTCGTAGTAACTAATAAAACTAGCTCACAAAATTCTTAATTTGTTGGGAATTAATTATTAATTCATAGGTAGCAGTTCTCACTATTCAAACTACACACTGTTTAAACGTTATAAAATAAAACTTAATTAAATATCGGTACTCACCGTCTGATTGCTGTCCATGTCGTCCATCTTTAATTAGTGTTGATCCAGTACAGTAGGTGACGCTGTCACAAAAAAACTAGGGTCCTAAAGCTGCGGTCACAGAGTTGCTGTCCTGAAACTGCAGCCTCCGGTTGTGCGGGAATACCCTTCTCGTTTTAATAGAGGTTTTAATCTTTTGCCTGCGCTGCCACTTTTCAGAGCACCCTTCACAATGCAGGCTTACTAATTCGTCCCACCGAGAGCAGAAACTACATTACCCATACACCCTTTTAGTTTAACAAGTGAAAAGCGCATGCGTCGCTTTTGCCGCTGTCAGTAACAACTCAACGTGGCCGGAGAGGGTGTGTGAAACGCGCACACTCGGCTCGGTAAAAATTCAAATACAGTTAACAACACTTAATATTCTCTCCTGGATTCAGACTCTGAGAACTAAAACAACACGGTCAGATTCATTTGACTCGCTGACTAATACCCCATAAAGCCTAGATGATATCGCTGCAAGTCAGACACATAGATTAATTTTTTAAATCTAGATTAATCTCACTGTGATCTTGAAATTAATCTAGATTAACCTCGTATAGCGAGGCTGAGCACAGACATTTCCCTGATCAGAGCGATTCACTGATCAGAGCGAGAGCGTCGCGAAAAGTCACAAAAGAAGTGTGTTTTTGGTTGCCAGGGCAAGACAACCCTGCACATATTACCAAAGAAAAAAAAAGCATTAAGGGATGGTTGTACATGCTGCACCACATACGTAACGCACACGGACTGCATACGCACTGCAGACGGAGTATGTGTGAAACAGGCGTGAGGGCCGTAGCTGGGGTCAGCGGGGCCCCGGTGAAGGTTGTACCAGTGGACCCTGTTTGAAATTTTTTAATTTGTATGTTCGTTTATTTTTATTTAATTGTGCTATTTACACAATGTTTACATTTTTTTCAAGTTTGTAGGTGTCTATGAATCTCTGAATAATTTTTGGTTTGACTGTTAAAACTACAAAGTAGTCAAGAGCAGTGAGTGATTTTCATTTTCATTTTCTTGGATTAACATTACAGCAGCCAGTCGCTAAATTAGGCGCGGTCACTTTAAGAGACGATGAACACATCCAATATAATACACATCCCATTTTTTTTTCCTCAACTGTTTACTTTCACTTAAGAAATAACTTTCAGTTTTTTCGAGCCTAATTTCCAAGGTGGATATTTTGACATATTTCATATGTATTTGTCGCAATAGAGCAAAAATAGGCAAATTCAATGTTCAAGTGTTTTGATCAAAACAGTAACCAGCTACTCCGTTCAGCTTTTCCGCGTCTTGTGTTTGGATGCTTTAATGTTTAAATCGACAAGCGGTAAGGCGTAAAAACATGTGAAAAAGATAAGCTTTCGTGACGATGCGCAGCAGTGGCCCGTCAACTGTCCTGAGCATCTTTTAAGGCTGGCCTCAGCCAGTCGGTTATATAAAATATCAAGGTGAAAGTCATCATTTGTATAGACCCAGCTCCCAACCCAACTTTGAGAATAGATTAAAGGCGATATTTTTTTTACCGCCCGATAAGAGTCTCGCGTTAACGTGCTGCGGTAACGGTCCACCACTACTATATATATATATATATATGCTATAATAGAGTACCGGCACCTCTTTTGGGCCACTGCCTTTAAACCATTAAATTTTTATAACTAACAGTTAAGAGTACTCTGAACTTAATTCCGTTTAGTTCACTAAAAGAGGATATACATTGAAATTAAGTAATTAATTAAGTGCTGATTGTGAATTAGTGATGAACAGCTGCTGTTAACAAACAGAATCACTGAAGAAAAGAGAAACACAAGAACTACTACAACTGACTTCAGACACAGACGAAGATGTGCACTCTCTTGGTCTCTCAGCTCTGCTGGTTCTTTTATTCTGTACCAGCCTCTTTGTAAACTCAAAACTATGGGCGGGAGGTCTTTCTCTTGTATTGCTCCTGTTGTGGAATTCTCTGCCTTTTCCTATTGTTTTAAGAAATTACTCAAAACATAAATTTAGTGAAGCTTTTAAGTTATAATCTTACAGTTGTTGTTTCCATTGTTGTTATTGTGTTGTCATCATGATTTTTATTATATTGTTGTTTCTTTTATTGTTTTATGCTGTTGTACTGCCTTGAGTATAAGAAAGACGCATCACAAATACAATTTATTATTATTATTATTCATTTGGGCCACATCACCTGACAGCTGCCATGCATTTGAAATGTTTCTGATTCCTGTTAAATGCAGTTTCCCTTCTCCATTGATGCTCTATAGAAGAATTAATTGCATTGCAGTAGAATTGTTTCCTAAACACTGTTCTGTCCTGTAGGCACTGATGTGGATGTTGAGGGGAAAGTGAGACCATTTTTGGCTCGTCCAAGTTGCAGAGAACATTTAGGATTGGTGAAAGGCAAGTCGTACCTCATCATGGGCAGATCTGTTGACCTGCCAGAGCTCGGGGGAAGGTAGGTGTCCACTGTGTGTCTTCAACAGAGCAGGATTTGCCTGAGATTTATGCCTTCAAAGTCTGTAGATTGTTGTGCATGGCTCAATGATGTGACAGTTGTTTTCAATCATAATGCTGCTTAGTAACCAAGAATAGGATCTTGATTAAAATATGATAAACAACACAAATTATCTATGATGAAAATATTTTAAGTTGATTTTGATCATTTTTGTGTTGTTTAAAGCCAAATATGTGGTGCTATAATTTGTCCAGAGATTAAAGGGAAGAAAAGTCTGTCATTCTTGAAAAAAAAAAAAATATTGGCCTAAGTAAATATTTAAAGATATTTTGTTTGAAAAATTTGAATATATATATATATATTAAAAACTTTTGTCTGTTAAAACAAAAGTCTGTTTGATATAACCATCATTTAGGAAGCCATTTTTTTACAAGAAAACCTTAAAGAAGAGAAGACCATTAGACGTGTATTGTTATGAACATGTTTTGCTCTAGTGTAACTGAATGTTATTGAACGTTTTTCAAAAATGTATAATAATCAACATGAATAGCAAAATATATATATAAAAAAAATCTTTTTTAACACCTTAAACATCCATATTTTTCATTGATCTTTACATATAAAATTATACAGCTAATTCAGTCATTGTGTCTTTTTTTACTTGACTTTCTGTTGTTTTAGTCTGCAGTATGTTTTTGGAGAGCATACCTGGGTTGAATACTGGCCTACAAGAGAAGAAAGCCAAACTCCACAACACCGGGAGCGATACATCGGCATTACTGACCTCCAGAACAGCCTCTTAAATTTTGGATGTCTTACATAATCATATAATACCTATTCATTAATTACAGAACACTTTCATTAAATCTTAAATAATATTGTTTGAGCCAAAATACTTTGTTGTAATTTCGTACAAAAAAGAAACTAAACAAAAGGGTGACTAAATGAAACTGGAAAATGTTATTTTTAGACACCTGACTAATTAATTATGGTGTGGTAAACAGTGCCTTGCAAGCATGTTGTGATTGTTCTGATGTTTTATCACAAATCCAACATTATAAGAAGCTTTGTGATATTAAAATGATTGAAATAGAACCATAAGAGACTTAAAGGATAATTTCTGCACAGCAAAATCCCCAGTGTTAATTTAACACTCTGAGTGTGGATTATATAAACACTGAAGCAGTGTTAAAAGTAACACTGAAGCAGAGTTGAAGTTAATGAGATAATTAAGAAGTTAATTGAGTTATGATTGAGCATTATTGAGGACACCTGATGTTAACAAGCAGAATCACAAACAAGAAAAATCACAATTTGTGTGTCACCATTATAGTGGTCAGTGTTTGCTTTAGTTGGGATCTTGGCTTGTGACTTTTTAAATTAAAAGTTTGTTTGTCAAGCCAAGAGCAAAAATCACTGGGTGTTGATGATTATGTTTTAATGTAATTGTTGCTTGACCTTAATCACTGAACTCTTTTACAGTCTCTTCTCTTCTTATGGATCATTATTGATTGTAACAGCTTTGATTACACAACGAAAGAGTCAGTATTTTCTATACATTTTGTAGGCATTTCTTGTGATTCTGTGATTCAGAATTTTTTTTTTATTAAAGAGTTTTAATTTTAGGCACACACAGATAACAAGAATCAGCGTATGAATCTCAAAAACGGTGACAAACAGCATATTCAGATAAACGGATCTACTCTGAACATCACAAAACTAGATACTAAAAATTCACATAAAAACAGCAAAAATAAAATATAGTTAGAATAAAAAGTTAAAAAGACCGATCAGCTCATAATTTATTCATGCCACAATGCATGATGGGAGCCATGGATGAGTTTTTATTGGCTACAACATGCTTTTTTGATGGTCACCGTTGTTGTGATGCTCACGCTGATTCTTGATGTCTGTGTGTCTAAACAAAAGAATTCTTTCTTTATGTAGAACTAAGTTTTAAAAACATGTCGTACTATGGCAAAAAATGCTGGATCACTTTTTTATCCATCTTATTTATGTACACAGTAAAGAAACCTGAACTCAGGCATTCAGGTCAATCCATGACAATTAGTCCAAACCGCAATCAATACCATAAGATTGCCTTTGCTGTGGTCTGTCTGTATGGTGTAACTCAGTTACCACAGCCACACAAAATCTAAAGATAATAACTGAAGGGTCAAGATCCCAACTAAAGCAAACACTGAACACTATAATGGTGACACAGAAATTTTGATTTTCTCGTTTGGTGATTCTGCTTGTTAACATCAGGTGTCTTCAATAATGGTCAATCATAACTCAATTAACTTATTAATTATCTAATTAACTTCAACTCTGCTTCAGTGTTACTTTTAACACTGCTTCAGTGTTTATATAATCCACACTCAGAGTGTTAAATTAACACTGGGGATTTTGCTGTGTGGATATCTGAATAGATATCATAATGAAATTTGTGTAAATTAAGGCCAAACATGAACAGACATTTAAATGATATAAAATAAACAGGTCCAGAAATTTGCTTTCTGACAGGATTTATTTTGGATCAAAAAGATATTGAAGAGGTACTGATGATGCAGTGATGCCTCACATAGAAGCCTAATGAATAATTTAGTCCATTCTAGAATATTTAAGAAGAAAAACCTCACTATCCCTGTGCCTGGAGCATCTCAGGTCTGGATGCTTATATAAAGAAGATAAAACTTAAAAAACAGTTACACAGAAGGAATTTGAGGTTGAGTTTTTTTTTTTCTTATTGCCTTCAGTTGTTCATAGGAAGGAAGGGGAGACAAAAGGCTCTCACAGATGTTAAATGCAGCGCCAGCAGCATGACTTATTATGTAAGAGAATGTCAATATTGCATACAAAGAAGTGACATTACATGCAAAACACCATTTACAGATGTATGTAAACATAAAAATAAATAATATTAAACAAAACCTTTAACAAAATTAATTGAAAAGATTAATACTGAAGATGAATTATTGGCGCAGAGTTATAGAGGCTAGAATATTGTTTTTTCTTTCTGCCGTATTTCTGCAGCATCTCAACTGACCACATTTCAGCCCTCTAGGTCACTTGATGTGACTTTAGAAATACAACTGAGCCCAAGCACCAGGTCTTGGAAGCTGTGTGCAAAAGCAGATCAATATAAAATGAACTATGAGTACTTAAGACCATTTATTTGCCAAGGTATGCTCATGTGTTTTGTAAAATGCCCTGTAGACTATTTGGACTATTTCTAAGTGAGGAGATCTAATATAGAATGACTACACAAAATCTGGAATAATTACACAAAAGTCTATATTTTTAAACTATTATAAAAGTGACATATATTTGCAAAAAAAAAAAAAAAAAAAAAAAAAAAAAAAATAGGTACAAGATTTACAAATGTACATAAAGAAATGCTGCATGTTGAAATCCCAATCCTGTAGAGAGAACACTACTGTGGAGGACAGAGATAAAAAATGACCCAAAAAACATAGCTTTCGCTAATGCCCTTTGAAAAAGACGGTTTTATTAAGCTTCTGTCACATGTTGTTACTTTGTAAGGTAAGGTTTGTCAAACAGGAACACAACTAATGTTAACAGCGAATGGTGGTGGCTGTCTATGCCATACTCCATTTTGCCGTTGTGCTCCCCGAGTACAAACACATCCTCTGACCCTATTTCGTACAATGAACATGACCTCTAGCAGTTTGATGGGCTGTGATCGTCTAGTACTGGCTGATGAATGACACACTCTGCTGCCCTGACGACCCTCACTGTGTCTTCTGATGTCATCACCAGACCTCCAATGTGTTTAAAGTCAGCAGGTGGAAGTTCTGGTCCTTGATGCAGCATCTGTCACCAGGCTGGCAGGACAGACATCACAGGACAGCTTCTTGAATGACATTATCATACAATTCAGACTGTATCAGTTGTGATAAATTCTTCAAACAGATAGTCAAACACAGTATGCATGTGTGTACTTTAGAATAAGACAACCACACTAAACTAGTTATGAGAAGGTGTCAAATAAATATTCTGCGATCGTGTAAACAAACTTGTAAGAAGCTTTGGGTCAACACTAGTCTTATAATACTGTCTTATAATACTGTGTAACAGGACCCACATCCACTAAGTAACTAACAATTATATAATCATAATATTGTCATATCTTACAGGTGAAAGGTGATCCCACAGGCTCTTGTTTTGAGTCTACGGCAATTGGAGCATTTGTAGGCAGGCATCTTCTCCTCTAAAGCCAGCAATTTCCTGTATCATAAGGCAAGATGTTTTTAACAAAACAAACCAATTGGAAATCATGTGCAACTTAAGTAATATTGAAAAGAAAGAACAATTCTGGCTCTCCAACTAATGTTAAACTGCTTGGTAGCAGCTAAACTGTAACTACTAGCTCTCACTCAAAGCTCCTTGTTATTAGCCAGCTAATAACTACAACCACATCCACAAAGATTGTAATTTAGACAAAAGATTAGTTGTCATAAAATTGTTACTGATGTCAGCAAAACCTATATAATTGAACAGCTCGATTGTGGTCTCAGCCTTAAAGGGTTAGTTCACCCAAAAATGAAAATTATGTAATTAATAACACACCCTTATGCTGTTCCAAACATGTAAGACCTCCTTTTATCTTCGGAACACAGTTTAAGATATTTTAGATTTAGTCCGAGAGCTCTCAGTCCCTCCATTGAAGCTGTGTGTACGGTATACTGTCCATGTCCAGAAAGGTAAGAAAAACATCATCAAAGTAGTCCAGTTAAGTTACTTATCGGGTTTTACAGTGCTATTTCTTTTGTCTGTTTTCTTAATTGCAGAATATTTATCATGTGAATCCAGTCCTTCGTGCTGTCTTTGCTGTAAACTGGTTTAAAGGGACAGAAGTGAGAGACTTATTTACCCTCATTTGATAAATCTGTTTTGAAAAAAATATATATATATAATTTACATTTATCTGTTTCGGGTTTATTGTTGTTGTAAAAACTTTTCCAAAATAAAAAAGTAAGTAAGTGAAATTTGCACTTATTTTGCACAAAATCTTGAAGTGTTCCTGTAGCTCAGTGGCAGAACATTGCATTAGCAAGTGCAAGGTTGTGGGTTTGATTCCCCGGGAACACATGATAGGTGAAAATTGTTAGCCTGAATGCACCGTAAGTTGCTTTGGATAAAAGTGTCTGCTAAATGCATTAATTCAATATTATTTAATTAAATTTTACTCAATAAAATGTACGTATTATTATTTTATTTTTTTTACTTAACTTAAGTAGATTTACTTAATTTCCAAATGTGTTAAATTTACTTGAAATATGCTTGTGCAAAAACTTGCCAAATAAAAATTAAGTAAATTTACTTATTACTTTTTTCAGTGCAGGAATCTTGAGCAGCTGGGACGATTTATACCGTAGCAATACAGAGCCAGCCAGTCACATCGGGTGCTGACGTGGAGATAAGCTTCAGTGGTGGAAGACAAACCAGCAGCGATTTTCACTGCTGGCAAAAATGGCAATAAATCTACCTCTGTGCCCAGTGAAAGACTTTTCAGTACTGCTGGGGACATTCGTTCCCACCCTCCAGTGGCGATTCTAAGATTTTGATTTTAGGGGGGCTCAGCCCCCAATAAGGGTATGATTAAAAAATATTATTTTACTATTAGGGTAGGGTTGTATACTACTAACCTTATTGCAATCCACTATTCCATTGTATTCCCTGTATTTCATATATGGGAGTAGGAGTACTGACTGAGCCATATATAACACTGTAAAAAAAAACTAATACAGTTTTTTACATGTGACCAGTCACTGGAAAATTTTGAATTGGGAATGTAGATTTTTTTTTTTTTTTTTTACAATAAAGACTTCCTGATTCAGTATTAGGACATTCATGTTTATCCTTTGATGATACCACTGCTTTTTCTTATGAAATGTATGTGGAAATTGGCAGAAAATTAAAACAACATAAGGGTTCAATGACTGCAATGAATCTTGGGAACACAGTGGTATTGTGTGTGTGTGTGTGTGAGGCTGGCTGTTCTATTCTCACCTGACTGTTGCTCATTTGCAGACCTACTCCCGCACGACAAAAAAAATGTTTTATATCCATCTACAATGAAATATAAATTATTATATTTTATTTTTATTATTATTATTATTATTAATTTTTAGCTTTTTAGCCTTTATAATCAACAATACGGTTGGTTATACATCAAGTCAGCCCCTGAACATTTATTTCATTTCAAATCATTTAACTAACCAGCTAATATTCATTAAGAATATAGACAAAACATGTATTAATGTAATTGTCTATTGGCAATATGTTTAATCTGTTCTATATTTATTTATATTTATTAAAAATAACATCATTATCAATTTGCCACTTCTATAAATCAATTACTTAAAAAAAAAAAAAAAATCACAGATCCCTTTAGCCTACTCTTACTCTAATATATGTATCATGATACACTAATGATTAATTATTACTTAATACAAAATTATGTTTAATAATAGAAAACAAAATAACTCCACATGATGTTTCTCTCTCTGTGCCATTTAGTACTTTCAGACAATGATGTGTGTCATTAATAATTTATTTTGCATGGCTGCATAATGTAATGCCGAAATACACAATAATATGTTTTCAATTTCAAAAAGTAAATTAAAATAAATCATGATCGTTTTCTAAAGTATGTTTTCATGGGTGTTAATCGCTTCATTTTTGTTGGAAGAAAAAAAAAATCTGTCACACTGTGATAAAGGCTGAAAGTGAACGCAGCGAAGACGTACTGGTATTGGATGCGAGAACACACACACCACACGCACACACGCACGCACACACACACCACACACACACGCACACACACACACACACACACACACACCTTGTACTCTCTGATGTTCGCTCTGCTCGGCGCCCCTGTGGATTGAAAAACGCGCTGAATCCATGCAGACTCAGATAAGGGGAGGAGATGCTTGATGCAGCTTGCCACCGTCTCAAATGAGATTTTAAAGGGGACTGAAGCGATCACTAATTAATTAATCAAATAATTTTTAGGGGGGCTGGGCATAAGTTTAGGGGGGCTGAAGCCCCCCTAAAAAGGGCCTAGCGACGCCCCTGCCACCCTCGCAACCGGCTGTCACCAGTTAATGCAGAGCGTCTTTTTTTTTTTTTTTTTTTTATTAAACTCATTTCATGTGAAAGATTAGGAGGTTTTACGTTAATTTAATTATGATGCAGGAGATGTGTGTGATCTTCCCTAATATTTTTCGTAATATTTGGCTACTGTTCTAATCGTAGCCTATCCTAAACGAAAACTAAACTGCCTACTATGTTTATTGAGTTAATTTTCAATTACATTCATTTCAGTTAAGTCACCAAACATATTCTGATTTTTAAAAAGAAAAGAAAAACACTTTTCTTTGCATTGCTGCAAGGTTTTGGTTGTTGACTTGGGTAAGCAAGACATACCTAAAATAATCGATTTCGCGATAGTAAAACGGCAAAGAAATATTTTGATGATATGATATTATAACAGAACATCGAAGCGAATGGTGGTGTGTTGAAATAACAGCCTCTTTATTTTCGATTACCTTCGCTCCGATCTGATTCCCGCACTGGCCCGCCTGCAGGTGCACGATCTCGCGCATGCTGACCTCAGATGTCCAGCGACTTCAAAGCGACGAAAATGAGGTTGGAAAAGGTCAAATCTCAACGGCTCGTTATCACACCCTCTTCGGACGACTGTCTCGCCGAGACTAGTGCGCGCTCCCGTCAGCCTGCTTCCAGCCGTGCTGCATTATGACGCAATCCCATCTCCATGACAACGGAGCGGATGAGACGGTCCAGTATGGTGTAAGATCACTTTCAAAAAGATGTATGCACAACTTTAAGCATTCATATTCGTATTTTTAAACATTTGTGCGTAAATTAACTTAGTCACGCAAAATTACGTTTTCATACACGTGAGTCAATAAAATTACATTTGTGTTTTTATGTGAGTGTGACTCTAGAAGCTATGACTGTAAACATTCACGAGTACAACTCTGATTTCTACGACTACGAATTCTTCACTATGAACACAAATTCAAGTTTGTGGGTACGAGTAAAGAACAGTTGAAATGACGTCACTGCCGTCCCAGGGCAGGTAATCGAACCTCGATTCCATCTAACGCGCATGCGTCAAAGGTGAAAGATGGCTAACAACAGACCTGAGGCTGCCAACCTAGGCTCAGCATCACAGGTAAAATAAATAACGTGTTTATTCAACATTTTTTATACGATTTTACTATTTTGATAGCACTTTATAATGATATACATTTCTGCAACTCATAGACGTTATTGCTTTTGCTTTCAACCTATTTACTCGCTGTTAACTAGTGCTAGACGACGTTAGCGTTGATGAAGTGCTCTGTGTTAAAGTAACGTTATAGTTAGTGATGTTAGAACTAAACTGCTCTGTTATCATATGTTTAGCAATGTCGACCAAATCAGTAATGAACAGACGAAGTAATTGCTTTAGCTTGCAAAATAATTATAACGTTAACTTAGTTACGCCTATTAGTTTGCAAACATACTTCAGTTGTAATGTTTTGAATGTCTATTTAGCCTAACGTTACATAATGTTGAATTGGTACGGCTAAGGTAACGGTACCATGTATTGCATCTAATATGTATTTTGGCATTTACAGGGACCACTGGCTACTCAGTTACTGCAGCGTCTGGAATCAAGGATCACTGACACGTTAAGTCAACCATACTTTAATTTGGACTACTTCCAGTACGTTGTAAATCAGGAAGCCTTTATTCTGACATCTGCATCTAGCATTTTAAACATCCCAGCTGAAATTGTGGAGTGTCTTTTATCCCTTCAAAGAATGATCCACGCAGCTCTTTCCCAAGAGAGTCCTTGTGTTTTTATTAGAGAAGGAGGACGCGGCCGACCAGAATTTTGTTTTTCTGAGGAGCTGCTGTCCCGGCTCATTGACATGCCCTTACCAGTGTCTTGTATCGCCAACCTGCTGGGTGTCAGCCAAAGTACAATTTTCCGGCGTATGCATGAACTCAGGTTGTCCACAAGACTTACATACAGCAGTTTATCTGACAGTGAACTGGATGATGCTGTCATCTCCATAAAAACCAGGATCCCAAACGCAGGATACAGAATGGTTAAAGGTTGTCTCCAATCAAATGGACATAGAGTTCAGTGGAATCGCATCAAGGAGTCCATGCACAGAGTTGACGCTCCAGGAATTTTGGAAAGAATGACACAGCTGGGTTGCATCGTCAGGAGGACATACTTCGTACAGCGGCCTTTGTCATTAGTGCACGTGGACACTAACCATAAGCTCATAAGGTAAGATATTCATTTATTTATGTACTTTATTATGGGTGTTGAGTTAATGCAGCTCTTTTCATTGACTGCTCATTGTCATCTCATCCTTTTAATTTCAAGGTACAACATCGTCATATTTGGAGCAATAGATGGTTACTCAAGAAAGGTGCATCACTTTTTTTTTTTTTTTACTGCTTTTATTATAGTGCTTTATTCTTCCTGTATATGTTTGTGTTCATGTATTCACTGTTGATAGACTGCATATGGGTCCGTCCGTATTATTATTATTATTTTTTTTTTTTCATTTTTGAATCCAAAACGTATAATGACAAAACCAAATTCAAATAACTGTCTGATTTTGGTTTTTGCAAATTCATTTTTTCGTTTCTCCATTGAATTAAGACATTAAGAAAAACAAGACAGTTGGGTCAGATGAAAAGTAAAAATATCAAAATAAAGGACAACAGTAGTTGATTACATGCAGTTTAATATTGTGCATTTATCCATGTGCACAGCAAAAGTCACGTTTAATGAGCAAATTTTTGGTGCATTACATTTGGTAATATACTTTAACCTAAGTCATTATTGTGTGTGCAGTAGGCAATGTGAGTATATTTAAACGTTTGCAGATTCACTATATGAAACTCTGTTGTCTGTATAGATACTGTATCTGGAACCAGCAACAAATAACTGCTCAAACACTGCCCTTTCATTTTTCCTCAAGGCAGTGGAAAACTTTGGCTGGCCTTCCAGGTAAATAGTGATATCTTGTGCTACTGTTTCTATGCTCTTGTTGATCATTTCAGTAATGTTCAATGGAATATTCTGTTGTGATAAATGATAATTATAACTGAGCATTTCCCCTATTCATTTTACAGGGTCAGGGGAGATGAAGGCGTTGAAAATGTCGCAATTGCTGAAACCATGTTCAGTGTTAAAGGCACCGGAAGAGGGAGCTTCATCGCTGGGCGAAGCGTACACAACCAAAGGTTAAAATGATAATTTACATAATCTACAGTATATTCATAGTGAGAATGTTAAATCATTGTTGTAAAGTATTTTAAGTAAGACTATGTGAATGATTACTTTTGAGTTGAATAAGGCCTGTTATTTCTTATTTAGGATTGAACGCCTATGGCGAGATGTCTGGACCTCTGTCACTCATCTGTACTATGAAGTTCTTCACAGTCTAGAAGAAGATGGCCTATTGGATTTGTCAGATGCTGTCCATCTGTTTTGTGCCCATTATGTGTTCCTTCCGCGTCTGGCAGAGACCCTTCACACATTCACAGAAGGCTGGGACAACCATCCCTTACGATCTGAAGGTGGACTCACCCCTAACCAACTCTGGGTTATGGGTCACATGCAGAACCCTTGTGACGCAGATGAAGATTTGCAGGTTTGTTGAAGCTATCTCTCAAAGTGCAGTAACAAAATGCAGTTCAAATGTTTTCAACCTGAAAGTGTCGATTTAGACTTATATAAAAAGCTGAAATTTAAAGTTTTTGAATGGTGTCAATAACTCTTGAAGAAAGTTATTGAATAATAATATAGAAGTATGTAAGAGTAGTGTGTTGCTTCACTTAAGCACACAATTAGACAGTCAACTGAGCTTAATTTTGATTTTCATTTCCTTTAGTCACTGCACTAGGCCTTTGTACGTCAATGTGTGCTTGGCAGTGTTTTCAAATACTTCTAAATGTTGTTTCATACAAAATAACATTATTTTCAGAACACGGAGCTGTTTGGAACTGACTGGGAGATGTTTGATGGTGTGCCTGAAGAACCTTATGGAGTTGAAGTCCCAGAAATTGAGTGCCCGCTGACTCCAGCTAGTATGGAAACTGTACAGTCCATGATCGATCCCTCTGCATCGTCAGAATCATTTGGCAGAGACATTTATATATCAATGGTTCAGTGCATTGAAAGTCTATGTGTGACACAAAGAAACACCTAAGATATAAGCAGTCCTTACAAAAGATTTAATGGAATGAAGTTGAACATTTGCAAACAGACTGCCAGTTACAAAAGGCTTGCTGTGATATTACTTCATTTTATCAAGGGAGTAACAGTGAGGTAAAAAACTAACTCCTCATTCATTTTGGTTTTAAAGTGAACCATTAATAACAGCAAAACAATGGTTTTGTAACAATGAATAAAGTTATTCACAGAAACAAGAAAATGGCAAAGAAAATGGCAATAAAACCAAACAATTCAATGCCTATTTTGACTTATGCAGTTACTTGTTACACCCTGTCAAAAGTTTGCCCATGGCATATTGCTAATGTCATAATGTTTTTGAATTCACTGAATGTTTTCAGGTGTGCTGAGGGAAATGTGACTGTACGACTGCAGGCGCTGACAATAGGAAAACAAACAGTGTGCTGTGTGTCACAGTCATGGTGGAATTTCACATTTATGACAAAGTCCTTCTTTTCACTAGGCAGAAGGGGCTTGTGTCCCTGTCCGGTGAGCCACTGCATGATTCGTCCAACAGTCAAACTTTCTGGAGCAATACTGTTGTTGCTTGGGCCATCTTGTTCTTAAAAAAAAAAGAGATTAAATGTAAGTCTGGATAACTAAAGGAAGGCAGCATCTTTTTAATAGTTTTTCAACTTAATACAATTAGTTAATACAATCCCTCAATTAAATCAGATTAACATGTTAAGCATAGCCCCTTTTTGGGTTGGGAGCAGGGGGTGTTAAAAGCCCTGGCTGTCTGTAAAATTTCATGAAGCAGTGTTATTCTAGAGGTCATAATATTAAATTTCACATCAAGATTCTGCAAAAGATATATTAAGGCTTGTGAATTTGTAAATTCGTAGCTAGCCATTTCCACTGTGCTGTATAAAAATTACTGCAGGACAGCAGAAGAAAAGCTTACTACTTCTATATTATTCAATATTGGCTAAAACACACCAGAATCCTCAATTTCCTGAAGGTAGTCCTGGAAAAAGTTCATGATATTTGTTTCCATGCGGTGTTTGGCAGAACCAATCTCACTGAAGACAGGGCGGCTGTTCTCCAAAATGAAGACTGCATCTACCTTTAAGAAGAAAATACATTTCAGTCTGCATTCAACATAGTAATTCTTGCAGAAAAAATAAATGCTTAATTAAAAGCAACCAGAAACCCATGTCGAGCTACTAGGACGTGTTGTTACAATCCCTATGAAGAATCTGCACTTTTTTTGGAACAAATCCCCACATCCTTGAGGAGCCTGGTTGTTAAAATGACTACAAACTCTCCACATCCAACCTCAGCAGGAAGCACCCGAGTATGCCAGCCGTACAGTTCTGCCTCGGCTGCTAGTTCTGTGTACTTCTGGCTTTTCCATTCATATGCTTCCCCAACGGCAACCTCCCATGGTACTGTAAGCCCCAATATGTACAGGGACTTCTCTAAGTTGACCACAAAATCAGGTCTGGCCTAAGAGTGTCTGAGACAAGAATGTACCTTATCATCTTCCCCTGTAACAAACAGTGGTTGGCAAAGGTCTTGATGGGTATTCATGATCTTTGGTAGTTCATAGAGCTGCAGGCCTTTTCTGAGCTGGTCGAGCATCGGGATGAGTCTCATGGTGGAGTGAAGTATAACAGCTCTAATAGACAATATAAAAGTGTTTCATCAGGAGATTCTACTTTTGTGGTAAAACTGTTTACTGTAGGAAAAAATATATAATTGTTAAATTATAATTTGGTGACATTTAAAAGTGGTTTCACAACATAGCTTTGCAAGAAAAAAATCCAAATCAAGTCACAAATTGTTGTACAATACTCCCTTGCCATAAAGAAAACCAAAAATGTTAATATACCTTATTATGCTGTCCCTTTTATCCACAGACACGATTCCAGTGTATCCGCAGGTCACAATGTCACCAATCAGGTCGCTGATGTTGTCATCATTGGCGGTGTTTATCTGAAAGTCGATTGGTGTTAAGTGAAAGTTGTTCTCATTTCCATAATTGTGCTCTACGGTCAAACAAACAACTCATTAGATTTGTGCAATCCATGTCATAATGAAGTTAATACTATTATTGACCCTGATAAAATTGGACTTACCTTTACAATTAGCTGTGACAGTTCCAAATCTGTGACATCACTGGCAGACACTTGAATGCTGTCAGAGTCACCAGAGCAGAGATAACTGAAGCACCATTCACGCAGGAAGTTAGGGCAAGGTCCGCCTTGTGCCAGACTAGCTGCCATGACTTCTCCTGCAGTCCTAATAAATGGAATAATTAAACAATTGCATATAAACTAAAGTAGTACTGCAATTAATACGCTTAAAGACAACATGCAAAAAGAACTTAATTACACACCTGAAGTAATTACAGTCCAAACTGTTAAGGCAGTAAACGGGATTCTTCCCTTTCTTATCTGGACCTTCAACAAAGAGTCTTTTTTCTATTTCTACCAGCATTTCTGGAAAACAACAAATACATGAAATACAAAAGGTCTCTTCAAATGTTCATTTTTTCATCCAATCAGCATTTGAGCCCATTGCACCACCAAAGGCCCCCTGTTGACATATATGTGTCTGATTTAACAAATATGGACATACACCTGTACCTGTGAGGAATTCTTTGGTAAGGGCACCATTATCAATGCCTGCCTCGGCAAAGAATGTGACCTTAAGTCTACATTTGGGTGAGGTCTTCTTCTGCCGTTGCCACTGTTGCATGCCTCTGTTGTAGAGATCAGTTCGCGACACACAGATGGAAAATGTGTTTGTCTCATCAACTTGAGAACCGATCCAGTTCAAGATATCCTCAGAACTGAAAAAAATAAATAAAAACAGACATTGAACATTTGAATCACAACTAAATCTATGAGTGGTTTTATGATTTCATAGGTGGTTGCTACTGTCTCTCAGGGTGGCCGTTAGGCCTGGTACAATACTCGCACATCCTCCTATACTGGTGAAGTTCTCAGGAGTGAGGTGAGGCTTCAATGCAAGTCCAAACGGGTAAAATATCACAAACATACCATGTTTCTGGATTACTAGATTTCTCTATGACCACACATAACATCACTTTTCAACAGGAAAAAGCTAATTGATACTGCAGTATCTCTTTAAAGGTTTATTGTTCAGATAACATAATTCACCACCATAATTCCCTAATATACAATTTTACCTTTGAAAGGTACTGATTGGATCACTTGACTCATGGCCATCATCATCTGAAGTTCTGCACACAAAGTAAACAGATTGTCCTGAATTAACAATAAACAATTACATTTAAAATTTAAAAATTTGGCAGGAACTCTCCTTACATCTAATTTATTGTCAAATCAACATTCAACATAAAAAAGTAGCACTGAAACCAACATTACCGTAATCCGCAACTGGCTGCATGGAACTCAATGATTTCAGGATGAAATGCATTTCCGCACACAGGACACTCAGCTGTCTAACAAATGAATTTACAATGCATGTGAATAAAGCATCACACTACTCCTGAAATATAAGAAAACATATCGAAGCTAAAGAAACTTAAACAACACTTGTAGAGCCTAAATTTATAGCACCAGCAAAGTGACATGTATAACACCATGACCTGCAATTGGTGCAAAGAAAATACCTTGGAAAAGACCAATTACAAGTTACAATGCTGTTTTTACATATATTTGTGAGTGCTGATAAATGGCATTTGTAAATTAAACTTAGAAATAACAGCAAAAAGTATCTTACCTTGCTTTTCTCATAGCAAAGGGCAGCTGAGCATTCATCTTCATCTTCTTCCTTGCAGCTTTCCTGGGGATGAAACACAATAACAACACTTTTCAGCGCAGTACACAATAAAAACATGTAATTTTTCAATCCAATAAATCCTGAAATAATGCCTAAAAGACCAAGCTTTAACATACTTCTTCAGCAGAATCGCACAAATCTACAAGTTGTTTTTTGCATTCCTTTATGTGTCCTGGAAGAATCTGAAGCGGAACCATTTTCTTGCAGGTTGTACACTGAGCTTTGGGCATCTTCTCAAATTCCTTTGCTTCTGGTGGTAAAGGAATTGTATCCAGTTCTTCTTGTAAAGGAGCAATGTACATTGTGTATTTTCCATTCCCGCTCACTGCTTTTAGCTGCTGGCCGGTATATCCATTTAAATCTGGAGGAATAACAGCCAATCTCCGCTGCCCACCCCCACCTAAAATTGAACAGTTGTAGATACTAAATATAGCCAATCTGGATATACAGCAATTACTCATCTAGGGAGTACATTGAAACACAATTTGAAACCATGGACATTAATACAGTGTATATGCCTACATACCTGTGGACTTGTGCAGCAACCAGCCTCCACAGATATTTGCCAGTCTTGGATATGTGCTCAAAAGCAAATCTGAAAACTAAAATGACAGAAGCAGGATTAAAACTGTATTAAAATGATTTTTATTTGGTCATACTAATATTTATTACATCAAGCATTAATATGAATTGTAAGATGGGTGTTTTTAATCTTTAGATATTACTTTAGGCAAGGAAGTTAATTAAAGATTACATACCTCTGAATGTGTGATGTTTTCATTAAGGGTTAATGAACGTTTTCCAAGGCCAGCCAGTACAAGCTGCAGTTCCTCTTCTCCATTTGGTGTTTTTTCACGTTGCTTTTCAAGAAGAAAAAAGTTCACCAAAAAGCTCTTCCCAGGTTGTGTTGGTGTATATGGTGCAAAACGCTTTTTGCCTCTTGCCTCCTTTCGGAAAAATCCAGGAAAAGACCTAAACATATAAGATGGCAAACTATTATTCTCATATGTTATCATCCATCAACACAGAACAACCTAACTTAAAATATATCTACATTCTCAATGACTGATTATGTTATGTATATTTTGCTTACATTAGAATCGGGGCCTAGTTTGTCTAAAAGTACCTACACTGGGTGTGCAATTACAAAATGAATGCAGACAAACGACCCATGTATCCTACCGAGCCATTTCTTGTTTCACAGACTGTCCAGAGTCATTGCGCTGAGGCCTCACTGTCGGCACTGACTGTGCTCCCTGTCCAACAGCAGCTTCTCCTGTACTGCCCTGACTGACTGGCATGACATTTGCCAGTGCACTGTTTCTCAACAGCAACACCAGGTTTTGAGCTGTGCTTAAGATGTCTGTTAATTGGCCCTGAGTAATAAGAAAGACAATAACTAAATGCCAAATGTTATAGCCATAGGTATTTTTTAGTATTACACAGAACACCTGCAAAACACATTAATCATAGTAGGGCTTGTCAACGCCCGGGTCTTGGTCCACATTTAGACCAAAAAGCAAGCTCGTCCGAACCCGTGCAGTCCATACCTCCTGCGGCTGGTCTCAAGCAACTGACTGTCTGGCTAATAGAATGCATGAATGTACTGATGACCTTGAATGACTGGTTTTGAACAAATGTTGCATTGCTTATCAATAAGTTAATTAAACGTTATTTTATTACCCTCAATCGTTCAGGTACTCTGGTCGTGAATAAAAAGCAGATACTGAATCACTGAGTCAAAAGTTTGTATTAGCACATTATGCTCATTGACATTCCAATGACTTGCTGGTTGACGTTAACTCATATATCTGGCTCAGTTGTCATTACTGATTTGGTCGACATTGCTAAACATATGATAACAGAGCAGTTTAGTTCTAACATCACTAACTATAACGTTACTTTAACACAGAGCACTTCATCAACGCTAACGTCGTCTAGCACTAGTTAACAGCGAGTAAATAGGTTGCAAGCAAAAGCAATAACGTCTATGAGTTGCAGAAATGTATATCATTATAAAGTGCTATCAAAATAGTAAAATCGTATAAAAAATGTTGAATAAACACGTTATTTATTTTACCTGTGATGCTGAGCCTAGGTTGGCAGCCTCAGGTCTGTTGTTAGCCATCTTTCACCTTTGACGCATGCGCGTTAGATGGAATCGAGGTTCGATTACCTGCCCTGGGACGGCAGTGACGTCATTTCAACTGTTCTTTACTCGTACCCACAAACTTGAATTTGTGTTCATAGTGAAGAATTCGTAGTCGTAGAAATCAGAGTTGTACTCGTGAATGTTTACAGTCATAGCTTCTAGAGTCACACTCACATAAAAACACAAATGTAATTTTATTGACTCACGTGTATGAAAACGTAATTTTGCGTGACTAAGTTAATTTACGCACAAATGTTTAAAAATACGAATATGAATGCTTAAAGTTGTGCATACATCTTTTTGAAAGTGATCTTACACCATAGTCCAGCGCTCCTTCATCTTTCTCCTGTCGAGCCTCAGCTCTGAGGCCGTTGTATATTCCTTTATGCATTTTTATATGCAGTGAAGTGAATTAGCAGCAATGTGGAAATAGAACAGAATTAATATTTTTTATTTTTATTTTTCCATTTCCACAATGATGACAGTTTTTTTTTTTTTTTTTTTTTTTTTTTTTTTTTAAACACGTTGTTAAAAATAAAAGCTCTTAAGTGGTTCTAGAAATAATCTCTTTTTTTCTGGCTTTGTAAGGTTTCTGAATTGCTGTATGACTGGAGATTAAAATGTTCTGAATGTTTCATTACAAGATTTGAGATCACTGTGTTGTATCTGTATCGCACGGGCCTAGAGACGCGTTGCCCCACGTTTGGAGAAGGGTCTGGCTGCAGACTTGCACTTGCACTCTCAGACTTGCATTCTCAGACTTGCAATCTCAGACACTTGTGCTTCCGCTAGCGATGTCACTTGCAGTCTTTATTTTTATTATTATTTTCTTCTATTTATTGATAACTTTTTGTTTGAATCTTTCAACATTTTACAACAGTAGCCAGGTGGTGAAGAAAAGAAAAAAGAAACTAAATTGCAATGTCACTTGCAATCGCTACTTGCACTCTCCGCTACCTGTGACGTCACTTGCAATCAACACGTTCGTGCATGTTGCCAATGGAGACAAGACGCTGTGGTGGTGATTAAACGATTAAAACTAAATTAGTAGGTCTACTACTATACACAAAGTCTTTCGTTAAGCGTTTTCCTCCTGTAGAAAAAAACAAACACTTAATATGGCATAGTTCAATTAAAAGACCAAATTCGAAATATAGTTATTATTTAATGTTCAACAAGGCAAGAAGATGGCTATGAACACAATGCGAACGCTTAATGTGGCCTAATAACAGACTAAGATGATGAAGACAATTCAGTAGGCCTATCCTATATGTCTTGTTGTTGACTCAATGTATATACAGACCAGCAAATATGAACGTGCATTATGAAATGCATTAAGTGATTTTAAAAGGATCAGCTCCGTACAGGCAAGCAGACGAGTACAGAACGCAGTGCGTTAAATTGTACATTAAACGTTTTCCTCCTATAGAAAATCATTATAAATAAAACACATAATGTAGCTTAATGGACAAAGACAGTATATAAACAAGTTGTGGACAGTTTATTCTATATGGAAAAATGCTTAACGCGAAACTTTGCGCGTTGCGTTTATTCACCACCACAGCTTCTTGTCTCCATTGGCAACAAGCACGATTTGTGTCGATTGCAAGGTAGCAGAGAGTGCAAGTAGCGATTGCAAGTGACATTGTAATTTTGTTTATTTTTTTCTTGTCTTCGCCACCTGGCTACTGTTATAAAAAGTTGGGAAATTCAAACAAAAAGTAAAATAAATAAAGAAATAAAGAAATAAAAAATAAAGACTGCAAGTGACGTCACTAGCGGAAGTGCAAGTGTCTGAGAGTGCAAGTCTGAGAGTGCAAGTGCAAGTCTGCAGCCAGACCCTCTTGCACGTTTGTTGTGTATGCCCCATAATACTAATCTTGTTGATCGTTATAATAGCACACATTTTCTGTAAAGATACGAATCAAAACAACTCACCTGTCGAGTAAAACACAAGCGAGATCGGCATCTCTTTCTAGTTGAAGTTTGTTGCGAAGCTACTTCTGCATTTGTCCACGACACTGTTTTCATGTGGTTTCTACGTCAGTAAAGGCGGTAACAAAGTGTAACTAACGTCATTGATAGGCGACTGCACTGCCCCGTGTCACTATTTAGAATGGGAATTTTCTCATGATTTACAAGTAGTTGAAAACATTAGAGATTAAATTAAATTTATGCATTTAACAGACGCTTTTATCCTAAGCAACTTACAGTGCATTCAGGCTATCAATTTTTACCTATCATGTGTTCCCGGGGAATCAAACCCCCAACCTTGTGTTTGCTTGTTTGCTAACGCAATGCTCTACCACTTGAGTTATTGTTAGTAATCAGCTGGACAAAATATATAACACTAGCCTAGTGGTTTTTGGATATTTTACTGTAAATATCTTCCAAATTGTACCTTTAATGGTCAATCCCCATCTTATCTCTCAGATCACCTTATTCCTTTTTCATCCTCCAGATCTCTAAGATCTTCTGATAGAGCTCTCTTAGTTGTCCCTCGTTCACGCTCAAAAACAAAGGGTGATAGGGCTTTTTCTATTGCAGCCCCCCGTCTCTGGAACCAACTTCCACTGGACATTCGCTTTGCACCTTCTATTACAACATTTGAAATGAATTTGAAAACATATCTTTATTCCAAGGCATTTTAATTCGATTTTATCTATATTCCATTGTTTTACTGTATCATCTGTTTTGTTTATTTTATGTTTATCTTTGACTTTGTTCAGCGCATTGGTCAGCTTTGTTGTGATAAATGTTCCATATAAATAAACTTTACTTACTTACTTACTAACGTGATTCTCTTCCACTCTTCTTTTGCTGTTCTATTGAACTTTCCAACTGATTGACCTCTTTGTCCTGCCTCTCTCAATCCACACACAAGAACATGGTCTTTCACAGTAGCTCTGATTTCATCTGAAATGATTGTTCTTGGTCTTGCTCTTCCTCGTCTTCCTCTTCCTCCATGTCGTATAAACACTCTTCCGTACCTCTCAGATTGATGGATGCACACTTGCCATCTGTGCACTTCGAACTGGCTTATATTTTGTACATTCATTTAGAAACAAGTGTGAACAGTTTTGAATTATTGTGTATAAATGATGACAGCCGTGTTGCAGTTGTGCTTAACCTTTGCCTTCTTGCATTTAGGGTTTTGCATCACAAGTTAATCACAGTGCAAATTGTGTTTGAGTGAGTGAGAATGTGTTTTGCAAAAAGAGTGCATGATCCACAAACAGTGTCTAAACTGCCTGAACTTGTTTAAGTGTGAGTGTGACGTGACATTCAGCCAAGTATGGTGACCCATACTCAGAATTTGTGCTCTGCATTTAACCCATCCGAAGTGCGCACACACACAGAGCAGTGAACACACACACACTGTGGGCAGCCATTTATGCTGCGGCGCCCGGGGAGCAGTTGGGGGTTTGATGTCTTGCTCAAGGGCACCTAAGTCATGGTATTGAATGTGGAGAGAGAACTGTACATGCACTCCCCCCACCTACAATTCCTGCCGGCCCGAGACTCAAACTCACAAACTTTCGATTGCAAGTCCGACTCTCTAACCATTAGGCCACGACTTCCCCACAAAGGTTTTGCAAAAAGAGTGATCTATTTGACAAATTGGTTTACGCTATTGAGAATTTGGTGCAGAGTATAAGGTTAAGTGTCTTGATGTATCCGACTCAAATAACTGAGTTGTTGTATTGATGGAATATTACTGTCAATATTTCTGATAATTTACATTTTTTATGTAAGTATTTTATTTTTCTCGCTTAATGCATAGCATGTTCAGGCATGTAAAGTAAATTTATATTTTTATACTTGTATTTAATTTTGTTGTGAAACAGATTTAACTATTAAACCAGTGCATCGATGGTTGCTGACATCACTTGCACACCAGCTCGTGCTGAGAGAGCAGTGTGTGCAATTTAGCAATTTTGTTGCTAAATTTAGCAACTTTTCAGATTAACCTTGCAATTATTTTCCCCAAGAGCAGCTAGCAACAATTTTTACAATTTTTTGGCAACTTTAAGTAACTTTTAATAAGTGACTAAAACAATAAATAAACACACATTTCCCATTCAAATTACACAAAAAGAGGAAACCAAAGATGACTAGCAGTGCACATATCAAGTGAAATGCTAATTGTTCAGTTTAATAATAAATTAATAATTGTTAATTTATGATACACTTTGTTAACAGCTTGTACCTGTGATTCTGTAAGTACCCTGTAAGAAAAATGGAAAAGATACTAGTTTTCCAGGACATTATCCACCCTGTAACCTCAAAACAATGTGTAATTTAAAAAAATTCAATAAAAAATAAATAAATACAGAATTTTTTTTTTTTCATATTACATAGTAGATTGTGCCCTATATTCACAGACTTTTCTTAGAGTGTAGCACACTAATTAACTACTAATACTTTGTAAAGCATAATTGTTGGGATGGTGTAGTATTAGTTTACTAGCTATTAAAAAAAAAAAAAAAAAACTTACACTTTAAACATAAAAAAATTATTTAGTGTTCAATAATTCAATGAATTAAAAGATCTGTTCATTTATATTTTAATATTATGTTATGCATGTTATTTTACATTCAAATTTAAATTAACATATATAAAAAATTTTTTTGCTGAGATTTGATGTTGTGACACAATTTTGCATCATGATTTCACAAAGACGTCATCGCGCAGTGACATCATAAGTAATTTTGCAAGTTTTAGCATCAGTGACGGCGCTACACTGGGGCTAGCCCCGTCAGAATTTTTATTAGCCACCTGTTTAGCCCCATTTCTTTATATCATTGATATTCTGGCGCCGTGCCTGCAACAAATCAACCTTCCTTTAGCAACTTTCCCTGAAAAATAGTTGGCAACACTGTGAGAGAGATGTCGCTTAATCACATAATTGCTGCTTGAAGTTATATTTATAGTTAGTTTTGGACTTGTTATTCTAATAGTTATTAATCTTATATATCAGCCAGTGAAATGAAAGTCTTGCACAATCACAGAAAATAGTTTATATCTGCACTACAAAGTCAGGTGGATGTGTTTTATAGAGGGTTATTTATGTTTAAATATAAAATCCTTAATCATTTAACACACCCTATTGTCATTTTAATAGAGAGCTCATTTGAATCTCATTTACTTAAAAGAACAGTATGTATGTCCAAGATGTTTCGGCTCAACAACTATGGAAAATAGGGCTCACGGCTATATATGCTGTTTGTTCATTATTTCGACCCTAAAAAGATCAACAGAGCAGCTGCCAATTTACCAAAGGTTGAATTTACACAATCGGTTTTTGCAGGTAATTTACAGGAAATCTGAACTGGACTGCTGTGAACTCTTCATGTCCTTTTCTGCTCTTTATTAATCTCTTGTTTGATTCACAAAACTGAACTCAATATACTGAGAGCAGCTTTACTTAAACACTGAACAAGTGTGGAATTCAAAATACGTGAATTCAAAAAATTGGATTCATATTTGTAAAATCTATAAAAATAGAAAACTGTAATTTCAAGCATAAGTATAATTTGCTATACTGTTAGACTGTAGATTGGTGAACTGAAGTGTCTGTTTATTTATAACTCAAATGCAAACAGACAGAGAGAGAGTGATCAGTTTGGACTCTGAGGGTGGAGGAGGTGGGTATAAATCTGAGCTGCTGCAGCTTCACAGACGCTCACAGGAAGAGACACACACACAGTCAGGATGGAGGTGAAGCTGCTGTTTCTGACTGTTGTTCTGCTCTCCTCACCGCTCCTCACACTATGTGACCCGCTGTGAGTATCAAACACTGTTTGTTCATGGATTCACTCACAGATCTGTTCTCAAACACTCTGATTTGATCTCCTCAGGTATATTCTGTCGGCTCCTAATCTGCTGAGGGTGGGTTCCTTAGAGAACGTGTTTTTGGAGGCTCAGGATTACTCTGGAGCAGACCTGAACGTGAAGATCATAGTTAAGAGCCACCCAAAAAAAGACAAGGAGATACTGTCTCAATCAGTGAGACTGACTGCAGCCAACAATTTCCAAATCCTTAAAGACATAAAGGTGATACTACTTTGACATACTTTTTGCTTGTGTAGGTGTATGAGTGATGCATTATGTACAGTTTGACATCTTAGTTTGTAAAATGCCTTTTATTTTGTTCAAATTTGGCAGATGACTAATTCATTTTCTGTCATTTAGATTCCTGATGATCAGAACTTCTTCTCTGACGATCCTCTGGAGAAGCAGTATGTGTATCTACAAGCTCAATTTCCAACCATCACTCTGGAGAAAGTGGTCCTGCTCTCATTCCAGTCTGGATATATATTTGTCCAAACAGACAAACCCATCTACACACCTGCTAGCACAGGTACCATTAAGTGTTGAAAACATGTCACCTTGTTCATGTTCATTGAATGTTTTCAGTTGAAAGTTTTATTTTAGTTCCCAGAATGTTCTGCTAAAAGGTAGGATAACATTCTCTAAAACATTCAAAAAATGTCTATTGATAACATTGTTACAACATTATCCTCTAACATTTTAATAGAAAAGTAAGAAAGTGACATTCAGCCAAGTATGGTGACCCATACTCAGAATTTGTGCTCTGCATTTAACCCATCCGAAACGCACACACGCACGCACGCACACACACACACACTGTGAGCAGTGGGCAGCCATTTATGCTGCTGCACCCAGGGAGCAGTTGGGGATTTGATGCCTTGCTCAAGGGTCATGGTATTGAAGGTGGAGAAAGAGCTGTTCATGCACTCCCCCCACCCACAATTCCATCCAGCCCGAGACTTGAACTCACAACCCTTCGATTGGGAGTCCAACCCTCTAACCATTAGGCCACGACTTCCCACATACAGCTTCCCATCACACTACATGTGGAAGGACATTGCTCAGAAGTCAGATGTTGGTTGAAAGTGAAACTCCAGTGTAAATAACTCCAAACACAGTATTACCTACTTCACTTATTATAAACAAGATTGACTTTATTTCTATCATACATTAAAAAAATGTTCTTATTGAGATTGATATAGGTTTTGATGTTGATGGTTTATTGAAAATACTAGTTTAGGTTGACATCACCATTATGGTGGTCAGTAGTCAGGCAGTATGACTGAAACTTTTCAACGTTAGTGTTTTATTTGGCTGTCAAGCTTTCATCATGAAATGATGTGTCATGCAGCATATCACCATCGTTCAGACTCATACCCTGAAACCTGATGTTTGTGTGGCAAAAAAGGTTTTCGTTAACTTTAGAAATTATCTGATTAAAACTCTTGTTTTGCAGACTGCCAAACCATTGAGTTGCTTTTATAAAAAACAAATGTCTAGTCACTTTTATTGTCACATCAACACAGCACGTGTGCCTTGGTAAGTGAAATTCTTTTGAGGTTGTTCCAGAAATTGCTGAAACAATTAACATATAACCATACAGACTTCAACAGGTGAAAATGTGCAATATGCACATACATATAGTCTGTACACACAGTGTACTATTAGACATACTTACAGTTAGCACTACACATTATACACTATACACAGAATGTACACTTTCCACATTATGTAAACCTATATAAGCATACAAATATGCTAAGGTGCAACAGAGTGTACGTGATCTGGATACAGAAATGTCATGGATGTGCATTGGATGGTATCCAGTGGTAACTGGTAGGTTATTGTATTAAATGCAGTATGTATGTATAGTCCAGTGTTGAACTGTTGGAGTTAAAGTGCAGTGTTTGGCATACCATATTGTGGGAGTATGCTGTAGGGTGTATTAGTTCTGACTGTTCATTAGTTTGATAGCCTGAGGGAAAAAGCTATCCCTCAGTCTGCTAGTGCGGGATCGGATGCTGCGGAGACGTCTTCCTGTGGGCAGCAGATAGAGCAGTCCGTGGGATGGGTGGCTGGAGTCACAGATGATCCTCCGTGCTTTCCTTATGCACCACCTGGTGTAGATGTCCTGGAGGGAGAGAAGCTCACCTCCAATAATGTGGCTGGTAGTTCGCATGACCCTTTTCAGAGTTTTACGGTTGCCAGCGGTGCTGTTTCCGGACCAGGCAGTGATGCACCCCTTCAGGATGATCTCTATAGTGCAAGTGTAGAATGTTCTGAGGATGCTGGGGCTCATTCCAAACTTCCTCAGCTGTCTCAGGAAGAAGAGGCGTTGATGTGCCTTCTTCAGCACAGCATCAGTGTGTGTAGACCAGGTGAGATCCTCGCTGATGTTAACGCCGAGGAACTTGAAGCTGCTTACCCGCTCCACAGATGTCTTGTCCATGGTGATGGGTGTGTGTTCTCTGCTCTGTCTCCTGAAATCCACCACCAGCTCCTTGGTCTTGTCGATGTTAAGTGAGAGGTGGTTCTCCTGACACCATCTAGTCAGGGTGCTCACCTCCTCTCTGTAGGCCGTCTCATCGTTGTGGGTGATCAGGCCTATCACCGCTGTGTCATCAGAGAATTTGATGATGACATTGGAGCTGTGTGTGGCTGTACAGTCATGTGTGTACAGGGAATACAGGAATGGGCTGAGGACACAGCCCTGAGGAGCACCAGTGTTGAGGGTCAGCGGGGATGAGGTGTTGTTGCCCATTCTGACCACCTGACTTCTGCCTGTCAGGAAGTGCAGGATCCTGCTGCACAGAGATCTGTTTAGTCCCAACTAAAATGTAACATATGAGAAACATTTGAGTCCACGTTCAATTACCAATGGGAAGTTTCCAGCTTAAATCTTAATTAGAATGTTAGGGGATAATGTTCTAATAATGTTATTAAAAGAATGTTATCCTGTCGTTTAGAAGAACATTAAAAAAAAAACTTGTCATTGAAAACATTCCCAGAACATACAATGTTCTTGGAACATTCTTAGAACAATAACATTCCTAGATAGGGTAGAGTGCATTATTTTATCATGGTTTGTATCTGCAGAAAATAAAACCATCAGAACTCAAATTTGATTTTTTGCTTTGACCTTTTTGCAGTTTATTACAGGATTTTATCTCTGACGCCCAACATTACACCACTCAGTGAGTCTAGAATCACAGTGGAAATAATGGTGAATACTGTTATTACAAACACACACACTCATTCATGACATTTCAGCTATAATGAGCACTGATGATCTCTGCAGTCACAGTGTTCATGCTGATTTCTGTGTTTCTGAAGAATCCTCAAGGCATCACAGTTTCATCAGAGAAGATATTTCCAGTCAGAGGGATGAAGTCTGGAAGATACACCATTCCTAAGATTGCCAGGTGTGTGTGTGAGAGAGAGAGAGAGCAATGAAGACTGAGAGAGAGAGAGAGCGAGCAATGAAGACTGAGAGGGAGAGAGGGAGAGAGAGAGAGAGAGAGAGAGAGCAATGAAGACTGAGAGAGAGAGAGTGAGCAATGAAGACTGAGAGGGAGAGAGAGAGGGAGAGTGAGAGAGAGAGAGATTCTGAGTGAACTGACTGGATTTCATTTTCAATGATCCACGATGTCTAGCTCCGATGATAATAATTATTGACTTCATCCACAAACAACACAGCAGCTACTCATACATGTGATCTGTGTTATAAAGCTGATTTAGTATATTGTATAATGCTTATTTATGAATGTTATCCAGTCCTGGCATCTGGAAGGTGGTCACACTGTTCTCAAACACTCCTCAGAAGACATTTACTGCTGACTTTGAGGTCAAAGAATATGGTAAAAACTGTTTGTTTCTTACATGTGATAGCAATTAAAATGTATTTATTGATTTATTTGCATGTCCTGTGTCTGCTTTGGTTTTAGTGCTTCCAGCATTTGAAGTGAAATTAAAGCTCAGCAAGTCATTCTTCTATGTGCGTGATGAGAGTCTGACAGTCGACATTGAAGCCAAGTAAGACAACATATTTTTATTGTATTTAAAATCAGTGTTTAATGTGTGAGCACACTCAATTAAAATAAAGTTGTATGTAAACTACAAAATAATGAACTATATATGTGCAACCAAAACTTGTCTTGATTTAGTCTTTAGTTAATTTAATGAACAAAATGAACAAATGAACAAAGATAATTTTCTATTTGCTACAATTATATTACAGATCAAATGAACATAGTTTCAGTTGTGTCTGTTACTTCCAGACGATCTGCACGATCTGCACAATCACTCAAAGCACAAACACTTCTCAAACAGAGTTCAAAGTTAAAAAAGAGTTCAAAAATAAAAATACCTCATATTGTTTAAAACCTGTATGACTTTCTCAAAACAAATGAATAACTTTTAGAAATGGTAATGCTCTAATGAAGTGGATATGGAGCAGGTCATCATCATTCAGTTTTACTGGAGAGATTGGATGTGTTTTTACAGGTACCTGCTTGGACAGAAGGTGGATGGAAATGCGTTTGTGGTGTTTGGTGTGATGGGAGATGAGAAGAAAATAAGTATTCCTGCATCTCTGCAAAAAGTTCAGGTGAGAGACTATAAACACCTTAGACACCAAAAATCACATTTCTCCTCTTGTAGACTGATGTTGCTGTGTTTCTCATATCTGAGTAGATAATGAAAGGAGAGGGTACAGCAGAACTGACCAATCAGATGATCACCAAGACCTTTCCAAACATTAACCAGCTGGTTGGACGATCCATCTATGTTTCAGTCAGTCTATTAACAGAAAGTGGTAAGACTGGACAGATCTGTCTGCACATGTTTACCTGCACGTGTGTGATTGTAGGAGAAGCTAATCGTGTGTTTCAGGCAGTGAAATGGTGGAAGCAGAAAGGAGAGGCATTCAGATTGTGACGTCACCGTACACCATCCACTTCAGAAAAACACCACACTTCTTCAAACCTGGGATGCCCTTCTACGTCTTGGTAGCTGATTTACACATTATACTCTATTCTGTAAAAGGAGGTGGCACTCATGTGCAAGACGCTGAAAATCAGTAAGATGCGAGTGTCGTTTACATAGAAAAACTGTTAAAAAGTAGCACAGAAAATGTGAAAACAATTTAATACATTTATGGTCTGGTTTTGCATAAAGGTCTATGTAACAAATCCTGACCAGACACCTGCTGAGAATGTGGAAGTGGAGGTCAATCCTGGAGGGGTCAGAGGTCGAACAAGAGCCAATGGCATTGCGAAGGTTATGGTCAACACCCTGGGAGGATCTTCAACACTGGAGATCACTGTAAGACCAGCCATCATAACTGCACTGGTGTACAGTCAGTTTCACTAGTGGACAATAGATCAGTTAACAGATGTTGAAGAAGCACTGGAGCATATTGTTCACAGCACATCCGAAACTATTTATTTATTCTTTCCAGGCAAAAACCAAAGATCCACAATTAAGTGATGATCAGCAGGCAGAGAAGAAGATGACAGCTCAGGCCTACAAGCCCAAAGACGGCTCCAAAAACTACCTGCACATCATCATTGATGCTGCAGAGCTTCAGATTGGTGATTCAATGACAGTCAGTCTGATCACAGGACAAAGTCCAGGAGTCATAGATTTCACTTACATGGTAAAGATTATGGCTATTTCTTATTCAGCTACACCACAAATGTATCCGTTTTCATGTCATTACTGTATGTGATGAACTACCATAACGTGTGTTTGAAATCATAGAGTGTCTTTACCACTTTTGCTTCCTTTTCAGATCTTGAGTAAAGGTCAGATTGTAAAAGTAGACAAGTTTAAGTGGAAAGGACAATCTCTAGTGACTCTGTATCTGTCTGTAACCAAAGACATGATGCCGTCCTTCCGCTTTGTGGCTTATTACCATGTGGACCCATCTGAGGTGGTGTCTGATTCAGTCTGGGTCGATGTGAAGGACACATGCATGGGAACGGTAAGTGAACCATCCCAAAATATAGATGATGTGTCGAGGTCTGACTCGGTGTCTCATTTAATAACAGCTCCAGATAAAGGTGAAGGACAAGATGAATACCTATAGCACAGGAGATGAGGTCAAGCTGCAGATAACTGGAGATCCTGGAGCTAAAGTTGGTCTGGTGGTGGTTGACAAGGCCGTGAACAAGAAGAGACTCACTCAGACTCAGGTGAAGGATCTTCATCAGCATCTCAACAATCACTGAACTCTTGAGATTGGTTTATAAATGGTCTCTTGTTGCTGTAGATCTGGGACGTCATAGAGAAGCATGACACCGGCTGTACAGCAGGAGGTGGGAGGGACAGTATGGGGGTTTTCACTGATGCAGGTCTGATGTTTGAGTCCAACACTGCAGGAGGAACCAACACCAGAACAAGTATGTTTGTATATTAGTAATTTCTTCATTTTGCATAAAAATATCTTCTTCTTTTTTTCTGTAAAGATAATCAAGAAAGGCACTGTCAATACACACCATGCATTAGAAATAATTTCCTATATACATCGGATTTAGTTAAGTAATTTAAGTTACTATGATCACTGCTGAAACAGCACTGCACCTAGTTAATATTTATAATAAATTAATATAATTTCTGCTTCATGCATCAGGGTGCAATTGCTAATTTCATTCTAATATGTTTTTCTCTAGCACCTGATTGTCCCTTCCTTTCAAAGAGAAGACGGCGATCAGGTGAGAAACAGCAATTCTGATTCAACCCTTTTAAATATTAAATATGCTTTTAGAGTTCATCTCTTATGTTAGATATGTTATTTTTTATAATTGTGTGTATTGGAATAAAGTTACAGCATAGATATGCTTCATAAATGAGTGCATCCCCTCTAAAACTGAACAAATTCAGCAACTACTCTTTACTTAGATGACATGTTATGGTTTTTAGAGATATAATGTTCCAGCATGTCTGCTTGATCAGTTACTAAAGAAGCATATTCAATTATTTAGGAAAATAAGATTTTCTTATCAAAGTGATAAAATGAGTACACCCTTCTGAAAGTTACTAAATAAAATTAAATATAATTACTTCAATATAATTAAGTTCATTTTTGATCAACAGCTAAGAATGAACCAAAACTTTAAAGAGAAGTAATTTCTTGACAGTTAAAAGTGTTAAAGAGTGCACTGAATCATTCTCAGACTTAATTGTGACAACAGCAGAAGCACTGCAGAGAACTGTCAGGAGACTTATTTCATTGCACAAGAGGAAAGCAGTCAAGGTAACTTTATTAGTACTCAAAGGAGTCATAAAAAAGTAATGTGAGTGTGCTTCTACACACCCTCAATGTACAAGAACTACAACCTTAGTGGCCTCGTGGGAAGGGAGTTTGAGTGGGTTCGAGTCTCGGGCTGGCAATACCACGACTGAGGTGCCCTCTGGGTGTGTGTTCACGGTTTGTGTGTGTGCGCGTGCGCACACTCTGGATGGGTTAAATCCAGAGCACGAATTCTGAGGGTGTGTGTAGAATACTTGGCTGCACTGTAAAACCGGACAAGTAACTTAACTCAAACCGTTTGAGTAAACAGATATCCTTAAAAACCTGACAAATAAGGTTTGCTCAAACCGTTTAAGGAAACCGATTGCCTTAAACCATTTAAGTTCTAAAACTAACAATTTGCAAATTAATTAATTAAGTGATTAACTAAGTGCTGATTGAGAATTAGTGATGAACAGCTGCTGTTAACAAACAGAATCACTGAAGAAAAGAGAAACACAAGAACTACTACAACTGACTTCAGACACAGACTTAGATGAAATCAACTGAAATAAAATACATGAAATCTCTCAAGATCTGATTAAACAACCCACAAACAGCATCAGCAGCTCCACTTATTAATAACCAGACTGACTTTATTTCTGTCAGACGTCTACAGAAGATCTTATTGAGAATGAACTAAGGTTTAGATGTTGATTTATTGTTTCATTTGAAGTAACCATGTTAGAGATCAGTGTTTGCTTTAGTTGGGCTCTTGACCCTTGACTTCTGTCTTAGTCTTTTCTCTGGCTGTTATAACCGTGTGTTTCTAAAACACATTTGTTGCAACTCAAAAGCCCAGAAGAAATATCATCAGGTGTTCACCTGTACCTAGGTGTAGGTTTTTATATGTTATATCGGTGATGAGACTAATCAATTATTGATCCGTACGGAGTCTAATCTCGGATGAAGTAGGTGTTGTGTAATAGAAGTGATTCTAGTAAAAGTGACACTAAGAGCTAGTGATTCTGTGATAATCAGTTAATATAAAAATGACTTTCTAAACATTTTGTACACATAATTTTTTTTCGATGCCAGCAATTGGTCAAACACAGACATCAATAATCAGAATATGAACCTCTACAATGGTGATGAAAAAAAACATGCTGCAATGCATGCTGGGTACTATTGTAGTACAAAACTCATCCATGGCTCCCAGCATGCTCTGCAGGAATGTTTTGTCTTTTTTATGGTCACCATTGTTGAGGTTCATATTCTGATTATTGATGTCTTTGTGTGACTGTTTGACACCGTAGAAGACCACACTGTTTGAAAAGTCATTCAGATTAACTGATTATCACAGAACCACTTCCTCTTAGAATCACTTTTATGATAATCAAGCAAATTACACAACACCTATTTTATCAGAGATTAGACTCCGTACAGATCAATAATTGATAATTATCATCACCAATATAAAGTATAACAACCTACACCTAGGTACAGGTTAACACCTGATGGCTTTTCTTCTGGGCTTTTGAGTTACAACAACTGTGTTTTAGAAACACACGGTTATAACAGCCAGAGAAAAGACTAAGACAGAAGTCAAGGGTCAAGAGTCCAACTAAAGCAAACACTGATCTCTAACATGGTTACTTCAAATGAAACAATAAATCAACATCTAAACCTTAGTTCATTCTCAATAAGATCTTCTGTAGACGTCTGACAGAAATAAAGTCAGTCTGGTTATTAATAAGTGGAGCTGCTGATGCTGTTTGTGGGGTTGTTTCATCAGATCTTGAGAGATTTCATGTATTTTATTTCAGTTGATTTCATCTTCGTCTGTGTCTGAAGTCAGTTGTAGTAGTTCTTTTGTTTCTCTTTTCTTCAGTGATTCTGTTTGTTAACAGCAGCTGTTCATCACTAATTCTCAATCAGTCTGTCCTCTAAAGCAGCTGATCACGCGCACGCTGACCCACGCATGCGCGCACACACACACTCACAATCTGTTTACTCAAACGGTTTGAGTAAAGTTTAATTTCTCGGGTTTTACAGTGCAATTTCTTTTGTCTGTTTTCTTAATTGCAGAATATTTATCATGTGCATCCAATCCTTCGTGCTGTCTTTGCTGTAAACTGGTTTAAAGGGACAACCCTCATTTGATAAAACTGTTTTGAAAAAAAATATTTTACATTCATAAATTTCTAGAATCTATGTTTCTGGTTTTTATTAGTGTAAAAACTTTTCCAAATTACTTTTCTAAAATAAAAAAGTAAGTAAGTGAAATTTGCACTTATTTTGCACAAAATCTTGAAGTGTTCCTGTAGCTCAGTGGTAGAACATTGCATTAGCAAGTGCAAGGATGTGTGTTTGATTCCCCGGGAACACATGATAGGTGAAAATTGTTAGCCTGAATGCACTGTAAGATGCTTTGGATAAAAGTGTCTGCTAAATGCATTAATTTGAATTTACTCAATAAAATTTAACAGGTCAAGTTACATGTACTTATTAGTTTTTATTTTTATTTTTACTTAACTTAGTTAAGTAGATTTACTTAATTTCCAAATGTGTTAAATTTACTTGAAAAATGCTTGTGCAAAAACTTGCCAAATAAAAATTAAGTAAATATACTTATTGTTTTTTTTCAGTGTGTAAGAAACTGACAAAAAGCACAAATGTCAGGGCATGACAAAACTTCTCCAGACTCCAGAGGGTTAAGCACATCTTTAGAAAACTGATTTACGAAGCATCAAATAATATGATGTTGGAATCCTTGTGGAAATTTCAGTGGTAGCCTTATAAAATTAACATATCATGTTATTAACAACAGCCTTTTAAGTATTATACTTCTTTTACAAGTACAAACAAGTAAAACTTAACAACATATTGATTTTAAGTATGCTTATTACAATGCTTAGTTGACATTTTTTTATATAATACCTTGTAAGTTGATACTTTAGCACATATCTATTTATGTTTTAGTGAATTAATGTGGTTTATAAAACATATTCATTTTTTTATAATATCTTACTTTTGAAAAGCAGACTGAAGCCCATGTTCATTACATACATATTTATCTATATATTGCAGTAGGTCTACACATAAAGTAGTTATACTTTAAACCCACTAAAAGCTAAAATCATTTTGCTATTTTCTTTTTCACATAAAATATACTTTGAGTAAGAGTGAAATAATTATGTTTTCTGTAAATATACTAAATCTTTACTTAAAAGTATGCTTGGTTTTAGTATATATTTCTTATCATATATGTATTAATTTTTTTTAAATATATTAAAATGCAATTAAATATATATTAAAGCATTTCAGTTAAGTATGTTGGGAATACAGATGTACTATAAACATATTACTTGAATTTCAAGAATATTTTTAATTAATTTAATACGTATTGAATTTGTTCAGAGGGGGTCTACTCATTTAAGTTGAGCAATTAAGTATCAGATTATGAAATAATGATCCAACTGTGTTTGCTATTTGTTCGGTACATGACAAATAATCTGGAAAATCTGGAGTGAATTTGATGCGCAGAGAACCATTATATTCTGACAGATTAAATTCAGGTTGATTACCAGTGTTACTTCAGTCCTTATGCAGATTTAGACTTATGAATTAAAGTCAGAAAACAAATTGAAAAAATAATATTGATTACTGCTGAGATGACGAATAAATTGGGAATTCACTAATACAGTAGTATTAAATGTGTTTTTAGATCCCAGAGAGATTAATGATTTGTTTTTGTTCAAACAAAAAACAGATGATGATGATTATTACACAGACTCTGATGAAATTGAGTCACGTACGCAGTTCCCTGAGAGTTGGCTTTGGGAGGAGATTGATCTATGTGACAAATGGTGAGTAGGAGACATTCAGACACGTCTTAGACAAGTCACTGGCAGTGAATAAACATCATGATCTCAGCTGACTTGAGCTGATGACCTCCGACGACAAAGAGCATTGTTTCTCAATTATCTTTGATATTATTCATTTTATTTTTAGCTCAACAACATGAAATGACATCCATTAATGTCAAGATGTTAGTAGGAAAGCAGTAGTGGTATACAACAGTATTTAATGAGCTTATATTTAGAAAACATCTGAATCTTGTCCCTTGTAAGACATAATTCCTCCAGGCTGCCCAGCTTATGATGCTTTATTAGGCTGACATGAATTTAGATATGAAACAAGTGTTAGAAAATGTACTTCAACAGTTTCTGTTATTACTGGCATTTTCTGGTATTTATATATCTCATATTCCAGTCCAACACCAGCCAAAGAAAAAGTGATCTACCTGAAAGACTCTATCACTACCTGGCAGATCTTGGCTGTCAGTCTGTCACCAACACTTGGTAAGGAGAAGCTGCAAACACACAATACATGCTCTGAAAAACATCATCATCATCATCATCATCATCATCCTCCAGGAGCTGCTGCTTTAAATCCTTCTGTGTGTCTGTGTTCCTCCTCAAAGGCATCTGTGTGGCAGAACCTGAGGAGATGGTCGTTTTTAAGCCGCTTTTCATTGACCTAAAGATGCCTTACTCAGCTGTGCGCGGCGAACAACTGGAAATCAGGGCCATTATTCACAACTACACCCCAAAGAAGCAGAAGGTGGAATACACTTAATATAAAAATTTCATTCAGTTTTTATGCACATTATAGTCATGTGGATGGTAGAAAACATTTCTGCTTGAGTCAAATCATCTAATGACAGCATGCACGGATCCTGAGACTCATTTCAGGTTTTTGAGATGCTCGTGACTCAAACTGAAGAAACGTGTAGAATACTGTCCTGTGCTGAATTAAAAATATATCCCATCATCACACATTTCATCTTAAGCTCATACACAGCAAAATCCCCAGTGTTAATTTAATTCTCTGACTGACCACGATAATGGTAACACACAAATTGTGATTTTCTCGTTTGGTGATTATCAGGTGTCTTCAATAATGGTCAATCATAACAATTAACTTTTAACACTGCTTCAGTGTTTATATGAGTCCACACTCAGAGTGTTAAATTAACACTGGGGATTTTGCTGTGTATGCATTTATTTTGGAGGAAGTTTCATCTAATTTATTAAATGATTTGAGTCTCATTTTATTATTTTATCCAGGTGCGTGTGGAGTTCATGGAGACAGAAGATGTTTGCAGCTTTGCCAGTAAGAAAGGCAAATACAGAACGACAGTATCTGTTGAGAAAGACTCCAGTTTATCAGTTTCATATGTGATTATTCCCATGACGCTGGGAAATCACATGATCGAGGTGAAAGCTTCAGCATATGATGCCATCTACTCTGATGGAGTGAGAAAGATGCTGAAGGTGGTGGTACGTCTAATGGAAAATTCTGACACTTTATTTTATTTGGTTATTTGTATCATTAGTAGAGGTTTGTCACTTTGAATAGATAAACTAGAGCATCATGGGTAGTTAACACTCTATCTCTCTCTTTCAGTCTGAGGGTGTGCTGATTCCAGTACACAGAAAAAATGTGGAGCTCAATCCTGTTAAGAACGGTGAGATTTACTGTGAACCATAGAAACTTGTATTCAATCACAAAAACCAGTGAATTATTGTGATTTTACTTTCGGTCAGTCAAGACAAAAACATGTATGAATACCCAATGAACTCCTGCTCTTTTCTTGCTCTGTACTCAAAAACCAAAAAGCAAACCAAATGTGATCAGCATGTGACTCATGTCTCTTCCTCCATCTTTATGTTCTTCACTATTTCTCGAACAGGAGAAAAACCTATAGTGGTAAAATCTGAAATACCAGTTGATCGAGTTCCAGACACCCCTGCTAACACCTACATCTCAATTACTGGTAAGGAAAAAGAGGGTTTCAGGGAATGAGTGAATATATATATATATTTTTTAAAGAAGAGGTAAAGTCTATATCTATCATAATGTCATTATAATCATACTGTCTATTTTCCATGTCCATGACAAATTTGTTGCATCCGTACTTTATAAAGGGGCTGGTTTCTAACAACTGTAAGATTTTTATCATTTAGTCACGGCATTTGCCTCATCTGAGTTTCGGCTTAATTCACTGGGTTTAGCATTGGACCAAATTATTATAATTTTTTATTTTTTTATCAGGCTAATGAATCTTTGACTGAGTAATCTTTGTTAACACAACCTATTAAAAAATAAATATCAAGCAACTGTTTCCTGTTTTCTGGCATCGATTACAAATCATGCTGATTCATATGCATCGATCTTGAAATATGAATCATCTGCCATATTTAGTTTTTTGTTTGTTTGTTTTTGGTCAAAAATCTATTTAAAATGGCGATTCATTAAAGTAGCATACCTCTTTCGTCAGATATTGCTGTAGCAGCTGATGAGAACAGAACTCTGATTAACATGGAAAGGATACCTTGTATTGCATGTCGTGGTTAGGACACAATGTCTGATGTCTCTTCAGGATGACCAGTGACCATTCTGATTCCCGTGCTCTAGTGTCAAGTCAAACCAGCTCAAGCTGAATACTCAGTCTGCGCTCACTCTTTTATCTCTCCAGGTGAAGAGACAGTTGAGCAGGCCATCAGTGGAGACTTCATGGGTCGTCTTATTGTCCAGCCCAGTGGTAATGGAGAGGAGAACATGATCAGAATGACTCTACCTGTCATTGCCACTCATTATCTGGACAGCACCAATCAGTGGGACACTGTTGGCATCGAGCGCCGAAATGAAGCTATCCACCATATCAACACAGGTCAGCAGGACACAACAGATATGTAATTCACGATTACTAAATATTCAACAATTATACTGAGTATTTATATTGAACGGAACCGAATCAACACTAAACTGACCTCAGCTGAACATTGTCAATATCATTGCCTTTATAGTAGAATTGATCTCTGTTTGCATCATTGAATCAAATTCTAATATTTTTCCTGTTTATTATTGTGAAGCTGTTTTAAAATATTCCATATTGTATAAAGTGCCATATAAATAAATAAACAATAAATAAATATAAATAAAATAAAACCTATTGATAAAGAATCTGACTATTTTGAATAAAATTGTAAAGTACTCTCAAAGATGCATCCTTGAAAAAAATATCAGATAATTCAAACATAAATACCCTTTCTTTATCCTTTTTTTTGTATTTAGGTTATCAGCGGCAGCTGGGTTACCGTAAAACAGATGGGTCCTATGCTGCATGGACACACAGGCCGAGCAGCACATGGTAGAGTCATTCTGATGTCATTACTTGATTTTATGTTTCATGCTTATTTTCTCCTGTATTACATTTTATAGTACATTAATATTACTTGTAATAGAAATAATTCATGATAATAATATCATTTGTTTTTAATCTGTTAAAGGTTGACAGCATATGTGGCCAAAGTCTTCGCCATGGCCAGTAACCTTGTTTATATAGAGGAACAAGTGATCTGCAGCGCCATCAAGTGGCTGATTCTCAACAAACAAACACAAGACGGCTCCTTTAAAGAGGATTCAGCTGTAATTCAGAAAGAGATGGTGGTAAGTTGAATGTTGTTAAATGTGTCCATCTGTGTTCACAAGACATGGAATGAACGAGCAAGTGATTTATTTCACGGTGGTTCACAGTAGTAAAGCATTACATTATCTAAAGCATTATCGACATCGTTGATAGTAAAAAATTATTGATAAATATTTTTGTTGTCGACTAGTCATTTGATCTCATATGACCTAATGTAAGAGCATGCAATAATGCAGTTTGAAGACTGTAATTCAGCTCTTCTCATGCAATTCATACGATGGCCGAGAGAGCTCAATGCGTGAGAAGGGTCTGTCTGCAGACTACAACACGGGGCGTAACTTGAAAGAGGCGTAACTTGAAGTTGTCTAAATCACACAGAACAATGCAAGATGTCAAAATGAGATTTTGTTGGGCTGCGTTCAAAACAGCATACCCTTTTAATTAGGCACTTAATTTCAATAAGTACTAACTTAACGAGCACTAAAATAGTACATACTCTACAGCCTGAATGAGTATATATGAAGCATGAATGTGATTTTGATATCATCATCCGCAATGTTGATTATGTGACCTACAAAGTTAAAACAAGTGTAACGGACGTGAACAAACACACTCACGCATGGGTTTCCTTGTGCTTGCCTTTATCTTTTGGAAATAAAATGGCACAAATCACTTTGGCTGAAGATAAACTACTGCAGACATTCAAGACCACAGCAGCGACACTCAAATCTGCTGCAGTACGGCCAAACTTGTATGATTCATATTAAACATATACTATAACAGTATACATGAAAACTGAAACAATATCCCTGTAATTAATAATACAGTGTACTCATACAGGACAATAATTCGATAACAGGAAAACACCAATTGTTAACATTTATAACTAAATCACGGAAGCAACATACCTTTTGGAAATGAAATGGCACAAATCACTTTGGCTGAAGATAAACTACTGCAGACATTCAAGACTAGAAAAATAGAAATTACACATTCACTCAACTCATAATACAAATAATTGTCATAATGTTGAGACATAGACAATAACCACTCCAATTGAACTCGTTCACACTGGTGTGACGCATGTGGAAATTCAGTACATATTATAACAAGCTCAACAATCGTGTTAAAGCGTTAAATGGATTCAATATGCGTTCAAATACATGTATGAAAGATATTGCAATCGAAAAGATCCACTTAAAACATATCATTATTACAATTAATCTGTTAATGAGTTCGAGCGTGAAAAATCATACATACCCACAGCAGCGACACTCAAATCTGCTGGAGTACGGCAAGAGAAGAGCGACAAAATACACTGTCTGCAGTACCATTAATAGCCACAGGAGGGGAGCCTTTGAACACCAATGACTTTAACCAAATGCTTATTTTATGAAATTCACACATCAAAACTCTTAAATTAAGTACTCTTTTTAACCTTGTTACACAAGCACAAAAATGTAAAATATATGAGTGACAGGTTTAATGTATTTGTAAGTATCTTGATAATGACGAAACTTTCCCATGTTGTTGTCTTGTTCAGGGGCGTAGCACCTGAAAAAAAAAAAAAAAAAAAAAAAAAAACCCTTTAAAAACGGTGAAATGCATGGCATGGCAGTACGTATGTATTACCAGCTTCACTTATTACTAACCAGTTTGACTTTATTTCTGTCAGACGTCTACAGAAGTTCTTTTTGAGAATTAACAGAAGTTTAGATGTTGATGTTTTATTTGAAAATGTTTGATCACCATTATTGTGATCAGTATTTGCTTTAGTTGGATAGTTTGACTCTTGGCTTAGTAAGTTTGTGGTTCCTGTAATAGTGTTTACTAGTGGCGTGTCATTTGTGGAGCCACAAATCTATTAGGTGAATGAATCGTTCTCGCTCACGCAATCAACTGACTCATATTTCTCGTTCACTGAAGTTCCTCTCTCCACAGCAGTGTGGTGCTTTATGCAGCGCAGGCACAGCTCAGTGAACCGAGTAGCTCGAGAAGGTCCTCACTGCAGAACACAAGATCCAGGGGGTGAGGTTGTATCCTGATCTCGTTCATGAATGAAATGACTGAACTGGCAAACACGTTGTTCATGAATGAGTTCAATGAACGGATACATGTCATTCGTGAATGAAATGAACCGCTACATAGCTTATCTCGTTCTTGAACGAAATGAACGAGAGTAAACTGGGTTAGTCTGCCCTTTAGCATTTCAGTCTCGCAAAATGCAAAGCGCAGTTATAGGTACTGTGCACACCTATAACTGTTTTCATATTTAGCATACATTATTTATATTATTTGTTTTCATATTTAGCATACAGAACTCCACGTTTAATCCCCGATTTATGAATCTGAATATATAATATACAAACAGTCTGACCAAAAAATGTAAAGTGCTAATTAGGCAAGAAAACCTCGTGCAACTTAATTAGACTTTATATATTGAATGCGATTATGCACACATTTTAATAAAGCCAGATCAGTTTTTGTAACAAGTGAATACGTTCGTTGACTTAAGACATAACACATAGGCCTATACACTCTTTTTTGCCACCTGCTGGCTTATTTTGTGTAATACGAAGAAATGATCACTGAATGAATCAGTGAACGATTCTGAACGAATCATTTGGGTGAACGAACTGAAAATGAACAAATCTCTTGAAAGAATCATAATTTCCACCACTAGTGTTTACCAAAACCAGAGTTGGGTAGAGTACCCAAAAACTTTACTCAAGTAAAAGTAAAAGTAATTCTAGAAATATTTACTCAAGTAAAAGTAAAAGTACTAGTCTCAAATAGTTACTTGAGTAAGAGTAAAAGAGTATCGGATAAAAAATCTACTCAAGTAGTTAGTTACTAGTAACTTTGGGTCATATATACGGAGCCTATTTTTATTTAGATATATAGATAAAATGTATGTTATGTGTGTGTGTATAAATGTATGTATTTCATCAGCCTTTACTCCAATTTATGTAATTTATTTTAAAACCCTGTCTGTTTACTTAAGTAACAGATATAGGTGTCATGCCATAACATATTTTTAATACGACTGACTTTATATTAAATGTGAATTTAACATTGAAAGTTAATGTGATATAAATATTGCTACTAATCTTTCATTGTTCAGAAAGAGAGCAAATAGCATTTACATTATTAAAGATCATTTTCACTGACAGTCTAGAGTTCATTCACTCTCAGAAACTCCCATTAAAATCACTGAAACTGTTAACACTGTGAAATCAATATCTTAATTATAGATTCGTACACACATCTGCACTTTGTTGTTTCTGACGAGAGAATTCGGCAGAAAGAGGTATTCAGTCAGTGAGCGAGTGAAGGAAGCACCGCCATTTCAGCGATGACTCATCGGAACAACTTGGCCTTTGCATAAAAACGCGTCTGTCTCTGGCTCAGCGCCAGCCAGCGATCACAGATCTGAATTTAGCAGCTGATATGACTTGCTGAACGTACTCGCACCGGTGTGATTGTATTAAAATTAATAAAATCTTAATCAGCTATTTTTTGTCTTTTTGAAGCTGCATTCAACTTGACTGCCCTCTGTTATAAGCCACACACGTACAACAAACTAATGTCACAGTGGTATCGTGTACTGTAATCGAATGTAGCCTAAGTTATTACCTGTTAAACAGTAGACAGCAGCACACGCGTTCATCTAATAAGGATCTCCATCGCAAGCAAATAATAGCCTTTGCAGATTTGCTTTCAATTCAGTGCAGTTCCATAGCCCCGTTTTCAACGCTGCTGATATTCTTAAACGTTACAACTCTGAGTGAACCACTCTGAACGACTCATTCAAACTGATTCATGAACCAATTTACTCGTTTGCCAACTGGTTTGATCAAGCCTTTGAACAGAATTGACTCAAAAGAATGAATCATTCGCGAATGGGAATCGCTCATTGCCCAGAGAAAAGTAGACGGCGCGTTTGGAATAAACTGAAGCATTTATAACATTTATTGCATTACGATAAAGTAACGAGAGGAGCGTCGTCCACAGTAACGAAGTAAAAGTACAGATTTTTCCCCAAAAAATTACTCAAGTAAGAGTATAAAGTACCCATCTTTAAATATACTCCGAAAAGTATGTTACCCCGAAAAATTACTCAAGTAAATGTACCCAGATAGCCACTGGACGCTGTAACGGAACAGGGCCGCAACCGCAAAACGATAGAGCCGGGTCTGGCACGCATCCGCCTCACGGACTCGTTACTGAGTCCAAACGCACATCGGGCCGAAGCCGTTTCTGGTCTGTTTTTAAGGGGTGTTGCGGATATGTGCCAGCGCCGATCCAGCACCCCCTGATCATCCCGTTACAGATACGTAACGGGTGCGTGAAACGATTCCGCCTACCGGAGCTGTGCCGGATGTGTTACGAATCCGCTTAAATCACCACTGGATTGACCTTTTGCCTTATTTTCGGCATTTTTGTCATACTAAAACAACATGAACAAAGTTAACAAACACAGAATTAATGACCACGAATTCATATTTTAATTATAAAAAACGAACAACAAAGTCATGAACAAAGTCAACAATTAACACAAAACATAGTCAACAACATACTCATAATTAATGGATAAAAAATAAACGCACAGGCTATAAACACAACGTGGAAGAAAAAAAACATGCACTTAAACAAATTCCAACCTGTCCTCCAACCAATACGCTTGTATAGGTCGTTTGTCCAAATCAATGAAATAAGACCCAACAGAGCGTATACTACAATTGCACCCCTATAGGTAAAAGGTCGTTTTCATATTAATGTTTTGTACTCTTTTATTAGCCCTCTGGTTTGCGTTTCGTGTAGCTCAGTTAGTAGATTATTGCGTTATACCTTGATATGTAATCATGCTATCATGGGTTCGATCCCAGGGAACAGACGTGCGCGAAAATGTATATGCTCAAAAATCATAATTTAGCATGATTTCTGTGAGGGTTAGGTTTAGGGGTGGGATTAGGTGTGGTCATTCGAACGAATAAGCCACCTACAGTAGTAAAATATGTAGGAAATACTGTGAGATCGGTGTAAAACGCCCACACATTGCATTTAAATAAACGTGCGTTTTGATTGGTAATGACGTAATACGTCAATTCATGACGACAGATGCAACTCGATACTGTCATTATTTTTAACTTTAAAACGTAAATATAGGTCGTAATAAATGCTTGCACAAATGACCTATATGGTCGTTTTTTGTTGGAGGACAGGCTGACAAATTCACTATAGGTGCTGTGGCAGCTGTGGCTGTTGCTGCTCCTGCTGCTGACGCGCCAGTCTCTCCTTGCGCCCTCCTCTCCTGTTCGCCGAAAGGGCAAACCACCTTATAGCATGCCTCCATATTTCAGCTTCAGCACCTGGAAAACAGCATTACTGATTAGGATGAATGAGACATTTGGATCAGTGCTGGTCCTACATGACGACAAAACAGGCAGACGTATATTGCATTTGCTCAAAATAAAGATATGCCCATCCTTGTCGGCCTAATTCTATGACGATTTGTGCATTAGTTGATGGAACTGTAATAAAATAATAGCCTAATAATAAGAAAAACTGGTCATGTAAAACTGAATAAGACAAATGAACTATGTAACCATTGAGGTTAAGACATAGCCCCAATTAGGCCTAGTAATAAAAAGAATAAGAAGAATAAACAGAAGGCATTATTGTTGGTGTATGCTGTTTTACGAAGACGTCAAAACTGGAAGAATTGAATCAAACGAAATCTGTGCGGGAAGGATCGATTGTCATCCTCTTTTGTATGTCGTTTATCCTCGTACTTCTTAGCGAGTAAAAGTAGGCTACTTCACTCATCTCCCTACTACTAGGGCTGTCACTTTTGTGAAAAAATTATTTTCGGTTTTTAAGACATAAGTGTTTATTGAATCGATTTTCCGTGTCTAAAAAAAAAGACGTTTCCTTTTTCAACATTGAATAACGGACGAACGTAAAGAGAGCGCTGGAAACGCACAAGTCAGCAATATTTCTTATTTATTGGCATGAAGTTTCGTGCAGAATAACAGCAACAGGAGTGCAACATTCTCAAAAAAAAAAATATATATATACAGAGTAGGCTATATACTGCCATAACAAAAGAAAAACATTGCTGCAGGCTTCAACCGGCTGCATTTATGATTTAGGCAATTCAGAAATCTCCAAGATTATTTTAAATAATGATTCAATCCATTTCAAACAAGTTCAAAAATGAAATTTGGACTTGAGAAACAAGCCATGTGTGTTTTTTTTTATTGAACGTAACCGACACTTAGGCTAGGTGCGCACTAGGCAAGGATATTAAAATGCGCAAAAAGTTTTTTACTCGTCTGGACATCGCTAAGACTAACTTTTAAAATTCAGCACATTAGCGCAAATATATGCTATGATATTAAAAAGTTGATTCGGTTATCCTATAATTGGTCTATTCTGTGCTACACTCATAGCGCTATAGCAGATGCGGCTTTAACATAACACAGACTGGTGCGCAAATAACAGCCTCCCAGAAAGCAAGCAGTTTCGGCCCAGATCCGGCCCAAATCTGGCCCGCATGGATTTCATGCGGTCCAGATGTGGGCCGGATCTGGGCCAACACTATGTTGCTGTCTGGGCTGTAACTGCTATCTACCAAGCAAACAGCATTTCACTTGCACGTTTAAGTAATAGACAGTAAATTAGAATAAACGCATAAAAATAGATGTACATAATAAACACATAGACACATAAACACTTACGTGTGGTAGCCTAGCTGGTCAGATAAATCTCCGTTGACAGCTTGGTTTGATGATATTTTTTATAATTTTTTGGCGCTTCTGAATGAAGTCCGTAGTACGGATGTGGACCGTATCTGCAAGACGACAGTCAAGCGAGACCCAACGTTTACTTGGCACTTTTGGCGCTGTCGTAAAACGGACCTAAAACGGAGCTCAAACGGACCAGTGCTGTAACGGACCTTATAGCATCACAAAATGTTGCTGTATAGTTTTTAAACACTGATAATATTGCTCAGCTTAAAGACAATGCATTTATCTCATGCTCTAGATAAAAAAAATAAATAAAAAAAATATGCAGGCAGCTTGAAAATGTTTATTCCACGGAGTTCTTCACACAGTTTGAGATAAGTATTTCGGATGTGGTCCACATCAGGTAGTCTCTGACAGTCTAGGTCAAAACAGTGTTGGCTCAAATCCGTTTTGCAGATATGGGCCAGAGCAGTTTTTAGCCCTTTTTTAAATGCATTCGGCTCAGATATGTTTCACAGATTCGGGCCACACCAGTGTAGCCTATGTGAAAACAGTATCGGCTCAGATTCATATTGCAGATCTGGACCAAATCCGTATCAGACACATCTAATGTCTTTCGGTTACCTATGGGAAAAGTGATCTGGGCCAGATCTGTAAAATGATATAAATACTGAACTGATGACAGTTAGAATGTTTAAGCTGAAACCTCTATCTGGCACGGATCTGGTTCACAATCAGAAAACGTCTCTAAGATAGAAAGGGAGGCAAGGGGCTTAAAACGGATCCGGGCCAAATGTAATTGCTATCTGGGTAACGAAGTAAATGTAACTCGTTACTACCCACCTCTGACCAAAACACATAATTTGTTTTAAAAGGAGTCATAAACAAAGATAAGGTGATATAGTTCTCATCATCATGCAGGAAAAATGATTGAGGAAAATTATATTTCTTACCATTGACCCAAAGCGGTTGTTTATTATTAACAAACAATATTCAAGAAACAATACTTCATTCAAATCAGACATTCTGAATTCTTATTTTGAATATATTCTGGGAGAAAAATATTTCGAGACACATAGACATCAATAATTAGTATATGAATCTCAACAATGGTGACATGCTTCATGCAGCAATGCATGCTGGGAGTCACCACAGTATAAAACTCATGGCTCCCAGCATGCATTGCTGCATGAAGCATGTCAACATTGTTGAGATTCATACGCTGATTGATGATGTCTGTGTGTGTCAGCCTAGGTTAAGTTTTTTGAGCTCATGTTTGTTAAAAGATTTTTAACTGATTGTTATAATACCGCTGGATCTCATGTGGCAGGAACACAGGCTTTGCAATATGAATGTACTACTGTTAGATTAAAAAACACCAGTGAATCAGGTTATTTCATGATGATTATAAAACCATTAACAGGTAACAGCCATCATCTGATTTCATGTCACTTTAGCTTTCTTTGATGCTGCAAATGTGCTCGACAAAGAAACTGTCACAGCAGCCACAATAGACAAAACATATAATAAGTGTTAAGAGCTCAACTAATGGAAACACTAATCACTGTTATGGTGTTTAACTGTTATTCTGTTATGGAAATTAAACACATTAGAGTTAAACCCGTGTTAATTTTCAATAAGAGCTTTTGTAGACGTCTGACAGAAATAAAGTCTGGTTAGTAATAAGTGAAGCTGGTAAAACTGTTTGTGGAGTTGTTTAATCCTCCTCTACTGAGATCTTGAGATATTTAATGTGCTGCCATGCATTTCACCCTTTGATGCAGTGTGGTGCTTATTCCAACCAAAATTCAACGTCTGTCTGATGTCGGAGTTTGACGACAAACAAAGTTGGGTTTAGACGTCAACCCGACCTTCATTTTCAACCAAAATATGACATCTGACTGACGTTGGATTAGTTGGAGTCCAACATCTTCCTGACGTCACATTGATGTATTGTGCCTGCTGGGAAATACCATAGTGCTACCAATTTTATATTTTATATATATATATAAGGCGTTATTTTTATGCCTGCCTCGGGCCCTGGGTACCCCCCGAGTCCGACGCCCCTAGTATTCAATCATGTTTTTATTAAGAAAACCCAATCTCGTTATCTCTTGAAAAAATTACTTTTATGTACAATTACTTAATGTGCAAAATCCACATTTAAAAATGCTTTTTTTCCTTTAGTATCTCATACTATGATGAACACATTAAATTTTTATTTACGGTTTTATGGCATTATGGTTGTTGATTGTTAGATACAACCATCTTACCCTGATCTTTTATGCAATAAATTTGTCAATAATAATAAAAAAGAGGGACAGGTGCACTAACACCTCACAGCATCACTAACTCAACAGTCCAGTACAGTTTCTCTCAGTGACTGCAGCAGTGTCTGCACAAAGGCTATGTCGATCAGCTGCTCCAAGATCTCACCTTTGGAGAAGACTGGTGATTTAATACTCTAATAATGTAAGTATTACTACTCGAAAGATTAACATTACCCCATAATCAATTGCATCTTTTGCCCACCCCAACACTTAGGGTGCAATAATAATGATGAATGGCGACTAATAATTATCTACATACATGCACAAGTCAACAACAGATGAAACAAAACTTCATTCAAACTTATTGTTTTAACAATCATGTATTTACAGATGGTGAAGCCAACATCCCAACATTTTGATGATGATGCTTTTGAAGCTTCTGAAAGTCAGCCTTCATTGTAGAAACCAGCAGAACAAATTTTACCAAAATCAAATCCTCGGTGTGTTTTGGTCTTTCTCTAGATGCTCTCGCTGGCTCTGAGGTCACTGAGGAAGAAGAGACCACAGCAGCATCTGGTCCTGATGAGACAGTAAAGGTCAGGTGGAGTGAGGGAGAGTCTCATCCGTGACTCTCAGTCATTTCCAGAATGATGGTGTGGTCTTCTCCATTCTCAGTGCACACACCAGTCTGCAGACGTTTTCATATCAAACAAAAATACACACAGACAATACAAAAAGTCATTACTTTATTCTTTTGTTTCAGGTTTTTCCTTTGTATCACGTTTCCTTGCAGGTCAACACAAAAGATCTGCAGCAAATGCACAGAAATCAAGAATAATAAAAGAGCTGTAATAGTTGTTTAAAATTACATAAATTAAAATAAACTACAACTTAAGATTTAAAATGTTTGATTAATTTCTGTTGTGTACTCATACAAATCCTTTGATGGCACCATTCCTTCACCAGTCTCTCAGTAGCTGATAAACACATGTGTCTCATCTGTCTCTGTAACATCCAGACAAGAGTCAGTCTCCTCTGTCATATATCTGTGATATACTGCATTTACACGTTGAGTTAGTAACTGATGTAACTCGGTTTTTATCCAACACAAATGTTCCTTAAATTAGCAATACTGCAAATGGACAAATAAAATAGATAACTTATGTTTAGTTACTTTACGTAGATCTGTTTATTTACATGACTTATACTCATCTAAAGCAGTGTTGACAACAGTGAGTGAATTCTACACAATATCACACACACATCACTCAGACACCTGTTTCAGGTCTGTTAGATGTGCTCATCTGCAATACTTATTAAACATCATCCTGTCAGATGATAAATAGACATTTTAGTAATAAATACGTCTTCAAGATGTATATATGGTTTATGTAAATCCACTTTTGAGAGGTGTACGTAAAGGGTTAGTTCGCCAAAAAATGAAAATTATGTCATTAATAACTCACCCTTATGCTGTTCCAAACATGAAAGGCCTCCTTTTATCTTCGGAACACAGTTTAAGATATTTTAGATTTAGTCCGAGAGCTCTCAGTCCCTCCATTGAAGCTGTGTGTACGGTATACTGTCCATGTCCAGAAAGGTAAGAAGAACATCATCAAAGTAGTCCATGTGACATCAGAGGGTCAGTTAGAATTTTTTGAAGCATCGAAAATACATTTTGGTCCAAAAATAGCAAAAACGACGACTTTATTCAGCATTGTCTTCTCTTCCGTGTCTGTTGTGAGAGAGAGTTCAAATCAAAGCAGCTGGATATCCGGTTCGCGAACGAATCCTTCAGTTCACCAAATCGAACTTAATCGTTTTAAACGGTTCGCATCTCTAATACGCATTAATCCACAAATGACTTAAGATGTTAACTTTTTTTAATGTGGCTGGCACTCCCTCTGAGTTCAAACAAACCAATATCCCGGAGTAATGCATGCACTCAAACAGTACACTGACTGTTTCAAATCTGAAATAAACTTCTGCATAAATGTTGTTTCTTTTCAGTCGGTAACATTCAACGTTATGTCAGAAAGACACTGATGAATGAGGTCTTGCCCGATAGCCTAACCACCTTCGAGTGGTATCAAAATGAGCCAGTGATACACAGTGTACCTTGGTCTGTGGGATTTGCATCGCAAACTCCGCCCTACTGTGTGGGTATATAAGGAGCAGCGCGAGCATCTCGCATTCAAGCTTTCGCTTCAGAGCCGAGCACATCTTCTGCCGGTTTCACTGGACTGTTCTCAAAGCAAGTAATCAGTTTGTGTTGGTCTGACGGTGTGGTTCAATGGTTCATAAAAAAGCTTCCTGCCGCTTTCTCTCCAGCTCCCGCATTCCCCTGAGTGCTTCAGTTCTGAAAGGTGCTCCACCCAGTCCCCGAACGCTCGAGGTTGGATGATTGGTTCCTGGGGCTGCACGCTCTGATCGCCAGGACCGCCCTCCGGTTCCTTTCTTCACGGAGGTGCATCAGGAAGCCACCTTTAACTGCCCGAAACCGTTCTGGTGCTACTTCCACCTTCACTGCCCTCGATTGTGGGGCTGCCAAAGGGTATGCAGGGATACCCTCAGTGGAGCACTCTGTTGTGATGCAATTGTGTCCTCAGAGCATCTCTGCCTGGCATGGTGGTCCCAAGATCCCGTCCAAGGCCTGTAAGTTCTCATCCATGCTTGTGGGCAAGGCTTACAGAGCTTTGGGTCAGGCCATTTCCGTTTTGTACGCCATGGTCACCCTTCAGGTCTACCAGGCCAAGGTGCTCAAGGAGCTCCATAAGGGCAGTGCTGACTCAGAGGTCTTGCAAAAGGCACGCACTGCTCCTGCCCCTGCCGTCCGGGCGACAAAGGTTACTGCACAGTCCCTGGGTAAGGTGATTTCCACTTTGGTGGTTCAGGAGTGCCACCTATGGCTGAACCTGGCAGACATGAGGGAGTCTGACTGGACTCAGCTCCTCAACTCCTCAGTCTCCACCCGACATGGTGGAGAGTTTTGCCCTGCAATTCTCTGCTGCCCAGAAGCAGTCTGAGGCCATCAACCACATTCTTCCCCGTTGGCCCGCTGCTACATTTACACTGCCACCTTCAGCCTGCCAGTCACCGAGGCCGCCCACCTGTGGTCTCCTCCACTCCCGCCCAGCAACAACAGCAGCCTTCACACCAGCAGTAGCGAAGAGAAGGGCGGCGCAGTGTGGGCGACCCGGACTTGAAGAAGTCAGCTCTTTGTGAGATGGTAGCAGGACCACTCCTTTCCCCGGAGGAGGGCCGGGGGAGAATCCTTTGTTCTCATTTTCATTTTGTTTTGCCACTGGCCCCATGGCCGGTGATACCCAAACCTTCATAAAAAGAGCTGTTTCCTCTACCTCCAGGTCCCAAGAGGCCGCAGACAACAGTAGGCGATATGCTTTCTCGCCGATCTAGTCCCCCTATTTACTTGTCAGTCTCCACGCAGAGCCGGCTTTGAGAACGCGCTGCCCGAGGGCACCTTAGGCATGGACGCTCTGGTGCACAGCTGGCCGTGGGGCCTGCACAAGTATGGTTATATCCGCACTGCAGAGGGCTCCCTTCAAATCCTTGCTCTCAGTAGAGCTAAAGTTTTTATCATTTAAAACAGTGCTCCTGGCAGCTTTGGCTTTAGTTAAGAGGGCCGGGAACCTGCAGGCATTTTCAGTTGATGAAGCGTGCCTGGAATTCGGGCCAGCCAACTCTCATGTTATCTTGAGACTCCGGCCTGGATATGTGACCAAAGTTCCCACCACTCCTTTCAGAGATCAGTTGGTGAATTTGCAAGTGCTGCCCCGGAGGAGGCAGACCCAGCCCTGGCACTTACGTAGACAGAACTCAGTGCTTCAGGACCTCAGACCAGCTCTTTTGTTTGTTATGGAGGCCAGCAGAAGGGAAAGGCTGTCTCCAAGCAGAGGTTATCTCACTGGATAGTAGATGCTATTGTCTTGCCTTATCATGCTCAAGACCTGCCTTGCCCACTAGGGGTGAATGTTCCTGAAGGAGGGAATGGAGACGTTACGTCCCTTTGCCACATCACTGTTCTGCTGAATGGCCGGGTCATTTGACATGGCTCCTCAGCGAAGACTTGAATGCGAGTTGCTCACACTGCTCCATATATACCGACACAGCGGGGCAGAGTTTGCGATCCAAATCCCACAGACCAAGTTACACTGTGTACCATTGGGTCATTTTGTTACAACTCGAAGGTGATCTCTTTCTGACGTAATGTCTCCATTCCCTCCTTCTGGAACGCGGGTTAAATACCTAACCTAGACATTCTTTATGCTCAAATAGTGTTAAAAAGAACTTATTTTCAGCCTAGACCAGCCAATGCGCATGTGTGGTCATGAGTATCAGGTTTCTATGGGAACCGGGGGCCACTGCATTGACGCAATGACTTTACAAATCAGAGATTGGCTCTTTCATTTAGAAAGCGAGACATATTCTGAGACATATATATTGTGTTGCAGTTTCTCCCATTTATAACAGGAGTGAACTGTCTGTGTATATAGACCCCTTTTGCGCGGACGTCACAGATACGTCACGGCGCTAGCTGGAGGCAAAACAAACAGAAAACTGGAGGCGGCTAATACAAACCAACACAGGGTTGGCTACTCGGGGAGCTTAAAATGTCGTCTTGTTGTGTTGTTGGTTGCCAGAATCGACGGAGAACATTTTATATACATTGTTGTGATTAATTGTGACCGGAATTTAAGAACATGGTAAGAAAGAATAAATACAGAAAGTTTATAATTAATTTGCAGTCTTCAGAATTTTTATTTCTAGAAAATATTTACATCTTAATAATAATTTTACTGTAATGTCACTCTTTATTTAATCTAAGGATTTATACGCCGACAGTTTCTCTTTACTATACACGCTCGGTTTCTCTATCAGGTAAGTGTAGATGTCAGGCCACTCAATCGGAGGTAATCCTGTCAGATCGTCCATCCAATGAGTGATTGTGTACGGGTCGACCAATCTGGTTCCGTCCGTTAAAGTTAACTTTTTCAAATAATTATCGCGGTCCCGGACAGTGAGTGACCTTAAATATTCAGATAAAGCAGATATATTCAGATTTTCTCCAGCCATTGTTAAAAAAACAACCTAAGAAAACTCGCTAGCTACCGTTTGTTCAAGTGTTGAGGGGAATCTTTCTGCCTCCAGCCAAGCCCCGCCCACACAAATACGTCACCTTGTTTACCAACTGTAAAAGGGTCTATATATATATATATCTTTGCTGTCGCTTATAGGCAAACTCAGCATGTTCTGTGTGTCTCTGTCTGAATGACTGGCACGGTTTCGTCTGATATATACAAACTCAAACACACACAATGCTGGTATTTTTGTGATAGTCTAGTTTATTTTTGCTTTATTTCAGGGTGATGTGCGTGGCAAAGATGCCGATGCCTCTCTGACAGCCTTTGTTGTGATTGCTATGCAAGAGACCAGAGAGATCTGTGCTGGATCAGCTGCTGTAAGTGAATTTGTTTCACAACGTGCAGGTTTGGTGTTTTGGTGTTTGGTGCAGTTAAATTTTTTTATGCTTAATACTTTGCTCACATTAACAAGGTTGCTGCTTCTGTAAATCACCCCTATAACTTTACAGTAAATATGTGGCCATATCTAAAGAATTGTGATTTGTCCAAGCATACAGGTGACAACACCACTGATCTGTATATTAGAGAATTGCTCATGAATCATAAAAAATATTGCCACCCTGCCACCATATTCATTATTGGATGGTTTGTCACGATACGATACAATATCACATACCCAGCGATACGATGTTTGCCGATACCTCAAAAAATTATATGTTACTATTATGATTTGATTCGACACAGGAATATATCGATTAATATAAAGATATTTTTATATTGTACATCTATTTTAACCCTCTGGAGTCGACCCCCGTGCATACGCGTTATGAGGCATTTTCTCCTGATAACCCCGAAAAGAACTTAAAGGTCATGTTTTTCAAAGTTTTTTTTTTTTTTAACCTTTGATTGTGTTTACAGTGTGCAATAAACATGTGTTCATGTTTCGCGTGTAAAAAAAGCACAGTATTTTTCACACAATTCCCTTATCTGTATACCGCTGTTTTCACTGTCATAAAAACAGGCTGATGACTTCCTTGTTCTATAAATTCCCTCCTTCAGAAATACATAATGAGTTCTGATTGTGCCAGCGGTTCCTGTGTTGTGATTCGACAGCAGCTTAGCACACGTTGCCCTCCTGGAAACACGATTGGGTTAGTTTTGGAGTAGTTTTGAAAACCTGTCAATCCTGATCTGAATGCACGTGCTGAAGATATATTTATTCTAATCACAGAACGCCTTTACTGACGAGATTCGCATGAAAATCGCATTCGATTTTTTGCACAGCCATACCATCTAGTTAACAAAGCTAAACAGCGTTGCCCTTTGTGTAATAAGTTACAGAATCTGTTAAACGCACCAACTTAAATAATAAAATACACTTACCGGTTGTGGTCCATAAACAACGCCTTCTCCAGACAAAGAGGGAACTGCTCCATCTTTCAAGAATAATCTTTGTGCGAATCTGGCATTAAACTGATTGAGATTGAGGAAGCTTTCCTCAGCAAAATGTGCTGCTGTATACATAGTTTTACATGTGGATTATAATTTTCGGGAACCGAGTCAAACATAAATTGTAACCATTGATCTCTAAGTACAGCATCCCTGGGAAGGCCAAACAAAGGTGATTGGACTCCGAGATGAAAATAACAGTGTTTCGACGACATGGCGACAAACACACTCTACAAACACAACAAGACCACGCCCCCTTTTTGTGTATTCCTGTGGGCGGAGGTTAGTCAAAAAACTGTTCTAGTGACGTCATTAATGAAGGAAGCAGAGGGATGTAGTCCAAACTGGTCATTCGATTTAGGCGAATTCTGTTCAATAAAATGTATTGTTTGGCATTGAACTTTGAGCTTTAGAATTTTACAGATTAGAATTATACTCTAACAACAACATTACACACTAACTAAAGTTTGAAACATGGGATCACGAAGAATGGGACCTTTAAATTACACTTTCAGTTTTGATTGCCCTTGTGAAAAAGAAGTGCACCTAAGTATACTTTTATAAAGTGTACTTATTGCGGACATAATATACTTTAAAATAACACACATAAATGCAAATTAAATGTTATTTTCGCCACTTAAGTACATTGTATTTGTAATTAATTTCAAATGTATCACATTTTAAAGTTATATTAAATGCAATAAGTTGAACTTTTGAGTGACTTTTTTGAACAATTTAAGTGTGACTTAAGTGGTACTTTTTAGTACATCTTTATATGTACAATTATATGTTCCTAATTGCTTCTAGTGTCTTTAAAATATGTTTAAAGTGTACTATTAATGTATTGACATGTAATTAATGTGAACTTAAAAACACTTTAATGTCAGTTAACAATACACTTATGTATGAATTAAATATAATGTTTTTGACCACATAACATATTATTTGTAATTAATTTCAAATATATTACAATTAAAAATGACATTAATTACAATTAGTTTAACTTTTGATTTATATTTTTGAACCACTTAAGTGGGACTTTAGTATATTTTATATGTGATTTGAAATTTGGTAAATATGTACTTCTGAATAAGCAATTCATGTGAACTAAAGTATACTTCAATGTCATATCTCTGGCAATGAAGTAAAAAAATAATAATAATCTCTTAACCTAGTTACAATCAATGCAAAAACACAAAGAGGTAAACCCTCTACATTTACTGACAAACTCTCAAAAACAAATACACAAAAATTATTTTTGCTGATGGACAAGAAAAACCCAACACTATACAGTTACAACACTTCAACTCACTTATTAGAAAGAGTCTGGAGAACAATGCTAATTTCACCATCATGGAAAACATCATTCTGTAAGATGTGTAAACCGGTTTCCTCATCGGGGACCTAAAATTTCCACAAGGTCAAAATTTACTGGTATAACTATACTTGTGGAGTCATTTGGTAGCCATAACATATAGGATTACTAACACATAAATGACACACATTTAATAGAAAAAAAGAAAATTATCATCCCATGTACAACAAAAGAGACCTTATTGTAAAACATTACCAAAGTGGGTTACTTGTACCCCTGGTTTCACAGACAAGGCTTAAGACCAGCCCAAGACTAAAATTTAATTCTGAGCTGTTTCAACTGATAGAAAACGGCACTGACTGATCTTTAAAAATACCAGTGCCTTTGTTTTGTCTCAAGATGCACTACAATAATGTTTTTTCTAAGACATGTCAAAGAAAATGATAAAAAAAAAAAAAAGTTGTGACGGTGGTTAACCATACTCAGAATTGGTTCTCTGCATTTAACCCATCCAAGTGCACACACACAGCAGTGAGAAATGAACACACCGTGAACACACACCCGAAGCAGTGGGCAGCTATAGATCCAGCGCCTGAGGAACAACTTGGGGTTCAGTGCCTTGCTCAAGGGCACTTCAGCCATGGGTATTGAGGGTGGAAGAAAGCACTGTTCATTAACTCCCTCCCACCTACAACTCCTGCCAGCACATAGACTCGAACCGGCGACCTTCTGGTAACTAGTCTGGCTCTCTAACCATTAGGCCACAGCTGCCCAAATGTCCTTACTGAACTATGATCCTGGCTTAGTCTAAGCCCTGTCTTACAGCACCAACATTAAACAGGACTGAGAGTTTTCTTCTAAAATCTTACTCCAGCATTAGTGAATGCAATTTTGACTAAATAAAAAAAAAAAATGCTGTCTGTCAATCTCCCAGAGGCTCTCCATCGGCACTAAACTTAATGTCATGAAGCTGCACATCATTTCTCCACAGTCTGTGTGAACGGAAAAAAAATGATCCAAAGAGGCAGGAGAATCCGAAAAAATTGTTATAAAACATATCCAGTCATTATAAATGGTTCAGTTGAGTGAAAGAAATAGACACAGTTGCAGTCTAAAGTTTATATACACCTTGCAGTATCAGCAAAATGTTAATAATTTAAGCAGTAAGTAGGTATACTTAATTGTATAAAAAAATACAATTACTACTCTGATGAAGCATTATATTCTGCAAGGTGTGTGTAAACTTTTGACCACATCTGCATCACCTAAAAGCTGAATTAACATTATCTCAATCATCAGGGCAACATGGTGGTAGAATGCTGGGAGATGTTCCTTCAGATTTCCCATAAACAGCAGAATTCCTGGTCATCTTCACTGACACTGTGCTTTAAAAATAGATAACATTTTTACAAACATGTATTATTCCTACTTTACAGGGAATAAAACATTAGCCTGGTAATACCAGACTCTGCTACTTCACTTTGCTTCGTAGACAGAGTCTGGAATGGCATAATAGAGAAGTGTTTTCTCTCTCGCTAGGGGGCGCTTGTCTGAAGTTTAAAATAATTGGTTACCCGTAAGCCAATCAGATACGTTTAGTTATGACGTATGTTATGCGCCTGTACAGCCGCATCGAAGCACAGACATCATGCATCGAACTCAAATCTGATTGAACTTCCACTGTAAACCTGTTGTAAACACATGATGATGCGCGCGAAATACCGGAGTGAACATGGCTGTAAACGACTTTTGCAGATTATGCGAAGTTAATCTACGCATATACGGTACAATCACGGCCTCTAAACTTATTTTTGACAGAGTGAAACAAGAAAATGTTTGTAGCCAACTCTCAAACTTAGTTTGTAGCCAACTCTCAAACAAGCTGTGCAGCACACAGACCAAGTTTTTCTGCCTCCTTGACCTGATCCTCCATGAGTGCAACCAAGGGGGACACAATTACAACTATAGCCTTGCCGGCCTTTGGCCTCCCCAGTTTCTCGCTAACTAACGGTAACAATTGATAAATTAAACTTTTCCCAAAACCAGTCGGGAGTAGGGCCACAACATCACCTCCATTTAAAATGTTTATCAAACACTCTTCTTGTTCTGGCTTCAGTTTGAAAAAGAGTTGAATGTTCTCCATAACAGAGCGAATTGCATCCCGTGTCTCGTTTCCCATTTCCGCGGTCGTTTCGGTTTTCGATTTCTCTAACCTACAATGTAAAACTCGGCGCTTAGCATCTACGTCACGGCTCTCAGCCCGCCCTCTGTTCGTTGATTGGCCCGGCTGTTTCCAGACCGGTGGCAAACAGAAAGCTCTGACGCTGTATCAGACTGAGTACAGAAGCGAAATGAAATTGAGCGGAAGTAGGAAGTCTGACGTAGTCAGGCTAATAAAACATAACTATCCCAAATAAATATACAATTTTGTTTATTTTTATATTTAAAAAAAAATCATCTTGCCTTGCAATCTTCTCTCACACACCTTCATGAAAGATGTTCCTGTATTTACTACAGCTGGCAGAGAAAAGTTACTGTCCTCATCCTTTGGTTTGTTACCTGTAAAATATATGTTGATTAGAGGGGGTTTGTAAATGCACAGAAGGGAATATATTACTTGCAAATAGAGAAGATTCAAAGCAGTTAAAATCCATAGGTATAGTGACTTAATATAGCACTTTTAGCTTGTCATGTGTGATCATGGTGAGTCTTCAGTACTGTTCTGTGTCTACACACTGTACATTATCTCCAGTAACAAAACTGTACTGATCCTGCAAAATTAAGTACATATCAGAATCAGAAAGAGCTTTATTGCCAAGTATGCTTGCGCATACAAGGAATTTGTTTTAGTGACATAGGCTTCCAGTACACAGAGACACCAACACACAGACAAAAAAAATAATAATAATGTAGGCAAATAAATAAGTGTATAAACAATTGTGCTATAAATGATAATGGAATAGGATTGAATAAGATGCAGGGATGTACTAGGATGGAGGGGTAACAAATAAATATAAGGATATTGCACTTTTGTTTGCATAAGCATAAGTGGGGAACATTTAACTGTTCATGAGGTAGATTGCCTGGGGGAAG